>NC_135660.1:84178945-84881360 GCF_964188315.1 Podarcis muralis | reverse complement strand
ACCCCTGCCCGTACGGGCCAGTCTTGACAGACTCTAGGGTTGTGCGCCCATCTCACTCAAGAGGCCGGGGGCCAGCGCTGTCCGGAGAAACTTCCGGGTCACGTGGCCAGCGTGACATCGCTGCTCTGGCGAGCCAGAGCCGCACACGGAAACGCCGTTTACCTTCCCGCTAGTAAGTGGTCCCTATTTATCTACTTGCACCCGGGGGTGCTTTCGAACTGCTAGGTTGGCAGGTGCTGGGACCAAGCAACAGGAGCGCACCCCGCCGCAGGGATTCGAACCGCCGACCTTTCGATTGGCAAGTCCTAGGCGCTGAGGCTTTAACTCACAGCGCCACCCGTGTAACTTACTCATCTCCTATGTAGAGGTTGGGCCAGACTTCGTTGACGTGGGTGTACTTTGGGCTGCCTTTCCAGAAGAGCCTCTCCAGGTCAAACGCTCCAGGGGTGCAGTAGTCCCCATTGGGGTCTACTTTGACGGCTGCGTAAGCACTGATCTTCCCAGATTTCAGGGCCATTGAAGAGCTTGATGGATGACGGAGGAAACAAAATCCAAAAACCTGCAACACCAAGCAGAAGGTGAGGTTGCTGTCAAGAGACCCAAGTGAACACAGTTCTCCCAAGAGATTATATTGGCATTGTTGTACCTTAGGTAAAGGTAAAGGGACCCCTGACCATTAGGTCCAGTCGTGACCGAATCTGGGGTTGTGGCGTTCATCTCGCTTTATTGGCCGAGGGAGCCGGCGTACAGCCGGCCAGCATGACTAAGCCACTTCTGGCAAACCAGAGCAGCACACGGAAACGCTGGAGCGGTATCTATTTATCTACTTGCACTGGTGTGCTTTTGAACTGCTAGGTTGGCAGGAGCAGGGACCAAGCAACGGGAGCTCACCCCGCCGTGGGGATTCGAACCACCAACCTTCTGATCAGCAAGCCTTAGGCTCTGTGGTTTAACCCACAGCGCCACCCACGTCCCACCTGTTGTACCTTACAACAGGCCTATTAGGACTGCTTTTTTAAAAGGGGGGGGGGATAAGGCTATTTATATGACAATTTTTGACTGATGAAAAGCGCCTCTCTGGGTGGCGCTTCCCCCCCCTCTTTTTGCAGCACGGAGGGGGTAATTTAAACGAGATTATGGATGAGAGGCACCTCAGCTTCACTCTGCCCTCAGGCAGAACATATGTTTCTGCTTTGACTCTGGAGGAGCTTATAATGAAAAATTTAAAATATTGGCCAACTCAACCTCTCGTCTCTGGAATGAAAAAGCCGAAGCAGTGGTATTGCGAGAAAGGTTAGTCAAATATTGAGGACCTAACATCCAAATCCTTTTTGTGTTTTTGATGGTTTGAGGTACCAGGCTCTATTCGAAACCCTTTTTAAAAAAACAACAGCACCACACATACCGTGGAGTAATTGGGGGTTGTGTTTGCCAAACTTCACAAATAATAATAATAATAATAATAATAAATTTTATTTATATCCCGCCCTCCCCAGCCGAAGCCGGGCTCAGGGCGGCTAACAACAATCAAATAATCAAACAGTCAAATAATCACACATTCTAAAAATATTTCATTATAAAAATTAATTAAAATCAAAGTGCTTAAAAAGAAAGCTGGTCCCAGCCCCATTATTTGCACTCGCCCCTGTCTAGGGTGACATTTCAATTGGGGTGGGGGAGAGGAGAAAGTGCTGTCTAGGATTGTACCTGTTCCCCCTTTCTGAAGGTAACCTCCTGAGCCAGAAGTTAGTCAATCTCCATATGTAAAATTGGCTTCCTCCAAGAGAGTCAAACTGGTGGGTGTCTTATGGCTTAGAATGCTCATTGTGAGGCAGTTAAACTGGTCATTTCCATAGCAAACACAATAATGGTGACCTACAGCAAGGCTGCTGATGAGGTAAAGCTGAGACGCCCGCTTACCTTTCTTTATGGACCCAAACAATGTCAGACAAGCTCTCGGTGGCTGGACTTGTAGGGCGAAGCTTCTCCCCTCACAATAATGCGCATCTACAAACATGGAATTTTGGCTGTGTCTGCCAATAGGTAGGACAGAACAAATAGGGTTTCCCTTCAGGCAGGCAGGGGCTGTGAGTGTTGTGTTGAGGTTTCAAAACTCCAATTTAGAAGCAATGGCTGGATTTCAAGGGCTTTGTCAGAACTGATGCTTTTGAATTATGGTGCTGGAGGAGACTCTTGAGAGTCCCATGGACTGCAAGAAGATCAAACCTATCCATTCTGAATGAAATCAGCCCTGAGTGCTCACTGGAAGGACAGATCGTGAAGCTGAGGCTCCAATACTTCGGCCACCTCATGAGAAGAGAAGACTCCCTGGAAAAGACACTGATGCTGGGAAAGATGGAGGGCACAAGGAGAAGGGGACGACAGAGGACGAGATTGACCAAACTGCGGGAGGCAGTGGAAGACAGGAGTGCCTGGCGTGCTCTGGTCCATGGGGTCACGAAGAGTCGGACACGATTGAACGACTAAACAACAACAAGTAAGAAAGCCTGTTGGCTGGTGAAAGCCAGGCTTGTCCATCGCCTCTCCCCTCGCTGTCTTATTGAGCTTCCATTGATTTCGGCGGGGATGGAATAGGGCAACTTCCTGGTAATGTTGTGCCCTTGACTCCTGTAATGGAACCAGGTTTCTGGTGTGATGATAATATGATAATTATAATCGTATTACAATTATGGAGCAGCTTTTCAGCTGACTTCCAGAGAAAAGCCGAATGGCATCCCGTTCAAGATGACTCATCCGCTGGGGGAAGATGATCTAAAACATTCTGAGCTGCCATTAGGGCCCTAATTGCTTTGAGTGCCTTGGCAGGAAAGTGGTATATTTACAGACAGGCAATAAATCAATGAAGAGAGGATAGAAGTAGACAGTGAGCACATGGAAACTAATGGAAGACAATAAAATAGGCTGCAGTGTCACTGGGAAAATGACGCACAATGAAAACATTTCAAGAAGGATCACGCGATGTATGTGTTTCTATGCTAATGCTAGAAGACTGAGCCAAGTTGGGGGAAGCAGAGTGTTTGACATTTGCTTACAGGAAAAAATAAGGCTTCTCTGGGCTTATCAGAGAACACCAGCAGAACAAAAAGATGCTTATCTCTCGATTTAAAATCTATGAAAAGGGCAGAGTAAAGTTGTATTGGGTTGGGAGTTGCATTGATATATATGTCAAAGAAGGCACAGAGGGCCATAAATCAGAACTTGTACAAGAAACAGATTTAGCTGTAGAATCATTATGTGTAGAAGAATCAGGCCGAAACAGGAAAATAGTAATACTCCCCTAAACCAAGTTCTGATGGTGATTTACAGACGTTTAAAAAAATCGGAGAAGCAGCTAAAGGAGATCTTACGAGAATGACTTCCACACTCATCAAATAAATGCAAATTTAGTTCCTGGTCAAGAGACACATTTGTGAGCAATACCCAGGATCTCATGAAAGACCTCAAATCACTTGGGAAGAATGACTTGAATGCTCCCAGATTTAAAAGGTATGTGGATGGGAAATTGTTCAGAAAATTTCATACACTCAGTTAATTTCAAAAGAGGAAATTTTTCAGATCTGGAATCAAATCTGGATCTAGTCAAAAGAGAGCTAAGTCACAGATGCTATATTTAGCATAGTGTTCAAGGCGACTCTGGCAAAGCATATATTTAAATACAGTGGTACCTCGGGTTACATACACTTCAGGTTACATACGCTTCAGGTTACAGACTCCACTAACCCAGAAATAGTACCTCAGGTTAAGAACTTTACTTCAGGATGAGAACAGAAATTGCATGGCGGCAGCAGGAGGCCTCATTAGCTAAAGTACTGCTTCAGGTTAAGAACAGTTTCAGGTTAAGAACGGACCTCCGGAACGAATTAAGTATGTAACCAGAGGTACCACTGTACATTAAAAAGACAGGAAACCAGCTGTGGCGTTTGCCCATTCATTTGAAAATGTCTGTACAGGGGAGAGAGAAAGGGTTAAAATTTAGACCAATAGGAAAGCCGGAGGCGGAGCCTACCTGTTTATAAAAGGGCGTAGCCCGAGGTTTGGGGGTGGTTAGTTGTTTGGTTTTAGTGGGTTGGTTGGTTGGGAAGGGCAGTTGGAAAAGCAGTTGGCAGGCAGTTGGAATTAGAGAGACAGTTAGTGCAGTTGGTTCTTGTGTGAGGGGAGGTAGAAGAGACAGAGACAGGATAAAATAAGACTAAGAAGGTAAAGAATAACGTCTGGAATGTGGTTAAAGTTTGTGTCTGTAGTAAACTACACTGTTCTTTGTTAACGTGAGAACCTGACTGAGACTAAGTGATTTACTGGGGAAGACTTGGTTGGTGGCAGCGGATTAGTGGTGTACGACCGGGGGCTCCGTACGAACGCCACACCAGCAAATAAGAGAGTGGGACTTTTTGAAGAATAAGGTATGAAAGAAATACTAAAGGCAGATGCGGAAACTGAATACATGCAAAAAAAAATCTGTCTCAGTCTTCACTGATATTTGGGAGAGGCCAGCACCTAAGCCTTTGCTTTTGAGGAGTTCACAAAAATAACTGTCAAACTGAGGTGTGATAAAGGATGACGTTTTAAACAAATTTAATGGACAGATTAACGTTAAATAAATTCATGTTTGGCTGGTGGTCTCCTGGGGTAGGTTTTTCATACCTTGGAAACCAAATTCCATGATACTTGGTTATCCACTGGCTGGCTGGCTGGCTGGCTTGCAGAAATTGTGTGGGAATATTGAATGCCTTTGCAAGGTAACTATTAGAACAGATTTCATTTCCATGTAACTTTGACTATCTGGAACAGGGATGGGGAACGAGCATCTCTCTAGCTGTTGTAGGACTACAGCTTCCATCTCGGATTTTAACTATGCTGGCTTGGACTGATGGGAGTTGAAGTCAAACAACAACTGGAGGGCCATGATCTAAGGTTAGCTGTTCACCAGGTGCACAGTTATGGTACTCCTTGTTCCCTGTTGCTGTCTGCTTTCAGTGCTTGGTGGTCTTGAGTCAATTCAGAGGGCATGGGAAGATGATCTGTTTCCTTCTCTGGCTCAAGGCAAAAGAAGCCTGACCACTTTCCACCATCATAATCCAAATGGACAAAGCCCAGATCACTCACCAGCCAATTTGCATTAAATGTGGAGTGCATTGGTGTAGGTGCTGTCTGATCATTTGTGGATTGATAGTTTTGTTTTCCAGGATGGTGGTTGATGCTTCATCAAGGACTCGTCCACAATTTGCTTGTCCCGTGCCTAGAAAGCATGGGTCTGAGCAGTTTTCCACTTTTCCTGTGCTTTCGAGGCATTTTCTAGCATTTCCCCTGCCGCTTTCCCTCGGAAAAGCTGCTCTTTACTGCTTAATCATAGCAAGCATCAATCTGCAGAAAACCCTGCTGATGTTTGCTCTGATTCAGCAGTAAAGAGCGGGTTTGTCCGGGGAAGAGCAATGGTACAAGCAGAAGTGTGGATGAGCCCCAATACAAGCTAATGACCAGTGATGGCCTCCTGATGGCCCAGAATTTCTCAAGATATTAGAGAGAGACCCATCAGGAGACAAAACCCAGCAGTTTTAGAGAGAGTAAGAGCCGAGGGTTTATTTCTAGAGTTGAAACGGGGGGGTATTCTGTTGGGGAGGGTGCTATTTTCTGGGGATTTGCTGCCTGTTTTTAGAAGTCATCATGCTTCCTATAAACTTATTTACAAATGCATTGCTTCCAGGCAGCCTGTTAATTGGGCATTCATCCTGATCTGTTTGCTAGGAAGTTGCTGTTGTATGAATTACCCGCCCTTCACCCTAAGATACCAGGGTGGGTTAGAACAATCAAAACACAGTATGAAAAACAGTTCAAAACAACTTACAATCACAGAAATAAGGTGGGTCCTAAAAATGCCCATCTCAAGGGTCAAGGGCCTGGGAAAAGAGGTGTGTCTTCAACATTCCCCGAAAGCTGTCTAATGAAGATGTCAGGTGCACCCCTGTGGGGACGGAGAGCCACAACTTAGGGGATGCCACAGAAAATGCCCTCTCCCAGGCCACCACCCCACAATCTTCTGAGCGTAGTGGAATAAACAAGAAGGCCCGCTCTGCTGATTTCAGCACCTGAGAGGGTCTGTAGGGATGAAGGTGGTCTTTCAGGATTCAGCTTACTGGCCCATGCCCAGCCCATCACCTCCAAGCAATGGTCTAACACCTCTACGGCCTCAGTCCAGTATATCTGAAGGAGCGTCTCCACCCCCATCATTCTACCCGGACGCTGAGGGCCTTCTGGCAGTTCCCTCACTGCGAGAAGCCAAGTTACAGGGAACCAGGCAGAGGGCCTTCTCAGTAGTGGCGCCCACCCTGTGGAACACCCTCCCACCAGATGTCAAAGAGAACAACTATCAGACTTTTAGAAGACATCTGAAGGCAGCCCTGTTTAGGGAAGCTTTTAATGTTTGATGCATTTCTGTATTTTAATATTTTATTGGAAGCCACCCAGAGTGCCTGGGGAAACCCAGCCAGATGGGTGGGGTATAAATAATAAATTGTTCTTGTTCTTCTTGTTGTTGTTATCAACTGCCTCGCCTGATTCAGCTGAAGATTAAGAGATAGAACTAGGTGTCATCTGCAACTTGATGGCACTTCCAAATCTCCTGATAACAATGCCCAGAGGCTTCATTTAGATGTTAAATAGCACAGGGGACAAGATGGAACTCTGTGGGGCATCACAGGGCAACTCCCATGGCACTGGACAGCAGGCTGACCACATTCTGGAAACATCCCAGGAGGTAAGAACAGAACCACTGAATCAAAGTAAAAGGTAAAGGACCCCTGGACGGTTAAGTCCAGTCAAAGGCAACCATGGGGTTGCGGCGCTCATCTCACTTTCAGGCCAAGGGAGCTGACATTTGTCCACAGGCAGCTTTCTGGGTTATGTGGCCAGAATGACTAAACCACTTCTGGTGGAATGGAACACTGTGATGGAAACCAGAGCACACGGAAACACCATTTACCTTCCCACCGCAGCGGTTTATCTACTTGCACTGCCGTGCTTTTGAACTGCTAGGTTGGCAGGAGCTGGGACAGAGCAACGGGAGCTCACCCCGCCGTGGGGATTCAAACCGCCGACCTTCCAATTGGCAAGCCCAAGAGGCTCAGAGGTCTAGACCACAGCGCCACCCACATCCACCACTGAAGCACAGTGCTCCCAACCACCACCTCCCTGGGCCGCTCTAGAAGGATATTGTAGTTAGCAATATCGAAAGCAGCTGAAAGAGGGAGGAGAACAAACTGTGCCATGCTGTCCATCTCTCTCCTGGTCAAAGCAATCAACCAAGGTGACGGGTGCATTTTCAGTGTCATGACCAGGCGTGAAGCCAGACTGGAATGGATCCAAGTCACCAGCTTCTTCCAAGCATGCCTGAAGTTGAACCACCTCCACTTGGCCCCCCAAAGGGGATATTTGACTCTTGGTAGTTGTTCAACCACCTCCATCAAGGCAGATTGTATCTCCCCCTTCTCCAACAAAGCCTTCATCACTTCCTGGACCCGCCCAGTCAGCCCCCTATGGCTAGCTCTAAGAAGCCAAAAATGGACAAGGGTCAAGGAGCCGGGTGGCCAGCTATACTGCAAGCAGCTTGCCCTCCGCACCCCCAGGTTGCAATAATCTAAATTGATCCAGTATAGATTGAACAAACCATGCTCTAAACACCACCACTGGACTTGCTCTAGCTGTGGCATCGAGCGATTTTGTCCCTAAAGCGCCTTGCAGAGTTGTCACAGCATGCTTCTGAGGGTGCCAGAGCGATGCCACAATGGCCACCTTTAGTCGGGTTCAGACTGAATCTTATGCCACCTGCTCTCTGATGCCAAACCTCCTGTTTCATCGCACCCTTGACTTTCCAGGCGGAAAGATGGCTCTTGTTACAAAATGCATTGGCAGGATAGATTTTGTAAAAGCAACCTTCTCCAGCCTGGAGTTCCAGGAGTTGTTAGGTTTCCGGCTACCACCAGTCTCCAGCTAGCATGGTCCATGGTTGGGAAGAAGGTGGGGTCTAGTCCAACAACAACTTGAAGTCACCAAGCTTGGGGAGGCTGGTGTAAAGCACCAGGAGGGATGGTTTACTCTGAACTTGCTCCCCAAGATAATCAGCTTGGATAGCTCTGTTGGTTAGAGTGTGATGATGCCAAAGTTGCAGGTTCAATCCCTGTATGGGACAGCTGCATTTTTCTGCATCGTAGGGGGTTGGACTTGGGGTCCTTTCCAACTCTATACAAGTCTTTGATTCCCCTAAGTACCTGTAAAGCTAACTTCACACCTCTTTTTCTTCAGCAGCATTGACTCATCAAAGTCTAGCTCTTTGCACTAGTCCTACACTACTAGCGCAAGGTAGATGGCTGGAGCCAACACAGGGTTCTGTTGTGTCTGCTTCTGTGCCCCAAGTACAGATCAGAATGCACGTTAGCTGCTGACCCTTCTGTTGAGGCAGGACTGAGCACTGCCATAGGATCTGTCTGTGCCAAAAGAATTCTGTGGATCAGGCTGCCCATGCGTAGCACAGCAGATCAGATATCAGTAGGCTATGGAGAGAGACTGTGTGTTTGAATGTATACCCTGCAACCTCTTGGGTCCCCAAACCGGGATGTGCGTCTGTGATCTGTGCGAGATGATGGAGTCAAAAAGACATGCTTTTTTGGGGGGGGGTGCTTGCGCATTTTGGAGCAATGCACAGGCTTGCGTAATTGCATCTCCCCCCAAAAAGCGCATTTTGGGGGGTGAGATTTTGTTGCGAAATCACATGAGTTCACAGTACCCCCAATGGCCACCGTGCTCTTGCATGAGAAAACTGGATGTCCTGTCCTGTTTTCTCTGGGACACTTGCAAGGCATGATGAATGGGGTGGGGTGGGAGAGCAAGATTCTCAGCTAAGGTCCAAGGGTCATCTTTTGGATATGGATCTTTTAAACGGATAATGCTGAAGCAATGCATTTTTTGAGTATTTATTTACTTTTTGTTTCTAGCTCATAATCACTATAGCAACATTTTGCCAACCCAGACCAGTTACCCAATTTCTGTATTAAAGCGGAACCATAGGCATGGCAGGAGAAATAGGAGCAGGTGCGACAACCCCACTGCCCTCTCAAAATGGCACTCCTGCTGTGGAGACCTTAAAGTGCTACTCTGGTTACATGATATTTTGCAAATCCTAGCAACCACCCGAAGGAGCCTCGTGGCTCACTATGTACCTGTCACTTATTAGGAGAGAGAAGGCAGGCCCTGGATTTCAATATGCTTATCTGATCAAAGATGCAATATTTGCAAACAATGTCGTTTTCATGGCGCAGGGATGACTTTGCTTCAGATCTCCCACTAAAACAACAACAGCAACTAAAAATGAATGGAAGATCGATGTCTGAAAATATGCTGCTAAGAATCCTGCCGAATTGATTTTGAGTTGATTTAATGGCAATAGGTTCTTTGAAAAGAATCCCCTCTAACTTTCTTAAAACAAAACAAAAGTTAAGTTCATCCTTATCATTGGAATTTATCAGATATTGTTTTGGTGGGTGTTTCTTTAGGGGAAGGGGAAATTGTGAAGAGGTTTTTCTGTGTGTGTCTCGTGCAGTTGTAGTTTAAAACGAGTTTGAGTATAATCTCTTTTATGCCACTATTCCTTTACCCTCTGTCTGCATCTCTTCTCTACTCGCTCGTATATTCTCCAGGCCAGCAATTTTTAAAAAATCGTTTTCGCACTTGGTCTTCACTGCCAGCGCATGTGGTTAACATGAAGCCAGTTCAGCTGGGTTGGCTGACATAAGGCATTAAAATTTCCTGAATGACAGACACAAGCCATCTATAGTAGAAGCAGGGCAACAGAATTCAATGGAAGGGAAGGGGAATTGAAAGAAAATAAAGAGCCGAGGAGGAGAGGAGAAGGGAGGGGGAGCATCTAAAAGATCCCCAGAGTAGATTTTAAAAATCTCCCAAAACAGATCTCAGTTTAGCATAAACAATAAAAAGGTTCGTCCAATAGGAAAGAAGGAAATGCAGCTCATTGTATAATATTTTGGAATGCTGAATGACCTCACTGTATCCCCAAATGAATGAATCTCTAATGTTACTCATGCCTCTGCCCTGAAATGGTTTTAAGAAGCCAGCAGCTCCTTTGAAAGGACAGCCTGAACACTCAGTTTCCCCCCTTGCCTGGTTGTCCTCTCCCAGAATTTTTGAAGGGAAAGGGCGAAAAGGGAGTCTAGCATTCTCTCATCTTGCCTTACCTGTGACTTTATCCAGGAGCTGTAGGTAGCGTGGATCTTCGGAGTGTGACAGGGACGGCAAAGGAAATCTTTGCCAACTTTGAAACTGGCATCTATTTTTAGAGCAGGATTTGCTGACTGACCTTGTGTGATACCCACTCAAAGGGGAGAATCTTTACATCTGCTACTAAAATGACTCCCTAATGTGACCTGAAACCGGTGGCCTCGGCCGTTCAGCAACTCCAGGCTGCTGGAGCAGATCAGGGTTCAAGTCAGAGAGCCTCGTGTGCGTGTCGTGCAGGCTCCAGTCGTGTGCAAAAAGGCATATTTGGACCTATGCTAGCCTCGGGTCAGAGGCCATACCAGCTATCCCTTTCACAGTACCAATGGTATGTAACTCGCCGGAGCTGCCAAGGTTGCTCTGTGCCTCCTAACACTATAAGTCTTTATTATTTATCTGTCATAAGAGTCTTTATAGGGACGCGGGTGACTCTGTGGTCTAAACCACAGAGCCTAGGGCTTGCCGATCAGAAGGTCAGCGGTTCGAATCCCCGCGACAGGGTGAGCTCCCGTTGCTCAGTCCCTGCTCCTGCCAACCTAGCAGTTCGAAAGCAGGCCAAAAAAAGTGCAAGTAGATTAATAGGTACTGCTCCAGCAGGAAGGTAAACAGCATTTCCGCGAGCTGCTCTGGTTCGCCAGAAGCAGCTTAGTCATGCTGGCCACATAGCCCGGAAAAACTGTCTGCGGACAAACACTGGCTCCCTCAGCCTATAGAGCGAGATGAGCTTGCAACCCCAGAGTCGTCCGCGACTGGACCTTTACCTTTACCAAGAGTCCTTATACCAGCTGGCCCAGTATTGTCTACTTAGACTGCAGCAGTTACCCAGGGTTTCTCGCCAGAGGTCCTACCCAACCCCAGAGCTTGATTCTTTTTAATTTTTTTATACATTTATTTATTTGGTTTTTCATATTAAAGTTTTACAGTCACACATATAACATAAAAACAAGATTCCAAAGAATCTCCTGGTCTTCCCTCCTCCTCTTTGTGGGTCTTATTGTTAATCATTTCCTCCTGCATCTTTTATGATAATCCAAATTTTTTACATCTCCATTGCAGTCATGCCTCGGGTTGAAGTATCTTCGGGATAAGTATTTTTGGGTTGCGCGCTGCGGCGACCCGGAAGTAACACACTTTGTGCTGCTCGCGCATGCGCAGATGGTCAAAATGATGTCACACGCATGCACAGAAGCAGCGAATCGCGACCCGCGCATGTGCGGATGCAGGTTGCGTTCGCTTCTGGATGCGAACGGGGCTCCGGAATGGATCCCGTTTGCATCCAGAGGTACCACTGTATATCCAAAATTCACCATTAAACTACAAGTGTTATTCCAATCCTACTGACAATTTTAAGTGTTTACAGTGGTCTTCAAGATAAATTATAAATTTCCCCAATTCCTTATTAAAATTTTGGTTTTCCTGATTTCTGATTCTTCCAGTTATTTTTGCCATTTCGGCATAATCCATCAACTTAATCTGCCATTCTTCTCTGGTAGGGACTTTGTCTTCTTTCCATCTTTGGGCCAACGGAGCTTGATCCTTTTTAAATGGTGGTGGGAACTGGAGTGAAGGCAAGTTCAAAGGCTTTCCAATATATTAACTGTGGGTGTGATGGTGCTCTTGAGGCCTTCCCCTGCTGTCTGGAAAACCTCTGAGATCGTCTACGCTCTTCCTAAGGGGAATTACCTTCCCCGCCTCTCCTTGACACGGAAGATGTGGCTCAGCTTCTTTGGAAAACTGAAGTGTGTGCCCATGTACATCCTCTCTTTCTGTCTTTCGGAGAGGGGGGGTTCTGATCTGGGAGAGGGAAGAGAGGAGCAAAAGAGGGGTGGCACTCAAAAAAATATGTGTCCGTGGTCCTAAAAGGGTTAGCAATCCCCACTCTAGAATTTAGACCTGGTGTTTTGACCCTAGTAGTAGTAGTAGTAAGGTAAAGGTACCCCTGCACGTACGGGCCAGTCTTGACAGACTCTAGGGTTGTGCGCCCATCTCACTCAAGAGGCCGGGGGCCAGCGCTGTCCGGAGACACTTTCCGGGTCACGTGGCCAGCGTGACATCGCTGCTCTGGCGAGCCAGAACCGCACACGGAAACGCCGTTTACCTTCCCGCTAGTAAGCGGTCCCTATTTATCTACTTGCACCCGGGGGTGCTTTCGAACTGCTAGGTTGGCAGGCGCTGGGACCGAGCGACGGGAGCGCACCCCGCTGCGGGGATTCGAACCGCCGACCTTTCGATCGGCAAGCCCTAGGCGCTGAGGCTTTAACCCACAGCACCACCCGTGTCCCCAGTAGTAGTAGTAGTAGTAGTAGTAGTAATAATAATAATAATAATTTGTTTATACATACATACATACATACATACATACATACATACATACATACCCCACCCAGCTGATTGGGTTTCCCCAGCCACTCTGAGCGGCTCCCAACAGAATATTAAAAACACGATAAAACATCAAACATAAAAATCTTCCCTAAGCAGGGTTGCCTTCACATGTCTTCTAAAAGTCAGATAGTTGTTTATTTCAAATCAAATATGATTGAACGAACGTACCCACAAAAAGTGTACCATTTTCCTCTCCTTTCTGCTCTATCCTTGTAGCCTCTTTCCCATTCAGGAAAGAAACATGGCTGAATGTGGTTTTGAGCTGCGGCTTTTTGAAAAGCACAGCCAGGTCCAGGGTGGAATTTTAAAGTTTGATGAGATGTTCTTGGGCAACTGTTAATGGTTGGTTTACTAGCTGATCTTCCTTCAGAAGCCAATTCCGAATACGCCAAGGCTAGGGTCAAGTAAACTGGCTCAACCAGGGAGAGGTTTCAGTGCTTACCTGAGTTCCGTTTTTGTTTTTTTCACTGGTCACTGGAGGCTTCATGTTGAATTTATGTACAAATATACAGGCTGAGCGTAGGTGGAGGGACAGCTTAACACTCCAAAGTCCAGTGTTTCCCACATCCAAGGCAGTCAGCACCCTGAAAATGCTGGCAAAGCCCAAACTCAGCTTTATCTGTGTGTGTCTGTTCAGAACTGCTCTCTGACTCTCCCAGCAGATACAGCCCATGGATGCACATCACAAGAACAGCCCAAGCTATTAGTCTTCTTTTGTTAAGCCCAAGACTCTGGTCAGCTATTATTACTTAAAGGCAACCTGAAATTTGAAAGCAGCATTCCTTTAACTCTGCATGCAGTAAACCACTGAGCCTCTTGGACTTGTTGATCAGAAAGTCAACAGTTCGATTCCCGACAACGGAGTGACCTCCTGTTGCTGTGTCCCAGCTCCTGCCAACCTAGCAGTTCGAAAGCACACCAGTACAAGGAGATAAATAGGTACCGCTGTGGCGAGAAGGTAAACAGCATTTCCGTGCGCTCTGGTTTCCGTCATGGTGTCCCGTAGCGCCAGAAGCGGTGTAGTCCTGCTGGCCACATGACCAGGAAAGCTGTCTGTGGGCAAATGCTGACTGCCTCAGCCTGAAAGTGAGATGAGCGCTGCAACCCCATAGTCGCCTTTGACTGGACTTAACTGTCCAGGGGTCCTTTACCTTTTACCTTTTTTACTACAAAAAAATGCAAGCCAAAAATGATGGCTATTACAAAGCTGATGTCCTCCAAAAACGATATGACTGCCAAAACATAGGAGGGTCTATAGCTCAGTGGAAGAGGATGTGCTCTGTATAAAGAGAACCCCAGATTTGGAAAGCCCTGGCAAATAGAGCAGCTAATACAGGCTAAATCGTGGGTAGGCAAACTAAGGCCTGGGGGCTGGATCCGGCCCAATCACCTAAATCTGGCCCGTGAACGGTCCAGGAATCAGCATGTTTTTACATGAATAGAATGTGTCCTTTTTTAAAAATTCATCTCTGGGTTATTTGTGGGGCATCGGAATTCGTTCTTTCTTTCTTTTTCAAAGTATAGTCCAGCTCCCCACAAGGTCTGAGGGACAGTGAACTGGCCCACTGCTGAAAAAGTTTGCTGACCCCTGGGCTAAATGAACCAACAGAGTCTCAGTTGGTTTAAGGCACCTTAATGTGTTTGTAAGTTGAGTGTTTATGAAATTCTCTGTATTTCCCTCTCTATCAACAGCCCTTTGTTATGACATTTAAATGACATATTAAGTAAACCACAATTCGAATTAAGATAAAACATTTTGAAGAGTTGCCCGATTTTAGTAACCAGCAAGTGGTGTAGTTTAGCAAGTTGCAAAACTGGTGTAGGAAAATCGCTGAAAAGGCAAATTTTGCAATGGAAGAATTAGAATAGATTTGGGAGACTGAAGAGCAGTGCACAAATGCTTCAAACAAACAAAATATAAAGTATGGTCTATTTTTATTAATGATTGGCATCAATTACAGAAGGGTTTGCCCTTGTTTTCAAATTGTTGTTGTTGTTGTTAAATCGTTTTCTTAACGTAGCAACCACATTTAGCTTAAATATTTTTACGAACTTTGCTACTTTTTCAAAGCTGCTGCTGCTCTCTGGAATATATATATTAAAGTTGAGCGCTGGTTATTCCAACAGGGTGACCAAAGCAAAATTCAGCTAACATCCTGACTCTTTGCCACTTAGTATATTCAGGAACCAGCCTCTTAATCTGAGAGTCAGACTGGATGTTCTTTAGGTACCTGTGGCCCTGTGGTTTTATTTCTGTGAACGATGAAATGTTCCCGTTTTCAGAATTGCAGTATAAATTTTGCTTTTGGAAGCCAGTTGGATTGTATGAGCATGAATAGATTGTGGCTTTTTGTTGTTCTGTTACTGATACCTTCTTGAGTGTCTGGAATATTAAACTGAAATGGATACTCTTGTTTATCCCTTGCTGTCAAAACAATGCATGCTCCTTTTGCCTCTCTAGAATTAAACCAAATGTTTCTTAGTCAGTCTTGGCTCCTAAGGATAAGCATTCTGCTTCGGAGACAATACTGTTTATTACAGTGAACTCTTTCTCTCTCCATCTCTCCTGTTGCTGCCTTGAAAATATGAACAATTTAGAAGCCAAGCTGGTCAAGCGACTATGTTATACCATGTGTCTCCCATTTTTCCCTGTTTTGTCAGGAAATGCTCTCAGATCTACACTTTCTGAAGGTGGACGCCAGCAACTGAAGCATTCTGGCCTAGCTACCCGAGGTGCCAAACCTAAGCCTTGATTGTTGCTCTTCAGACTCCAGGTCAGGATGCACATGACTGAGTAAAAGGTAAAGGTAAAGGTACCCCTGCCCGTACGGGCCAGTCTTGAAAGACTCTAGGGTTGTGCGCTCATCTCACTCTATAGGCCGGGAGCCAGCGCTGTCCGCAGACACTTCCGGGTCACGTGGCCAGCGTGACAAGCTGCATCTGGCGAGCCAGCGTAGCACATGGAATGCCGTTTACCTTCCCGCTGTTAAGCGGTCCCTATTTATCTACTTGCACCCGGGGGTGCTTTCAAACTGCTAGGTTGGCAGGCACTGGGACAGAACGACGGGAGCGCACCCCGCCGCGGGGATTTGAACCGCCGACCATGCGATTGGCAAGTCCTAGGCGCTGAGGTTTTACCCACAGCGCCACCCGCGTCCCTACATGACTGAGTACCCATCTATAATTACATAAATACTAAGAAAGGCAGTAGTCTTTATTGTTTTATTGTTTTTTTATTTTAATTTTTATACTGCTTGTAAACCTCTTAAGTGGTTTACAAGAACAGCTCAGGACCACAATACCTCAGGGACCGCCTCTTTCCATATGAACCTACCCGGACCCTGAGATCATCTTCTGAGGCCCTCTTTCATGTGCCTCCTCCACAAGAGGGCCAGAGAGTGGGAACACCAGAACAGGCCTTTTCTGCAGTGGCTCCCCATTGAATGAATGAATGAATTTTATTTGCATCAGCCATCGGCCATAGCAATAAAACAACAATATAACATACAAAGAATAGAAATAAAAAGTCAATTGCAGTCATACCTTGGGTTACAGATGCTTCAGGTTGCGTAATTTCGGGTTGTGCACTGCGCCAAACCAGGAAGTACTGGAATGGGTTACTTCCTGGTTTCGGCACTTGCACATGCGCAGAAGTGCTAAATCACGCTTTGTGCATGCGCAGAAGCGCTGAATCACAACCTGCGTGTGTGCAGACGGGTTGCGGGTTGCAAACGTGTTTCCCGCACGGATCACGTTCTCAACCTGAGCGTCCACTGTATATAAAATTCATTTTAGGGTTTTGAATCAATAGTCCAATAGTGGATCTTATTCTAATTACCCCAGCTAAAAACCTTGCAACCTTTGCTATCACCTGCTCATCTTCCAAGAGAAAGGACACTGTGGCAGTGGTTGAGCAACCTGGAATGGACAATAAAAGAGGGGTGATAATCTCTTTCCTTTTAAAAAAATAATAATTATTTAATCATTTTTTCAATGCAAACAACAACTGCACATATAACACATGTGCAGTAACACATACAAGAAAATCCATAATAACGCTACTAACACAATTTGACAATTCAGATTTGAATACTGATATACCTATGAATACACCTTTTTAACAATATTTCCCCACCGCTCCTCCCCCTACTTCCCACTACTGTCCGCCTTATCGCTTAAGTATTCCTTCCAGATTTCTTCATATTTATCCATTCTTAATTTGCGTCGACATGTAATTCGTTTGTATGTAGCTAGTCTGTCCATATTATCAATCCATGTGCTCAATGGAATCTTTTTGCGGCTCTTCCAATTCATCATTTTTCTTCTAATATGGCACGGTACACCCATTTTTTTTGACCCCTTGTAATCTCCCACATTTCCGGAATATAATTTAGAATTCAATACAATTCCCCAAATAACAATTTCTTTTTATTACTCTTGCTATATATATCTTCACCTCGCACCAAAATGATCTTATCATCGTGCAGTTAATCATCATATGTACTAAGTTCACATTTTTACTCCCACATCTCCATCAGTTGTCCGCACTTGTTATTTTCTTCTGGTATAGTTTTGCTGGAGTCCAGTGGACTCTGAATATTATTTTCTGCTGAATAAGTCTTAGTCTTAGATCCATACAGGCTATTTCTGTTGATTTTATACTTGACTCCCATATATCATTAGTTATCCGTACCCCTAACTCTTCACTCCGTTTTTGTCTATCATATTCTAAATCATATTTCTTCCTGTTGAGTAGGGTTTTATATAGTGCAAGTGCAGAGTTTTTTGTTTTTGTTGCAGAGATTAAATCTTGTAGCAGCAGGGGTGTTTCCGATGCTGCTATAGCGTCAGGGCCAAACTGCCTTTCCAACATATTGTATTGCCATTGTGTTTCACTGGTTAATCCACTTGCAAAGTCTTATATTCCACAAATTTGTCATTTTCAACAATTAATTGATTCAATGTTAAAATACCTTTTTTCATCCAATTTTGCCAAACTATTACTTGATTTCCAATTTTTAATTTTGGGTTGACCCATATTGTTTATTTCTCATGCTGATAGGGGTCATCCTTATTATTTTTATTTATATTCATCCAAATTTTTATAGGTGCTTTAATAGTTTCCAGGATAATAGGATATTTCATAAAATTGGAGCCGAGTTTAGTCCACCCTACAAGAGGTTCAAAGAAGCTATATTTGAGAGTAGCCCCATTGGGATATACGATATACAATATCTTTATTGTCATTGTCCCATGCAGAACAATGAAATTGAAAAACTACATAAAAACTACATAAAACATTCAAAAAAACCATAAAACTCTGAAACCCCATTTTAAAATACACTATACTATAGAGACCCCTTATGCTGCGTTTAGAACCAGAATTGCATTTGCCTGCTACTTAATAAGGGGAAATTTCATGGAAATGAAATACAGGTGGTATCTAACCCCTGTTAAGTTGGCTAAAATAAATAAATAAATAAATCTCACAACAATAATTGTTGGAGGGGTAAAAACCAAATAGGAACTTTTTATCACATGTGGTGGTTGAGCCCAGAGATAAAAAAATTCTGGGACATGACTTACGAGGAAATATAAAAGTTACTGAAAATCACATTCTGCAAAAAACCAGAAGCATTCCTTTTGGGAATCATGACAATTAATATCCCTAAAGATAAAATAAGATTATTGCTTTATGCGACATCGGCGGCAAGGGTTTTGGTGGCTAAATATGGGAAAGAAAATCATATACCCACCAAAGAAGAATGGTTATGCAAGCTGACCGAGTACTTGGAACTCGTGAAGCTAACAGATATAGTAAGACACAAATCTAATACAATAGTTAAGAAAGAATGGGATCATTTAAACAACCACCTGATGAATCAAGGTCCAGCACCTAAGATCTGGTTGTGCCTAGACTAACACTACAAAGGCAATAGTGTCCTGATACCAAGATGAGGAACCAATGGAAATACAGGCAAGTATCTTTACTAAGAATAATGAACTGTTGTGGTATTGGCGGAAGTCTTTATTTGTTGTTTTGTAGGTAGCTTTGTATGTAGTTCTCTGTGTTTTAATTTAAGAATCTGTAAAACATTAGTCTAACAATGAATGATTTACTGTTATCCTAGTTATATATAAAGGTAAAGGGACCCCTGACAGTTAAGTCCAGTCGCGAACGATTCTGGGGTTGCGGTGCTCATCTCGCTTTACAGGCCAAGGGAGCTGGTGTTTGTCTGCTCTGCAGACAGATTTTCCAGGTCATGTGGCCAGCATGACTAAGCCGCTTACGGCGCAACGGAACACTGACACCAGAGCAGCGCGTGGAAATGCTGTTTACCTTCCTTCCGGAGCGGTACCTATTTATCTACTTGCACTTTGACGTGCTTTCGAACTGCTAGGTTGACAGGAGCTGGGACAGAGCAACGGGAGCTCACCCCGTTGTGGGGATTCGAACCGCCGACCTTTTGATCAGGAAGCCCAAGGCTCAGTGATTTAGACCACAGTGCCACCCGTGCCCCACAGTTTTACACACACACACACACACACACACACACACACATTCTTTTTTCCGTTTTTCTCTCCTTTTCTTCTCTTTCATAATTCTCCTTTCTTTTTTCTTCTATATTATAATTTTACTTTTCCTTACGAATGTTCGATTCTTTTTTATTTACTTAATCTGTTTGACGACTATAAGTTTTGTTCTAATTGTTTATGTATGCAACACAATTCAATTTAAAGAAGAAGAACATAGTGACTACTTTGGCAGTTCCTTCACATTTATTGGTCTCTAAGCCCTGGTTGACTGAGGCTGAGATGGCAGCTTGCCCAAAGTCTCATGATTCGCATTTGAACATCGATCTCTATATTGCTATCAGAATAATGCAGGCAATATCACTATCAAAATAATGCAGAAAGCAAGTGTGATGGCCTGGGAATCTGATTCAGAGGCTGAACCTGAGGAATCCCAGCCTGCACAGGAGTCCCCGCCTCCAGGGCCGGCTGAGCCAGGGCAGGGGCTTGAACCTGAAGGGCCCTCACCTGTGCCGGATCCTCAGGAGCAGACACCAGCTGAATCTGCTCTGGCTCTGGAGGTGATTGAGGACCCATTGCCTGCAGGTGCTCCACTCTCAGACCCGTCAGGGGAAGCTGAGGTTGCCTCTGGGTCTAGTAACCCTCCAGCCTCTCCTGAGCTGCAGAGGCTCAGGGCAGAGGGAACTAAGTTCTCGCAGGAGGAGTGCTCGCCTCCAGGCAAGGAGAGGCGAGTCACCTGTGGACCGGGGCCACCCTATGCCTCGGGGCAGATAAAAGCCAGCCCGCCCAGTCCCAGGTTGTGGGAGCAACATCGTTGGTAACCTGTTCTTGCCGGCACCCTGTCCTGCTCTTCTGCCAGAGTTCCTGACCACACCCAACTCCTTGCCTTGGACCCCGCTTCAGCCTTGACGGACAGCCTCCATACCACACCCTTGACCTCGGACTGGACTCAGATCACGCTGCACGGTAACCCCCCGGGACCAGCACAGCGGGTTTTGGAAGGCATGCACAGATATGTAGCCTTTCCTGTGTCTCTTTAAGGTAGTTTGCTGCTGTCAAGTGTGGGGAAGTGTGTTAGTCAATGGCAAAATGTTTTGGGCAAGCCCTGAACCTGTTTTACTTTCCAGTGTTGTCCTAGACTCAGGACAAAAGCCTAAACCAGCTACAGCCATAGAACACTTCGGAAAACAAAGTTGTGCATATAAAATAGATTTCAAACTTTGGAAATGGAGTAGCATTCCAGGAATAGTTCATAGCCATTGTCCAGAGCATCTGTAGATGTTTTATGCAGAGCCAGGCTATTGGTCTGCCTGCCTCAGGACTATCTTTTTTGACTGGTAGAGGCTCTCCAATGTCTCAAACATGTAGCAACCTTTGAACTGGAGATAACTTATGACATTCAGCTCAGAGGTATATGCTTTCCCACTGAACAATGGACCCCATTTTGGTAGTGTGGAAATCTGGCTCCTCAACTAGTATTACAGATGCAGCCACCAAAAACAAGTTCCCTCATTAGATCAGGGTGTTATTTCACTTGTTGCCAGGGAATTGTGTCCTGGGACAGAGGAAGCTGTCTTGTATGGAATCAGAAGATTGGCCCATCTCATGGAAACGCGCCGGCATTTCTCCTGATATGTAGGTAAACATTCTAAAGCAATTTCCCCTAATAGGATGAATTTGTGCACGTCGCCTTCACTATCATATGCATTTTTACGCACAACTTACCCCACCATGTCGATTTTTGTACACGTTGACTGGAGAACTGCATTACAAAATTCAGAGAACAGTGAGCTTTGGAAAAGGTGCCTGTGTTTCTGTTGTTACATTGTTTTTAGACTAGGTGCAGACTAGGTTGGTTCACCTTTCAGTGATAACCCACTTAGATTTCTCTCCATTCCTACACATGCGCACACACCCATTTTTTTAAAAAACACAAATATATATATATATATATATATATATATGCAGGTTTTGGTGTCCTCGGGTGTTATATATAATATAATATATTATATATAAATAAAACAAACAAGCTGCTCTGGCAAACTGAGGAAGGGCAGATGGACCTTTGATATAATGAGTTCTTCTTCTTCTTTGGCGATCACTTGTAGCCGAGTAAGATTGTTGTCAGGGAACTGCCATCAGAAGGACAGGAGGTGAAAGGGCTCACTGAGGTTGAGAGAGACTCAGCAGCTGGAGAGGGAACCAACAGGGGGAGAGAGGGAGCTCCGAGGGAAAGTGAGTTGGAGGGATGGCTCAGAGACACTTCCAGCGAAAACAGTGGGGAGGTTTCAAGACCTCCTATAGGGACACCCACTCCTCGCCGGAAACTGTCGCGCCGAGAGTCCAGAAGACGTGTTTCTGTTAAGGAGCTTTTATGCTGGAAGAGATTCCGTAAGAGCCCACTTTCGGATTCTGCTAGCGACTGACGGAGCCATGCTTGAGGGGCTCCGTCGTAGGCAGAGGTTTGCGGACTTGGCCAAACTCTGAGGGACTAGGATTTTACGCACAAGCTGCTCATCATCCCATCACAATTGTCTTCCATAAACACAGCTTTTACAGTGTGTCTGTTGGTGCTTGTGGAGGCCAATTCTGGATCCACACGTCCTTCCACAGTGGGGACATAGGTTTCCAGGCAGGAGTTGATCATGGCGAGGGTTTGCCAAGCATGCCTTCCTCTTAGCACATTTCTCCTTTTCATCCTGAGTTTGAGCATCTTCAAAGCCCATGACACCTTTGGTAAAGGCTGTTCTCCAACTGGAGCGCTCGCAGGCCAGTGTTTCCCAGTTGTCAGTGTTTATACTACATTTTTAAAGATTTGCCTTGAGAGAGTCTTTAAACCTCTTTTATTGACCACCAGCATTACGCTTTCCATTTTTAAGTTTGGAATAGAGCAGTTGCTATAGAAGACAATAATCAGGCATCTGAAGAACATGACCAGTCCAACGAAGTTGATGTTGAAGAAATTGCTTTGACACTGGTGATCTTTGCTTCTTCCAATACACTGGCATTAGTTCGCCTGTCTTCCCAAGTGATGTGTAAAAAATTTTTGGAGACACCATTGATGGAATCTTTTGAGGAGTTGGAGATGGCGTTTATAAGTGGTCCATGTTTCACAAGCATACAGTAAGCTTGGTAGTACAATAGCTTTGTAAACAAGCATTTTGGTTTCCCTGAGAATGGAACGAGTACCAGCCAATTGGCACTTGGCACAGCCTGGCTAATGCCTCAAACTGGCAGAACTGGTTTTCCATGCACCAGATTCTGGAGAGAACATTTAATGAATCAAAACAAAATGTGGCGAATGAACCTCTGCAATGAACATCTGGATGCACCCAAGGCCTCCGAGTGAAGTTCTGATTGCAAAGATTATTTTTCTCTGGCTGGCAGATTTCCCTTTTTTTTATTGCAAAATATGCTGTTATTTGTGGGGGAAACCACCCCCCTGCACAACTGCATAGGAAGTTTTACAACTAGAATCACATAAGCTTATCTTAATGGATGTTTATAGTGGCATGGCAGTGCAGATAGCATGCCAGAGCCATTAGCCTGAAAAGCATATATATACATGAACTTCCTTATCTTCTGCTGAACGACGGTCAGGTTAAACGTAAAGTAAATCCATATGCATTTCCAGCGCAGACATGCTGGCTTCAGACTCGTCATGTTACTCTAGCACGACTATAACTTTCCTGGATTATTGCAGATGAACCCAAGAGCAAGAGTATTGGTTTTCAAAGAGCCCCATTTTACAAGTTACTCACAGCTTTCCATCTGGAAGATGTTCATTGCTCTCCACAGCCAGTAACATCCCCCTTGAAGTTCTGCCGTAGTGAGCCGAGGATTCTAGAATTTAATTGCATCGTCCAAAGCAAGGTTATCCTCGCATCTGAGAGCTGCGAGGCTGCTTTTGTGTGTGTCTCAAATAAAATTGAAGGCACACTTCACTCTTGCATCTAAAATGGTGTGTTTTGCATCACTCTCGGATGAACTGCGCCCTATGATTCTGAATGAGTCACTCACTCAAAAATAGTATGGGTGAGCTGTGACCAGAAATCTTGACAATTTTTTCTTTGTTAAATAAAAGAAGACTTAAGGTTGAGTATATGGGGAATAATTGTGTGTGGTGGACTTGTAAAAGAGTATTGGGAAATGATCCATAATGAACTGGAAAAAATGTTTAAAAGTACTTTCCCTCCAAAAAACCACAGAGTCCTTTCTGTTGGGGATAATTCAGACTGAAATTCCCAGGTGTCACAAAAGGTTATTTATGTATGCTACTACTGCGGCCCGTGTTTTGTTAGCCCAAAAATGGAAAACGAGCGAGGTCCCAACTAAAGAAGAATGGCAACTTAAGTTGACAGGATATGCACAACTTGCAGACTTAACAAATAGAATAAGAGACAAGAACAAATATTTAAAGAAGATTGGAAAACGTTTATTGAATATATGGGAGATAAACTGTGCACAGCTGAAAACACTGGCAGCATTAAGATAAATTCAACGGTGTAAATAAGTTTTGTTGGATGCAATCATGGAATACTGAATGGTTTAGTTTCTGTAAACTATGCAGGGATTTATGATATGTAAAATGAACCATGGAAAGAGAAGAAGGGAAGTCATTGATATCTTAAAGATGTAAAATGAGTATTTTAAATTGTAAAACAGAAAATATAGTAAAAATATTATTATTTAAAATATTATTATATATATATAATAAAAGAAGCCTTGAGGAAAGGCAATTTGGGTTAGCGCTCAGTGCTGAGGGGGAAATTAACTCTCACCTTCCACACCACAGTCTTGATCTGAACTGATCCCATCTTTCCCCCCTTGTTAGCATGGTATAAGATGAAATATTTATTCTAGGGTCTCTAATTCACTGGCTGCATTTTTGTTGAAGTAAGAGTAGCAAAATTACAGCTAAGAAGCTCAAATCATATATATGACTGATACCCTTCTTTGGAATTTAAACCAATGTTCGCACTTCAACATTCAAAAACTTTACTTGTATAGATGAATTAAAACATAGTATTTGCAGTCACATGCATATCTAAACATGGGCTTGCAGTCTCTTCTTCTAACTTTCAAACAGCTGTATTTTCCTCTCTTTCCAGAGTTCAGCATTCAGCCTTCTGTATCTCAGTTAGGCCATGCCTTGCAGCTCCTAGGAGAGATTTCTACTTTTGCCTTTTCTTGCAGCTTTGCTCTTTTTATTTCAAGCAGAGAAAAAGCACTCCAACACTCTCTTCAACTTAGCAGTGTTCACAGTGGACTCTAAAACACAGTCATCTTGCTTCACATAAATGGAGTTTCTCCTTCACTAGATACCTCCCATGTCATCAATATTAGGCAGTCACATGAGAACGGCTAGAGAACTCTCTAGAATTCAGTCACCAACAAATCAATGTTAAATACATAGGAATGCATACAAGCATTTACAATTTCAGCGAATTTAATTACTATACTGAACCATTTTGGCTGCGCAGATTGCAGGGGTGTGTGGTGGGGTGTGTGCTATCTAACTGAGAACATAGCAGGGAGCAAAGGGTTAAAGCCATCCTATCCCCTATGCCATGCTCCTGATCAGAATTGGGAGCTCCAATTCTGGAAAATATTTTGGTAAGTTGGCTCTCAAGGCCCAACGACAAAGTCAACATTCCATGCAGTGTGTGCCTTAGGAATGCATTCTGCACCGAAACCGAATCGGAGCATGCATTCACAATATTCTCAACTTAAATTACAGGCAGAAGAACATTTCTGGGGTAACAAGCTCACCTTGGAATACAAGCAGACACGTTAAGTTCATTTCTGTGCCATTTATATTCAAATTCTGATGAAACCCCTATTTTAATTTTTTTCTAAGTTAAATTTCTGTGCTGCCCCCCATCCCCAAAGGAGCCCAGGACAGCAAACATCAGAAAGTTAAAACACTACAGTTTGGGGGGGGGGGGGAATGGCACATATTTAAAACATTTAAAAACCAACCAGAAGTGTTTCAAAACAATTAAAAGACCATCTAAGCACATTTCAAACATCTAAAAACATTTAAAAGCAGACCACAGGTCTGGTGGTTTTATGGTCTCTGGGGGTGGGCAATGGGTTATCCCCCTCCTTATCTTGGGTTGCTGTTGAATATAATAAATCCTGGAAGTGCGAAGGAAATGGTTTTATTGTGAAAGACAGCAAAACTGTGCGAGGAGATAGCATTCAAATGCAGCTGTTAATACATCTTAGCAGAGTTGGCCCACAGAGCACATGCTCAGCACGGGAATTTCAAAGAGCTCAACATCGCTGCGGGGGCTTTGAAGTAGTAATTATCATCCACACGCATAAAGATGGGAGATGCTCACAGCTCCACCAGCGAGCAAGGAATGAGTTACTTTGGCTGGCACACACATCAAAGGTCCCAGCTCGTCATTTGCTTAAAGAGATTAGAAGCAAAAAAATATGAGGGTAATATTGAGGACGAGCAAGTGAAGTACGTTTCTCTCTGTACAGAAGGGGCGAACAATTGAATATCTACTCTGTCTGCAAGTGATTATTGCAAATCTTTCTGGAAAAACCTTGAGCAAAATTGTACTTGCCTTTTGGTTTCAGGGAAATCAAATCAGAACGGAAGCCTGGTTGTAGAGCAGTGTTCTTTTTAATCTCAGAAGAGGGTACTTGGTTAGGATCCAAATGAAATGGAGAGCTTTTCTCGTGATGAACTGAAATCTCCAAAGCATTATCTTGCTGGACCATATATTGCACGTCTGTACCTTGAAGCCTGAACCTTTTGCATTTTTACTCAGGAAAATAAAAATCCCACTCAGTTCAATGAGACTTACCCTGAAGTCTCACGGCCCCACAGCCTTTATCCTAAAATTGTTTAATTGACAACAAGGGGGAGACAATTATGTACAGAGTAGGAAATGTTTGGGACTGGCTAGGAAAATACCGAGAAATTTAAGTAACACTGAGTAAAGGAGAAATTGTAACAAAAAAATTGTTTCAGTTTATGCCCACTATTGGGACGGGAGATGTAATCAAATCTATAAAGAGCCTTGTGGTCCCGTAAAATGTAAGAAACGTATTGTACATAAGCTTCGGTGGACTTAAGTCTACTTCATTAGATGAATTGTCACAGGGTCAGAAAAGAATTGGATCAAATGGCAATGAAATGGAAACCGAGGTCCCTGACAATTCTGTGTGAACCTTACGATAAGCAAAGTGATGGTTGACAAAAGAAGTAATTGGATATAATGTAAGAATCCCAGTTTTGCTGTGTTAACAGACACCTGTAATGGAATGTGAAACCATGGTCTCTAACACTCCTGTCTCTGGAAAAAAGCTCCTGCTATAATGTACCAGCTAGTCTTTAAAGTGACACAAAACTCTGTTGTTTTCAGCCTTTGAGGGGCATGATATTCTGGCTTTGTCATTAGGCAGCATCCTACGTAATCTAATACCTCATATTAGTTTTGTGCAACACCTTTTGTAACTTGTGGCTCCCCTAACTGTTATGTACTGAGTTGAATAGGATCTAAACTGCAGCAGTCTGATTGGTCCTAGAACAATAGGATCCAAAATGCAGCAGTCTGATTGGTCCTAGAACAATAGGATTCAGAATGCAACAGTCTGATTGGTCATAGAACAATGCAGCAGTATGATTGGTTGGCAGGAACCACCCAATCATGCTCCAGATAGAAGTGAATCCACAACCTGATTGGCTTACAGTAGAATTCTGGAATTAGCCAATCACGGGCAGCCCATTGTGTAAATAATGTATATAAAGCAGATACTTTGAGGGGACATTCATTCATTCCTCCTCACCACTATGAGCTGAATAAAGAGCATGAAATCACTTTGCAACTAGTATATTTCACTAACCAATCCATGTGTGAAACGAACAGTGTCATCAAACCTCAGATTATTCCGTTAAGAGCAACACTGCAATTGCCCCTGGTTCATGTTAAGTATAGTAATTTAATTCACCAAAATTGTAATTGCTTGTATGTGTTACTATGTGTTTAAATTTGATTGGTTGGTAACTGAATTCTAGAGAGTTCTCTAGTGGATCTCATGTGATTGGCTAACATTGGTCACATGGGAGGCATCTAGTGATGGTGAGACTCCATTTTATTTGAAGCATGATGGCTGTGTTTTAGAATCCACTGTGAACACTGCTAAGTTGAATGGAGTGTTGGAGTGCTGCTTCTCTGCTTGAAAGCAGAGAGCAAAGCTGCAGGAGATGGTAAAAGTCAAAATCTCTCATAGCAGCTGCAAGGCATGGGGTAATTGAGATACAGAAGAGTGAGTGCTGAGAAATCCTGCGTCGTTGAGAAGTAACATTGTTGTTAATGGGAATGATGTTCGTAGTCCTAATAATTGTTCTGGATGGAGTGAGAATCCAAATCTTGCCGGTGGAGGAAGATTGGAAGAAATTCAAAGACTATTTACAGAAACATTGTAAAATTAATGAATGTTAGAATGATGTTGGAATGAATCTATGTGATTTTAGCAAAAATGTAACAAAGATTTAAGAAAAATAGACTGTTAATTGGTGAAAAGAGGGAAAGTAAACTCAGGGAAATAAGCAAATGAAAGATAAGTTATGGGAAGGTTTGATTTGTTTTTTGTGTGTTTTTAATTGTTTCTACTTTTCTGTTTTTTTATTGTGATGTGTTGTTTTGCTATTGTTTAATTTGGTGTTTTTTCTTTTGCCTTTTTTGTAAACTTAAAACCTTAATAAATACTATTTAAAAAAAAAAAAGAGAGAATCCAAATCTTGCAAGCTAACTACAAAGTACTTGATGGGCCAACGAAACTTTGGTGGAGCACAGAGGTGGTTGCAACAAAGAGCAGATGGAGAAACAAAAGAGACGCACAAGTAATATTCTTATTCTGTTAAGTGGAGGGATGTGGTTTGCTTCTTTTCTCCTTCTGATGTTGGCTCCAGAAGGAACTGTTTAGCTGTGCTGCAGATGCCTCCAGAATTGATAAAGGGTGGTCCAAGAATGGTTAATAAGGACCTAAAAATAGCTATGATTCAAAAGTATTAAGTGATGACCGGAATGTCCAGCATAACAATAACTTTGCCGTCGCAAGCAGATGCCAGTCGGGAATGGAGAACATGGAATGAAAATGCACTTTTGTTGTTCACATCTGAAAGCTGAAAGAGCCCAAGTGGAAACAGATGTTGCCTGGAAAACTCTGTCAGAATTATCAAGTAACAGCCAGTTGCCTGAACAAGTAATTCCTAGCTAAGGATGGTCGGATCATGTTAAATGAAAAGAGCTTTTTCCCTGCTGGAAAGAAGCCCATTTTGAAAATCATTAAAAGTTGTCAGTTTTGAAGAAGATTTTTTTTTTGGGCCAAGTCTTTATATTACCATATAAGTATTTGCACAGAAGAGGGGCTGCAAAGATGTCTGAAAGGTTTACTATGCTTGGGGTGGGAAACAGGACCTGACAATTGGGCTGGTTCTTTAATTCTCCTTGTGCCCTCCATCTTTCCCAACACCAGGGTCTTTTCCAGGGTCTCTTCTCATGAGGTAGCCAAAGTATTGGAGCCTCCGCTTCAGGATCTGCCCTTCCAGTGAGCACTCAGGGCTGATTTCTTTCAGAATGGATAGGTGTGATCTTCTTGCAGTCCATGGGACTCTCAAGAGTCTCCTCCAGCACCAGAATTCAAAAGCATCAATTCTTCGGCGATCATCCTTCAATTTAAGCTGGAATTTTGCTATAAGAAGCTGATGATTTGAGCCACAGTCAGCTCCAGGTCTTGTTTTTGCTGACTGTATAGAGCGTCTCCATCCTCGGCTGCAGAGAATATAATCAATCTGATTTTGATGCTGCCCCTCTGGTGATGTCCATGTGTAGAGTGGTCTCTTGTGTTGTTGGAAAAGAGTGTTTGTGATGACCAGCTTGTTCTCTTGGCAGAACTCTATTAGCCTTTGCCCTGCTTCGTTTTGAACTCCAAGGCCAAACTTGCCAGTTGTTCCTTTTATCTCTTGATTCCCTACTTTAGCATTCCAATCCCCTATAATGAGAAGAACATCCTTCTTTGGTGTCACTTCTATAAGGTGTTGTTAGTCTTCATAGAATTGGTCAATTTCAGTTTCTTCAGCACCAGTAGTTGGTGCATAAACTTGGATTACTGTGATGTTATAAGGCCTGCCTTGGATTCATATCAAGATCATTCTATCATTTTTGAGATTGCATCCCAGTACAGCTTTCGCCACTCTTTTGTTGACTATGATGGCCACTCCATTTCTTTTATGGGATTCTTGCCCACAGTATTACATTTCATTAATTTTACAATCATTTTAACATTTCAGAACTTGAATTCCTCCCCCCTCTTTTTGCGGTTCCTTAAATTTAGTTTTAATATTTTCTGCATATCCAAATTAACTTAATCTGCTCATATATTCATCTGCTTTAAATATATACTCTTATGAAACTGCATAAAAGTCTTATGAATCCTGCCAATGTTCTTATCTGTTTACAATTTATCCATAAATATTCCATAAACCTTTTCCATTCTTTTGTAAGAAATTTGTTATCTTGCGTTCTTATTCTTCCAGTAAGCGTCGCCATTTTTGCATATTCCATAAGTTTTTGTATTCATTCTTCCTTTGCTGGGACTTCTGCTCCTTTCCATTTTTGGGCAAGTAACATTCTTGCCACTGTAGTAGCATACATAAATAAGTTTCTATATAGTTTTGGTAGCTCTGTCCCTATAATTCCCAAAAGAAGAGCTTCTGGGTGTGTGTGTTTTACAAACGTTATTTTAAACATCCTTTTCAATTCATTATATATCATTTCCCAGTAAGCTTTAAGCTTACTACAAGACCACAACATATGATAAAACAACCTTCTTTCTTTTTACATTTCCAACACTTATTTGATTTAAATTTATACATTTTTGCTAATTTACTCAGTGTTAGATACCACCAATATAGCATTTTCATATAATTTTCTCTTAGACCATAAGATGCTGTAAATTTTATATCCATATTCCACAATCGTCCCCATGCTGCCATGTCCATATTATGACCAATATCTATTGCCCAAAGTACCAGGGCATCTCTTCCAGACAACCTTCAGCCATCCTGCCCAACATGGATTCCAAACTTCCTTCTTTTTCTTCCCAGCAACCCTTGTGCAAAACTCTATTGTTGTCACATCACACCCAGCCACCCCGACAACTGTCCAAATCCCCAGGCTCTGTTCACACCCCAGGGCAAGGGCGAAGTACAGTTCTCTTGCATTGCCAATGGCTTTCAATGAACCTGTCTTGTTTCTTAATGGCCCTAGCTTGGCCAGAGAGTTTTGCATAGGCTAGCCCAATAATTCCTCTGCAGCTTGCATTTCTCCCTTCGCATCCCAAATAATCAAAATCCTACCATTTATTAATTTCTAGGGTTTAGTGGGAGGGGTCCCGCCCTCAGAAAAAATCTGTAACAACAATGAAGTCACCGCAGCTAAACATAATGCAAGAGGAAGGCTCGTTTTATAAAAATGCACACGTTATATACTCAATTTAAACCACAATGGTTCTTGAGAACTTCTTTAACATCCTAATGGATCTTGAACGAGAGAAAACCTTTCCAGCTTGGGGTTTTAAATTGGATTCCTGATTACAGGCCGAGGTCAAGCAAAACTGGTAGAAAACAAGAGGACAGGCTTCTGGAAGCAGCCCTTTTTATTAAATAGTCGTCATATCCAGATATTGAGTCCTGAACCTGAGGTCACATGTAGGTCTCCACAGGTTTGGAATAGGGCATGCAAGAACAATTGGTGGGAAATGAACATTGTTCAGTGCTGTTCAGTGTCTGGAGGCGGTTAGACGATGGATGGCAGCTGACAGATTGAGGTGGAATCCTGACAAGACAGAAGTACTGTTTTGGGGGACAAGGGATGGGCAGGTGTGGAAGTCTACCTGGTCCTGAATGGGGTAACTGTGCCCTGAGTCATTTTTGGACTCACAGCTGTCCATGGAGGCGCAGGTCAATTCTGTGTCCAGGGCAGGTGTCTACCAGCTCCGTCTGATATGCAGGCGGAGAGCCTACCTGCCCTCAGACTGTCTCACTAGAGTGGTGCATGCTCTGGTTATTTCCCGCTTGGACTACTGCAATGCGCTCTACGTGGGGCTACCTTTGAAGGTGACCCGGAAACTACAACTAATCCAGAATGCGGCAGCTAGACTGGTGACTGGGAGTGGCCGCCGAGACCACATAACGCTGGTCCTGAAAGACCTACATTGGCTCCCAGTATGTTTCCAAGGACAATTCAAAGTGTTGGTGCTGACCTATAAAGCCCTAAACGGCCTCGCCCCAGTATACCTGAAGAAGCATCTCCACCCTCATCGTTCATACCAGACATTGAGTTCCAGCTCCGAGGGCCTTCTGGTGGTTCCCTTACTGCGAGATGTGAAGGCAGAGGGCCTTCTTGGTAGTGGCGCCCGCCCTGTGGAACACCCTCCTGTCAGATGTCAAGGAAATAAAGAACTGTGCAACTTTCAGAAGACATCTGAAGGCAACCCTGTATAGGGAAGTTTTTAATGTTTGATGTCTTATCATGTTTTTAATAGGGACGCGGGTGGCGCTGTGGGTAAAACCTCAGCACCTAGGACTTGCCGATCATCATGTCGGCGGTTCGAATCCCCGCGGCGGGGTGCGCTCCCGTCACTCGGTTCCAGCGCCTGCCAACCTAGCAGTTCGAAAGCACCCCCGGGTGCAAGTAGATACTGAGGGACCGCTTACTAGCGGGAAGGTAAACGGCATTCCGTGTGCTGCGCTGGCTTGCCAGATGCAGCTTGTCACGCTGGCCACGTGACCCGGAAGTGTCTGCGGACAGCGCTGGCTCCCAGCCTCTAGAGTGAGATGAGCGCACAACCCTAGAGTCTGTCAAGACTGGCCCGTACAGGCAGGGGTACCTTTACCTTTACCTTTTACCATGTTTTTAATATTCTATTGGGAGCCACCCAGAGTGGCTGGGGAAGCCCAGCCAGATGGGCAGGGTACAAATAAATTATTTATTTATTTATTATTTTATTACACACGACACATATTGAGGGCTGATTTTCTTCTGTTGCTCCAGCTTCCCGATGACCTGTCTTGTTGCTTGTTTCTCATGTACTCTTCTCTGCTGCTGAATTTTAGATTCTAAGCTCCTTGGGCACAGGGCTCTGGGCTTGTTTGTTTGTTTGTTTTGCTGTTCTGTACAAATGGTAGTGCCTAATCTATCGGTCAGCTCATCCAAAATCTGGGAACAGTGTCAATTGCAGATAGGTCAGAGACTGCAAGGAAAGCTGGCGAGATTTCAGTGCGGAAGAACGTGATGATAACAGCCAGTCATCGGAAGTCAAAGGCTTCCCCCCTCCTCAGTAGATTGGGGGGGGGCACTATGGCTAATAAGGTGGGATGCATCTGAAACCGTGATAAGAGGCACTTTTATTAGTGCTGCACCCAGTGCTATGATTGTATATCTTCGCAAAGCCAGGAGGCAGAATGCCAAAAGCTGTCTCCTTTCATCATAACAGATGCAACTGATGCAAAAGAACTGAGGCCTTCAGACTGGAGCCTTGTATCACAGGGGTCATTCCGATTTTTCTCAGTGCGTGTTTGGAAAGTTAGCTTCTTGACATTCCTGCTACTTCAGCAATTGCTCTTCTGTGGTCTGCCATCCCTGCTGGTGAGCAGAACTTGGCAGGGCTGTGTGTTTCCGGCCTTTTCCTCTTCTTCCACTACCCTTTCCCAGTCTGCATGGGCACACAGGTAATTTTGCACCTGTGTGCAGACAACAGTAAGAATTGCTAGTGCTGTTCACTTGTGTTTCTTTGGTGAGAGAGGTTGGGGTCGGCCTAGGGTGTGGTTGTTTGTTTGTGATTGGCTGTGGTGATCTTTGTTTTCGTGTCTGAGTGGGGTGGCTGGATGTTTTGGATCAGGTTAGCCATATTGATTGTATGCTGTTGGTGGATTATTGTCATTGTCTTGTTGGGCTGTGTATGTGATAAAGGGGAGCCATACCGGGGTAAAGGCGTCTTCTTCTGTTCGTCCCCGTGTCAGTTTCAGTTTATTGGTTAATTTTTCTAGTAGGGCTGTTTCCCATACTATTTGGTACCATTGGTCCATGCTTACTCCTGACAGGTCTCTCCAGTGTCTGGTTATGGTGTTTCTGGCTGCTGAAAGTAGGTGGGTTATGAGTTCTTTGTGGTGTAAATGGGCATTGTTGTCTTGGAAGATGTTTAGTAGGGCCAATTCTGGGGTGATGTCTAATACTTGCTCAGTTATTTCTCAGCTGGCTATTGTCAAGAATAGTTGGATTTTGGGGTACTCCCACCACATGTGGAGGTATGTGCCTGTGGAGGTGCACCCTCTCCAGCATTTTGGTGAGGTTCCTGGGCATATTAGCGCTAGTTTTCTTGGTGTTAGGTACCACCTGTAGGTGAGTTTCAGAGTGAGTTTTTTTCTTTTCGTTGATATGGATTTAAAGGGGGGGGGGGTTAGACCACATTCTGGTCCATTGAGTGGGGTTGATCTCATAGCCTATGTCACGAGTCTACACTTTTAAAAAGATTTATGACTCCACGTAGCTCCTAGCCACAATTGATCAAGCTACAGGCTAGGGCCAAGTTATACTTCCTTTTCTCCAATCTGTCTCCCATGTAGCAGTGACAGGCTTTAAGCTGCCCGGTCAGGCCTCTACCATTGCACACACATGTTTGCATGAAGTCGCTTCTGAGCTGTCCTAGCCATCCACCTGAATTTAAAAGAACAAGGGAGGCAGGGGCACATTTATTTGCCCTGCACCAGAACCAGGGGCACCAGTATCTGTTCAGGCCTGCCCCAAGTCACCCGGCAACTTACTGTAACAACTTCATGGTGAGTTCTGGCACCTATTTTTCTTGAGAAAAAGCACTGGCAATTGTAAGAAAGTAGTAAAGCCCAAAGGGACGCGGGTGGCGCTGTGGGTAAAACCTCAGCGCCTAGGACTTGCCGATCGCATGCTCGGCGGTTTGAATCCCTGCGGCGGGGTGCGCTCCCGTCGTTCGGTCCCAGCGCCTGCCAACCTAGCAGTTCGAAAGCACCCCCGGGTGCAAGTAGATAAATAGGGACCGCTTACCAGCGGGAAGGTAAACGACGTTCCGTGTGCTGCGCTGGCTCGCCAGATGCAGCTTGTCATGCTGGCCACGTGACCTGGAAGTGTCTGCGGACAACGCTGGCTCCCGGCCTCTAGAGTGAGATGAGCGCACAACCCTAGAGTCTGTCAAGACTGGCCCGTACGGGCAGGGGTACCTTTACCTTTACCTTTAGTAAAGCCCAAGAAGCAACAACTTCCCTAAGAGCAAGTTGTTGCAAGCGTATGTTTTTTACGGTGCTGGCTAGGCGGCAATATCGATTTCCATCTTTTTAAATACGTATTTAATAAAGGTGGCCACTGCCTTTCTTGCTTGCCTTACATTCATTTCGTCCTTGGTGAGGTCAAGTGTTTTTAGAATTTTAGTGGAGAAGAGATTTGTCCTTTCCATTTTCCCTTCTCCTTGCCCTCCTGTGCAGCTTTTTTGTAAAAACAAAAACAAAAAGTTCCCATTGATACCAATAGGAACAACTAATCTTTTTTAGTTTAATAAGCCTTGTAGCCATGTAGGTGGTCATTGTGGACAGGGTGGAAGGGAGGTCGTAGCTGGGCAGGAAATAGTTAAGCCTCTTGCCTTTGTGTGCTGTGATTCTGAAAACCACTGGGCACTTTTCTGAAATCAATTTTAAGGAAAACAGGAAGCATATCTGACTGATTCCGATGGTGCATCATGGGAGAAGGAGCCACATGTAAGCCAGGCGATTGCTGCTGAGAGGGATGCAGGCTTTCCCAGAGACAGGGGGACCACACTCAGTCAGTTATACCTAGACAGCATCTTAAAAAGTAGAGACATCACCTTGCCAACAAAGGTCTGTATCGTTAAAGCTATGGTTTTCCCAGTAGTGATGTGTGGAAGTGAGAGCTGGACCATAAAGAAGGCTGAATGCCAAAGAATTGATGCTTTTGAATTATGGTGCTGGAGGAGACTCTTGAGAGTCCCATGGACTGCAAGAAGAACAAACCTATCCATTCTTAAGGAAATCAGCCCTGAGTGCTCACTGGAAGGACAGATCCTGAAGCTGAGGCTCCAATACTTTGGCCACCTCATGAGAAGAGAAGACTCCCTGGAAAAGACCCTGATGTTGGGAAAGATGGAGGGCACAAGGAGAAGGGGACGACAGAGGACGAGATGGTTGGATAGTGTTCTCGAAGCTACCAGCATGAATTTGACCAAACTGTGGGAGGCAGTGGAAGACAGGAGTGCCTGGCGTGCTCTGGTCCATGGGGTCACGAAGAGTCGGACACGACTAAACAACAACAACAAAACATGCCCTTAGTTATGGTATTGTCTGCAGACTTAAAAACCCCAACCACAGTGTCCAGCCTCCGCCTCTTCCCCGGCGCCCTCCAGAACTTGACGCCCTGGCGCCCCGTGCCACTTGCCTCTATAGGCAAGATGCCCCTGGTGCAAGTGACTCTTACCTTTGCACAACAGGTAGCATTGCAGTCCTGTAAACAACATTGGGAAAGATGGAGGGCACAAGGAGAAGGGGCCGACAGAGGACGAGATGGTTGGATAGTGTTTGCGAAGCATGAGTTTGACTAAACTGCGGGAGGCAGTGGAAGACAGGAGTGTCTGGCGTGCTCTGGTCCAGGGGGGCACAAAGAGTCGGACACGACTAAATGACTAAACAACAACAAAGATGAGACACCAGAGGGTGCTGTAGAGCAAAAATATTTGTGCAATTTTACGTAGGGTTTTTCTTTTCTTTTGATCTAACGATCTAATTTATGACTTATTTATAGCATGTTTTTTTTTTTTATTCTCTGTGCAGATCCAGCCAGGTAAAGAAATCTGAGGCTCCTGGATCGTATAGCCCTTGGCCACATTTTTTTCTTGCCTGTTGCTTGCCTTATCCTTCATTTCACGACTTGTTTTCCCTCGGGGATGGAGTGGGAGGAGCACATCATGCTAAAGAGACAAGCAGAGGTAAGTAATGGGGGATGGAGAAAGCTGACCAGCGATTCTGCTTCTTCTCCAGCTGTCTCTGTCTGTCTTTGAGGGAAGCCTTCGGAATTCTCAGCCGTCCATGTGGCTTACATGTGGCTGCTTTGCAATGTGTACAGAGAGTGGCTGGCTTAAGGCTGCCTGCTGAATTTATGACTCAGGAGATACGAACCAGGAAATTTCCAGCTCGCTCTTAGCTAGGAGACGACACCGGCGTGAGCACGCTTTGTGCGATGCCTGGGAAAGTTTGAAAACCCATGAAACCGTGCGATTTCCTTGATCTGTTTCCTCGATCTAGATGATCATTAGAAACACGCTGAGCCTTGATTCGAAGGAGACAGAGTTTGCGGCAACAAAGGGCTTCTGCAGACATCCTTGTTAATTTGTGCATTTGTAATGGTTTCGTAGGAATGGTGCATCCAAAGTACCATGCAAAGGGTTAGTTCTGTAGCATAGAATACTGTGATGCCCTATACATATACTGAGGCAGTTATTCAGTTATTCACTTAAACTGTTGTTTAAGTTTTAACAGTGAGAGCAGCAAGTGTGTGGTTTTTTTGCTGTTGCTTTCCTCAGAGCCAGTCGGTAAATACCAGTCAGTCTCAGATACAAATTCATGAAAATACCTTTCAGTGACATACAGTAAATATTACCTACCTCACTTGTACATTCAATCTGACAGGAGAAAGTACCGCAAGTAAAAGTAATATTCTGTTTTTAAACTTTAAAACGCAAGTGTTGTCTGGTTTCTCTAGGGCGGTGGGGGGAAGAGAACCATTAAAAAGCATCAAGCGGCTCGGGGTAACTCTGTAAAGTATAACTGCCACAGATTTGTGGTTATGATGGCATCAGGGTGGTTATTTACAGCCCTGTTTTTAATAGTGTTCAGAATGGACAGACTGCTCCATTTCCATTGGTTGCATGACCTGTAACTTCCTGCTGACATCCTGTAACTTTTTGTCCCACTTTTGTTATTCTGTTGTGAATGAGTGCCCCTCCAGAATAGGGACACGGGTGGCGCTGTGGTCTAAACCACTGAGCCTCTTGGGCTTGGCGATCGGAAGGTCGGCGGTTCGAATCCCCACGATGGGGTGAGCTCCCGTTGCTCTGTCCCAGCTCCTGCCAACCTAGCACTTCGAAAGCACACCAGTGCAAGTAGATAAATAGGTACTGCTGTGGCAGGAAGGTAAATGGTGTTTCTGTGTGCTCTGGCACTTGTCACAGCCCTCTGTGTGCCAGTAGTGGTTTAGTCATGCTGGCCACATGACCTGAAAACTGTCTGTGGACAAACGCCGGCTCCCTCGGCCTGAAAGCGAGATGAGCGCCACAACCCCATAGTCACCTTGGACTGGACTTAACTGTCCAGGGGTCCTTTACCTTTACCTTACCTCCAGAATGCAGAAATGTGGAAGCATTAGGGAAGCATTGCTAAACAACTATTAAAGAAGAATAATGTGTGGATGCTCCCATATGAATACACCATTAATGCACTATTATTGCATCAGTGATATGTTGCAGAATACACCCGCAAATACCCTCAGTCTATAGGGGACCCAGGATGGCTTGGTGACTTCAGTGCCCTAAACCCGGTTTCTGTTAGTCAGCATTGTGTTTTGTAAATGCATTGGGCATTTTAAAATTTTTTTTACTTGACCAAACTTTTGGGATCGAAGACCTTTGGCTGACACGCTTCCCAATGATGCCTGTACATTCCTCAGCCTTAGGACATCACAAGTGATCTTGTAAAGCATAAAGCTATTCTGCACATGAGCTCCTCTTAATACCAAGGCATGGTGCTGCTAGACGTGCCTCAAAAGCAGAGCTATCCCTGGAACACATGGAATGAAGAGCAACAACAGGAGCACATTAGCACCGGTGGACAAGGGGGCTTTGATATGCTCTGCAGTCCTTTGGGGGCAGGTGATTGTACATGGGTGGAAAATGTGGGGAAGGTGGAAGTGAAGGACCACTAGGAATGTCAAAAGCAGCATTGCCACGTAATGTAAATGCGAATAGGAAAGAGATGAGTGTACCTGTGAGTCGTAAGGTATATGGGCTGAGCCTCTTGGGCCTGCCGATCAGAAGGTTGGCGGTTTGAATCCCCACAATGGGGTGAGCTCCCGTTGCTCTCTCCCAGCTCCTGCCAACCTAGCAGTTCAAAAGCACACCAGTGCAAGTAGATAAATAGGTACCACTGCGGCGGGAAGGTAAATGGCGTTTCGATGCACTCTGGTTGCATGGGGCTCTGTTTTGCCAGAAGCGGTTTAGTCTTGCTGGCCGCATGACCTGGAAAGTTGTTTGTGGACAAACGCCGGCTCCCTCGGCCTGAAAGTAAGATGAGCGCCACAACCTCATAGTCACATTGGACTGGACTGAACTATCCAAGGGTCCTTTACCTTTACCCACGAGTCGTATCATTGGAGGTTGCACGGGAAAGGGATTGAAGTTATATTTTTGCCTTTACGTTTTCTCTATGTAGGGATAGAAGATTTGTCCGTTAAGTTCTGGGATGATTTCTCAGTGAAACACAAAATGGGACAAAAACACCCTTGTCAGTGGGTTTTCACAAACTAGGGGGGTTTGATAGTTTTTAGAGTGTTGGGAGATGATTTTGTAGCCTTTGCTGCAGGGTGTTGTACGCTCATCCCTCAAAGCAATGACTGTATCATATTCAATGGGTATCTTGGTTATGACACCTGTGACACGTGACAGGTCTGTCCAACACACTGCCTAGTCCAGTATCCTAGGATCTGCTTTTTGAATGATTTGTTCCACGACCACTTCTCATTCCACATCATTGTTTTTATAAGCTGTGTTGTGTTGGCTTCACTGTAATGACATTTTATTGTTGTGTGGTACTGTAACCCTGCCATGGGACTATATCATGAGCAGCAGGCGAGAAATTATTTGCATATAAAAGCAAACAAATAAATACCTGTTCTTTAGCAAACTCCCCTTTGATGGAGTATTTCAGGAATGCAGAAAACGTGTCGAATGCATTACCGGATGCAGAATCCTCATTTCTGAGACTCTCAAATTTCAGATTGTTTCTGGTCCTTACTTTGATACTTTTGGAAGTATGCGGTTCATAACTGCTGAAACCTCTGAACCCCCAGAATTTGAGGGGTTTTGGTACCTTTCTTCTCCAAGATTAGCAGTAGCCCAAATACTTTACGCAAGAGAGTTTAAAAAATGCACCGTATGAGATGTCATGCAAATTTGTACAGTTTGTAGAATGCAGTTCTAGTTGCAGAACGTGCCTTTTCTTGACATAGATCTTGATTGTACATACAAGTGTGATGCAGACATAACCCTTGGCCATGTTCATATTTCCCCCCCCTCTACACTCAGGAAAGTGCATTTGTGTGCCGCATGCCCTGCCTGATATATGTGGTAGATTGTCTCACAGGAACTGGAAATTCCTTATGTGCCCCAAGCCAATCCCAACCCTTTGCCAATGCTGCTTAGACAGCTGTAGCTGATGTTAAAGAGTGTGTTTTTCCTCTTCCAGAAGACATGAAGGTTTGACACTGAAGGTACTGAGGTGGTTCTGTGACAACCAAAAGGGTAGTTTATTGGGGGTGTGCCTTCCCAATCCCGGCTCCTCTGATTTCCCCACCCTTTCCCATCTTCCACTGCTCTCTGCTTTGGTAATGGCCAGGGCAATGTTGCTGTGGCTTGTTTCCTGTTTTGTTTCTGAGGAACACATAGGGGGGAACAAAGTAGGCTGGTTGTCACAACACCATGGAGAGCTCCGGGACTGCAGACAGTGTTCCATCCCAACCCTGCCTGCCAGGGATTTTCTGCATGCAAAACAGATGCTCTAGCACTAAGCTATGACTCTTCCTCAGCTCTGGGGACTTCCTTATACTCAGAAACCAAAGTTAATAGTGATTCAATATAGGCTGATGCTAGTGTTGTCCAGGTGTTAAAAGTTGCCTGTTGTGAGAGGGCGGAACTAAGGGAGAGTGATAGGCTGTCAGTCAACAAAATCACCTTCAGGTCAGTATGAAACAAATGAGTTTTCTTTCTTTTTGCCAAGTCTTGGATTGTGTTTTCCATACAGGGTGGCACCAGTGTTTGGGCAATTGGCATTTTTTTTAAAAAAACTGCAAACATTTAAATTAACTAACATTGTGCAGATGAGAATTGTTTAGATTGTCCTTCCAGGCAGTCACTTTGCAATAACCTTCCTTGCCAGAATCTAGGGATCAAATCAAAATAAGAATTTGCAACCCCTGAGCTAAAATAAGGCTGAGCTCTCTGGAAGGGGAAAGACTTTTCTTGCTTTTTCCTCTTCTGCGTGTGTGCGTGTGCGTTGGGAGAAGGGTTCCCGTAAGATAAAAATTGCAATGGGAGTTTATGACCTTAAGATGAAGCAGGTCTCCTGTTTTTTGTTTAGAATCTGTGGTGTTTTAAAGGTCTGTGCTGTATTATTTATCCTCCTGGCTTTTGCACACGGGGCTTTATTTGCAGAAGGAAAGTGAGGTAATAAATCAGTCAACTGAAGAGCCAAGGAGGGAGAAAGCAGAGCCAAATAAGTTACTTAACTCACTAAACCCAGATGGAGAGGAAAGAGTCGAGCCAGGAAGGAAGGAGGGAGCAGGAAGGAGCAAGACACTCGCGGTAGCTGCCAACTTTTGATTTGGAAATGCTGGTTCTGGGGCAGGGTTAGGGCTTTCAGTAGTGGGGGTGTGCGGGTGGGTAGAACTAATAGCCAAAGTGTTCTCCGATTGCTCCTGTGGTTGGTGCTGAAAGGCCCAGTTGGCCAAGGGCCAAACAGAAGGGGGGTTTTCTCTTCCATGGTCTTTGTCTTAGTGAATAGCAGCCCCCTGAGTGAGATAGGTCACACCCTGGAAGAGGGTCAGCAGGCGGTGCTGTGGTCTAAACTACTGAGCCTCTTGGGCAGGGGTCAGCCAACTTACCGCGCCTCGGGCCGGTGTCTCCAGCGCCGATCGTGCGGAGGGCCAGAGGGCGGGGGAGCGCATGTCCATACATGTGCGCACATGCTATTTCCGGCGCACTTCCGGGTCGGAGGAGCACCAGAAATAGCTTGTGCGCATGTGCACGGGCCTTCTCCGACCCCAATGTGCACTGGAAATAACACTTGCGCATGCTCAAATAACATTCATGCGCACAAGCTATTTCCAGTGCTCCTCTGCCGCGGAAGTGGGCAGCAGTGCAGCGCCAGTAAGAGCAGGTGGCGGCAGCGGGGGTCGCCGCGGGCTGGATAAACGAGTCCCTCAGGTCTTATCCGGCCCATGGGCCTTAGTTTGGGGACCCCTGCTCTTGGCCTTGCTGATCGGCAGTTCGAATCCCCGTGATGGGGTGAGCTCCCATTGCTCTGTCCCAGCTCCTGCAAACCTAGCTGTCTGAAAGCACACCAGTGCAGATATATAAATAGGTACCACTGTGGCGGGAAGGTAAACAGCATTTCCGTGTGCTCTGACTTCCATCCCGGTGTTCCGTTGCACCAGAAGCGGTTTAGTCCTGCTGGCCACATGACCCGGAAAGCTGTCTGTGGACAAAGGCCAGCTGCCTTGGCCTGAAAGCGAGATGAGTGCCGCAACCCCGTAGTCGCCTTTGACTGGACTTAACCGTCCAGGGGTCCTTTACCTTTACCTTTTACCATCTTTTTCTTAATGTGCCATTCCTGTTTGGATGTTGATATTCTAGGCGCATGTTTCAATTCCCTCTTGTCACTGAGATTATCACAACACCCACCCACACCCAGCCTGATCTTTACAAGATTAATCTGAAAATAGCAAGGGAGAACATGGGCTCCTTGTGGAAAGGGCAAGAATGAATAGTGCCACCTCCTTGCTGCTTTTAGCTCCATGGGAGATTTAAAAAGACAGCTGTCACTGCTGTCAATGTGGAGCCCTCCACATGTTGTTAGGTGACAACTCGTGCGCCTCCTCTGCGAGAGATCCGGCGGGTGGCAACATGAGAGCAGACTTTTTCTGCGCTGTTTCCTCACTTGTGGAATGCTCTCCCCATGGAGTCTTGCCTGGCACCTTCGCTACGTACCTTTAGGTGCCAGGCAAAAATATTCCTCCCAGGCCTTTGGCTAATTAGACTATCAATGGTCTTTTAAACAGTGTATGGAGGAGCTGTTTTTGTTGGTTACTATGGTACATAGTACATAGGGACGCGGGTGGCGCTGTGGGTAAAAGACTCAGCGCCTAGGGCTTGCCGATCGAAAGGTCGGCAGTTCGAATCCCTGCGGCGGGGTGCGCTCCCGTTGCTCGGTCCCAGCGCCTGCCAACCTAGCAGTTCGAAAGCACCCCCGGGTGCAAGTAGATAAATAGGGACCGCTTACTAGCGGGAAGGTAAACGGCGTTTCCGTGTGCGGCTCTGGCTCGCCAGAGCAGCGATGTCACGCTGGCCACGTGACCCGGAAGTGTCTCCGGACAGCGCTGGCCCCTGGCCTCTTAAGTGAGATGGGCGCACAACCCCAGAGTCTGTCAAGACTGGCCCGTACGGGCAGGGGTACCTTTACCTTTACCTTTATGGTACATATTTTAGTGTCTCTCTTATCATCAGCTGCCCTGTAATGCTCAGATGAAGGGCAGTATAGAAATTTAATAAAGAAAACAAAACAAAATTAACTCCCATCATCCCTGACCATTGGCTATGTCCTCTAGGGATGATGGGAGCTGTAGTCCAACAATGGCTACCCTTGCTGTAGAGCAATTCTTAGAGTAAGGCAAATTCAGTGGTGCCAGTAATTCAACCCCACCTTAGGTTGGGGCACCTCTCAGTTGTGGGTCCCAGCCCACCAGTGCGAAGGCCAGTGTGCTCCAGATTAAATAAATGTACTTATTTCATGCTTTTCTGTGCATGGATTCCTTTGAATTTCTCCCGCTGGCTGCGTCCAGCTTACTGAAATGTGAAATGCTCAGCTGGCAATGTTCTTGCCGGACTTGGAAACAACAGAATAACTTTGTTCAAGCCTTTTGTTTCACCGAATAATGTTATTGATTTATGATCACTTTGCTCTCCTCTATAAACCTCTCCTGTTTTGACTCTGCTGCAACCTAGCCTTGCCTTCTTTCCCTTTGTATATTTAATTCTTCTGTTGCAGTTATGGCCCCTTTTACCAGTGCTCTCACCTGTCCATGCATCAATCAAAAACATGTATGCCAAATGTCTGGCGTGCCTTTAATCTCGACTTAGTTTCTAACATCAAAGAAATACTTCACTATTTTCATTTCACTACCCAGACACCTCTTCTAACACAGAGTTCAGGTATTTCTGAGGCTTGCCTCCTTTTGTCTCTCTGACTTTCGGCTTTGTCTTGAGCCACAGCGTAGGGCACCCTTCAGCTAAAGTTTCAAGGCATCACCTCTTGACCTTCCCCTTTCGCTGTTTAACCGGATGTCAAGATCTCGGAGCTGGCTGAGGAAACCAGAGTTTGGGCAGACTCCTCTATGTTCTCGCACAGACTTTAGGGCATCCACGAGGGTCTTGTTTTCGCAGATCATCAAAAAGGCAAGCACAAGGGTGGCAGAGCGGCTTATGCCCATGGCACAGTGAACTAGTACTTTGCCTGCAAGAGAAGAGAAGACAAGAGCATCGCATATATGTCAGGGTACGAAAACCCCAGGCTTCTTGGTATGGTATATGTTGAGACTTGCCAGTAGGTCAAGATTGCGAAACCCAGTGGGGAATGTCAGAAATCTTTGTGTCATAATCCTGGTGTGACTTCTTCACCAGCAAATTATGATATATGGATGTTGATTGAATGCCTTTTCTGACTCTTACCAGTAAATATCAGAACTTTCCGTCATTTCCCCTTGTCCTGTTAAAATCTTAAGACCTACCAGTTCATCCAGCTGCCTCACGAAAAGTGGGGGATGGTAAAATGCAGAGGAGCTCAGCCCCAATTCTGTCCTATCTCTTTTGCAATGCAGCTAATAATAATAATAATAAATTTTATTTATACCCCGCCCTCCCCAGCCGAAGCTGGGCTCAGGGCGGCTAACAACAATCAAAATAATCCAACATTCTATTTCCTGCCACACCAATTAAAGGGAGAGTTCCTTGTTAGCTATGTCAAAGTAGGATTAATTCTCCTGGGGCTATTTCCCTTCAGTGACATGAGAAGAAACCAGAGTCCCAGAGCGCTAATATAGCTGTATAAGAAGGGACAAACAGAGATGTCTAGCTGGGTATTCCTTCTGAGGGTTCAATTATCTGAGTTTGGTGTTTTAGATTTCAAAATGATTCGGTGTATCTCTGTGATTTTGAAATGTCAAACGTTGACTTGGCATGTTGAAGAATCTAAGTTTGTGTGCTTCTCTGTTGCAATGTGAGCTTCAAACAAGGAAAGCACAAAAAGTATAGATTGGAAACCTTCAGTTTTTGTTTGAATGCCACTATACAGCATAGAATAGGGACACGGGTGGCGCTGTCGGTTAAACCACAGAGCCTAGGACTTGCCAATCAGAAGGTCGGCAGTTCAAATCCCCGGGACGGGGTGAGCTCCCGTTGCTCAGTCCCTGCTGCTGCCAACCTAGCAGTTCGAAAGCACGTCAAAGTGCAAGTAGATAAATAGGTACTACTCCAGCAGGAAGGTAAACGGCATTTCCGTGTGCTGCTCTGACTCGCCAGAAGCAGCTTAGTCATGCTGGCCACATGACCTGGAAGCTGTACGCCGGCTCCCTTGGCCAATAAAGCGAGATGAGCGCCGCAACCCCAGACTCGGTCATGACTGGACCTAATGGTCAGAGGTCCCTTTACCTTTACCTATACAGCATAGAGCATAGCAAAGACAGTGTCCGCACAATATTGTCCTCATCAGAATTCTGTCCCAAATTCCTCACCCAAATTCATTCAGATTTACCATTTTCACAGGGGAGTTGAATGGATTTTCCATTGAAAGAGGTAAATCAGGATTAAATGGGGAAATGATTGTTGCATCTCTCATGGACACTTGGACCATTTGAGTATAGAATTTTAGAGCTGGAAAGAACCCTGAGGATCAACAAGTCCAACCCCCAGCGATGCAGGAATCTCCACTAGATCATAAATGGCAGGTGGCCATCGAACCTCTGCTTAAAACCCCCCAAGGAAGGAGAGTGCCCCACCTCTTGTGGGAGGCTCTTGCTGTCAGAATGTTCTTCCTGAAGTTTACTTGGAACCTCCTTCCTTGTAGCTTGAATCCATTGGTTTCAGTCCTAGCCTCCGGAACAGGAGAAAACAAGTTTGGTCCACCCTCCATGGGACAGCCCTTTAGATATTTGAAGATGGCTATTATATCTCATCTCAGTCTCCTCTTTACCTGGCTAAAACATACCCAATTCCCTCAGCTATTCCTCATAAGGCTTGGCTTCCAGACCTTTTATCATCTCACCTCACTAGGGATGCTGTGGGATAAGGATTTGCCCAAGGCATACCAGCGAACTCCATGGCTAAGCAGTGATTTGAACCCAGGTCTTCCTGGACCGGGGCCAGTCCTTTAGCCACTCGCTTCGTACCTGCGCTTTGAATGCAGTAAGGCTGCCAGGACCCCAGAGATGACATAGATTGCCCTGCCTGTTATATTTACCTCTCGGAGAGCTCAGTGCTGCTCTTATATACTTAGCGGCCGGGTGGAAGTAAATGCTGAGATCAAACTTTGGATCATCGTCTGCTTCAACTCCGTAGTAATCCACCGGCAGGTCTTTGTAGAATTTGGCCCCCGTGTCAATATGGAACCTTCCAGCAGCGGCATTTACTATGTGGGTGATACCCATTCGGCGAAGCTGTTCTATGTCACGGGCTATATATCTGTGGGGGGAAAGAGTATTTGGCTTAGATTTGTGCTAGTCACATCCATCCATCCTTGCCCTTAAAGACCACACAACGAATCTCTAGCCAGGCAGGTTCCCCACATCCAGCGCTAATATGGTGTCCATGAACTAGTGTATTAACTGCTAACTTTCTAGACCATGCTAGATTTAATATCCTTGCTGGTTTGGGGACTCATAGCTCCCAAACTCGGGTCTCCAGCTGCTTGTGGACTACAACTCCCCTCATCCCTAGCTAGCAAGACCAGTGGTCAGGGATGATGGGAATTGTAGTCCACAAGCAGCTGGAGACCCAAGTTTAGGAAACACCACTGTAGAAAACCAGGCAAGCTGCATCCATGTGGTGCTTTATTCTGTTTTCATGACTTTCCCCTAACTGTTAACTTCCACATTATATTGAGCTTTTGCACCATGCAGACACCTCTTCTGCAAGTATAGCAGAACACGGTAAAGCTTTAGTGCTAATTTGCATGTTTCTAGCTTCCAGGGGGAAAAAATCCCTTTGCAAATAATATGGGGAGGAGTGCTGTTTGTTCGTTTAGTCGTGTCCGACTCTTCGTGACCCCATGGACCAGAGCATGCCAGGCACTCCTGTTTTCCACTGCCTCCTGCAGTTTGGTCAAACTCATACTGGCAGCTTTGAGAACACTGTCCAACCATCTCATCCTCTCTCGTCCCCTTCTCCTTTTCCTTCCCTGGAAAAGACCTCAGAGTCTTTTCCAGGGAGTCTTCTCTTTCTCATGAGGTGGCCAAAGTATTGGAGCCTCAGCTTCACGATCTGTCCTTCCAATGAGCACTCAGGGCTGATTTCCTTCAGAATGGATAGCTTTGATCTTCTTGCAGTCCATGGGACTCTCAAGAGTCTCCTCCAGCACCATAATTCAAAAGCACCAATTTTTCGGCGATCAGCCTTCTTTATGGTCCAGCTCTCGCTTCCATACATCACTACTGGGAAAACCATAGCTTTAACTATACGGGCCTTTCTTGGCAAGGTGATGTCTCTGCTTTTTAAGATGCTGTCTAGGTTTATCATCGCTTTTCTCCCAAGAAGCAGGCGTTTTTAAATTTCGTGACTGCTGTCACCATCTGCAGTGATCATGGAGCCCAAGTAAGTAAAATCTCTCACTGCCTCCATTTCTTCCCTTTCTATTTGCCAGGAGATGGTGGGACCAGTGGCCATGATCTTAGTTTTTTTGATGTTGAGCTTCAGACCATATTTTGCGCTCTCCTCTTTCACCCTCCTTAAAAGGTTCTTTAATTTCCACTATAGTTGCACTGTATTCATGATAGTTCTGGAAGTGGCTTTTACATGGTGTGAAAGCTCAAATACAATATGGAAATTAACCATTAAGGGAAGCATGAACATACCAAGTCCATGCAGCCTTGGTATGTATTTGGAATTGTTTTTGAAGATTGTCGAATGTGAAGCATCAGCAGTCTTGTTTCCCATACTGAGCATGCGCAACAACCCACCACACATAGGTTTGGCAGGTTTCAGAGTTGTGCTTTTAGATTTAGAATCTACTAAACCTAGACAGTATCTTAAAAAGTAGAGACATCGCCATGCCAACAAAGGTCCGTATAGTAAAAGCTATGGTTTTCCCAGTAGTGATGTATGGAAGTGAGAGCTGGACCATAAAGAAGGCTGATCGCCGAAGAATTGATGCTTTTGAATTATGGTGCTGGAGGAGACTCTTGAGAGTCCCATGGACTGCAAGAAGATCAAAACTATCCATTCTGAAGGAAATCAGCCCTGAGTGCTCACTGGAAGGACAGATCCTGAAGCTGAGGCTCCAATACTTTTGCCACCTCATGGGAAGAGAAGACTCCCTGGAAAAGACTCTGAGGTCTTTTCCAGGGAAGGAAAAGGAGAAGGGGACAACAGAGGACAAGATGGTTGGATAGTGTTTTCGAAGCTACCAGCATGAGTTTGACCAAACTGTGGGAGGCAGTGGAGGACAGAAGTGCCTGGTGTGCTTTGGTCCATGGGGTCACGAAGAGTCGGACACAAATAAATGACTAAACAACAACAACAAACACAAACCTGTTTGACCAGAAGTCTGGTGTGCAATGAGGCCTTTTGTTGGACTAAACCACATGTCTTGTGCAAGGTCAAGCCAGGTTCAAGTTCCTTGCATTAATTTACAAAACCCTGAACAACTTAGGTCCAGGGGATCTCCTGAACCCTTATATCCCACCTTAATCGTCTACGGGAGCATTGTTGGTCTTCCTCAAGCTGGTGAGGCTCACTTCATAACGACAAGTTATCGTGCCATCAGCTCATATTCAGCAAGCACCTTCTGTTTCAGCTTTTAAATGCTTCCTGAAAACTTTTTTGTTCCTCTGGGCCTATGCAGGCAATTAAGAATACATCTTTCCATAACGGTTAATTGATGTCTGTTTTTAACTTATTCATATGGTTTTTGCTGCATGGTTTTATGTATTGGAGTGGAAAAGCAGAGTTGGGAAGAGAGATGTTACTCTTCAGTGTTGGGAAATGCTTTCAAATAGCTGAGATGCCATTGTCCCATTTTTAATTGTAAAAAACCCCCAAAACAAACCCCCATCCTAGTAGCAGGAACCAAGCTTTTAAGCAACCACTCAGCGTGGTGCCTGGATGTCTGGGATTTCCCCAACACTGATGCTGGCATTTAATTTATTTATTGGAAGGCTCCAATTTGCTTCTCAACCAAATGTTCTCGCATTGGAATACAATGAAGTCGTGAAGCACTAAAGCATTTTTTTAAAAATTGGGTGATAGCCAGCGAATCCATCTTTGGGGCAGACCTATTGAAATGGATGGATTTGGTTACTTAAGTCCATTGGTTTAAATGGGTCTGCTCCAAATACAGCTAGAACTGGATATCACCCATTTGATTCATCAAATCATCCAATAAATGCAGCGATGGCAACCACTCCTTCTAAAATTAATGAGCGCTGAGAGCCAAGAGGACTGGAGTAAAAAATGGGGGCACCAGCATGTTCAGAGGAACACTGAGATGTGTAGATGTACATATCTATCTATCTATCTATCTATCTATCTATCTATCTATCTAATGGGGCCACACACACGCAGCCCAAAGGGGTCTGAACGTGCTCAGTAGCTATGGAATGTATTTGTATATTACCAAAGCATAGTAACATTTGGGGGATGTTGAAGGAAATGTAAGATGACTTATGACTTAATAAACAAAAGCTGTCGCTCATTATTAGAAAGGCAGCCATCTTTGATATTTTCTTCTTTTTTGTATATAATTTTTTATTGAATTTTCTGTTTTACATTTTAAAGTACTCATTTTTACATCCTTAAGATACCAATGACTTCCCTTCTTCTCTCTCCATGGCTTATTTGACAAATCATAAATCCCTGCATATTTTACAAAAACTATACCATTCCGTATTCCATTATTGCATCCATCAAAACTTATTTACACTGTTGAATTTATCTGAATGCTGCCAGCCTTTTCAGCTGTACAGATATTTTCTTTTTAATGCTGTCTTTACAATAACAGAAACAAAGCAAAAATCCCTAAAACAAACAAACTATGTCTTTCGCGATTAAAATTCGCTCCAGCTGAAGAATCAACCCCAAAAGTCTAGGTTTTTTTAAAACCTAAAATGAGTTAATAAACCCCAGCTCTAATGAATACCAGTCGTAGTCTGCCATACAACCCCAGCTTCTAGGCGAAGGCCTGTGATGCCATGTGGAAACAAGGACAAGATGGCAGAATAAGCCCTTTGCCTGTCTTTTCCTTCTTTCCTCCTTTGGAAGTTGTTATAACATGGGCAGAATGTTCTCTGTCATCCCTTTAAGCCCGTTTACTTACAAATCTCCAATGTAGAGGTTAGGCCAGACTTCGTTGACGTTGCCGCGGCAGGGAATGGGCGTCCACAACATACGTTGGAGTTCCCCCATTTCTGGTGTTTCATAGCTCCCCTGGCTACTGGAAGTGAGGCTCGAAGTTCTTCGTATATTGGGGCGCCGCAAGTCGTCCCCATTTAGTGAATTCCAAGACATTCTGAAATACAAGGAAGAGAGACTTTCCTCATTTGACCTCATGGTAGCCAGTGGCCTGAAAGTTAGACTGGGCAGACCTTGGATCAAATCCTTACTTAGCCGTAAATCTCATGGAATAACCATGGACCAGTCTTTCTCTGTCAGCCCAATCATGTCCACCACCCTGAAGTTCCTAGAGTCAAAGAAATCATGGTATACTGTTGGGTATCTTCTATGTCTTACTATTCTTGTTGTTCCCACTTTTAACCAGTGCTTCAAAGCAGTTACATACAAATTAAAGATTGCACTGTAAGAGTAGGAGTTGCTACAAACATCTCCTGCCTTGGAGGTTTTTAAGCAGAAGCTGGATGGCCATCTGTCATGGATGCTTTAGCTGAGATTCCTGCATTGCAGGGGATTGGATTAGATGACCCTTGGTGTCCCTTCCAATTCTATGAATTGGGGATAGGGGGAGCATTCGAATCCAGGCCATATTTGGGGATTCTAATTAGACAGAATCTCATTTCTGCCATCTAGTGTCGGGGAGGCGGTAGCAGTTTTGACCCCACTGTTTGGAGGTCTTTTAGAAATGGATTCAGGTAAATTTATATATTTTTTCGCATACCTTGTACACCAAATTTGTTACGACATGATTTGAGAAAGCTCTATGTACTTTAACCTTCTCATACCACAAATATGCATGCCAACCATACCTGTTATCATGACCTTCAAGCTCTAAAACATCAATTTTTAAAAATAATATCCATTCCCTTAGCCAGCATAGACAGGATGCCTCATAATATAATCTTGAATCTGGTCAGGAGAATCCGCCTCTGTCTTTAGAATCTGCCAACAATTTATATTTTATTCTTGGCTTCTTACCCTGCCAGATAAATCTAGTAATATATTTTTGCCATTTTTTGAAGTGTCCCACATTGCTGATCAAGGGTATTGATTGAAATAAAAATAAAATTTTTGGCAATGCATTCATTTTAATTACTGGTATCCTTCCCAATAGCAATGAATTCCCCCTTCCCAACACCTCCAAGTTTTTCTTTCTTTGTCTCCAAGTTTTTGTATAGCTGTCCTTAAAAACATTTATACTGTATTCTTAACTGTTATCCATACTCCTAAATATTTAACTTTCTTCTCAATCCCCTGGACCAATAGGCTTGCAGTTTGAGGTTGCTGCTAATTCCATTTCTGCTTCCACTGTGGTCAGCTCCAGGTTAGATTACTGCAATGCGCTCTTGTTTGAGCCTGACCTGTAAATGGTCCAGAAATTTGGATTACTATCTGGAACCAGCAAAGCAAGCCACATTCCAGCTCCATGCTAGCCTCACTGATTACCAATGTTTCCGAGTTTATTGTTCTTTAAAACATTTAAACCCCATTTTCCCACAGGGTAGGAATTTAATTATAAAACAATTCCCCACACATAGGAAAATGAGAGGTTATGGTTTAAAAGCCAGGATTTTTGCCGTGGTATTTAGTTTCTTTGTACAGTGGAAACTTTGGTATGGAGGAATATTCAGTTGTGGGAGCCCCCATTAAGGGGCACATCCTAAAGTTTACTGCCTCAGAAGAACAAGGCCTTTTGCAGGAAACAGGCTTCAGGGAGATCCCCCCCCCCCCCAGCTCCCGAGGGCCAGACTGACACCATCCATTCCAAGAAAAGCTCTCTCTTTCCATTATGGCTCCTTTCCACAAACTTCACATCTTGTGGCCATTATTGGGGCTAGTCACTGACTGCTTAACCCGACTGCCTCCCTGCAGCCATAATTTATTGCTTGCTGGGAGTGCTGCGGGGATGTAAGCAAAATGACTCAGCCCACAGCGATGACTGGAGTAGGGCTGGCTGGCTTTGAAAGCCGAGCCACCGGTGGTTTCTTGGGATGCAGAAGTATTTGAGCAGCCAACTGTTTGTAAGAGAATCTCCCCAGCAGCTGGAATCGAAATAGCGTCTCCCAATTTAGGAGAGGGCTCTTCGAAAAGCAGCTTTCATTCCACTTACACGATTGGTATAAGGTGACCAGATGCAATGGGGTGCAGAGCCAGAATTAATTTGGGTCCCCTGGTATTCGGTGGCTATGTGTCTGTAGTGTCCGTGCAGGGAAATATTCCCTGCGGAGCATGTCTGATCTTTCAAACATATCGGTTTTATGAGAGCTGAACTCTCACAACTTCCTGCAAAGAACCTTGGGGGACTGTAATTTGTTGAGGGTCCTGAACACTCTCCACAGAGAGGTTCCTTGTTCCCACTTTTTCTCAGGGTGACCTTGCAAGACCATTGGGCTTACGTCTGCCATTTCAAAGCCCATTGGCTAACAGGGTTAAAATTCTGCACAAGGGAGACCAAGGTCTGATGAATTTCCCACAGTGGACAGAGCTACCCGTGAGGTCTCCCAGTGTGTTGAGAAAGTTGGCCATCAGCTGCACATCAAGCTAATTTTATTGACCGTGTTGTGGAATGGTCTATAAAACTCCAACTTCTCATTGCTGGTCTCCCTACCACTGCTCACACTTTGCTCCATTTAGCCAGTACTTGCGCCTACATTAAAGTGGTCTTGCTGATTCAGACGGTGACGTCTGGCATTCTGCTCCCAACTTTAGCTTAGCTAGAAGATCCCAATGGAAGCACATCGTTGATGGCTGCACCCTGCTCTTTGTCCCCATCCTCTTTGTACACAGATGAGCAGGCCTATCCTCCAGAAATTTGTCTCCCCTTAAAAAAAAACCAAACCCAGCTATCTGTAGTAGCCAATTCTGTAGGTTAATTGCATAGTGGGAATAAATATTTGCTTTTGTTACCCCTGAACCTATTGCAATGAAATGTACATGGCTGGTGCCAGAGTTCTGTTGCCCTTTTTAAAGGGACAAAATATAAATATCCCCCCACCCTTTCTCCATTTCCATGCAGCTTTGCCACCCAAAGGATACTCAGGGTAGTTCAATTCACTCTCCATACTTTGCCTCACTGAGCCAGTGTGCTGTATATAAAGAAGCAATGGAAACATGGACCACTTATAAATGCCACCTCCAGCTCCTCGAAAGATTCCATCAATGGTGTCTCCAAAATTTTTACACATCACTTGGGAAGACAGGTGAACTAATGCCAGTGTACTGGAAGAAGCAAAGATCACCAGTGTCAAAGCAATGAATACTCAACATCAACTTCGTTGGACTGGTTGTGTTGTGCGGATGCCTGATTATCATCTTCCAAAGCAACTGCTCTATTCAGAACTTAAAAACGGAAAGCATAATGCTGGTGGTCAATAAAAGAGGTTTAAAGACTCTCTCAAGGCAAATCTTTAAAAATGTAGTATAAACACTGACAACTGGGAAACACTAACCTGTGAACGCTCCAGTTGGAGAACAGCCTTTGCCAAAGGTGTCATGAACTTTGAAGATGCTCAAACTCAGGACGAAAGGGAGAAACGTGCTAAGAGGAAGGCATGCTTGGCAAACCCTCGCTGTGATCAACTCGTGCCCGGAAACCTATGTCCCCACTGTGGAAGGATGTGTGGATCCAGAATTGGCCTCCACAGTCACTTACGGACTCACTGTTAAGACCGTGTTCATGGAAGACAATCTTACTAGACTACAAGTGATCGCCAAAGAAGATATAAAGATGCAATACCCAAGTGACGGCATAGAGTACCCCAGCAAATCCATGCTAATGTTGTTTTGAGCTCGCACTCTGACAAATCTAGGGACAAGCACCTAATTTCCCTTGCTTTTGTGTTGCTGAAAGCTCTGAAACATTTTGTCGCTGGTTGCATATTTCCTTGCCCAGTTACAAATGTTCTGTGCTCTTTTAACACAGATGCATTTAACTACATCTGCATGTGTTATATCTACAATCCTTTATATATACAATCCTTTAATTACAGGCGTCGTTACATCAATATCCATCAAGAGCAGGAACGCCTGGTGTAAAAGTCACCCGGAGGGCTTTCGCGTGCCAAAAGTGAAGTTCAAGTCCTCCGGTGCCGATGATGTCACCGGCATTTGCGAGGAAACACAAACATTTCAAACCTGCTCTGGGAATTGTGTCCTTGCCTAGCTCTAGGTGTTGCTGAAGTCATCATCTGGAGAAAGAGAGATCCCCACAGCCTGCTTTTGGTTTTTTGGCAGGAGAGGCAAAGAAACGACTGGCGGCTAGGCATTGCAATCCATTCTCCTCCTCCAGCCCCTATTTCCTTTGAAGAGGGTGAAATATTTGGCAGGGCAACGACTGCAAGATGGGACCCTGTAACTAAAGCGGCTGCAAAACTGTCTGCTGAACGTTATTTTGGCTTCCATCCATTTAGAAAGTGCTGTTGAATTACTGCTGAAAGTTTAGGTAAGCCCTAATTTTAGGAAAGTTTTGGGGGTTGTTATATTTAAATAAAAACTTCTATGGAATCACTTTCCAGCTACAGCTAAGAGCCAGTGTAGTGTCGTGGTTAGCCAGTCAAACTGGGACCCACGAGACTAAGATTCAAAGCCCTGCTCAGCTGTGAAGTTCATTGGGCAAACTTGGGCCAGACATTGTCTCTTAGCCCTAGCCCTACCTTACAGGGTTGCTGTGAGGATAGTATGGGGGTTTGGGGGGGGCATGTGCCCCACCTTGATCTCCCTGGGAAAAGGTGGGGCATAAATGCACAAAACAGTGAACAAACCAGCATCTGGAGTCTCGAGAACTGAGATTGTGAGACAAACTAAATGCGATAGTCCCTGTGTCCATTGAACTCAGATCTGAAAAGGGCAGTCTCATGTAAAACAAGGAGCAAGCGTCTCAAGTGCATGTTAAAATGAAACTCAACCCACATTGCAAGATTCATTTTTCAAGTGAAGCATCTGGGAGCTTTCAAGGGAGCTTAGAAACAGCAACAATACACAACTCGGATAAGATGTGAAAGTTCTCAGGGAGCCTTCACACATCCCTGGCAATCTGGAAACCAAATGGCTATTTTTGCTGCTTGTTTTATGTGTATTTTGGTGTGGACATTTGTGTGTGTGTTTGTTTTTTACTGCTCATTTCCTTTCTCTGGAAAGGCTGCTGTCATGGTGAGTTACTATCACATCACGCAGCACGCTGCCTTCATTGTGATGTCACTACATAGGACATGGTTTGTGAGATCACAAGTCATTGGTTGGGGCCGATGAAAGGAGAGCTTTGAACCAGTGTCTGATACTGGTGAGATGTGCCCTTAGCAACCCAGCCTGAATCGGAGGAGGCAGCTGATGCTGCGTATCAACTTGAGCTTCCAAATTGTCCCTGTGGGTAGCAGCTCTGAGCAGGGCACGCGGCCGTAATCCTGTCTCAGCAACACAAAGGTAGGAATGACACTCCCTGTCACTCAGTCTGAATGGAAGGGAAATGACAGTGCTCCCCTGTAACATAAGCCTCGAGGAGGAGGAGCTATTCCCGGGGCACCCTGGAATTAGAGGATTAGAGTGAGCATCGAATAGTCCCAAAAGCTTGTCATTCCTACGCTTTGGGCAAGTTCCCGACTGCACACACTTCTCTGCCCCCCCAACAAGGCATAACACAATTTCAAAGGATTATATGTAATAGGTGAAAAGATGTAGGCTGTGCAATCTTATGCAAGTTTGCTCGGAAATGAGTTTCATTGAGTTAAACGGAATTTGCTCTTGGGTAAATGAATATGAGAGTGCAGGCAGTCAAAAAGGAAAAGGAAAAGGCTCCATACAGGAGTGCTGTTTTTGTTTTTGTTTTGTTTTAAAAATTGTTTTTATTTTTTATCTATGTCATTTTAAATTGTGATTCATATTAATGCTGTATTCTTAGTTTTAGATTTTATGAGTTATGTGGAAACTGTTTTCCATTTGGTTGTGTACTTTCTGATGTGTTTTATTTATTGTTTATGACTTCTGTTATGTTGGTAATTATGTACATCTGGTCATGCTGTAAGCCGCCTTGAGCATTGTTTTTAACTATGGAAAGGCGACATACAAATAAAATGATGATGATGATCAAGAAATTCCAAGTTCGTTCCTTCGTTGCCAGCAATATTCAGTGGATGGGTTTGTTTTATTTTGTCAACACTCCCTAAGCCTCTGACCAAGCCGTCACCTGCCTTTGTGAAAAACATGTCTGATTATTCTATATTGAAATGGAAACATGATGCAAACTTATTTTAATAACTTTCAGTGCATTATATGAACTATCAGAATAGGTTGTTTCCCAGGTTGAATACCTGCCCAGGTAGCTTCCAGGATGGATGTCCCTATTTTCCCACCCTACTTACACTACTTCCATGGAAAGTAGAGGGAAGAAATCTATTTCCACATACAGCAAGACACGCTGATGGCGATTATGTCATTCCCATCTGGATTTCACCTCCTCAGCTTGCCTGTGCTTCCTGACTGTGGCAATCTGTGGTAGAGATGGCAGCAAATTCAGGTTCCTTCTCTGCCACCACTGCATCTTCAGAGTGGCAACCAGCAGAACTCTTTCAAGTCGTCTCCTCCTTATGGCCTCCTGCCTGGTAATTTACCTGAACTCTCAGTACCATGCTGAGACATATTTGCAGAGCACTTTGAGGAGAAAATCACTTCCATGCATCCGTTCTGACTTGGATACCAGTATGTTTCCAAGCACACTTCAAAGTGTTGGTGCTGCTGACCTTTAAAGCCCTAAATGGCCTCGGCCCAGTATACCTGAAGGAATGTCTCCCCCCCCCATCATTCAGCCTGGACACTGAGGTCCAGTGCTGAGGACCTTCTGGCGGTTCTTCTCACTGCAAGAAGTGAGGTTACAGGAAACCAGTCAGAGGGCCTTCTCGGTAGTGGCACCCTCCCTGTGGAACGCCCTCCCATCAGATGTCAAGGAAATAAACAACTATCTGACTTTTAGAAGACATCTGAAGGCAGCCCTGTTTAGGGAAGTTTTTAATGTTTGATGTTTTATCGTGTTTTTAATATTCTGTTGGGAGAGTGACTGGGGAAAACCTAGCCAGATGGGTGGGGTATAAATAAATTATTATTATTATTATTATTATTATTATTATTATTATTATTATTATTATTATTGCTATATTGAATGGAGGACAATTATACAATATCTTAGACCCTTCTGATTGCTTCAACCTAGATGAGTTTATTGCAGTCAAAGGATGCTGGCAGTATGCTTGGAATAGTACATGCAGCCACCTAGATAATGAACTTGACTTTTGACCGCTGTATAACTAGCTGAGTGGGGTATGATTGGTTGGGTGCAGAAAGTGGTAAATATCTCACTAGGACTTTTCATTTTCCTTAGCGAAGCACTTGAAGAGGGAGCTGTAGGTTTTCTTTTGAAGAAATGGTCCATGGATTGAGGCGATTCTTCCAAATACGAGCTGATCATAAATTCTCTGGATGAATCTGCCAATTTTGGGTTCTCTTAGTTTCTTCTTATTCTCGTCTTTTAAATCAGTCTGCTGTACCAGTTTGTTAATGAAGTCTGCCCAAAAATGTATACGCACACTTCTTCCAATATGCCTGATATTTTAGGCCAACTTTTAACTTATCCTTTGTCTCTTGATCTCTCAGACTTATGCTCCTACAACCATTGTGGTTCAAAACTGGTTGAAGCAGGGTTCCAGGAAAGTCGGGCAAAGGCTTGCAAAAGTATTTGGACTAGCTTCAATACAATTTGTGAAAATGCCTCTGTTTCTAACTGACTTCCAATCAAACAAGATATTTTTGGCTAGATGCCTGCTGCAGTATGCTCAGACATAATTTGGATCCAAGTTTTATAGTGAACCCGAGGGCCAAAGTAAGCAGGAACGCTCGAGAAATTACATCTGTTTGCTTTAAGGTCACATTTCCAACTGGAGTTGGCCGTTCTGAGGGCATATCTATCTGCACCACAGCTTTAAATTATCCATTGCATATTATTAGCAACGAGTAATTTTTCTCTCTCCATCCTGTCCCATCCCCTCCAGTGTGGAGCAAGGTCTTATGGCTACTCTGTTCCCCACGAGGATTCTGAATTTGCTTGTAAAATACCGTGTCAACAATTTGTGTTCCTTGCAAGACACTGGGGAATTCTTTCTGCCTGTACTTGGGACAATGAAATAGATCTTCCAGCAAAACCACCCTCTTAAATGAGGCATCAGTCTTGAGGTCTACAGTGGTGCCTTGGTTCTCAAATGCCTTGGTACTCAAACAGCTTGGAACCCAAACACTGCAAACCCAGAAGTTAGTGTTCCAGTTTGTGAACATTTTTTGGAAGCCAAACGTGCTCCATTTTGAGTGCCACGCTTCCATTTTGAGTGCCACACTTCTGCTTAGAGTGTTACACTGAAGTCTGTCTGTTTTTGCTATTTATTTTGCGTTTTTGTTTTTGCGGCTTTTTTTGTTTTGTTTTTTGTGACTGTGTGGAACCCAGTTCAGCTACTGATTGATTGATTGATTGATTGATTGATTGACTGATTGTGTGACTGCAGTACATTGTTTATTGCTTTCATTTTATGGATCAATGGTCTCATTAGATAGTAAAATTCATGTTACATTGCTGTTTTAGGGGTTGTTTTTAAAAGTCTGGAAGGGATTTATCCATTTTGCATTACTTTCTATGGGAAAGCCACCTTGGTTTTGGAATGCTTTGGTTTTGGAATGGACTTTTGGAACGGATTAAGTTTGAGAACCAAGGTACCACTGCAGTTGTTTATGAGTCCCCAGGGCAGCAGTGGGGAACTTGCAGCCACTCTCAGTGTTGCTGAGCTACCATTCCCATCATCCCTGACTATTGGCTATGCTGGCTGGGGTTGATGGGATTTGGAGTCCCAATGATTCTCTACTGCTGCCCTAGGAAATATGGTCTTTCAAGAGACTATTCTATCAAGGTTAAAGCCAACTCCTGTTGCATATATATCCACGACAACCCTATTTCTGTTGACCTCATTTGTCCCTACACTGAGTAATCTTTTTACTGCCCTATCCCCCAGCATGCTATTTATTTATTTTATTGCCCAACTTACCACAGTGCCTGCTAGCTGATCTGGCAGCAAGTTCAGGTCAAACGAAATTACAGAGGCTAACAGTGAGAACAACGTATAAATGCCTTTCTCGGTTCATGTGCCTTTGGAGGGCAGCCCGGGGCAGATTGAGTTGAGCTGCCGCCGTTCCTTTGGATGCAATTGAAAAAGGCTAAGCCTCTTGAGAGTCCCATGGACTGCAAGAAGATCAAACCTCTCCATTCTGAAGGAAATCAGCCCTGAGTGCTCACTGGAAGGACAGATCCTGAAGCTGAGGCTCCAATACTTTGGCCACCTCATGAGAAGAGAAGACTCCCTGGAAAAGACTCTGATGTTGGGAAAGATGGAGGGCACAAGGAGAAGGGGACGGCAGAGGACGAGATGGCTGGACAGTGTTCTCGAAGCTACCAGCATGAGTTTGACCAAACTGCGGGAGGCAGTGGAAGACAGGAGGGCCTGGCGTGCTCTGGTCCACGGGGTCACGAAGAGTCGGACATGACTAAACAACTAAACAACAACAAGCCTCGACAGGAGAACAATGGTCTCTTTGCAAAGGTCACAATCGGGCGTATCAAAAAGGTCTGGGGAGGACAATGTGGCAATGTGGAAGTGTGTTAGACTCAAGCCAGTGGAACCTGGGTTCAAATCCCCACTCAGTTTTGAAGCTCACTGGTTGATGCAAGACTACCCAGTATCTCTCTCAGCCTTAACCTATTCCTGTGTCCGGACAGCAAGCAACAGTCTTTTCAGTGTGTTGATGGAGGAAGCAGTAAGAACTAGACTCCGAAGTGTTTCTCAAACTTGGGTCCCCAGCTGTTGCTGGACTACAACTCCCATCACCCCTAGCTACCAGGACCAGTGGTCAGGGATGATAGGAATTGTAGTCCAAAAACCGTTGGAGACCCAAGTTTGAGAAACACTGATTTAGTATCTCTTTTCAGGCTGTGGTCCTGCTACTTTGGCAAGCTTTCCTCCCCTTAGCCAGTCTTCTTTCTCCTTTGCTGTGTGATCCCAAACACTCAGGGATCCTGTAGTGAATGTGATGACATCATGATACTATGTAGCCAATCACATCTGGCTTATGTGGCAACATGAGGGTGGGGCTTTCTGGACGTTTCACATGGACCACCCTAGCCAAACGAGGTGGGGGGAGGCAATCAAATATGAAAATTTTGATTGACTGTGGCAGCACTAACTTATGTCAGCCACCTGGGGCCTGGGTCTCGACTAACATTAGTAAAGAAACAGCGATTTGAATGTGGTATGTACATGCAACACCAGATGGCACCAGAGAGAAGGAAATTTCCAAGCGTGATTTTTCTTCTGTTTAAATGATCTAATTTCTGACTTATTTCTAGCGGTTTCCCCCTGTGTTTAGACCCACCCCTGGACAAATATTTTATGGCAATGGAGGGCCAAACATCTTATCTCCAAATCAAGGCACTCAGACTTCTCCACCCCTTTTGGTAAAGGTAAAGGGACCCCTGAACATTAGGTCCAGTCGTGGCCGACTCTGGGGTTGCGGCGCTCATCTCGCTTTATTGGCCGAGGGAGCCAGCGTACAGCTTCCCGGTCATGTGGCCAGCATGACTAAGCCGCTTCTGGTGAACCAGAGCAGTACACGGAAACGCCGTTTACCTTCCCGCTGGAGCGGTACCTATTGATCTACTTGCACTTTGACGTGCTTTCGAACTGCTAGGTTGGCAGGAGCTGGGACTGCTCACCCCGTTGCAGGGATTCGAACTGCGACCTTCTGATCTGCAAGTCCTAGGCTCTGTGGTTTAACCCACAGCGCCACCCGCGTCCCTACCCACCCCTTTGGAGCAGGTGGCAAAGATTACTTTCCTCCCTGCTGCTGTTAGTTAGGCAGAGAATATGGAGATCATCTTTTGGTGGGAAATGAGGACGAAAGCATTTCGTCTGTTTCTGATTTTATTCTTAAAAGATGGGATACGGTCAACTCCAGAACAGTTGTAGCCACCTGTTCAATTAGGGTTTGTGAACTGAAGCTGATTGGAATTTGACACTCTGTTGCTTTGCTGGGTTTTTGGGATGGATCAATGGAGGCTTCTCGGATAGCAGTGACACAATCTGTATGCTAGCCCGTGGAATCCCAGATGTCTCCCATAAATCATTAGCATACAGCCCCTGCTACAGTCGAGAAGGCTGAGTGTAGCATAATGCACTAAAAATAATAAATCAAATTAGCACAAAGGTCAAGCCAGCCCAGAGGGACCGGGGATCAGCTAGTTCATCCTTGCAGTGCAAGCTAAACGATGCGGTGAAATAGATGGAATCTCCACCTGCCTCTTCCCAGAGACATAATTCATTACCAAGCCCTGAGATGCAAGGAAGAAAATGTGGCCGCAAGAGAGTTTAGCCCAAGCAATGTGGCAGGGAAAAGGCACATCTGAGGCTCTTGCAAGGGAAGGTGGAAGAGCTGAAGGGGCTAATTTGGATGGCAGAAATTGAAAGTTCCTGGTTATCCTGGAACGCTGTAAAACTATACGGCCAGAGGCATCTTAGAGATGGAAACCATGAAGGGGTCGAATAGATTCTAGAACCAAAACGCATTTGTTTCCCAAAACTCTCATTTTCTAATTATATTGTTATCAAATATTCAGAGAATATTCCATTACCAGTCATTTGGAGAAATGTTGGTGGGTATGGTGTTATCTAGGGACGCGGGTGGCGCTGTGGGTAAAACCTCAGTGCCTAGGACTTGCCGATCGCATGGTCGGCGGTTCGAATCCCTGCGGCGGGGTGAGCTCCTGTCTTTCGGTCCCAGCTCCTGCCCACCTAGCAGTACGAAAGCACCCTTAAGTGCAAGTAGATAAATAGGTACCGCTTTATAGCGGGAAGGTAAACAGCGTTTCCGTGTGCTGCTCTGGTGCCGGTTCGCCGGAGCAGCTTCGTCATGCTCGCCATGTGACCCGGAAGTGTCTGCGGACAGCGCTGGCTCCCGGCCTCTAGAGTGAGATGAGCGCACAACCCTAGAGTCGGACACGACTGGCCCGTACGGGGTACCTTTACCTTTACCTTTTATGGTGTTATCTCATTGACTCGGGGGGGGGTCACATAACTCCATACTCTCCAACATTTCTCCAAATTACTGGTACTGGAATATTCTCTGAATATTTGATACTTAACAATATAATTAGAAAATGAGAATTTTGGGAAGCAAATGTGTTATCTCTTTATCTCCTTGGCTTGGGTGTGTGTGTGTGTGTGTGTGTGTGTGTGTGTGTCACATGAGTGAGTATATAACCTTTAGAAGACATCTGAAGGCAGCCCTGTATGGTTTTATGATGTTTTTATATATGTTGGAAGCTGCCCAGAGTGGCTGGGGTAATCCAGTCAGATGGGTGGAGGATTATTATTTTTTATATTATTATTATTGTTGTTGTTGTTGTTGTTGCTTTGGAATAGGACATCCCTATTTTCATTGGAGAAATGATGGAGGGTGTGTAATACCGCCTGGACTTGTGAATACTTGAATTGTGGGAGTAGTACAGAGAGACTGTGCTAGATTATAAATATTCTTGGTTTGGTTTCCATCGTTGTGGTTAAGCAATTCTCTGCTGTAAATCTAAAAAACCTGAGCAGTCTGTCTCTTTAGACTCACAGGGAACGTGGGGGGAAACAGAAGTGTCATTTGATTTCTTCCTCCCCACTTGCAATTTGCTTTCTCTGAATAATCGCTCCAATCCTTTATATTTCAATCCTGTGAAATATATTTAGTAGGAGGCCTTGTGTGGCAGCGATTAAGACGGTGTGTGATTTTTTAAAAAAATAAGATGGAATTAGAAGCAGTCTGCGCTTGGTATCAAGGGAAAGGGGATTCAGGAAAGCAGGGCTGCAAATTTATCACAGCGGCAGCAACATGCCTTCCACCTAGCGAAGCCAAGATCATAATAACAGATGCACATAATAATTACCTGCACCTCAAAAGGCAGCTCTGAGACTTGCGACTTCTGCTTCCTGCATCACACAGACAGTGAAACAGCAGGGTAAAGATGTAAGGAAAAGCAGAAGCAAGGCAGCGTTGGTGGTAAGTACTGAAAGGCAAGTGGCAGAGCTGACGGGAGGATATCAAAAGGCAACGGAGGATTGCTAAGGATAGAGGGAGGAGGCTTCTGCAGCTAGCTGAAGGGACAACATAAAACCCTGCAAATCCATCATAAAGAAGAGCTTTACCTTTTGTCTTGGCTAGAGCTGTGATAAATGCTCAGGGTGATTTGCCAATGTGCAATTCAGGACTCTGGCAGGTGTAGTGGCTATGGGTGGGAGTCCAGAAGTCCCTGGAATCTCACTTGAACTCGCTAGGTGATCTTAGCTAAGTGGCCCAACTTCCCATCTGCAATGGGGGCGGGATAATAACACTACCCTCCCTTTTGGGATTCTTGTAAGGAGTACTGAGAAAATGTGAAGTGCTGTCGGCATTTTAAATATGCTACATGAACACTGGGCATTGTTATTATTTAAGGTTAATTTCTACGAGTGTGCAGTGCCTACATTTTGCAACCCAATGCATCTCGAATAATGTAAAAGTTTGCCTTCGTTTAGGACGGGGTTTCCCAAACTTAGGTCTCCAGCCGCTTTTGGACTACAACTCCCGTCATCCCCAGATAGCAGGATCAGTGGTTGAGGATGATGGGAATTGTAGTCCAAAAACAGCCGGAGGCCCAAGTTTGGGAAACACTGATTTAGTATCTGCTTTCAGGCTCCTGCTACTTTGACAAGCTTTCCTCCTCTTAGCCAGCCTTCTTTCTCCTTTGCTATGTGATCCCGATCACTCGGGGATCCTATAGTGAATGTGATGACATAATGATACTATGTAGTCAATCACATCTGGCTTATGCGGCGACATGGGCGATCCTAGCCAAACAAGGCACAGATGTTCTCTCTGCCTACAGCAGGTCTCTCTCTGAAAGGCAAGCTGATGGTCGCAGCACCACGGAGAGCTCCATGGGAGCAACTAACTCCAAGAAAGTCCAGAGGTGAATTGATGTCTCACTAGTCCCTCTCCTAAGCTCCACCTCTTTGCCTGAAGAGTGCACGTCCTTAAAGGGCTAGCCCCTATCTAACCAGAAGGAAAGCGCTTCTCTTTCCTGTGGGCAAGCAAGGTGGAGTGGAACGTACTTTGCTCCTCAGACAGTTTGGGCTCAGGATCCCTTGGGGGCCCTGGCTTGGGTGCAGCAGGTTCCTGACCACCAGGCTCAGTATCAGGAACCCAGTCTGGCTCCTCACCCAGTGGTACAGCAGCCCCAGACTCGGCCAGCACCTCCTCCACCTCCAAGCTTGAGTTTCGGGCCACAGCAGCTAACCACCCTTACTCTGAAATCACCAAATGGGCAAATGCTTCTGCCCACCCTTTTATGCCAAGTTCCCAAATGACACTGACTGGGGCAGTGCTTTTTGAAGCTACCAAATATGGGTTGCAAAAAGAACCGTGCCTTTTTGGCTCAGCCTTATTTCATACCCTCCAACATTTCTTGGCTGAAAATAGGGATGTCCTATTCCAGAAGAAGAAGAAGAAGAAGAAGAAGAAGAAGAAGAAGAAGAAGAAGAAGAAGAAGAAGAAGAACTGCACCTATCTTGCTTGGGTTGCCCCAACAACTCTGGGCAGCTTCCAAAATATATAAAAACATAACAAAACATTAAACATTAAAAAACTTCCCTATACAGGTCTGCCTTCAGATGTCTTCTAATGGTTGTATAGTTACAGTGGTGCCTTGCAAGACGTAAAGAATCTGTTCCGCGAGTCTTTTCGTCTTGCGGTTTTTTCGTCTTGCGAAGCAAGCCCATTTGCGGCTTAGCGGATTAGTGCTATTAGCGGCTTAGCGGGCCAGCTGATAAGCGGCTTAGCGGATCAGCTGATAAGCGGTTTAGTGATCAGCTGTTAAGCGGCTTAGCGGATCAGCTGATAAGCGGCTTAGCGGCTTGGGGAAAGGGGGGGGGGGGAGGAAAAAAACCCTGCAGGAACTCGCAAGACATTTTCGTCTTGCGAAGCAAGCCCATAGGAAATTCGTTTTGCGAAGCACCTCCAAAACGGAAAACCCTTTCGTCTAGCGGGTTTTCTGTTTTGCGAGGCATTCGTCTTGCGGGGCACCACTGTACTTATCTCCTTGGCTTGGGGAGTGACATAACTCCATACCCTCCAACATTTCTCTGATGAAAATAGGGAACTCCTAAGGAAAAGCAGGACATTCCGGGATCAAATCAGAAACCAGGACAGCTTCTGTAAATTCAAGACTGTCCCTGGATAATAGGGACACTTGGAGGGTCTGCTTCTTTGCTATTCAAATTACCTTTGCCTAAGAGTTGCTGCTGCTGCTGCTGCTGTTTTTAAAACAAGTTTCCTATATAACCATGCTAATTTAGTAGTCTTTGTATGCTGGGTAATGTCCAGCTGCTGCAGTTTGAGATACACAAGCCCAGTTCTCACACGTTGGGCATTACTGTGTTTGCTTGGAGTGGAGTGCACTTTTAGACCCACCATGATGTTAGATCTCCTGTTTCAAAGAACAACAAGTTGCCTGCAGTTATCTGAAGAAAAACTCCAGTGCACAAGCTCTGTGTGATTGGGACACACAGTTGTGCAGATATAGAATGCGGATGGTGCTGTGGTCTAAACCACTGAGCCTCTTGGGCTTGCCAGTCAGAAGGTCAGTGGTTCAAATCCACAGGATGAGGTGAGCTCCCATTGCTGTGTCCCAGCTCCTGCCAACCTAATAATAATACAGTGGTACCTCAGGTTAAGTACTTAATTTGTTCCGGAGGTCCATTCTTAACCTGAAACTGTTCTTAACCTGAAGCACCATTTTAGCTAATGGGGCCTCCTGCTGCTGCCGCACCTCCGGAGCACAATTTCTGTTCTCATTCTGAAGCAAAGTTCTTAACCCGAGTTACTGTTTCTGGGTGAGCGGAGTCTGTAACCTGAAGCGTATGTAACCTGAAGCATCTGTAACCCGAGGTACCACTGTATTAGAAATGGCAACATGAGTCATCCACAGAATCCTGTAAAAGCTGGCCCTTAAAACTTTCAGCAATTTGAAGAAGTGGGAAGTGCAAAGCCGTCTTTTGAGGAGACAGGGAACGTCAAGTACAGAGTGAGCATGCAACCCTACAATATGTCTTGCTAAAAATAAACCCTTTGATAGCTTGAGCAAAGAATGTGAAATGCTTGCATAAGCGTGAACATCATGCTGACAATTACTAGAAATTAGTTTGAGTTTCATGATCTTGCTTAGTTTACATACCACATCTTAACATCTTTCCTGTTTAAATAGACTTACGGATAGCCCATTTCCTCACTAGGAGAACGTTTGTAAAGATGCAAACAAATGCAATCAAATAACACCTGCGAGTAAGTCTAATTGAATTCATAAGCGGGACTTCCTTCAAAGTTGCAAATCACTGAATGCTGCAAATCCCATTTTGCTTGAGAACATTCACGATATGACACTGCCCATCAGATATTCTCACCCTCTCAAACACACACATACACAAAATCCCTGAAAGCTAAAGCAAATTTGTTGGGATAGGATCTTTCCGGCTCTTAAATGTCAGCTTTTCAGGCAAGCAATCTGTTGCTAAACATCTCAGAGTTGAGATGGAAAAGCAGGATGTCAACATGTGATATTTAAATTCCAAGTGAATTGCCAGATTTAGGAATATGCTCAAACACAAACAGTGCATTTAAAAGACAAAACGGTTGCGTCTGAAATTTGCATCCTACTCAAGGAATACAAGCCCAATATGGGACTTGTTTCAGATCAACATGTGAACTTCAGCTCCCTGCAGCAATATGGATTTCTCTTGTTTCTTCACCACCACCCTACCCCAGATTTCCTTCCTCTCTCAAACTCTTCGCTCAAGCTTTCACCTCTGTCCTTATTCTTCCAGACCATCACCTACTGCAACTTTCTTTTCTCAGTAACCTCCCAACTTATCACCTCCTGCTGATTATATATCCCCTGTCCCCACTTTTCCTAGCCTCCTATGCCCTCCTTTCCATAGACTTTTATTCCTTCTCCGCCCATCTTTTGGATCTGAGCTGCTCAGCCAATGACTGCCTGCCCTGCCCCTCTTTGACATTAGAGCAGCTCAGCCAGTCACTGCCAAAGGCGCCATTAGAAGTCCCACAAAATCTGTCCCCGCTCTGCTCTCGCACAGTGTTTTGGAACCCTCTTCCTGTTATGAAACTATAAACGAGGTATGCAGCAATTTGCCAGGTGCCCTCACTGCTGAAATCAGGGATTTGAAGTTTGGAAGGATGCACATTTTTCACTCGGAATAATGGGCGTTCAAAACTCCCATTATTCCAGGCGCATTTTGCGACGGGGAATTTCATTAGCGTGAGCAGTTTCTAAGCTCTGGGCGCAGTACTGCTCCTAAGATTTCAGATTAAAACTGCAGAGTGGAAGGAAAGGAGGACCTTTTCCTGCCTCCCCACTTGCAGCCTTTCTCTGAAGACTGGAGAAAAGACCCTCTTAAGAATATTGGAGGGTGGGCAGAACTAGACCTTGTGAAAAATGAACATAATATTTTAGCTGCAGTTCATTCATTTTCAGCTTTGTATTCTTGTTATATATAAAAAAGCGCATCTAGACATTCTGTTGTTGCACCCATAGCCTAGGTTTTAAGGTGCCATTTAGGTCCTAGCTCTCATATCTCGGTTTCTAACACTGATTCCAGATACGTATCTAGAAGGTCATGCCTTTGGGGGGCAAAAATCAGCCTGGCTAAAGCTTTTCTGTCTTCATATATGTATTTAAAAGATACCCTTGAAACAACCTGCACTGGGTTTCCCCTTCTGCACAGACAGGTTGCCACATATTTGCTCCGATGCATGTTGCACGGTCCAAATTGCAAAGAAGTGGCAACTCCACAACCAACTCTCTATCTGAATGCCCTTCACAACAAACAACACGGCATGGCGCACAGCTGCGGTTGTCCGACTGCTCCCGTGCTGAAAGCATTGTGTTACCCCACAATGCATGCACTGAATTTGCGAGTAGCTGTTTGTCAACAAGCTTAAAAGTACTTGCCTTTTGGGGGGGGGGGGTTCAGGTCCGCTGACTGCACTTGACTGTTTTAGACGATGACAACTCTTCTGGCGTTTCCTCACAGGCTGCTGGTTACACAACAGCTCCCCTTGTCCTGCTGCATTCAGTTTATTCAACTGCTATTTTTAATTGTGTTAATTATAAACCATGATCTGTGTTCTTCCAGCGGGCTCCCAAACATTTCGGAGTGTCAGGCAGCTGGGGCAGCGATGGAGAGCAGCCCAGATCTGAACAGATTCTCAGCTATCAATTAGCGTCATCAGGGCATCCTAGGCTATTTGAGGGCCCGCTACCTGCTACCCAGGTGAGAGGATGTGGGGAAAGCAACTGAACAGATAGCAAGGCTTGCATATTTTTTATGCCAGCAGAAACTGGGATGGTAAAGCGAGATGCTCTGTCTGCTGTCATATATTTGATTAAGAACAAAGCCACAAATGCTTCGAAAGAGGAGACAGCTCCGTAACTGTGAGATTGCTGTGGGCTCCTTGCTACGCCACATTTTATGCCAAGGATATGACCTCACAAATCCTTTATGAAGTCAGATGCAGGTGGCAAATGTGTGTCATACTATGTCAGAGAAGGGCACCGGTGCAGTGACCATCAAAGCTGAAATGGCCGTTAAATAATTTTGGGGGGTAAGGGGGTCATTTTGAGTAGCTCGCTCATGTCACAATGAAAATCGTAACTTGATAGCCCAACCAGTGAGGGATCACCTTGAAATAAGTAAATAATGCCTACAGCTGTTAAAATAATTAATGAGATCTTTTATAGGTCATCTATGGGCTTTCATTCCTCTAAATCGCTGGATTTATACTGACATCTGCTGGTGCAGAGAATCGTAACACTTCTGTTTTCCCACCCTATCCACCAAAAGGTTGTTTTTCCCTAATGGATTTTAGCTGGATTATTTCCAGCCTAACAAAGTGGCACTCTAAACAAGTGATTCAGGATCAAGAGAACATATCTATACTTTTAAAGCTACCTTATTTCTTGTGTGGGAATCTAAGCGCATGCCAAAATCTCATTTAGGATTGTGGATTAATTTCAAATTTCACTAAACTAAACTCTCACTGTATTATATATATATTTCATATTGCCAATCCACTCTGTCATAGGTTCAGGGTGGGAATAACTATCTAAAAACATGACACTGTAAAACAGGCTTCCTCAAACTCGGCCTTCCAGATGTTTTTGAGACTACAATTCCCATCATCCTTGAGCACTGGTCCTGCTAGCTAGGGATTGTGGGAGTTGTAGGAGGGCAGAGTTTGAGGAATCCTGTCTTAAGTTATTCGATCAAGAATGGGGTATGTGTAGCTGTCCAAATGTTGTTGGACTCCAATACCCATCAGTCTCAGCCTGCATGGCCAATGATCAGGGATGATGGAATCTGTAGTCTAGCAACATTTGCAACTTCAGCATTAAAAGATGAGTTTGCAGGAAAGGACTTGTTTATTATTTACATTTATTTGTTTTTATATTATTTTGTATTTTAAATACTGCTTGCTCAAACTTAAGACCTCTAAGTGGTTGTAGAAATTACTATACAGTGTTCATGAAGCGCTACACAAACATTGTTTTATACAAAAGCATGTACAAAAACCTTTTAAAAGCAAATTCCACTCTCATTTCATCCATAATATGCCTTCACTTGCCTGGCTTTGCCTCATTTGATTTTGTTTTAATGTTTAAATGGTGTGTTTTCTTAATGGCCACTTCTCATTACAGGAAACTTCTGTAGAGGATTGAATAGTTTGTGATCTCTTTACAGATTGTATATCGGCAATCAAAAACAAACAGAAAATTTCCTTTCAGTCCAGCTTTCTATTTTTATTGAAGTTAAAGTACACCCCCCCCGACTTGAACATTTTTCAAACAAAATGAGCATGGATGAAAACCAGATATCTAGCATGTGAATCTGTTGAATGCGTTGAATCTGGACCTTTGCTTGACCAGTGCAGTTTGCAAAACACAATCTGAGCCCCTTCATCTGAATCCTTGTCCAGGGTGATAAGATCTGGGGAAGAGAAGAAGCTCTTCATCTGCAACAACTGCTGCTTTTGCTTGGAGAGAGCAGGTGAACAAGCAGTAAACAGCGAGGAGGAGGAAAGCAGAGCCAGGGAGCTCCAGGGCTTGTCAAGCTGGAGTTTGGGCCTTGGGAGATGCTCCTTGTGTGCTTTTGTAGAAAAAGTTTCTTCTGCCTCTCTGATAATCTTCTTTGATGATCACACATAGCCAAGTAAGTTTGTCTTCCATGAACTCGGTTTTAACAGTGAGTCCGTAAGGGACTGTCGAGGCCAGTTCTGGATCCACACGTCCTTCCACAGTGGGGACATAGGTTTCCGGGTGGGAGTTGATCATGGTGAGGGTTTGCCAAATGTGCCTTCCTCTTAGCATGTTTCTCCCTTTTGTCCTGAGTTTGAGTGTCTTCAAAGTCCATGACACCTTTGGTAAAGGCTGTTCTCCCATTGGAGCGCTCACAGGCCAGTGTTTCCCAGTTGTCAGTATTTATACTACATTTTTAAAGATTTGCCTTGAGAGAGTCTTTAAACCTCCTTTGTTGACCACCAGCATTACGCTTTCCATTTTTAAGTTTGGAATAGAGCAGTTGCTTTGGAAGACGATAATCAGGCATCCGCACAACATGACCGCTCCAACGAAGTTGATGTTGAAGAATCATTGCTTTGACACTGGTGATCTTTGCTTCTTCCAGTACACTGGCGTTAGTTCGCCTGTCTTCCTAAGTGATGTCTACATTTTTTCGGAGACACTGTTGATTGAATCTTTTGAGGAGTAGGAAATGGCGTTTATAAGTGGTCCACATTTCACAAGCATACAGTAAGGTTGGTAGTACAATAGTAAACAAGCATTTTGGTTTCCCTGCGAATGTTCTCTGCACTTCAGTCAGGAGAAAGCTGCACTCACAGAGCCCAGGCGATGCTGGATCTATCTATGATAATACTGGGGTCAGGGCTCGTCCAATGATGCTGAATGCCAGGAGAGTCAGGACAGATGGGCAGGAGTGCTTCACACAGCACATAGCTGAGATCCTTAGCTGCAGGTCGTGCAGAATATTGGCACCAAGCTGGGCACGGGTAGATGCCAGGGCAGTGAAGCCACAGCACAGGTGACCACAATTGTGGGCAACGTTGTATCATGCTTGCAGGATGCAGCATCAACTTGCAAATTAGGTGGGAGACAAAATGTGGGCGGGACCTGCAGCACATCGATGCCCGTGCATATTTGACCACATGTTTGGATGGAGGCTAAGGCATTAGCTTCATTCAGGGAGCAAATGTGCTGGAAACGGTCTGGGTAGACCTAGGTTAAAATTCCTTTTTCAGCCACTAGGATCGGTGGGTCATCTTATGGCTGTCATCACCCCCCAGCATCACCGACCCCCCAGAGTACTTGCAAAAACAGAACGGCAAAATCACCTTGTGCTCCCCTGAAGAAGGGTAAGATATTTATGTAATAAATCCTGGAGTTCTCCATTCTGTAGCCTATATTTAACTGCAACACATGACCTGTTTCTATTGCCTTTCTCCCTCTTTTTCTGCTTCTCCCTCTCTCAAAAAGACAGTGATGATAGCATAACTATTCTATGGCCTTTTAAAGGTGTGTGGGACGGGACGGTTATTGGTTTGCTTTTGCTTGGATTATGTATTTTGTGTTCTCATTTTGTATGTTTCTGTTGTGAAGCACCCGGTGATCTTCGGATGAAGGGTGGTATACAAATTAGGGTTGCCGCACGTCCTCTTTTTCCAGGACATGTCCTCTTTTTCAGGGGTAAAAGTTCTGTCTGGATGGATTTTTTGAATTTGCCAAAATGTCCGGGGTTGTGGAAGCAGGCTACTTTTTGTGTTACATATGCGGTAATAGACAGCCAAGTGCAAAACATAGACAGACTGTGTGAATTTTGCATGATGCAGGAAAGGACAATGTCCTTGTTTTTGTATTTTTTGAAGGGACATTGTAGAATGCACCTGCTCCCTCACTCCTTGCCCCTCGCCCCAGGTGCCGGCAAATGTGTCCTCTTTTTCGCTCTTCAAAATATGGCATCCCTAAATAACCAGTGTGATCCCACTCAAGTCCAGCAAACCAATGTTGTACTCTATCGAGGAGCCATCATTTATCATGCATACCTAGAAGTGGAGGACACTGGCCATCTAGGGTGTTGTGTGGGACTGAAGTAAAAGCTTAGCAGTTTTGAAGTAATTATTCCAAATTGAAGTAATTATTCCAAATTGAGCGTTGGTGCTGCAGCATTGCCTGTCTTTATAGGGCTTGCATCACTATGCCAATGCACCTCTCCTCTCATTATTTAATCTGATGTCCAGGGCTCGTAGCTGGATGAGGAACCCTGTGTTTGGGCAGATCCCTCGGTTTGAATCCACTGATTTTAAGGCCTCCACGAGTGTCAGGTTTTCATGGATCATCAAATAGGCCAGTACTAAAGTGGCTGAGCGGCTTAACCCCATGGCACAATGGACAAATACCTTGCCTGCAAAGAAATAACAAAAGAACAGCATTTAACTGGTGTGGAACATAGAAGGTTAAGACCAGCGCTTCCACACACAGCGGAGGTTGGGCCAGGCCCCCACCTCATCAGGGAGACCCCGGCCGCATCACGACCCCCGGCCGGCCAATCCAGTCAGATGGGGGGCGTGGCTTACCCCTTTTAAGCAGCCACGCAGCCAGGGTGTAGGAATAACGGAGGATGACAGGAGGTTGGATGCAGGTGAGCGGTGCAGGAGCAAGCTGGCAAGCATGCTCCAAGCAAGCTGCTGACTAGCTGTGCAGAGGCTCCTTTTATTAACAGAAGTCAGCAATTGGAAACAGCAGTGAAACCACTCTGAACATGACGTATTTCCATCTAAGCACATTTCCAGCGTTATCAAATACACGTGTTAGCAGGTGTTTCCCTAAAATTTCCCCCGGTACTTGATTTCATCTGCGTCCCTGGTCATGCTCCAGCCAAGCATTATGTCGAGTAACCAAATCTGTGAGAGGACAAATGGTCAGGGGGAAAACCCTATTTGCTAGCCAAGAGGCCACAAGTTTGTGGAGCATGAGTGGAAGGCTCCTTGGCATGCTGTGGCATGCCGGGTGCAAGGTGTGCCTCAGCAAAGGCAGAGCCTTATTCCCACACAGGGGATCTCCCTTCTGGTTTGCCCTCTTTTCATGTGTTCGTCGTATTGGCCGTGCTATGGACTTCGGTTGGTTGCCTTGGTTTTCCGAGGGGCCTGGTAGGAATTTTTCCACTTGGCAAATTGGCACTGGTCATTTGGTTTTCGCCTACCTTGTAGCAATCGTCACAACTTTTATAGGGTTTGGCGGTTAGGCATTGGTAAAGCCTGGTTTGGGGGAGGGGAGGTGTGGCCATCACCTCCCCCTCCATTTTAAAGGGTATTCCGTTAAAGGAATCTGGGTGTCGTGGTTCCTGTCCGAAGCCCGGGTGGAGGCTAGGGCCATGGCATGACCTTCCAGTGACCCTGGGGGAGCTCCGAGTTGGTGTGCATCAACAGGGCTCCCCCTACTGGTGGTTTAACCCTTGTGAGACTTCCTGCATGGCGGCCAGGTGTCAGATATAATCGGTTCAATTCCAATGCCTAAGCCAATACCACTCACATTCTGTAACCAATAAAGTTGTGGTCTAAATTTTGCCCATTAACCTAATACAGTATACGGTGTCCAGATGCAATTATTCAACATAAAGGGGGAGGCCTTGGGGCCTTGACACACAATAGTAACTGTGGGAAGGATTTCTCTCCCTGAAGGTACACCCGTCTGAAGATACCCTGGAAAAGCATTGAAGAGTCCATGACGGAGGCAGAACGAGACTCTATACAACACCCAGGGCCAATGATGAGATGCAGTTCCTTCTGCTAATTCTATGTACTGGTGGTGAACTTTAGAAGCCCTGCATTGGGTTATCATAAAAAGACACCTACAATGAGATGCTTGAGTTACACATGTTTATGTAAAGTCAGCATTGGCCAATGAGAAGGTAAAAATCAAGGTAAAGGACGCCTGGGTGGTTAAGTCCAGTCCAAGGCGACTATGAGTTGTGGTGCTCATCTTGTTTCAGGCCGAGGGAGCCAGCGTTTGTCCGCAGACATCTTTCTGGGTCATGTGGCCAGCATGACTAAACCGCTTCTGGTGCAACAGAACACCGTGACGGAAACTAGAGTGCATGGAAACGCTGTTTACCTTCTCGCCACAGCAGTACGTATTTATTTACTTGCACTGGCATGCTTTCGAACAGCTAGGTTGGCAGGAGCTGGGACAGAGCAATGGGAGCTCACCCCATCCTGTGGATTTGAACCGCCGACCTTCTGATCGGCAAGCCCAAGAGGCTCAGTGGTTGAGCTATGCATGTTTATGTAAAGTCAGCATTGGCCCACGAGAAAAGAGGTGGTTAATCAACTTTAACAATTCTCAGATTGATTGATATAGCCCAATAACTTTTTATATAGGATTTGGGAGACGGGAATAACTTCCTGCTTTTTTCCAAACTAGACTTGCTTCTGCAGCTTCAACTTCAGCCAGACACGGAGAAATTACTCAATCGATGCTTTCTATGCCACCTACTATCACTACCCTAGGAAAGGTTTCACCTGCTCCAGTGCTAAGCTTCCATCAAACGCATAGGAAGAGGTTCATTAAAGAGTGACAACCCCACATGTGCCACTCCTCCTCCTTTCCTGGAGATCTAGTATGGGGAAGCCCATCCCTGAGCAAGAAAGACCAATTAAGCAAAGCATCCTTAAGTAGCTTTAAGCCCCTTGCTAAATGCGGCAAGATTAAAGGGAACAGCAGCAGCTTTGGGCCCACGCAGCTGGCAACCGAGTGCCTCTCGCATCTCGAAGGCTGTTTCTCCTCCCGCTATCTCCCTCTTACCTCCTGTAGCCTTCAAGGCATTGTGGATGAAATTCGCAGCATCCTGGAAGAAGACGCTGATATCAAACGAGGTGTCGTCAAACGCCTGCACCCCGTAGTACTCGATTGGCAGGTCTCTGTAATATCGAGCGCCCGTGTTGATGTTGTACGGCCCGTCTGCTGCGTTGAGGATGTGGGTGATGCCAAGGCTCTGCAGAATGGCTTTGCTTCGAGCTGCCCATCTGTCAAAAGATGATAAAGGGTTGCTGCGGCTGATCCTGCTCCATGTTGACATGGGCTTATTTAAGAGGCCTCTTGAGCCTCAAGGAAGCAAGAAGCAATGAGCACCTGCGTCTCATCTCTAATTCATAGCACATTCCCTGTTTACCGGACCATGGCTCCCTACAACCTGCTCTGTCAGGCAGAATCAGTTTTAGGGCTTCCCTCCCTTGCCATGGAGTTGGAGGAATAATTTCTGTTCTCCCTCTTTCTTTTGGACTACAGGTCTCTCTGTGTCACGTTCACAATTCAAAGTGTTGGTGCTGACCTTTAAAGCCCTAAACGGCCTCGGCCCAGTATACCTGAAGGAGCGTCTCTACCCCTATCATTCAGCCCGGATGCTGAGGTCCGGTGCCAAGGGTCTTCTGGCGGTTCCCTCACTGCAAGAAGTGAAGTTGCAGGGAACCAGGCAGAGGGCCTTCTCAGCAGTGACGCCCTCCCATCAGATGCCAAGGAAATAAACAACTACCGGTATCTGACTTTTAGAAGACATCTGAAGGCAGCCCTGTTTAGGGAAGTTTTTAATGTTTGATGTTTTATCACTTTTTTATTTTTATTATTAATATTAATATTCCATTGGGAGCCGCCTAGATGTTGTTGTTTTTTTAAAAAAAATATTTAATCATTTTTTCAATACAAACAACAACCGCAAAAGACACATACAACAAAAACCATAATAACACTAATAACACAATTTGACAATTCAGATTTGAATACTGATATACCTATGACTTCCACAAATTTGTAATTTTCATCAATTAATTGATTCAAAGGCAAAATACCTTTTTTCATCCAATTTTGCCAAATTATTACTTGATTTCCAATTTTTAATTTTGGGTTGGCCATATTGTTAATTTCTCACGCTGATAGGGGTCATTCTTATTATTTTTATTTATATTCATCCAAATTTTTATAGGTGCTTTAATAGTCTCCAGGATAATAGGATATTTCATAAAATTGGGGACGAGTTTAGTCCACCCTACAAGAGGTTCAAAGAAACTATATTCGAGAGTAGCCGCATTGGGATTCCTGCTTTCTCCCCAATCATTAGTCTTACTCAGCAGGTAGGCCTGGTGATATAATTCCAGATTTGGGAGTTGGAAGTTGCATTTTATGTAGTGATAATTTTTGGTGGCTTTGTACCCCATAGGCACGATCTAAATACAGTGGTACCTCAGGTTACATATGCTTCAGGTTACAGACTCCGTTAACCCAGAAATATTGCTTCAGGTTAAGAACTTTGCTTCAGGATAAGAACAGAAATCGTGCTCCGGTGGCGTGGCAGCAGCAGCAGTGCGAGACCCCAATAGTTAATGTGGGACCTCCGGAACAAATTAAGTACTTAACCTGAGGTACCACTGTAGTTGATTTATTTTTTGGAAGTAAAATTTGGGAATATGTATTGGTAATCCTCTAAGAATGTATAAAAGCTTTGGAACAACATTCATTTTGAGAACATTTACCTTTCCCCAAAGGGAAAGGTTTAGAGGTCCCCACCTTTCAATATCAAAAGAAATCTCATTTATAATTTGATTCAAATTTAATTTTTCAATTTGGTCTATATCTGATGAAATCATTATACCCAAGTATTTAATAAAGTCTTTGCACATCCGAAATTGTTTCTATACAATGTAGCCCTTGGCCCAACTAGTAAAATCTCTGAGTGACTGGGGAAACCCAGCCAGATGGGTGGGGTATAAATATATTATTATTATTATTATTATTATTATTATTATTATTATTATTATTACTACTACTACTACTACTACTACTACTATTACTATTACATTGCCCTTACTCACCTCATCGCCTCATACCCTCCAACATTTATCCAATGAAAATAGGGACGTCCTAAGGACAGGTGAGACGTTCTAGGATCAAATCAGAAACCGGGAGTGGCTTCTGTAAATCCAGGACTGTCCCTTTTCACCCAGGGCTGCCCCACCCATAAGGCAAGGCATAGGCGCCAACTCTGAGGCGCCCAGGTCCCTACAGCCTCCCTAATACAGTAAAATATTTAGGGCAGGTGGGTCCCCAATGTTGAGGCCAACAGGGGCAGATTTAGGGGTGCACAAAGGGTGCTCAGGCACTGAGTTTGCTGGATTTGGGGAAGGAGGCATGAGGGTTCAGACAGGGTCCTAGAGTCATCTCACCTGCTTCCCAAAGGTCATGTATGTGTCTGCGACAGAGAGCAAAAGAGGTTTTCCTTGGCAGTGGAGGGACTTTGTATGTGTGTGCAAACAAGTTGGGATCTGAACATTTAAATTTCACAAAATGTAATAGTTTTATGTAAAGCAATTTTACAGTGGTACCTCAGGTTACAAACACCTTGAGTTACACACACTTTGGGTTACAGACTCCGCTAACCTGGAAGTAGGACCTTGGGTTAAGAACTTTACCTCAGGATGAGAACAGAAATCGTGCAGCGGCAGCGGGAGGCCCCATTAGCTAAAGTGGTACCTCAGGTTAAGAACCGTTTCAGGTTAAGAACGGACCTCTAGAAGTTCATAATCCGAGGTACCACTGTATGTTTTAATTGTATTTAATTGTAATATTATATTTTAGTTGTACTTAGCTTGATCTGTGTTTTTCCCTTCTCAAATGAGCATTTAAAGGTTATGTCGGTTTTAATTTGTCCATGTTTCTGATAGAAAGTTGGTTTACAGAACCGGTTTATACTAGTCTATTTTGTGGGATTTGGATGTTGAGATCCCAGTTTGTTTGCTGCTATTTTATAGGATTTTTAACCTTCTGCTCTCCTTCTGACTGGTAAGTAACAAGATGCAATCCTTCCATTTCCTTACGCGTCTCCAAGGTAGAGGTTGGGCCAGACTTGATCCACATGGTTGTCGGATCCTCCTCTGCTCCAAACTAGCCTCTGCAATTCAGAAAGTGCTGGTGTCTCATAACGGCTTCGACTTTCTGAGTTTTGATTCTTGGAGGAGCTGTTTCCAGCATGGCTCATACCTGCCTTTGTGCTTTCATGAACTTCAGATGTAACCAAAATGGCCTTTGGGAAATGAGAGAGAAGCAGGGGGTTAAAAACTTTGTTTAAAACCAAGGTTCCAATGGGGGGGTTTGATTTTTAAGAGGGGGCAATTTGGAAGCTTGTTTATACCAAGTTAATGGCCTTTTAGGCTTCCTCCACATGAATAGGAACCTGTCTTCAAGGGCAGTCCCAGGTAGAGTGTATTCCAGTAGTCCAAGCAGGAAAAGAGCATGGACACCTGAGGTCAGGCAACCTGGTCCAGAAATGGCTGTGGTTGGTGAACTAGCCTATTTAATAATAATAATAATAATAATAATAATAATAATAATAATAATAATATTCAAAATGAAGAGAAGACTCCCTGGAAAAGACCCTGATGTTGGGAAAGATTGAGGGCACAAGGAGAAGGGGACGACAGAGGACGAGATGGTTGGACAGTGTTCTCAAAGCTACGAACATGGGTTTGACCAAACTGTGGGAGGCAGTGGAAGACAGGAGTGCCTGGCGTAAACCTGTTAACAACAGATCTAACACAGTGCGCAAGGGATAAACTACCATCTAAGAAGGAAACCATCCTTATGGCAACCATGAAAGACTACCCTTATAATACCTCTGCAGCTGCAGAGATAAACCTGACAGCAACAGATCTAACACAGTGCGTAAGGGACAGCAACAATCTACCATCTAAGAAGGAAACCATCCCTATGACAACCACAACGCGCTCTTGGACCAGCATGAGATACCTGGATGAGGATGAACTTGGTATCAGTCAAATAGAACACCTCAAGGTAGATTCGCCAAAAAAAGGAGTACTGATCACTAATGTTAGCACGCTGCACCCTTCAACTGATTCCATTGAGTACCTGGGCGATAATACATCTATGGATATTGCCAAAATGAATGAAATCCAACCAACAGATAAAAAGATAGGCCCAAAAAATCTTTCAAAGGCAAATTGACTAAGATCAATTTTTGGCAAGACAACGTGCAACCTTGCCTTGCTAACTTGGAATATTGCAGGTTGGCAAAAGAGGGTTTCTGACCAATCCTTTGTTAAATATATCCAGAGACATGACATTGTGTTTCTCCAGGAGACCTGGAGCACAAGTGAAGTGGAGTTAAATGGTTTTTCTGCGTTCTCCCTCCCAGGTCTTTTAAGTACTAGAGGGGGGCGAGTTAAAGGTGGGTTAGTTACTTTAATCTCAACAAGGCTAAGGGCCATATTTAAAAAACTAGACCCACTAGACCATCTGGCCACAGCTGTGCAAGTACAGTGGAGAACCCACAGCTTGCTGCTGATTAACGTATACCTACCCCCACAAAGAGAGAAAAGATTGATAAGAAATACTTGGGCTCAGTTAGAACAGTATCTCGACAAACTATTAAATCAATTTCCTGATGCCTCTGTAGTGGTGGCAGGCGACCTAAATGCCAGAACTGGACAATCTGATGAGGCTTTGTATGCCCATTTCCACGAAACAGTCCCCATTATAGAGGAAACCCACCCAATACCAGCTAGAATCTCAAAGGATAAAGGCTGCAATTATGCCGGCTTATGCCTATTACACTTGGTCAACAAGTTGGACTTGGTTATACTAAATGGCCGTACAGAGGGGGAGAAGGTCGGAGAATTCACATTTATATCTAACAATGGCGCCTCCACAATTGACTATATAATCGTGTCGTATGATCTTCAAAACAAAGTTCTGGAATGCAAAGTGGAGGAGCGCTTAGACAGTGACCATCTGCCATTAAGTGCACTCGTAGCTGCGGGAAAGGATTTATCCTGCGCTGAGAAAATCGAGCATTCGAGCCCTACAGCTCTGGAGCTCAGATATTCGCGTATCAGATGGACAGATGAACTGCATAAGGAAATTTCAAGTAGGCTATGCTCAAAGGAATTCCTCACTAAGAGAGAAAACCTTATAACTTCCTCAAGCCATGAATTAAAGATAAATTTATTTCAGGAGTTAATTTCACTCCTTCAAGATTCCCTGAAGGAAAAAAGGAACAGGCCAAGTAGGCAATCCTCAGTATATAAAAACTCCAAACCCTGGTTTGATCAAGAATGTCAGGACATGAAGCTAAACTTACTGAAAAAATACAAGAATTATAGATCTGCCAATTTACCCCAACTCCCCACGGGCTGGTTTGAAGATAAACGAAATTATAAAATTTTGATCAAAAACAAAAAACTCCTGGCACAGAAAAGAGAATGGAAATGCCTAATAGGTGCTCTGGTCCATGGGGTCACGAAGAGTCGGACACGACTAAACGACTAAACAACAACAATATTCAAAAGTTACAATATAGCTTTGTCCACTGCCATAATTATCACAGAATGATCACTCCAATCCTCAATCCCATTTCACTGTTGGCTCGCTGAATATCCTCAATAGGAACCCAACTGGCGTAAGTTGGCCATGAAGCACTCCTATTACAGAAAAGTGAAAAGTTTGAATCCAGGTGTGCTCCCAGATTATGAACTGGATTCTTCGAGGGGAGCATAACCTCTCTCAGAGTAGGACGTGCACCTAAATTCTCAGACACATGAACCACCCACTCACAGCACTTCTGCCCTATCTTGGTTCAGCCTCTGTTTATTGAGTCCTCGGTTCATTCCATCACTGCCCCAAGGCACCTGTGCAACACTTTCACAGCCTCTTCTGTTTCCATTGAAATGGAGAGAGAGACCTGCATATCAACAGCATACTGATGACACCATGCTTCAAATCCCCAGATGGCAGCTCCCAACACTGATACAGACATTAAATAGCATAGGAAACAGAGTGGACCTTTGTGGGATCCCACAGCCCAAAAGCCATGAGCCGAGCAATGACCCCCTGGGAGTGACGATGCAGGTAGGAGCAGAACCGTTTTAATAAGTGCCATGGACTACCAGTTCCTGCAGTCGCTCCAGTGGAACACCATGGTCAATGGTGTGTCTTCTTGAGAGGGCAAGAAGAATCAACAAGATCACACACACCCCTGTCTCTCTCCCGATAGAGATCATCAATCCGGGAGACCAAGGCCATTACTGGGCCTGAAACCAGGCTGGAAGAGACCTAGATCTTCTACAAGCATACCTGCAGCTGACTTTCTACAACCATGAAAACAATATTAGAGACTGGACGGTAGTTTCCCAAAACCTCTGGCTCCAGAGAGGACCTCTTTGAGAGGGAGTGTACCACTGCCTCTTTCAAGGTGGTGGGCATAGCTCCCTTCTTGTTACCGTTGTACCTCTTTGTGACTTAATATTCTGTCTTCTTTCTGCAAGTTCCTCGGACTCTCTTCCGTGCTTCCTTGTGTTCACTGTGACTGATGTGTTCCTAGCCTTCCTCCTCCTCCTCGCTCTGTTTCTTTTCTTAGTCGCCGACGTCCAACACGGGGATAAACAGCGCGCCTCCTCTGCGAGCTTGTGGATTAAGTTGCTGATACTCTGTTATTTTAAGTGCTTGCGGTTTTAAGCCTCGCTTCAAGCAGCGTGGGCCGCTTTGCATCCTGTAATTGGAAGAGAAAGAGGGAAAGAATACCTTCTGGGTAACTGCAGGAGTTTCAGGGTGAGATTACACCAGCTGCAGGCGACTGAAGATTATGAAAATTCAACACGGGATGCGGCTTGTGGCAGAGGTGCTCCCCAGGGCTTCCTATCCATAGACAGAGCAGGATTGGGCCAGCCTCTCAGCATCCTATTGAGTTAGCAAAATAATTTCAACAAGTATTTCGTGGCATTGCAGAAGGTTAAAAGAGAGCTCCTTGCAAAATGGCCTTCTGCACTGCTACTAAAATACAAAGGCTATTAACAGCCCTGGTGAGCAGAAAAAGTGGATCGCTGACGCCAGATTACCTTTTGCAGTATGATTTGTGTGCATGCGTTTATGCGTCTTGTCTCAAGTGTGCGTACCTACCAAATGATGTGATCCACCCATAACATGTAGGATGCTGGTGGCGCTGTGGTCTAAACCACTGAGCCTCTTGGGCTTGCTGATCAGAAGGTTGGCGGTTTGAATTCCTGCGACGGGGTGAGCTCCCGTTGTTCGGTCCCAGCTCCTGCCAACCTAGCAGTTTGAAAGCACGCCAGTGCAAGTAGATAAATAGGTACCGCTGCGGCAGGAAGGTAAAAAGCATTTGTGTGCACTCTGGTGTCCGTCACGGTGTCCCGTTGTGTCAGAAGCGGTTTAGTCCTGCTGGCCACATGACCTGGAAAGCTGTCTGTGGACAAATGCCGGCTCCCTTGGCCTGAAAGCGAGATGAGCGCCACAACCCCATAGTCGCCTTGGACTGGACTTAACCATCCAGGAGTCCTTTACCCTTTTTTTTTTTAAACTTATCTAGTAAAAGTAAAGGTAAAGGAATCCCTGACTGTTAGGTCCAGTCGCAGACGACTCTGGGGTTGCGGTGCTCATCTCTCTTTACTGGCCGAGGGAGCCGGCGTACAGCTTCCGGGTCATGTGGCCAGCATGACTAAGCCGCTTCTGGCGAACCAGAGCAGCGCACGGAAACGCCGTTTACCTTCCTGCTGGAGCGGTACCTATTTATCTACTTGTACTTTGACATGCTTTCGAACTGCTAGGTTGGCAGGAGCAGGGACTGAGCAACGGGAGCTCACCTCATCGCGGGGATTCAAACCGCCGACCTTCTGATCGGCAAGTCCTAGGCTCTGTGGTTTAACCCACAGTGCCACCTGCATCCCTTGAGGAAAGTTGTCACTCGAGTGAGCTTCAAGGAAGCAGCTTGCCAGTCTAGTCTTCCTAAGCATGACCCACTGCCTGAAGAGTGTGAATCTTTAACAAGCCAACCCCTGGTCTGCAGTGATAAAATTTTCCTCCTGCATGAGGCCATCCCGACCTATGTTCTCCTGGCAAGTCACTTATGGTTGAGCACATTGAAGTCAAACTACTTGGCCTGGACTGATCGAAAGCATGTGGTAAGGGTACTTATCAGAATGGTAAATTAGGCCAATACAAATATCCCCATGCCCCTGAAGAGGGGCTGAGGCAGGGAGAAAGTGGCTTTCCCTAAATATTGCCTAATTGACTAGAGATTTAAACCAGGTCCCCCAGTCCACACTCTTAAAGGAGACAGACTTACTGCATCATGCGCTGAGCTGTTCGAGACCATCTCAAATTTGACAGCCTCTTCTCTCTGCCCCCTCCCCTCCATCCCATAAGGCTTTGCCAATGCCTTGTCATTGCCTAAAAATATTTCATTTTACAAGGCAGCCGTGGAGAACAGATGCTAGAGATTGCATTTTGGCCACTAGATGTTGCTCTGCAACCGCATAAGAAATGAGAGGAAGCAATAACCGAAATGGCTGCTCTCTCATACGACGATAATTCCCCAATTTCAACACTGATAGCATGGCCTTCCTTGTTCAGTGTCCCTGTTCATTGTTAATATGTAGGTAAGATCAACAGAGTTCTGAAAATTAGAATTACGGTACCCGACTAAAGATAGAATTCTGTGGGTCCTGGTCATAATCGTAGATTCTTGAACTTTCATTTGCTGTGAAGCCCATTCTGTGGATTCGTAGATTTAATTGGACCACTATAAAACTTCTGTGTTTACTGTTTAACCGTATGGACTAAATGAAATATGACTTCAGATTATTTTTCTGTATCTCTCTCTCTGTGTTTCCTATCCTTAACACTATATAATGTCATGGATTTAGGGTGTTAAGATGGGTGCCAGATCCACCCTAATCTCCCTTCTATTTCCTAGACTTTACTCTTTGCTGCAGCCTATGTGTGCTGAATGACTACATCCCCACCCATGCCTATCTAAAGGTGACTAATGGCAGGCACTGCAAATGACTCAGATGGCCAAACACACTGGAAACTGGCGTATCGTGTTTGCTTGGAGGCCACCACAGAGCTGGCAAATACATGGGTGTGGTGGAGGGAGAGCATGGCTTGGGTGGTGGGGCAGGGAAATTGTGAACAGTTCATGGGCAGAGAAAGCATGACTCAGACACAGAATTGGCAGGCAGCTTTAAAAGCCACGGGTTCTCATCATACTCATTGTTCATTCACTTTTCTCTCTTTTTTTAGTGCAATGCTATTTTGATCAAATGGATTGATTTTAAAACTTTTTAATCAGCGAGAAGGCTGTGGCGTTTGCCCATTCATTTGAAAATGTTTGAACAGGGGAGAGAGAAAGGGTTAAAAATGTAGAAAATAGGAAAGCCAAAGGCGGAGCCTACCTGTTTATAAAAGGGCTTAGACTGAGGTTTTGTTAGAGTTGGTGGTGGGTAGTTGGTTGGTTTTAGTGGGTTGGTTGGTTGGTTGGGAAGGGCAGTTGGAAAAGCAGTTGGCAGGCAGTTGGAAATAGAGAGACAGTTAGGGCAGTGGGTTCTTGTGTGAGGGGAGGTAGAAGAGACAGAGACAGGATAAAATAAGACTATGAAGGTAAAGAGTAACAATGTTTGGAATGCAGGTAAAGTTTGTGTCTAAAATAAACTACACTCTTCTTTGTTAACGTGAGAACCTGAACAAAAAAAATTCCTTCCAGTAGCACCTTAAAGACCAACTAAGTTAGTTCTTGGTATGAGCTTTCGTGTGCATGCACACTTCTTCAGATACACTGAAACAGAAGTTGCCAGATCCTTCTATATAGTGAGAAGGTGGGGAGGGGTATTACTCAGAAGGGTGGTGGGAATGGGTGATTGGCAGATAGCTGTGATGAGCCTGTTGACGACTCTTAATGACTGCAATAGGTCTTACAGGAAAAAGCAAGGGGTGAGAAGGTGAAAAATGGCTTTGTCATGTATAATGAGATAAGAATCCAATGTCTTTGTTCAGACCAGGTTTCTCCATGGTTTTAAGTTCCGTAATGAGTTGCAATTCAGCAGCTTCTCTTTCCAGTCTATTTCTGAAATTCCTTTGTAGTAAAACAGCTACTTTGAGATCTTGTATAGAATGTCCTGGGAGATTGAAGTGTTCTCCTACTGGTTTCTCTGTCTTGTGATTCTTGATGTCAGATTTATGTCCGTTTATTCTTTGGCGTAAGGTTTGGCCTGTTTGTCCAATATAGAGAGCTGAAGGACACTGTTGGCATTTGATGGCATTTGATGGCAACAGTGTCCTTCAGCTCCCCCTCCCCACCTTCTCACTATATAGAAGGATCTGGCAACTTCTGTTTCAGTGTATCTGAAGAAGTGTGCATGCACACGAAAGCTCATACCAAGAACTAACTTAGTTGGTCTTTAAGGTGCTACTGGAAGGAATTTTTTTTGTTTTGACTATGGCAGACCAACACGGCTACCTATCTGTGAGAACCTGAGTGAGACTAAGTGATTTACTGGGGAAGACCTGGTTGGTGGCAGCGGATTAGAAGAAGAGAAGAGTTTGGATTTGATATCCTGTTTTATCACTCCTTTCAGGAGTCTCAAAGCGGCTAACATTCTTCTTTCCCTTCCTTCCCCACAACAAACACTCTGTGAGGTGAGTGGGGCTGAGAGACTTCAGAGAAGTGTGACTGGCCCAAGGTGACCCAGCAGCTGCATGTGGAGGAGCGGAGACGCGAACCCGGTTCACCAGATTACGAGACTACTGCTTTTAACCACTACACCACACTGGCTCTCTCCCTGGATTAGTGGTGTATGGGTCAATAGTCCGTGAGATGACTGGGGCCTCCGTACAAACCTTATCAAGAAAGCAGGTCTTTAACGTTGTGGGTTTTTTAAACCCAAGTATTTCCAAAAGAGCAGGCAAGAGATGTCACTGCAGCAAAGTCATCTGCCCTTATCTTCTTGCAAATCTTTTAAGAGTTCTCTAGTGCTTGTAAAAGAGAAATAAACAGGGTGTTGTTGTTGCTTTTTAAAGAGTTCTTTGAGTAGTGCCAGCCAGGTTGTAGGGCAGGGGTGATCTGGCAGACATTGTCAAAATCCTTTTTGGATTATAAAGTCTCCCAAAGCTGGAAACAACAATAGACTCAAATATATCGTATTTTTCTGTGTATAAGACTAGGATTCCCCCCAAATAAATTATGTAAAATTAGGGGGTGTCTTATACACAGGTAGTGCCGAGGCCATTTTCTTAAATCTGAGTCCCCCAAAATAGGGGGCGTCTTATACATGAGTGCGTCTTATAGACGGAAAAATACGGTATATGTCTATTTGCTGTTTTGCTCATGATGGGACTTGTTTACAGTGGTACCTTGGGTTAAGTATTTAATTCGTTCCGGAGGTCCGTACTTAACCTGAAACTGTTCTTAACCTGAAGCACCACTTTAGCTAATGGGGCCTCCTGTTGCTGCCGCGCCGCCAGAGCACAATTTCTGTTCTCATCCTGAAGCAAAGTTCTTAACCTGAAGCACTATTTCTGGGTTAGCGGAGTCTGTAACCTGAAGCGTATGTAACCCGAGGTACCACTGTATTGCTTTTATTGTTCTGCGATTATTATTATACAGTATCTTAATGTTTCATCAGTGTTAGCCAGCCGGAGAACACTGTTTCTGGGTGCCATATAAACGCTGCTTACTAAATATTAAAGTTGTTAATAAAGTTTCCCAGCCTGAAAAAATCCAGGCAGGGAAAAGTCTCTGGCAGACAAGACGAAGCATCTCACGATAGCTTCTGGCGTTTTGACGAATGTTAAACGATCCTTTAGCCTTGAAAGTAAAGAGGATAACTTCTCCCTAGGCAATGGCTATTCGCGCCAGTAGTAAAAGGAGGATGCCGGGGTACTACTAATTCTGTAGTGGTTTTGAAGTGTTCCAGCTTCTCTGGGCCACAGTGATACAGAGAAGATATTTATAATGCCAACCATCAGTTGTTGTGTGCATCTGACTGCACTGTGCAACAGATGTAGGGCACCTATATGCCTGCCGATATTTTAAAAAATCCAAAGACTTATGGCCAAACCCAGTGGGAAGTTCTCTGGAGAACTACAAGAATGAACTGGAGCTGTGTTTGATCAATAGGGCAAAGAACTTTATGCCACTGCGCTTTAGGCTCCTTTCTCCTGCAAACCAGAAGGCTTCAGGGAATCAGCTTCCTCCCTCCCGTGGCAGTAGATAAGCAGAACAAAGGAAAAGGAGTCTTCTTACCAGTTAGAAACTTTAATAATCACAGCGAGAGAACAAAGAACCCATCTCCTAGTGTGGCGGTGCTCCCAGTTAAGGATCACACCTCCCTTATTATTAATCCACGTCACTTCTACATGTTGAAATCTGAGTTTGTACCCTCTGTGCTTTGTGTGCTTTCTGTTCTGCCACTTTCTCAGCTCTTCTTGACCTTGGGGAGAGTGGAGGAATGCTTTCCAGAGACAGTGAATCTGTTAACCCTCTCTCTCCCCGTATTTCTTCACCTAGCTGTTCCCCATCCAGTATTTCCCAGCTTCTGCCTTCTGAACTATGCCCCTCTGCAAACCACTGTTCCAAAGCTATACTGTCCTCTTGCTCCTGGGAAGATCCAGGAGCAGGGGGAGGTTCCCACCGTTCCTCCTCAGTGCAGCCCTCCTCAGCACGTTCCCTGACATTCCCTTATCTTGATCCAGAAGGATTTCCCTTTCGATGCGATAGAAAAGGAAGGCATCCAAAGCAGCCATTTCTTCCCAGATATGTTCCTGGAGCAACTGGGACAGGGGACAGTGCCAGGCACAGCGAAACCAGGCAGGTAATGTGCCTTGGATGAAAACTTTCGTGTCCGCTCTTGTGTGTGTTTGCAGCAAGGGCAAATGCAACTTGAAATGCAGTAGGGGGAAATGAACTCGCTGCCTTTTAAGCCACGAATGTGTGCCTAGCCTTTGGTGGCACAACGCAGGCTGCATGACACTCGCAGCTCTGTCATCTTACTGATGCCACCTGAGGTGGGTGGCCACCTCACTACCTCATGGAAGGACCAGCCCTGTATTTCCACAGAAATCTACCCACACCCGGTATTTAACACCAGTCAGATTAAATCAAATAGACAAGGAATATTCAGTGTTGTGTTGGAGGGGATGCCAGGAAACCGGGCACTATGTTCACGTGTGGTAGGGATGTAAATATGTACATTAAAAAAAAAATTGCAAAAAAGTGTTTAAGGAGATAACAGAAATCACTGGGTGAAAGCTGGACGAAAGTCCAGAGGTAGCATTATTATCAATTTACGATGGGGTGGAAGGTTCACAGGCTGTGAAGAACTTGCTCACAAATTTATTGACAGCTGCACGAATTATGATAGCTAGGAAGTGGAAGGGGCAAGGAGAATATAAAATGGAAGAATGGTATAAAGAGGTGTGGGATATTGCTATTAATGATAAATTAACATGTGCCATTAAGGTAAGATGGGGAATACACAGGAGAAATGATTTTGAGGAGATCTGGAAGGTGTTTGTAGAATTTGTACTGTTAAAACGGAAAGGCGGTAAAACCACCGCAAGAGGTGTTGAAATTTTGGGAGGTTGGATAGTTACAACGGTCTCGGTGGTGGGGTGCACATTTTTACTGTTATTTATTTATGATTATAATTTTGTCCATTAAAAAAAAATCCATCCCCAGTAACACATTACAATTTGAGATCTAAATGCATTCCCGTTCTTTAGATAACTATTAATTCAGCGCAAAGGGCTTTCCAGCAGTTAGGGTTCAAAAAGCTCCTTACTTGTACAATCTTATACATTAAAAAAATTGTTCAGTAGCAACATGAAAGCTTATACCAAGAACAAGTTTAGTTGGTCTCTAAGGTGCTACTGGACAATTTTTTATTTTTTAATTTGTATACAGTGGTACCTCGGGTTACATACACTTCAGGTTACATATGCTTCAGGTTACAGACTCCGCTAACCCAGAAATAGTACCTCGGGTTAAGAACTTTGCTCAGGATGAGAACAGAAATCGTGCTCTGGTGGCGCAGCGGCAGCAGGAGGCCCCATTAGCTAAAGTGGTGCTTCAGGTTAAGAACAGTTTCAGCTTAAGAACGGGCCTCCGGAACAAATTAAGTACTTAACCCAAGGTACCAGTGTATATATTTCGACTGCGTCAGACCACCACGACCACCACCTGAATCTTATACATTTCTGTCTAAATATAATGACTTATCTTTGCAAAGTTGTGGTAAGCCAGGATTAGTGAGATGCTATATGTGAGCGCTCTGAAAAATCTGAAAGCACTTTGAAAGCTGCATGTGAGATGCTCTATGGGGGCACTGTGGCCCCTTCTCAATCTTATAAGCTTCAAATTCAATCTCCCTTAAAGAGATCCAGAAAATTCAAGCACCTAACCAGCATCTAGATGTTCTAGATGTCAAGGTCCGCTCCCAAACTAAGCATTCAAAATTCCTGTCAAGATTAATAACGCAGCCTCAAGCTTAATTGCTGAGATTGGCAGCGGAAACCGAGTTCTCTGTCAGATGTTGTCACTTTGCCGTTTTGCTTTCTTCTTCACGTTACAGAAGCTGACACAGCCTGATCTTGTACCGTAGCTCCAGATCTAAGTCTTGCAGCTGTTTCAGGAACCCTCGGTTCGGGGAGATGGCTCGATTCTGCAGGACCTTTCTGACGGCGTCAGCCAGGGAGAAATTCTGACAGATCATGAGGTAAGCCAGAACCAGGGCTGCTGATCTGCTTCTGCCTAGAATGCAGTGGACCAAGATCTTTCCTGGAACGGAGATGAAATGGTTTAAGAAGAGAGCAACTGGGAACTCCTTTGAGCTCTTCCAGTAGGGGATTTTGGGGGTTCCTAATTTGTATTAAATACGGACGCGGGTGGTGCTGTGGGTAAAAGCCTCAGCGTCTAGGGCTTGCCGATCAAAAGGTCGGCGGTTCGAATCCCCATGGCGGGGTGCGCTCCCGCTGCTCGGTCCCAGCGCCTGCCAACCTAGCAGTTCGAAAGCACCCCCGGGTGCAAGTAGATAAATAGGGACCGCTTATTGGTGGGAAGGTAAACGGCGTTTCCGTGTGCTGCGCTGGCTCGCCAGATGCAGCTTTGTCACGCTGGCCACGTGACCCGGAAGTGTCTTTGGACAGCTCTGGCCCCCAGCCTCTTAAGTGAGATGGGCGCACAACCCTAGAGTCTGTCAAGACTGGCCCGTACGGGCAGGGGTACCTTTACCTTTTTTTAATTTGTATTAAAGCAATCCAAATTGTCAAGTGGCTCTGAAGCTCACTGGGTGACCTTGGGCCACTCATTCACTTTGTCTCTCAGTCTGACCTATCTCAAAATGGTTGCTTGTCTGCCCCGGACACCAGCATCCCATGCTATGCTGCTGCTAATACCTAAAACATCAGTGCAGCGGTTCCACCAGGGCAGGCACCCACCATTTGATAATGGTTTTTTTTTATTAGTTTTCAATTGCAGTCCAATAATAGCTTCATTATAACAATGCCAAATTATAATACAATTATGAACACCAATTGTTCAAATACCAAATTATATAATTTAGGTGGCCCCCCACGTGCTAGAATGGATGGTTTGATGATTTTCTTTACTTCTGCGTTCTAAAATCTTATTAATTTCAATTACATTCCGGTCAAAATAATAATCCCTTATACAACAACGGCAATATTAATAACTTCTATTTGTGTTGACACATTAAATGATTTATAAAACTGCAAGAGAGGCACTCAAACTATATCCTTGTTCTTCCTGTGTATGGCAATTCTGTCCGTGGTGTTTCTTCCTGTCCTTGTAAAATGTTCTGTCTACCTTTTCCCGGTTGTTGCTGTTCTCCATCATGCCTGGGGCGGAGCTAATATCCCATTGTTGTTTCAGAAACTTCCCCATTGCTCCATCCCAAGGCACTCACCATTTGGTACACTTAGGGCTTTGGTGATGAATTCGGAGGCAGGGCGGAAGTGTATGCTGAGGTCAAAGTCTGGGGAGTCTTCTGCTGCTATTCCATAGTAATGGAACTCTGGTCCGTAGAATGTTTGGTTTCCTTTGCTTCCCCAGGCAGCGTGTGCGGCATTCAGTATGTGAGTGATACCCCGTTTCCTTAGCTCTTCCTTGTTGTGTGCCGCCGTGCTGCCGGGAAACAGATATGAAAGTGGGCAGGTGAGCAGAAATGAATCCCATGCCCTTATTTATTTATTACATTTATATACCATCTTTGGGACGTGGGTGGCGCTGTGGGTTAAACCACAGAGCCTAGGACTTGCCGATCAGAAGGTTGGCGGTTCGAATCCCTGCGACGGGGTGAGCTCCCGTTGCTCAGTCCCTGCTCCTGCCAACCTAGCAGTTTGAAATCATGTCAAAGTGCAAGTAGATAAATAGGTACTGCTCCGGTGGGAAGGTAAATGGCGTTTCCGTGTGCTGCTCTGGTTCGCCAGAAGCGGCTTAGTCATGCTGGCCACATAACCCGGAAGCTGTACGCTGGCTCCCTCGGCCAATAAAGCGAGATGAGCGCCGCAACCCCAGAGTCGGTCATGACTGGACCGAATGGATTGGAAGAGTTTGGATTTGATATCCCACCTTTCACTCCCCTTCAGGAGTCTCAAAGCGGCTAACATTCTCCTTTCCCTTCCTTCCCCACAACAAACACTCTGTGAGGTGAGTGGGGCTGAGAGACTTCAGAGAAGCGTGACTGGCCCAAGGTCACCCAGCAGCTCTGCATGTGGAGGAGCGGAGACGCGAACCCGGTTCCCCAGATTACGAGACTACTGCTCTTAACCACTACACCACACTGGCTCAGTGTTACTGGTCAGTGGTCCGTTTCCCTTTATACCATCTTTATCTTCCAAGCATCTCCAGGTGACTTACAGGGTTCTCCTCCTCCCAGATTCACCCTTACAACAACTTTGTGAGGTAGGTTAAGCTATGAGTGGGGATTTGAACCCTGATCTCCCAGGTCCAACACTCTCACCATTACAAGAAGAATGGCAACTTAAACTGATGGAATATGCGCAGCTTGCAGATCTAACATATAGAATAAGAGAACAAGAAGAACATACGTTTAGAGAAGATTGGGAAATGTTTATTGAATATATGGGGGGAAATTGTGTCTATTTGAAAACGCTGGCAGCATTAAGATAAATTCAACAGTGTAAATAAGTTTTGATGGATGTGATAATGGAATACTGAATGGTTTATTTTATGTAAAATATGCAGGGATTTATGTTGTGCAAAATGAACCACGGAAAGAGAGGAAGGGAAGTCATCGATATTTTAAGGTTGTTTAAGTGAATATCCTAAAACGTAAAACAGAAATTTAACAAAAATTATAAAACCAAAACCAAAAACACTCTCTCCATTATGCCACACTGGCTCATCTTCTCATGGTGGAAACAGTGATACAGGGCTTAGTTTCCGATGAATGAGAAAGTGTTGGATATTGATTATTGATTTAAACAAATATGTAAGAAGAGCATAGTGAGTGCATATGCATTCCTTTCAGGAGGCAACGCAACTGCTAATCCCACTTCAAATTCCTAGAGAAATATCATTATCATTATTGCCACAGCTCCCAGACCCAAAGCTGCATCTTCATTTTTTCTGAGGTCTGGTGGGCCAAGCCTTTCCTGTGGCAGGCCCTGTCCTGTGGAACTGCCTGCCAGCAGAGGCTTGATAAGAATCATCCCTGCCTACTTTCAGATACCTGTTTAGAAAACTGCTATTTAAATACGCCTCTGAAACATGAATTCCTTGCCCCCAACCAACCTTTTTTTTAAGTGCTTCTCCTGATGTTTTGGTCCCATGTTCTAAGTGTGGTGTATGTGGTTCTTCCATGCATGTTATCCTCACATGGGACGTGGGTGGCGCTGTGGTCTAAACCACTGAACCTCTTGGGCTTGCTGATCAGGAAGGTCAGCGGTTCGAATCCCTGCGATGGGGTGAGTTCCTGTTGCTCTCTCCCAGCTCCTGCCAACCTAGCAGTTTGAAAGCACGCTAGTGCGAGTAAATAAATAGGTACCGCCATGGCAGGAAGGTAAACGGTGTTTCTGTGCGCTCTGGTTTCCGTCATAGTGTCCCGTTGCACCAGAAGCGGTTTAGTCATGCTGGCCACATGAGCCGGAAAGCTGTCTTTGGACAAACTCCAGCTCCCTCAGCCTGAAGCGAGATGAGCGCTGCACCCCATAGTCACCTTTGACTCCTCACAACAACCCTGTGAGGTAGGTTAGGATGAGAAACTGTGACTGGACTTTCCCCCTCTGAAATCATAAAGGGCAAGAGAGCCATGTTAAGATATCTGGGCTTCAACTTCTTCGGAAGCCTGTGACTGATCTTTTGTATATAGCACAATGGTCTCTTAATCGAGATTTGCAGGATTTTCCTGTAAAGGCTGATGCAATAGAGGGCACACTTTGAACCGATTATCTGGATAAACCTCCTCCAGTATGGACAATCACATTCGAAGGGCACAGATATCACCATGTGGTTTCATTAGCGCAGGGCATTCTCTGTGTCCTGCCGTGAACTACTGCCGAGCTGCACTTGGCACAGATGAACGGTTTTCTGAGCCGAGGGCTGTGGATAATGTTTTCATAGAGATGTAATCATGATTTCATCTGGACAGGAAGGGCACACACACAGAAAGTCGCCATCCTTCCTTTTGAAACAGATGTTGCATGTGAAATGTGCCGATTTTATACTAGGTTTACGTCTTCAGAATGAAGACAGGCTGCACTAACAGAATCGCTGTTTGGATTTGTTGTTTTATTTCCATAACGGGGAAAGCTTTCTTTCATTTGTGGCTCCTTGAACATATGGACAGGGTATGTTCCTGATGTTACGACAATCCAGTGGATTGCGTAAGCTTCCCCTGGCAGGATCTCATCAGATACTTATTTCAAAATGATTGCCACTGATCTGAAAGGGTTGTGCTTTCAGCATCTCTTTCTGTCCTATTGATAGTGTCAGGGAAAGTTTAAATAGAGTGTAGGGTAGGATCAAATTCCAATAAGGCAGATCTGCCTGTAGTAGTATGAATCACCGAATCAGAAATCTATATTTCATAAATTAATACTGACGTATTCCAGTGAGGCAGTTTTGTGGCAACTTATGAGAGTCCTGCAGCTTCGTAAACACTAATAAGATTTATTGAGACAGAAGGATTTGTAGTTAGAGGTTCTTTTTTCAGATGCCGAAACGGTTGGTCTTAGATAGCAGTTTCCCCTTTGTCCCATCCTTTCTAGACGTGGTTCCGAGCAGTTTTGCAATTGTTCCGCTGATTTCCCCTGGAAAACACACTTTTTACCGCTGAATTGGAACGAACGGCAATTCACGGAAAACACAATTGCTGTTTACATACCCTCCAACATTTCTCTGATGAAAATAGGGATGTCCTAAGGAAAAGCAGGACATTCCGGGATCAAATCAACTGATTATTTCCTTCTATTGGTCCACAATAGAAAGTGTTCTCTCATACTGTATTACGGTGTGGTACGCTGGTTTGACAGAAAGTCCCTACAGAGGGTGGTGAAGACAGCACACGATATCATGGGCTGTGCCCTGAGTCCGCTAGATGTTATCGCAGGGAACATTCTCATGGATGACTCACACCCTGGCCAGCACCTTTTTAATCTCCTGCCCTCGGGCAGGAGATATAGAAGCATGATAAGCTGCACCAACAGGTTAAAGAACAGTTTCTACCTGTGGGGCGTGAGGCTGCTGAATGGAAGACAGCAACATTGCAGCTGACGTTTGGGGTTGGTGGTCATATGACAGCACACAGAGTGTAACAAGGACTGAGAGATTGAGGGGAGGGGGGCTCGTTTAATCTCACTGTAAACAAGTGGTACAGTGACAATAAAGTATTTCTATATTTCTATAAATCAGAAACTGGGACAGATTCTGTAAATCCGCGACTGTCTCTGGAAAATAGGGACACTTGGAGGGTCTGTGTTTGGTCCAAGTCAGTTGTAAACTACAGGGAAGCAGTGAGGCAAATGGAAGTTACACAAATTAGATTAAGATATATAGCAAGAAAATGCAGCAAGAAAAACCCTTTACAATGACAAAAGGCCAAGGAAAGATACAGATAATAGGAGATGCAAAATACATACGAATATGAGATTCAAAGAGAATGGGTGTGATTCTTCTGCAACTGACTGCACCTGATTGCAAATGAGTATAGCAAAAACAGTATAAACTCCCTCAAATGGGACAAGTACTCCAGATCTCTACCAAGTCTGAGTTCCTTTAGTTGCTAAACTAGTGGAGTCTAGCTCAGTAGCTTCTTCTTGGAAACTTCTTTTTTTTTATAACTCTTTTTAAAGTACTATTTTCTATCCCATAGGGTAGACCTCAGTGTGGTCAGATCTACTTAATTCTATTAACAGTGGATTTGTCTGAATGCTGGCCAACACTAGCTTTTAAATGGTCAGATGAATTAAATAGTCTAGGAGCTTGCAAAGGGAAAGGTTCAGTGACAGGGTATAACTCTTCTTTCCGATAAGAGGCTGAGGCGGCAAATATCAGAGGAACCTGGATGATTTATTTAACAAGCTTGGAACATGTGGTCCTAATGAATTATTGCTGCTCACTCATGAGACGTTTTGACCAATAGCAGGCGCTGCATGGACATCTTAAATAGCACAGCTTTATACAAAATATGCTGTTAATAGCTAGCAACAGGAAGTGGCCAACAATGGAGCCAAATGATGTGGGATTCCTGCATTGCCCGGGGGCTGGACTAGATGACCCTCGGGTGCCTTCCAACTTCCAACGTTTGCGATTCTATGGGACTGGGGCATAGGGAACTAATGCGCCATGGCCATATGTGTTTGTTGCTGCGCTTGAGTGATAAGGGAGCTCCTCTGTGGCGTCTGCAGCAGAGGTTTGAGTGCCAGGTGCTCCAACTTTTTGGGCCCTAACAGTTCTCCCTTCCACTGTTGGAGCTTGAAATATTGTCTCCAGCTTCCCAGCTCCAAGTCCTGTCGAGTACTATACTAGCTGATGGAGTGGGGGCCTGGTAGTATCATTGAGTACCGTATTTTTTGCTCTATAGGACGCATTTTCCCCCTCCAAAAATGAAGGGGAAATATGTGTGCGTCCTATGGAGCGAATGCAGGCTCCTTGGCTTCAGCGATAGCAATGCGAAGCCTCCGAAGCGCAGAGGGAGAGCTCCCTCTGCGCTCCGGGGGCTTCGCGTTGCTTTCACTGAAGCCTGGAGAGCAAGATGGGTCGGTGCGCACTGACCCCTCTCGCTCTCCAGGCTTCAGGGATAGCCGCCTGAAGCCTCCGGAGCGCAGCGCGAGTTCCCGCTGCGCTCTGGAGGCTTCAGGTTCCTTTTGCTGAAGCCAGGAGAGCAAGACTCTCCTGACTTCAGCAGAGAGGGAAAGCTGTGCAGCGCCCCTTCAGCCAAGCAGGAGGAGAAGTGGAAGGGGCTCCGTTTCTCCTGCCGCTTTGCTGAAGGGGCGCTGAGCAGAGAAGGGGAGAATTTTTTTTTCTTGTTCTCCCCCTATAAAACAAGGTGAGTCCTATGGTCGGGTGCGTCCTATAGAGCGAAAAATACGGTATATTTTGCAGTGTTGGACGGGGCTGTTGGGGAAGTGCTCTGATCATCCCAAAGTCATTTGCTGCTTGCATTTTGACTCACCATGTGGGTGACTCTGCCTTCCCATCCTGGATTGAGTGGGCGTCAGAAAAGACAGGCACGCAGCAGTGGCATTTCTGTGATAACGGCGAGTATAGGATTGCTCAACCCAGACAATTTGGTAGGGGATAATGTAACTTGGAGAACTTACAGTCACATGACGCTGTATCCAATTTGCAAGAACACGGAATGTTATTTTTTTGCAGACGGCTTTAGTTACCCTTTAGTTTCTGTAGGCTTCGGATCAACTGAAATCCATCTGCACCGGAATTTAGAATGATACATTATGACATGTGCCAGTTGCCATGACGGGACTGGACTCTAGTGTGTTTGCTTCTCAGAACTTCTGCCTTCAGTCATGTGACTTCTTGCAGATATCTAAATCATTTAACTCTCTAGCATCTTTTCTTGAAAACAGAGGCTCAGTCTAGTGGTTGCGTATCCCTTTCAAGAGCAGAGGTTGGGATCAGTTGAGCACATTATACTCTATGCCATTTCCTACCTCAGGGTTCAGATCTGATTTTTTTATGCATCAAAGGTTGACAAGCGCATGCTAACTGTATAATTAATCCACCGTATATTTGCCAATATAAAATGCAGATAATCACTCCAGAGGATTATACTTTCAAAATACAGAGCAGGATAAAACAATATGAGCTGTATTTGTAAATTGCATATGGATAGAGGAGCAAATTCTTGGTGCATAAACATATAACTAATCAATAGAATATTCAGACATACAATCTGTAACCAGGCCCACAGCTAGGGTTCCTGAGAAACTCAACCTTCAATTTAGAAAGTCCATCACCGCTCATGTTTCTTGAAGACGTGCATTTTAAATTCGCCAGTATAAGGTTTCAGTAGCCACTGGAATTTCTGTACTCTGCTAGGCTACCTCACTCGGCCGCAGATTTCTCAGTTTGAATACCTTGTCTACATTCCTTGCATCTTTCTCCATCTGTCTGGATATCACACCTTGTTCTCACCCAACTGTAAATTCTTTTTTTAAAAAATCTGTATCTAACACAGGACATACTGGGCACCCCAAATGCAGAGGGCGGTTTGCATCACTTGGGTGTAGATAGGACAGGTATTCTGGGCAAAGAAAGTGGGTTCCTTTGCTAGAATTTAGATTTTCAGTTTTAGCACATAATAAAATATATTATCTTGTGTCTCTGTGATAGGACTGTCTGTGCTGTTCCTGCCCCAGTCATATACAGATTTTTGTAATGTGCTTTCTGTTAGGAAGGTTGTCCAGGAATTCCCACCCATGTTGAACGACAGAGAAAAACAAGGGAAACTCTTTTCAGACTTTAACTTCAGCGTGCACAGATCTGTCCTCCGTTAGCAATGTGAATTCATTGGTTATAACATTACATCGCTGTACAGTACCTTTTACCCCACGCTCAAGCCGCGGCTTCGTTCCGGGTCACACTTACATGTTGCCTATATAAAGATTGGGCCACACTTCATCTATCTCATTTAATTCCATCCTGCAGCTGTCCATCACATGCTCCAACTCTTGGACGGAGGGTGAGGCGGATCTGCGGCTGTTCATTTTGCAAAAGGGGGCGGTTGTCTTTGGAAAGGGGTCATCCGTTGTCATGCGATGATACATGGTCGTTGCAGAGCCCCAATGAGCTCCAGTTACCTTTCGACATTTGACAGGGAGAAGCAGGTGCGCCTTTTGAGAGATGTCCCTTTTTCGTCCCCTGCCCATCCCCATGCCTAATGTGGGAACAGCCTTTGCTGACACGGCAGCACAAAATGCAATAAGCACAAGTGGAGATCAACATCCTATTTTTCCTCGAAATGGAAAAAATAGTTCTTTTGAGTTGAATTATATTATTATGTACTCTGAAGATCGTTATGGAAGATCATAGAATCATAGAGTTCAAAGGGTCCTGGAAAGTGATCTAAAGTGGTACCTTGGTTCTCAAACTGACTCAGTTACAGATGTCCATTCCAAAACCAAAGCGTTCCAAAACCAAGGCGTGCTTTCCCATAGAAAGTAATGCAAAACGGATTAATCTGTTCCAGACTTTTAAAAACAACTCCTAAAACAGCAATTTAACATGGATTTCACTACCTAGCAAGACCATTGATCCACACATAAAATGAAAGCAATAATCAATGTACTGTACTATAAAATAAATAAGACAATATTGTAGATGATAAAAATTAAAATTACATTTTTTTTCCTTACCTGCACTGATGATAGTCATTGTTTGGATGGGGGGCTTTTATTCATTCCTGCAGTCACACCATCAATCAATCAGTAGCTGAACTGGGTTCCACACAGTCACAAAAACAAATCAACCCAAAAAAGCCTCAGAAACCAAAACGCAAAATAAATAGCAAAAACAAAAGCCCAAACTTAATCCGTTCCGGAAGTACGTTTGACTTCCAAAATGTTCGAAAACCATGGTGCAGCTTCTGATTGGTGCAGGTGCCCCGGAAACAATAGATGACAGCTGCATCGGACGTTTGGCTTCTGAAAAACATTCGAAAACCGGAACTCTTGCTTCCAGATTTTCGGCGTTTGAGAACCAAGGCGTTTGAGAACCAAGGTACCACTGTAGTTCAGTCCCATGCTAATGTAGGAAACCCATTGCTGCAGCATTCCTGATAAGTGGCAATCCAGCCTCTGCTTAAAAACCTCTAAAGAAGGGGAGTCCATTTCTTTCCAAGACAAGCTTCCCCACTATTGAACTGCTTATTTGTAAGAAAGTCCTTCCTAATGGAGGAGAGGGGTTCATTGGTTTGCTGAGAGTTCGCTGTAGAGGTTGCTTTTGGTGGGTGTTGGGGGCTCGCCTTGCCTCTTGGGTGGACCCTGCTAACACTACGCGAAATAGCCATTATTTCTGAGAGCATGGCTACAATTAGAAAAATACTACAATGAACACATTTTAATGAAAATATTCCAGGACAGTGAGGCTTGAAAATAACTTGCGTTCCGGGGTGCTTGCTTAGTGCTTTATTTGCTGAGCTGAAGGTCCAAATTTCTCAGTTGCTTCAGGAACCCTCGGTTGGGGAAAATCCACCGACGTTCTTTCACTGCCTGAATGGCTTTAAGCAAAGAGAAGCGATGGTAGATCATGAGATATGCCAGCACCAACGAAGACGATCGGCTTATCCCCACTGCGCAGTGCACTAAGATTTTGCCTGAAAATGAAGTAAACCACATTTTTTAATCATCTTAAAAGATGGCATTTTTAAAGTACAGAGAAGACAGAATTCAACCATTTCTGAAACAGGTACATTTAACTTTCTGCAGTTACATTAATACTGGATAAATTTAGTCCCCAATTCTGATATTATCTTCATTTATGCCTAAATGTGGGGCCCTACTTTACATTGTTTGTGTCAAGTTAATGGAAATCTTCTTGGGCTTACTTCACAGTTTAGCTAAAATCAATGTTTGGCAGAAAAAGCACTGTATGTATGTATTTGTGTGTGCGCACGTTTAACAGTTTTCTTTGTTGGATTCTGATGAATTTTCAGTGCTGGGATAAACTGCAGTTTCAAAATGTACTTAGGACAAGATTGAAAGAACAGTGAATCTAGTAGTTTTTGGCAACAGGGTTTCTTATATTGTTTTTTCTCAAGCAGTGATAAAAACTCACAGCTCTTTTGCCACCTGGGCATAAAAGAACAGTAAACGGCAAAGTTAAATGACCCCTGGACGGTTAAGTCCAGTCAAAGGCGACTATGGGGTTGCGGCACTCATCTTGCTTTCAGTCCGAGGAAGCTAGCGTTTGTCCACAGACAGATTTCCAGGTCATGTGGCCGGCATGACTAAACCGCTTCTGGCACAACAGGACACCATGATGGAAACCACAGCACACAGAAACGCCGTTTACCTTCCTGCTGCAGTGGTACCTATTTATCTACTTGCACTGGTGTGCTTTCGAACTGCTAGATTGGCAGGAGCTGGGAAAGAGCAATGGGAGCTCACCCTGTTGCGCAGATTAGAACTGCTGACCTTCTGGTTGGTGAGTCCAGGAGGCTCTGTGGTTTAGACCACAGTGCCACCCATGTCCAGAAAAAGAACAGTGACAAAGGACAGAAGATTTAAACATGGTTTCCAATGTGTCGTGGCAATGTGATGTCAAGGTGATAAGGAACTCCAGTGTTTATATATAATGTGAGAGGAGGGTAGATAATGACACACCGGCATTGGAGACACCTGGAACCTCAATATGTTATAGCTATGTACAAATAACAAGGAAATGGGAACCAGATGAGCATACAGTGGTACCTCGGGTTAAGTACTTAATTCGTTCCAGAGGTCCGTACTTAACCTGAAACTGTTCTTAACCTGAAGCACCACTTTAGCTAATGGGGCCTCCTGCTGCTGCCGCGCCGCCGGAGCACAATTTCTGTTCTTATTCTGAAGCAAAGTTCTTAACCTGAAGCACTATTTCTGGGTTGACGGAGTCTGTAACCTGAAGCGTATGTAACCTGAAGCGTATGTAAACCGAGGTACCACTGTACATATGAGTAGAGAAATGGAAGCAGGAGGTAGGCAGAGAATTTAAGAAGCCAATAATCTCTGCCTGGAAACAAAGAGAAGGTCGGGGAAGAGGCACAGGGCAAAAGCTGCTCAGTGATCCCTACAGGGCAGCCATCAAGTAAACCCCAAATCAATGAGAGAGCTGAACATCTTTCCCCAATCTCCAGCTCTCCAAAAGAAATGGCAGTGAAGTCCCAAATTGCCAGCACAGCACAACATAATATGAACATTTGTGACGCATGTTACTTCCCTACCTCCTGGTGTGTTCAAGGCTTTGTGTATGAATTCTGCCGCAGGGTAAAAATATGGAGTCATATCAAAATCAGGAAGGTCAAAGGCTGGTACACCATAGTATTCGATCGTTGTGCCATAAAACTCGTGGGATCCTTGGCAAAATATTTTGCCGTGTGCAGCATTTAAAACATGGCTGATGCCCATTTTCCACAAACCAAATCTGTTGTGGGCCATAACGCTGGATAGAGAAAAATGAAACAGAAAGTGAGAGGCAGACTTAACAGGTAGGAAAAGAATCCTGTTTTGCTTTCAGGCTTCTCCCTCTGATTTGTGGCTCAGATCCACTTATTGTATGGAGAAAATCTCCCACGTTAAGGAACAGAAAATTCAATTATGATGTAATGAATGAACATTCTGGAATAAGCCAATGGTCCATCTGGTCCAACATGCTGTTCTCCCATTGGCCACTTAGATGTCTCTGGAAAGCACGAAGTAGGATCTGAGCTCAACTTCATTCTCCCCTCTGTGGTTTCCAGCAACTGATATTCAGAATTATACTGGGATGGCAGAACATAGCCATTAGGGTTAACAGCCATTGATAGCCTTGTCCTCCATGAATTTGCCCAATTCTCTTTTAAAGCCATCCCATAATTTAATGTCTTATTATGTGAAGAAGTACTTTGTCCTGAATCTTCCATCATCTGGCTTCCTTGGATGTCCCTGAATTTTAGGGTTAGGCACCAAATCCGTTAAGCGCATCAATGGACTTGGAAGCCAGTGTGGTCTAGTGGTTAGGGGGTCAGGCTAGGACCTGGGAGACCAGGGTTCAAATCCCCACTTAGCTATGTAGCCCACTGGGTGACTTTGGCCATTCACCAATTCTCAACCTTAACCTGCCCCACTGGGTTATTGGGAGGATAAAATGGGGAGTGGGAAGAATCGTGCAGGCCATCTTGAGCCCCTTGGAAGAGAAGCAGAGTATAAATGAAATATTTAAATAAGACCCTAGTACAGAATCCTCTGAGCCACTTTCCCTGGAGACGGTAGCCCAGATAAACCTCAGGGTACCACTGCCCTCGCCACCAAGGGCCTCCTATTCCTCAAAACCCGATCATAACAACGGACAATGGACCCAACAGAAAATAGAAGCGAGATGGCGGCATGCTAGATTCCAGGCTGCAGCACAGTCCCTTTAAATTGCTATGGTCCTTGGGAAGCAAGTAGAGCCAGGAGGAGGTAGGCAGGTCTATGCCTACTAAAAAAAGACCAAGGAATCTGTTGGAATACCTGGTTTGCTCCCAGTGATCTCTCCATGTCTTTTGCCCTTGTTTGCCAGTTCATGGTTCCTGACCTGGGACCGAAATACTGCCATCCCTGCCTGGATACCATCAGCCTGAGAATGCTCGCTGGGCTTGCTTACTCCCAAAACGTCTGTGGGCTCAGCCTCACCAGAACTGGACAGATCTATAAAGACATGGTTTTACACTGGAGTTAAAGGTAAAGGTAAAGGAACCCCTGACCATTAGGTCCAGTTGTGACCTACTCATCTTGCTTTATTGGCCAAGGGAGCCGGCGTACAGCTTCCAGGTCATGTGGCCAGCATGACTAAGCCGCTTCTGGCGAACCAGAGCAGCGCACGGAAATGCCGTTTACCTTCCCGCCAGAGCGGTACCTATTTATCTACTTGCACTTTGACGTGCTTTTGAACTGCTAGGTTGGCAGGAGCTCACCCATTGCAGGGATTCGAACCGCCGACCTTCTGATCGGCAAGTCCTAGGCTCTGTGGTTTAACCCACAGCGCCACCAGAGCAAGGCAATTGAAATGACCCAGAGAGCCAGGGAAAGGCAATGAGAAGCTACAAGGGAGGACTAGGTCTCTGAAGCAGTGCTTTTTTTTCTTTAAAAAAACTGTTTAGGGGTACTCTCATTTTCCTACTCATATTGAAATACTGCCCCTCAATGAGGCCAAACTTAGATTCACAAAATATTTAGGGGTATGCGTCCCCCTGCATCCCCCCCCAGAAAAAAGCACTGCTCTAAAGGGTACAGAAGCCATACTGACTGAACTCTTTTGCCCCTTTAGCCTTCAGCCATGTCTCATCGCAACTTGTGGGGGCTAGAAATGGCTTTTTGGAAGAAAAAGTAAGATGATATATTCAAGAATCCAACATTTTGTTCCAGATTCTGTGTGGCATCCTGAATGCACAAAATAAAAAAGATAAAATGCTTCAGGCTCGTTAACAATTAATTGCAAGACTGTATTGCAAAAATCAGATAACATGTTAAGGTGCAATTTCCTCCAGTCATGTGTCAGAATGCCCCATTGCTTTAAATGAGGTACAGTCATGCATAACAAGGTACTGGACTCAACCAGATCACAGAATGACGCATTCCTTGGAAGGAGCATTGACTTGGCTGCAGTAGTTGCGTTGGAGGAGCTCTTAAGCACTGCCCAAAAAATGCTGAGCCGTTCCACGGACGTATACTTACAGATCTCCTAAGAAAAGGTTAGGCCATACTTCATCAACATGGCTACAGGAAGGCCTCCCAGTATTCAGGAACTGTTCTAGATCTTTAAGAGTGGGGGTCTCAGCTGTGGATGTTCCAGAACACTCAGGGTCTTTGGAGAGGGAGACACACTCTTCAGCCATCCTTATCAAAGTAGCAACTGAAACCTGAGAAAGTGGTCCAGGCTTGCTTGTTTAATGCGCTCTTTTAGCCTGTGTGCTTGTCATTTTGAATTTATTGGACAGGTGCTGGGCAGTAGCAAAGCATGCAACCTGTTAAATCAAAGCTTGGAAAGGAGGTGCCATTTTTGCACACCCTGAAGGCAAACAGTCATTCAGCAACAGCCACTGTCACACACACAGGAGCATGATTTCTGCCAGAGATGATATCTCCAATCTTGGGAAACAAAAGACGAGCTTGTTGAAGCCTTAATGACACAATGGGCAATAGATATAGGACACAATATAGATTTTAACCTCTGGGGAAAATTCTGGAAAAGCCACTTTTAAGTTTACAGCATGTTATTCTTCGGAGGAGAACTACCGTACTTGAGAATGATTTACAGCTGGTCCTTGCCTCCGAGTAGGTTTGCTTAGATGTATAAGACTGAATCAGAGAAGTGCTGGAGATGCAAAGAAGTGGAGGGAACGTTCTTTCATATGTGGTGGACTTATAAAAGGGTAAAAGAAAATTGGGAAATGATCCATAATGAATTGGGGGGAAGTGTTCAGAAGTACCTTCCCAAAAAACCAGAGTCCATTTTGTTGGGGATAATTCAGACTGAAATTCCCAGTTGTCAAAAAAGGTTATTTATGTATGCTGATACTATGGCCCGTGTTTTGTTAGCCCCAAAATGGAAAACGAGTGAGGTCCCAACCAAAGAAGAATAGCAACTTAAGTTGACAGAATATGCGCAACTTGCAGACTTAACATATAGAATAAGAGAACAAGAAGAACATACATTTAAAGAAGATTGGAAAACATTCATTGAATATATGGTGAATAATTGCATTAAGCTGAAAACGCTGGCAGCACTGAGATAAATTCAACAGTGTAAATAAGTTTTGATGGATGCAATAATGGAATACTGATTGGTATATTTTTTTGTAAAATACAGTGGTACCTCGGGTTAAGAACTTAATTCGTTCTGGGGGTCCGTTCTTAACCTGAAACTGTTCTTAACCTGAGGTACCACTTTAGCTAACGGGGCCTCCCACTGCCGCCACACGATTTCTGTTCTCATCCTGAAGCAAAGTTCTTAACTCAAGGTAGTATTTCTGGGTTAGTGGAGTCTGTAACCTGAAGCATCTGTAACCCAAGGTACCACTGTATGCAGGGATTTGTGATATGTAAAATGAACCATGGAAAGAGAAGAAGGGAAGTCATTGATATCTTAAGGATGTAAAATGAGCATTTTAAATTGTAAAACAGAAAATTTAACTATATATATATATGATGATATCTCCAGTCTCATGCATTCTCTTGCACAGGAACTCTAACTGCCTTTCAATCAAGCACTCTTCATTCAGACATTATTGCCATGGATTGGACAGGCATTTTTTGAGGGGTTTTTTCTCCGGACCCTTGGCTGCCAGGCTCAGCAACACAAGGATCGTGGATTAGGAAGAACGCCCAAGGTGCAATGAGTTTTATATGTCTTATGCACAAAGACAAACCTGTTAATCACAAAAAGTAAAGTCTGATTCCAGATTGTAGAGCTAAGTCTTGACATATGGACCAGGAGATTCTGAAAGACATGGTAATGGCGAGGCAGAACAGTAAGTGGATTATGATGCTTCCGAAGATCACTTCTTCTCCTAGCCGGCTTACGGATTTTGAGCAACACAAGCAGCAAAACTGTTATTTATTAAGGGTTCTACACTCCTGCTGTGCTTGCCGATATTATATTGCTCATCAGTGAATCCACCTGAGCTGACAATTTAAAACGCTGATGCGCTATTTCATATTTTAGAGCAGGTTGGGGGAATTTGATTTCAGAAGAGATCAAGATTTCAACAAGGTCCGAATGTGTGGCTGACACTTGGAAACATTCAAGGTTAAATTGCAGAAAAGCAAAATGTTTTAACAGCATTTGCTGTGGGTTTTCTTTTTAAAAAAAACACAAAATAGTACACCAACACTTTCAATACAAATGTCTCCCTCAGATACTGTACATTTCTTTATTTTTAAACCGATGATTTTGTGGCTTCAGCACAATGGCTGATCAAGTTGTAGAACCAAGGGTTTAATGTCACATACTCTGAAATAAAAGGGGTAATAACCCACTCCCATGCTGCCTAAATATGAGACAGGTCTATCAATAACTAAGCCATGATAGCTTAGTGGAATCCCCACAGATAAAGTTTACTTCTGAAGACTAGTTGCTGGATACCGCAAGTGGGAGAAGGCTGTTTCCTTCAGGGCCCAGTTCTGTACTTCCCAGAAGCATTAGGCTGACCACTGTTCAAAACAGGATGCTGATTTAGAACCACTGATAGGTGCATTTGAAGGTAAGCTCCCAGCGCCATTCAGCTGATTGGACTACTGCAATGTGCTCTACGTGGGGCTACCTTTGAAGGTGACCCAGAAACTACAATTAATCCAGAATGCGACAGGTAGACTGGTAACTGGGAGCGGATGCCGAGACCATCTAATACCAGTCCTGAAAGACCTACATTGACTCCCAGCAACCCCATAGTCACCTTTGACTGGACATAACCGTCCAGAGGTCCTTTACCCCCCCTCTCTCTTTCTCTGCGTATTTTTATTTCATCATACCATAGAAAATCTGATAATTAAAAAAAGAAAGAAAGAACGAAGCCAAAAGGAGAGAGCACAGACTGATATTTCGATGATGATAGAAAAAGACAACAAAGAACACACTTTTATGAAAACATTCCATGACACTGAGGCTTGAAAACGACCTGCTTTTCTGATCATCAGGCATTTGTTTCTTTGCTTTCTTGCTTAGTGCTTTTTTTGTTTAGCTGAATGTCCAAATTTCTCAGTTGCTTCAGGAACCCTTGATTGGGGAAAATCCACCGATGTTCTTTCACTGCCTGAATGGCTTTAACCAAAGAGAAGCGATGGTAAATCATGAGGTATGCCAGCACCAACGAAGACGACCTGCTTATCCCCACAGCGCAGTGCACGAAGATTTTAGCTGCAAATGAAGAAAACGTTGTTTTTTAAAGCATCTTTAAAGGTGCCATTTTAAACTACCAAAGAAAGAGAATTCAAATGTTTCCTAAATAAGTACTTTTAACAATTGTTGCCTCTAATCCCAACAGCTACGGTAATACTGAATAAGTTTAGTCTCCAACTGGGGAGCTTATTCTCATTTATACCTAAATTGTGGCGCTCTACTCTACACAGTTTGTGTGAAGTTTTGGTTAATTGAGATCTTCTTGGGCTTAATCCACACTCGCAAAACAAAAACACAAGGTAAAACACAGGTGAATTCCTTCAAAATATGGTTTCATTTGGTGGTGTCTATAAACAGGCAAAACCTCTTTCTTTTTTCTCTCATTTATTGCACAATGTAAACTGTGTTTTATACTCCATTTACAATTTTATCATTGTACCCATTTGATTCGCTCCCTGATTTGTTATGTTTCTTTTGACTTTATTATCAAAAGCTCCTTGTGTCGAATTTTTATTAGCCTGTTACTGTTTGTTCGTTTTCTCTGTGTGTATTGTTTGTTTTTCTTATTCAGTTTTTTTAAATAAAAAAACAAAAACAAAACTGGCATGGTGAACAGGTTGCAATCATTACCCCACTTACCTGGGCATAACCAGCATTGAATTCACTTACTTACTACTGGGTAAAATTGGTTGGGATTGGAGCCCAGGCCGCCTCCTTCCAGCACTGTAGCCATAATCTCATTTAGGAGTCCTATGAGCTGGGAGAATCAATTGGATAGTACTGTTGCAATTGATGAAATGAATGGGGTCTTGAATGGGGTAATTGTGTCCCTGAAGGACCAGGTGCACAGCTTGGGAGTCATTTTGCACTCACAGCTGTCCATGGAGGTGCAGGTCAATTCTGTGTCCAGGGCAGGTGTCTACCAGCTCCATCTGGTATGCAAGCTTACCTGCCCGCAGACTGCCTCACTAGAGGCTCTGGTTGTCTCCTGCTTGGACTACTGCAATGTGCTCTACACCTTTGAAGGTGACTCAGAAACTTCAACTAATCCAGAATGCGGCAGCTAGACTGGTGACTGGGAGTGGCCCCTGGGACTACATAAAACCAGTCCTGAAAGGCATACATTGTCTCCCAGTCCATTTCTAAGCACAATTCAAAGTGTTGGTCCTGACCTTTAAAGCCCTAAATGGCCTCGGCCCAGTTTACCTGAAGGAGCATCTCTACCCCCATCGTTCAGCCCGGACACTGAGGTCCAGCTCCGAGAGCCTTCTGGCGGTTCCCTCACTGCGAGAAGCAAAGTTATAGGGAACCAGGCAGAGGGCCTTCTTGGTAGTGGCGCCTGCCCTGTGGAATGTCCTCCCATCAGATGTCAAGGAAATAAAGAACTACCTGACTTTTAGAAGACATCTGAAGGCAGCCCTCTTTAGGGAAGTTTTTAATGTCTGATGTTTTCTTGTATTTTTAATATTTTGTTGGAAGCCACCCAGAGTGGCTGGGGAAACCCAGCCAGATGGGCGGGGTATAAATATTATTATTATCGTTATTATTATTATTATTGTATTCTATTTATTGCTCTGGGAGAGTTAAACATGACCTTAAGTATCTGCTATTTAAGTCCATGAGACTATAAAGTACAAACCCAACAGCAACACCAGAGCTGCCAATCCTCCCCTAACTTCCAGCTCTCCAGAAAGAAATAGCAGTGACGTACCAAATTGCCAACACAACATAATATTGACATTTGTGACGAATGTTGCTTCTCTACCTCCTGGTGTGGTCAAGGCTTTATGTATAAATTCTGCCGCGGGGTAAAAATATGGAGTCATATCAAAATCAGGAAGGTCATCGGCCGGTACACCATAGTATTCAATCGTTGTGCCGTAAAAATCATGGGGTTCGTGGCAAAATATTTTGCCATGTGCAGCATTTAAAACATGGCTAATGCCCATTTTCCACAAACCAAATCTGCTGTGCGCCGTAACACTGAAGAAAAGACAAAACAGAAAGTGAGAGGCAGACAGACACAAGAAGGGTCCTGTTTTCCTTTCAGGCTTTCCGCTCTAACTTGTGGTCTGGGTCCTCTCACATTCTATGAAGAAAATAGCCCACATTAAGGAACAAAGATTTCAGTAAGATTTAATGAATGAATGAACTTTATTATGGTCACAGACCAGGATTTAAAACAAACAAACAAACATATAAATAAAATAGCAGTTAGGATTTTTTTTTTTAACTGATAAATGTTGGAGCAAATAAGGACAAAGGAACAAGCATAGGATAAAACATCTGAATAAAATACAAGATTAAACACGGATAATGGATGGATAAAAACTGATAATTAAAACAGATAAAAACAAATAAAAACATGCAGTTAAAACAACTGTAAGAGCATAAGAACTAAAAGACTCGCGGTTAAAACAACTATAAGAGGCTGCAGAGTAGAAGCCTCTGAAATAGAGGACACACAGCATTAGAAACTGATGTGCAAATATGGTTAAAACAGACAATTAAAACAATGTACAAAAATAAATTTGGAAACAATGTGCAACAATAAACTACCCCAGGGAGTTGACTCAGAGTCACCCATGGAACCGAGTTTGGGGATTTTCATGCTGGACTATTTTGAGTTGGGCGATGGTCTGCGCCTACAGATTTAATGAATGAATATTCAGAACATAAGAAGAGCCTGCTGTAATAAGGCACTGGCCCATCTAGTCCAACACGCTGTTCTCACAATGGCCTCTTAGATGTCTGTGGGAAGCACAGGATCTGAGCTCAACTTCATTCTCCCCTCCTGTGGTTTTCAGCAATTGTTATTCAGAATCATACTGTCTCAGACTGATGGCACAACACCGTAGCCATGAATTTGTCTGATCATCTTCTAAAGCCATTCAAGTTGGATGCCGTCACTGCCTCTATTAGCGCAGATTCCAAAATTTAACTTTGTACTGTGTGGCAAAGGGCTTTATTTTGCCTGTCCTCAATATTTGAACATTCAGCTTTGTTGGAAACCCCCATGTTGTGGTGTTAGGAACTGCATTTTTTTTTTTCAGATTAAAATTTTACAGTCCAACATACAACATAAAAACAAGATTCCAAGGAATCTCTTGGACCTCCGTCCTCTGTTTTGTGGGTCTTGTTATTAATCATTTCCTCCTGCATATTTTATGATAGTCCAAATTTGTTTACCTCTCCATTGTGTCCAAAATTCACCATTAAAATACAAGTGGTATTCCAATCCTACGTTAGGCACTGAATCATGGTACATCCATGGACTTGGAAGCAACTGTGGTGTCAGGTTTAGGGTTCCAGTAGCCTCACCGGAAATGTGACAGATAATTGGTTACCGGGAATGAATAAACAAGTCTAGATGTGTGTTTACACTGGAATCAGAGCTAGACAATTAAAGCAACCGAAACAGTCAGGCAAAGGTAATGAGAAGTCACAAGGGAGGACTAGGTCACTCTGAAGGGGACGGAAGCCACACTGGCTGAACTCTTTCGCCTTTTTCATATACCAAGTGCATGGCCTACAGCCATGTGTCACTGCAACTGTGAGGGTTAGAATTTTTTTTTTTTAAAGGACTAGGTGGTGGAAAGAAAGGTGATGCACTGAAGAATCCAACATTTTGTTCCAGATTCTGTGTGGCATTCTGAATGCACATGAAATAAAATACATAAATTGCTTACGGGTGCGTAACAATTAATTGCAAGACTGTCTTCTCAAAGAAGCCAGGATGATGTGCAATCCTACCACCGGTTATGTGTCAGAATGCCCCATTGGTTTAAATGAGGTATAGTCATGCATAACAAGGTACTGGACCCAACCAGATCACAGAACGACACATTCCTTGGAAGGGGCATTGACTTGGCTGCAGTAGTTACGTTGGCGGAGCTCTTAAGCACTGCCAAAAAAATGCTGAGCTGTTCCACAGAGATATACTTACTGGTCTCCTAAGAAAAGGTTAGGCCATACTTCATCAACATGGTTACAGGAAGACCTCCCAGAATTCAGGAGCTGTTCTAGATCTTTAAGAGTGGGGGTCTCAGCTGTGGATGTTCCAGAACACTCAGGGTCTTTGGAGAGGAAGACACACTCTTCAGCCATCCTTATTAAAGTAGCAACTGTTCCCTCTGAAACCTGAGAAAGTGGTCCAGGCTTGCTTGTTTAATGCGCTCTTTTAGCCTGTGTGCTTGTCATTTTGAATTTATTGGACAGGTGCTGGGCTGCAGCAAAGCATGCAACCTGTTAAATCAAAGCTTGGAAAGGAGGTGCCATTTTTGCACACCCTGAAGGCAAACGGGCATTCAGCAATGGTCATTGTAGCTGAAAGGCAAAGTCTGCTGAACAGAAGAGGAAATACACAGGAGCATGACTTCTGCCAGAGATGATCTCTCCAGTCTCATGCGTTCTCTTGCACAGGAGCTATTAATTCCCTCTCAAGCAAGCACTCTTCATTCAGACATTATTGCCATGGATTGCACAGGCATTTTTTCCCCCAGGGTTCTTTTCTCTGGACCCCTGGCTGCCACGTTGAGCAGCAGCGCGAGAAAAGATGTTGCAAGCCTTAGGTGGGCTTTACACAGGATAAGATGGAGCTTTTTTTTTCTTTTTGCAAAGGGCGATATTCAGAAGAAGAGGAGGAGGAGGAAGGAAGGAATATTCAGAACCTAAGAAGAGCTTGCTGGAATAAGCCAGGGGCCCATCTAGTCTAACACCCTGTCCTGAGATCATCTGTCTGATCATCTTCTAAAGCCATTCGAGTTGGATGCCGTCACTGCCTCTATTAGCGCAGATTCCAAAATTTAACTTTGTACTGTGTGGCGAAAGGCTTTATTTTGCCTGTCCTCAATATCTGAACATTCAGCTTTGTTGGAAACCCCCATGTTGTAGTGTTAGGCACTGAATCTTATTTATTTATTTTTTATTTATTTTGTTTTTCAGATTTAAATTTTACAGTCCAACATACAACATAAAATAAAAACATGTGCTTTTTTGATAATAATTGTTATTAGTTTTCAGTTATATTCCTATAATAGCCTCGTTATTGTAGCCTTATGAGGCTTTGCCCTCGGGTGGGAAAAATATTGCGCCTGGGAAAGGGAAGTGGGAGTCAACAGACACTCAAGGAATAGTTTCGGAGAAAAGGCTTTTATCTCTACCATCCATGAACTGGTAGAAGGAGCAAGTGTGATAAGTCACAAAAAGCATGCACGAGTTCACAATCATGTGCACAAGCATATATACCCATTCCAGATCCCTCCTCCTTTCTCCTCCTTTTCCCAGAGTCCTGCCCCATGTTGAGGTTCCTGAGCATGTACAGAAAGCTGTATTGGGACTATTGTGGACTCTTGGCAGGAAAGGGGGTGAGGGGGTTTCAGTGTGTTCAGATATGTTTCAATCTCTTGTTCTGGCATGGTTCCCGGAGAGAAAGCAAGTTGCAATGTGGTTCTGAGAAAGGCCTGAGAAAACAATGGGCTCTGTTCTCTACCTTGTTGCAATCTTTTTAGTTACAGCAAGCGGAATGTTTCTGATGCTTAGCTGCTGAGAAAATGATTTTGAAAAGCTTTGAGAAGCTTTGAGCCTGCTTGGGTGGGGGGTGACTTCGGGCCTAGGTGAGGTCACCTGTCCTCACCTTCCTTCTGTTGGAAACCCTCATGTTGTAGTGTTAGGCACTGAATCTTCTTTATTTATTTTTTATTTATTTTGTTTTTCAGATTTAAATTTTACAGTCCAACATACAACATAAAATAAAAACACGTTATTTTTTGATAATAATTGTTATTAGTTTTCAGTTATATTCCAATAATAGCCTCGTTATAACAATACCAACTTATAATAACATTACTAAAACCAATCATTCAAATACTAAATTATACTATTTAGGTGGCCACCCACGTGTGAGAATTGATGACTGATTTTATTTTCTGCGTTCCAAAATCTTACTAATTTCCATTACATTCTGGTCATCATCATAATACCTTGAAACAACAACTGCAATAGTAATAACTTCCATTTGTGTTGTCACATTAAATGATTTATAGAACTACAAGTGAGGCATTCAAACTATATCCTCGTTCTTCCTGTGTGGGGCAATTAATTCTGTCCAAGGTGTTTCTTCCTGTCCTTGTAAAATGTCATCTCTACCTTTTCCTAGTTGTTGCTGTTATTCATCATGCCTTGGGTATCCCGTGCTGAGATTTAATGCTAAGATCTTCAGAAATATGCATTGCATCACACGAATTATGACAGCTAGGAAGTGGAAGGAGCAAGCAGAATATAAAATGGAAGAATGGGATAAAGAGGTGCAGGATATACAGTAGCTATTAATGATAAATTAACACGTGCTATTAAGGTAAGCTGGAGAACAGTGGCGTAGCGTGGGGGGTGCAGGGGGGGCCGGCCGCACCGGCCGCAACATGGGGGGGGGCGCGCGCTCACACTCGCAATCTAGTGGAAGAGACTCGAGTGCTGAAATCCACGGGTTAGGGGGCGCAAATTACTTGCCTTGCCCCGGGTGCTGACAACCCACGCTACGCCACTGCTGGGGAATATGCAGGAGAAATGATTTTGAGGAGATCTGGAAGGTGTTTGTAGAATTTGTACTGTTAAAACGGAAAGCGGGTAAAACCATCGCAAGAGGCATTGAAATTTTGGGAGGCTGGATAGTTACAATGGAATGGGGCGGGGGGCACATTTTTATTCTCAATTATTTATGATTATTACTTTGTCAAAATAAAATAATAATAAGAAAACAAATTTAAAAGGGGCAAGCGGAATATATAATGGAAAAATTCTATAAAGAGGTGTGGGATATAGCTATTAATGATAAATTGACATGTGCCATTAAGGTAAGAGGGGGAATATGCAGGAGAAATTATATGGAGGAGATATGGAGGGTGTTTGTCGAATTTGTACTGTTAAAACGGAAAGGGGGTCAAACCATCGCAAGAGGTCTTGATATTTTGGGAGCTTGGATGGTTACATGGAATGGTCACATTTTTATTCTTATGTATTTATAATTATTACTTTGTCAATAAGGAAAAAGATGCATTGCACCAGACTGCTGATTATTTGCTTTAAGCCAAGCATATGTACTATTTACAGGCTGCACGCGAATGCTCCGCGCGCAGGCGAGGCGGGAGGGTGACGTGGGCGTGGCCCCGCCGGCCCCGCCCGCTTCCGCTTGCCGTCTCGCCCCCTTGTTTGTTTGTTTTTCTTGCGGAAGCTGCGTCAGTGCCTGGCCCCGCCCTTTCCGCTACGTGGCCGCGCCCGGTTGGTGAGTGGGTGGGTCGGTTGCCTGGCAGGGTCGAGCTGCTCCGCCGTCGCTGCCGCCGCAGCCTCCCAGCCGCCTCAGTCCCAGCGGCGACCCCTCCGTGCCATGGCGAAGGCGCACCGGCGGCGGCAGAAGAAGCAGCAGCGAAGCCCTCGGCCTCTCCCTGCCGACACGTAGCGGGGCCGCGTCGCCCGGCGAGGAGGGAGCGGGTAGGTTCCGGCTGGCTCGGCCCCGCCGCCAAGGCGCTTGCGAGGGGAGTTTCGGCTTCTGAGGGGTGTGTGTGAAGAAGGGGAGGCGGCGGAGGCGGGTTTCGTTCGTTGGCTGGCTGGCCGGTCGGCCGGCTCTGCCTTTAGCAACGGCTGCTGTGTGGAGCCGAAGGGAGCTTCCACAGCCGGGAGCAGTCTACCCTTCGCAGGCTCAGCTGCTGCTTCTCCCGAGGGAGCCGAAGAAAGGGGGGTGGCGGGTTCTAGCTGTCGGGGCGCGGGCTTTCCCGTTTCGAAGAATTTTATATTTTGAAGGGTGCTATCGTTTCTGCAAGATATATGATTTTGAAAAACGAAGTTAGAAATTTAATTATTATTAAATAGGTAGCCTTGCCTAAGGGGGCAAAATAGCCAAAGGGTGCAAAGTAGCCTGGTCTCAGGGTTCAAATTAGCCTGCTAGCTTATTTTTTTAGTTGTTTTGTTAATATTGTTAACATAGATGGTAGTTGTTTTATTTGGGGTTTGGAGTTGTTTTACCACTGATTTGTTAAGTATTCTATACCATTTATGCTGTACAGTATTCGTGAAGTTACTTTATGTTATTTTTATCTTATATTTGTAAGCCGCTTTGGGATTTGAATAAAAAGTGGCATGGAAGTAGAATCAATCAAAATAACATCGTTTAAGGGTGCAAAACGGCCTGGTCTAAGAGTGCAAAGTAGCCTGCTCTAAGGCTGCAAAATAGGCTAGTTTAGGGGTGCAAAACAGCCCTGCTCCAGCACTTGGTGGGGGTGGTTATCTCTGCCCTGCTTGTGAGCTTCCTGGGGTATTCCGGACACAAGATGGGTAGGCCGGATGACACTTTATTATTTTTATTTATTTATTTTCATTTGTTGAATTTATATACCGCCCTATACCCGGAGGTCTCGGGGCGGTTCACATAATAAAATCAGAATATAAAACCACAGAATGCATAATTGGAAACAAAGCAACAACAATAACCCAATAACACAACCCCCCCCCCCAAAAAAACCCCACCCCAAGCTTTAAAAGTCTAATCCAGCAGGGTTGTTTTTCATAAAAAAAATTTGCAGAAGGCGCAGCTTTAAATTGCTCGCTGAAGAGCCCTGTCCTCTCTGGAAAGCAGCCTTTCCAGGGCTGCCAGGTTGATGTGATCTTCTACCTACCCAAACTTAAATGTTCAACATGCTGTTTCACAACATGTGCTCTAGCTGTTGCATTTTGTACTCTACAACAGCATGTACTGTATTGGTATTTGAAGTTTAGTAGGTTTGGGACAAACTTCATGTTGCAGGAATCTTTTAAACTGCAGTATGCAGTTGCAGAGGCAATCAGAGTTGGGGTGGCAGAGAATATGAAGGGGTTTTACCCTTTTGCTTTAAACCAGGCTCTAGAGGAAAATTGCCTTCCAGCTACTATTTGGCATGGGAGGAGAGCTGCTAGTAGTGCCAGCAATCAATATTGTAGCTTATTGGAGTATTTTCATAAGCTGTAAAAGCTTTTGTTCTGTGTTCTCAGGCTGCTGTAAAGGGAGGTGGTGAAAGGGCTTTAAAATAATTAGAATAACGCGGCTGCAGCCTGCAGGTGAGTCCTGCCATCTTCTCTGTAAAGAAGTCTTGCTGTGTCCTGGGACAACTCCTAACTAATGTGAGAGTTTATGGAACAATATGTGCATTATACTTCACTGCACAAGTTGATCTTGCAAGTATTCCACTTTTCATTAGGAGAGATAAAGTATTGTGTAAAAGTGTTTCTACTTTTCCTCAATGTAATTTTTCCCCATTAAAAAAAAGGGGGAAACCATTTCCCCCTCATTCTTCATATCTCATTCCTGCAGGAGAGATCAAATTGCAAGATCATATCCATACTGCTTTAGTTGGTGTCACATCTGTTTTTTTGTTTTTATTGATGCCCAGTAATGTTTTAGTAGCAATACTAGTAAATGCCTTTCCAATAACTTTGTTAGCTTTCTGAGTTTGTATATTTTATGTGCTGGGGAACACTCTAGAATTACTTGAAAAGTAAGCATGTATTTTTCCAAGTTACGTTGTTGTGTGTCTACCAAACAGGTGACAGAAGCTTTAAAGGTAAAGGGACTCCTGACCATTAGGTCCAGTCGTGACCGACTCTGGGGTTGCAGCGCTCATCTCGCTTTATTGGCCGAGGGAGCCGGCGTACAGCTTCCGGGTCATGTGGCCAGCATGACTAAGCCGCTTCTGGCGAACCAGAGCAGCGCACGGAAACGCCGTTTACCTTCCCGCCGGAGCGGTACCTATTTATCTACTTGCACTTTGACGTGCTTTCTAACTGCTAGGTTGGCAGGAGCTGGGACCGAGCAATGGGAGCTCAACCCGTTGCGGGATTTGAACTGCCGACCATTTGATCGGCAAGTCCTAGGCTCTGTGGTTTAACCCACAGCGCCACCCGCGTCCCTGACAGAAGCTTTGGGTTACTACAACAACAACAACAACAATAATAATTTATTATTTGTTCCCCAGCCACTCTGGGCGGCTTCCATAGAAACCAAAAATACACTAAAATATCACAGATTAAAAACTTCCCTGAACAGGGCTGCCTTAAGATGTCTTCTGAATGTCAGGTAGTTTCTTATCGCTTTGACATCTGATGGGAGGGCGTTCCACAGGGCGGGCGCCACTACCGAGAAGGCCCTCTGCCTGGTTCCCTGTAGCTTTGCTTCTCGCAATGAGGGAACCGCCAGAAGGCCCTCGGTGCTGGACCTCAGCGTCCGGGCAGAACGATGGGGGTGGAGACGCTCCTTCAGGTATACTGGGCCGAGGCTGTTTAAAGCCCGTTTAAAGGTCAACACCAGCACTTTGAATTGTGCTCGGAAACGTACTGGGAGCCAATGTAGGTCTTTCTATAAATTTCCTTTAGATGCCTTTTGCATTACTTGGAACTGTTGTAGTTTGTTCTTCAGGTTTGCTGAGTTAACCTTTATTCCTCTCTTCAGATTTCCTGCAAGGCTGGTGCCAATGTAAGGAAAACTTCTGGCAGCTTGCTTAGCAGAGAATCGAGGAGGCATTCCCAGCTTTTTCCTGCTGTGTGAAATGAGGAAAGACCATGCAGTTCTGCTTGCTCTAGTCTAGTGTATATCTGCCTTTCTGTTGAGCTGATTCAGCCTGTGAATCATTGCCATATATTATTCAGTAGATCTGTAGGACGCTGATGATTAAAGCACAGCTATTACTTAAAAGTTGGTTTTTGGTTTTTTCCCTTTGTAGAGTAGGGGAATGTATTGAGGATGTTGCTGCTTATCAATATCACATTCTTTGGTAACGTATAGATTGCATTATGCCACTCATTCACACTCGTAAAACATTTAACATTTAGAATGTAAACTTAGATTGTCATTACAACAGTCAGCAGTTCTAAGATCAATTTTCATTGAAATATGTGTGTCTGCGCTAATGTTTCTTCCTGGAGTAAGTAAACACATTGGCACTTGTCGTGAGGACCAGGAAGGCAAAGTAGTATGGAAGCTTCTACATACTTGGAGTATGGAGTAGCATTGGTTAGTGAACTGCATGAAAATGACATACTCTATGAAACACACAAACATTTATGTACATTTGGACAAGTGGCTTTTCATATACTGTATACCCAAGTAGACATTTATTATGGACATTAACTTGTCGTGTCTTTTGTTTGACCTGGCCCTTAATTTTTCTTAATCCTTCAACTTGCTTGCTGTTATTTTGCTTGTTAAATGGTGGTCCTCTGTTAATATAAGGTCATGGGAGTAATTCAGCTATCTAGAGTTGGCATATTACTGCTTCAAACGGGTGTGAGAAATCAAATAGTATCATTAACTTTGAGATATTGGAGGAATCAAGCTTTGTTTCCCTGCCAAGGATTTCTGTGTATTGTGCAGCATTCCCACTTTTTTATCAGCTGGATGTGAAAAGTTTTGAAATTTAGCTTCAGGTGTGAACATGCTCTCTTTCTACAGTATATTGGCAAGCTCTCCCTCTGCAGGAGGCTCAATATCTTCTTTCTCTTGAAAGCCATGTCGGATTGGATATCTTGGTAACTAAATATAAAAGAATGATCAGTGTAACCAGCCAGTGAAGACACACAATCCAGTTTTATAGCACAGTATGTACTTTTTAACTGACCTGGAAATTCAGGTATAATTTGTGTTATTTATATCTATCTTATTAAAACAAAGCTAGCCTTGTAACATCACTGTTAATAAAAGAAATTTAAATAAGTAGACAAGCAAAATACCCAAAGCAGCAGTCATGTACCCATTGCAAATGGCCTGGACCATGCTGAATAAGGTTAAAAGCCATAGGTTGCCACCGACATATATCAGTGCAGTTGTTACAGAGTTGGTTGAAATTCTTATATAGGTGCAGTTAACTTAATACAGTAGGTGTTGCATAAATTATTCCGTCTTGCTTAGAATGTGAATAGCAAGTGGCTATGACAGTTATTTAAGAACCAGACCCAGTGTAATAACTTGGGTGGGTGGTCTCTCAGTACTCACATCCCTTCTGTATTTTGTAAAAGTAGGGGTATTTATTCCTTCCATAACTCTAGTCCAGCTCTTTATATGTTCTGGCAGTGTATATATATTAATGAGTCTTTGTACTTTGCTGTAGTTGGCTAAACTTTCTAGTTGTAGAACCAATTTACATACTGATTTTTAGTCAGGCACGGGGTTGGAATTTCAGGAAGTGTACTGGATGAACTGGAAACAAGAAGCATTTTGGAAGGAACCTTTCCTGGGTTGTAGCTGTTACATGTCTACTGCATATTTGAAATGATTATAATTGGTAGCCTTACTGCTAGACGTGATTAGTCCCACATGATGACTAAGCTTGGTAGATACTGTCTCTGATACTGTAATCCAGTTTTAATTATTAGAAACCAAAACGCGATAAAAATTCTTTGGAACTGTTTGCAGTTTCTTCTGTCTGAGAGCTGGGGCATCACATACCTTTACAGGAGCTAAAACTCACAATACATGATAAGTAGAAAACATTTGTGCCTGTCTTCCTTTGGCTTTTTTTTCTTCTGATTTGTCTCTTTGCTCCTGTGCTTTGTGTCAAGTGTAGTTATGAAGATCATTTTGGGAAAGGTGGGCCATGTATTGCTTGAAATAGCAGGGCAGGATGCCTACTCCCCAGAAAATTTATTTGAAAAAGCCGTGGTATTTATCTAAGTAGCCAATATGAATACCACAGTGTTTCTTCTGATGTCTGTCTAGATGTAGTTGGTTCTACTTTGAGGTACTGGCTTAACCCTTTGTAGAACCCAGCAAGTAAAACTTGTTTGCAAGTGTCACCAACATGGTTTCAGCAGGTCCACACCTACCTGCAGAGTGCTTCCCTGGCATCCACAGAGTCCTTTTCCCTCACTGAAATTAGGCTTAGAAGAAGCATTCTGTTGCAGTCAGTAGAGCAGGCTATGGTGTAGGCTTGGTCACATGTGTTTCCCATGTTTCTCTGGTTTGCAACCAGTGTTCAAAGCTCCCCTTGTTTTGGCGCATTTTGTGACGGGGAATTTCACTAGCGTGAGCAGTTTCTGAACTCTGGGCGCAGTACTGCGCCTATGATTTCTAATTAAAACTGCAGCGGAGGGAAAGGAGGACCTTTTTTCTGCCTCCCCACTTCCAGCTACACTCTGAAGACTGGAGAACAGACCCTCTTAAGAATATTGGGGGTGGGAAGGACTAGACCATGTGAAAAATGAACATAATATTTTAGCTGCCGTTCATTCATTTTCAGCTTTGTATTCTTATTAAAAAAGCGTGCCTAGACATTCTATTTCTGCGCCCATAACCTAGACTTAAGGTGCCATTTAGCTCCTAGCTTTCATATCTCGGTTTCTAACACTGTTTGCAACTGCTCATGGGCCTAAGAGCAGGAGTTTCCCTCGTTTATTGTAATGTCTCTGGTTTACAGTACAGATTGACATACTGTTGTGTTTGTTTCCTCTGGAACAGGATGAAATATTTGTTAGCCGTTCCCTAAACAAGATTTGTAATATGCTTTGGGTGCATGTACTTGTAGAAATGTAGGGTAAAAATTAAACAGCAAAGCCCTGGTATAGAGCTACTGATGAAAAATTATCTGGGAAGTCTATTGAGAGAGCATGATTTCTTAAGTCATTTGACCCTCCCACCTTTCCAATGTTTGGAATTCACGGTGGACTTACTCCCAAGTACAAGACTTATCACATGTGACCTTTGATGTATGAGCGTATGTATGCTTGATCAGCATTGTGAGTGACTCATACTGTGTGAAAATTGAAGGATGGTGCTCTTTTTCCTGCTTTGCCAAGCAAAGAATCTGTTGTCTGACATCTCTTCTAAAGGAGTCCTAATTGAAGCATTTGAGCATCAAGAGCATTTCTTTGGTCAACCCTTTAGGTATCTGTCTTCTGATTTTTTCTGAAAAATCTTGAGAATAATCTTCTGGTGAGTCTGTATTTTATTTTTCTCTGAACCTTTTGTCTGCTTTGGTTGACGTAAGGATTAGGATACAGTGGTACCTCCGGTTATGAACGTAATTGGTTCCGGAGGTCTGTTCTTAACCTGAAACCATTCTTAACCTGAAGTGTTCTTTCACTAACGGGGTCTCCCGCTGCCGCCGGCGGTCAATTTCCGTTCTCATCCCGGGGCAAAGTTCGCAACCCGAGGTACTACTTCCGGGTTAGCGGAGTTTGTAACCCAAAGTGTTTGTAACCTGAGGTACCACTGTATTTTTACAATCAGTTTTCTCTGTGTTCAGGCAAGAAAATGTTGAAACTCAATTTGCAATGTCAGTAGAAAATGACAAATAGATTCTTGATTAAGTGAAACACGAATGTATTGAATCTGCCCGACAGAGTGAGCTCCTGTTGCTGTGTCCCAGCTCCTGTCAGCAGTTCAAAAGCATACCAGTGTGAGTAGATAAACAGGTACAGCTGCGGTGGGAAGGTAAACAGTGTTTCTGTGCACTCTGGCACTCGTCACAGTGTCCTGTTGCGCCAGAAGCAGTTTACTCATGCTGGCCACATGACCCGGAAAGCTGTCTGCGGACAAACGCCGGCTACCTCCTCCTGAAGCAAGATGAGCGCTGCTCCCCATAGTAGCCTTTGACTGGACTTAACTGTCCAGTGGTCCTTTGGCTTTTTTTACCTTTACATGAATGTGCAAGTGATCTTCTGAAGGCTTGAGATTGTGGAGTTTTTGTTTTGTTGTAATTGTTCTTTTAAGTAAGTAAGTAAGTTTCTTAAGTAAGAATCTACAGATTTCTGTCCTGCCCTTAGCACCATCTAAGTTTTCATGGCAGTTTATTGTCACTGCAGGGACAAGTTTCCACATGCAGATCATCCACACTAAAAAAGAAACAGACCTTACGCTGGTGCTGCCCATGAAAGTTCATTCTCTTGAACTTAGAGCAGTGTTCAAAACTCCCATTATTCCAGGCGCATTTTGCAACAGGGAATTTCATTAGCGTGAGCAGTTTCTGAGCTCTGGGCGCAGTACTTCACCTAAGATTTCAGATTAAAACTGCAGAGTGGAAGGAAAGGAGGACCTTTTTTCTGCCTCCCCACTTCCAGCTACTCTCTGAAGACTGGAGAAGAGACCCTCTTAAGAATATTGGGGGGTGGGCAGGAGAAGGACTAGACCTCGTGAAAAATGAACATAATATTTTCACTGCAATTCATTCATTTTCAGCTTTTTCATTTTATTGTTATTAAAAAAAATGCGCCTGGACATTCCGTTGTTGCTCCCATAACCTAGGTTCAAAGTGCCATTTAGTGCCTGGCTTTCGTATCTAAATTTCTAACACTGACTTGGAGACGTTGCTGTAAAAATGGCACGTATTTTCCTAATAGTTAACAAACACTGAAGCCAGAATCAGGGTATACACAGGCTTGCGCTATCTCAGAAATGGCTGCGCTTAGTTTTCTATCCTACCACCATGGCTTTCCAATTCTTTTGACGCTTTTTCTTGTTTTTGCTTTTTTCTTATGTATTTTGTGTTCTAATTTTCTATTTTTCTGTTGTGACCCATCCTGTGATCTTCAGATGAAGCCTATACAAATTTTCTAATTAATAATAATAGCAATAGTAATACTACAGAACTATTAGAGATGGGGTGGGTAGAAAAGAAAGAAAGAGATGCTGTCTGGAAAGGCAAAACACGGCACAGCAGAGGACCTCCTAGTTGGAGACGTGCCGTTCCTCCATAGTGAGGAAAGGGCACATCTCTTTTTAATGGCCTGCATTGCCTCACATGGTCAACTTCCTCAGTGAAGCCAGGGATCAGAATGAGTTGAGTTTGACACTTTTACGTAATATATCTGTTTCAGAAATAACTACTTGCTCAAGATGAGTAATAATTGTCCTGTGACTAATTGGCCGGGAAAGTTCCTTTCAAGTGGGAGTCAGGGAAGTACAGTTCTTCCACGTCATCAGTATGCCACCCATTGTTAAAAAAGGTGTGGGTGGCTGGACAGGCCAGAAAAAATGCTTTTGTAGGCGAGTACATTGATTTGGAATACAGTTTGTCCTTCCCAAGCAGAGAGTCTAGTCACCAGTTGGGAAGCACTAGGTCTCTGGGCTGTAAAAATTAAATCTGAAAAGGGTATACATGCGCAGCTGAATACAATGTAATTTTGTTACTTCGTAGGAAAGTCTGTCTGAAGTACATTTGAAAGTTATATCCCAGAACATTGAGAACTTGGTGCTATAATGATGTGGGCACTGTCTTCTCGGTCTTTAAAACATCTGATTTTTGGCAGGTAGAGAAGATGGAAGGCAACAGCCAGCTTTGCATTCAGCGTTGGTCTACCAGGCATGTAGCCAAATGGCTGAAGGAAGAAGGCTTCTGTGAGTATGTGGACATTTTGTGTGACAAGCACAGATTAGATGGAATTACATTACTGACGCTGACTGAATACGACTTGAGGTCTCCTCCTCTGGAAATCAAGGTTCTAGGTGATATCAAGCGGCTCATGTTGTCAATTCGCAAGTTACAGAAGCACCACATTGAAGTTTTGGAAGAGCTTGGTTATAACAGTGATAGTCCCATTGGTTCCCTGTCGCCTGTGATTGGCTCCCTTCAAGGAACAGACTGGTTTTGCAATGGCGAGGTTCAACGGGATTGTGATGACTGTGAGCCTGTTGCCGATTTGAACCCTGATCAGTATGCAAATGGAAAAAACAAACATCCTACGCGAAGACTGAACCCAGAGTATTGGAAGACAGCTTTGAGTTGTATATATGTTTTTATTGTGTTTGGCTTCACATCATTTGTCATGGTTATCGTGCACGAGAGAGTTCCTGACATGCAGACATACCCACCACTACCAGACATATTCCTAGACAGGTAAGTGCTTTAACCTGCTTAGGAAAAAGTGCTAAAAATCAGAATTGCTAAACTGTTGAGGCCAAACTAGGTGTTTTGCAGAATTTCGTGTTGCTTCTCCCATTCTTAATTTTTTTTTAAAGAGATGTTTATTAAGCATTTTAAAATTACAAAAAACATAAAAAGAAAACCCAATAAAAATTAACAGACATACATTACAGTACATCTAAAATAAAGAAAAAAAACATAAACAAAACAGCAAAAAGAGAAAAAAAAAACCAACAACATTAAAACACATCCAATATTTCATAACTTTACCTTTCATTTACTTATTTCCTCGACCTTCTCACACCTCCCTTTTTGTATTCTAGTTCAATTTACTATTTCAGCAAATTCTTTCCATCTTTCTCAATTTTTGTTCTATAATTTACCTTAACCCAATCTGACTTTAAATTTTACACTTTGGCCCGTTAACAATCCATTTTTACTTTATTCTTTATAACATTTCTGCTAAAACCATGTAACTTCATTCCAGCATCCTTCTAACATTCATTAATTTTACTATATTTTTGTAAATATACTTTGATTTTTTTCCAATCTTCTTCCACCGACTCTTTTCCCTGGTCTCGGATTCTGCCAGTCATTTCCGCCAGTTCCATGTAGTCCATCAGCTTCATCTGCCATTCCTCCCTGGTGGGTAGATCTTGTGTCTTCCCATTCTTAATTTTTTAAAAAATATATCTTTATTTTGCAAAATAAGAATTTATAAAATAATTCTCCTAGGTTTTTTTTTCTTTTTCATGAAAGTATGTGCTGTCAGCACCTTTATGGCAACCCCCACCACCTTTGGGGAATTCATTGACCAGCTCTTTCCCACTGTTTTGTGAAAATACCTCAAGGTCTACGCAAATCCATGAAATATGGGAAATGGCTAGATCACAACATCTGCACTGCTTTTCCTCTCCCTGGATTCAGAGGCTCATAGTGGACTTGTCCCCAGTTCTTTGAGAATGCAGTGACTAGCCATGATGCATGACATAACTGTCTGTGGCCTGATTGGCACATCATGATAAGCCACAGTTCATCTTAAAAGAATGGTTTAATTAAATGAGAACATGCATTGGCCTTGCACCCACAACACCCTCCAGACTCAGACCCAGTCACTGAAGCTGTACTATGGTTTATTGTTTCACCTGAACCCATAGCATGATTTGTTGGCTTGTTTCAGAGAAGCCATGAAAGGTAAGCAACAAATAAACCAAAGTTTGCCCTTGCTTTATTTCTGTCTCATCATGCGTGGCTTGTCTGAAACAAACAAACCACCGTCCATTTTAAGATTACACCGCAAGAAGAAGAAAGTGGAGTTTTCCAAAACAATTTTATAAATGCCTCCAAAACACTGAGCTGCCCTACAGCAGTGATCTCAAGAGCTGCTGGGAAATCTTATGCATTTTCCTGCTGGGAGGGAAGAATGCAATCTGTCAGCAACAGTCCTTGGTCCTCTTAACTGGTGGTTGGGGTGAAATTGTCCTTTCTGTAGACACGGCGCATTATTATTGACTTTCGGTCAAGAAATGTAACATTTACAAAATTTGATACTAAATGCAGGCATTGTTTGTTTTAAGAACTGCTTTTAAAAAAAAATCCCTGCAGGGAGCAAAAAGAGAAACTATTGAATGCTAGATATTGTTTTAGAATAGAATTACTGTCATCAGGGCACCAAGGAAGGATTCAGAGTAGGAACAGTAATCAGGAAAACAAGGTCAGACGATTACAATAGTCGTCTTAGTGACTGGCCTTTGTTATTACCCTTTTAGCAGCAAAGGCATGTGACTGCAGAATAGCTTCGACTGAAGCAATTGCATATTGTTGTGGTGTTGGAGTGCACATATTCTGTCTCTAAGAAGTATGGGTTGTGGGCAGTGATTGCAGAAGCACTTGAAAACAAGGCTAAAAGGTTAACACATAGACTTCATCGGCCAGCAAAAAAGCCTAAACCATTTGCTGAATAGTAGATGGGATAACAAGAGGGCAAGTGGCTGAATAGAAGAGGAGCTATTATTGCAGATTAGGTCATCAGTAGCTCAGATTTTAGGTGTTAAACTTATCTCTTGGCTCTCATTCCTTTGCAATGTTCCTTTTTGTGATCGGAGGATGTTTTCAGTGATGCATTGGTATCTGTTCCATTCTGTGCTTTTTAAAAAGCAATTTTTACGGAAAGGACAGTTAAGAGCATTTTGAAATGTTTACTGGCAGTGTTTGAAAAATTAAGTGTTCTTTTACAGCCCACAGTCACCACGTTGCTTGGGTTTTATCTTAAAGCTTTTCTAGAATGCACAGTCCTTATCTGGGTGTTGTCTTAAAAAAACCTTTTTGTTGTCAATTTACCAGTATTGAAAGGCTGTAGATTTTATCTAGGTAAGTAGTTGTACCTGCTCTTCCTAAGTCCTATGTGGCTGAAGGACAATAAGCTTCACTCTTTATTTGATTTCATCCTGCTAGCAGAAGGCAGAAAGCTTGAGAGGAAGGAACTGGGAGAAGTGGGGGGAGCACCCCACTGCCGAAAGTGTTAAGTGAGCCCCCTCCCCACTTTGTGTCACGCACACTTCTCCAGAGCCTGGCCAAAGTTATCCATGCTCTGGTGACCTCCAGAGTAAGCTGCCATAACACATTACATGCGGGGCTGCCTTTGAAGGCTGATTGGGAACTGCTAATTGGAATTGGCTGCTTAAAGTGGAACAAGGGTGCTTCACAGGCTCCTGTTCTGTTTCTGCACACAATTCAGAGTGCTCATGCTTATCTTTGACATGGCTTGGGATCCGGATATTTGAAGGGTTACTTGTTTCTGTGTGTGACTGCCCATGCAGATGTCAAGTTTGGCTGCTCTTGTCTGGATGCCCTAGCCGTGGGTGGTAAGGAGGTGGTATCTGAGGGCAGAGCCTCCTCAGTTTTGGCATCCCGCTTGTGGAGTGTTCTCCCTGGGAGCTTTGCCTGGTGCTATTTATCTCCTTCTGATACCAGGCAAAAACTTCCTTGTCTTCTCAGAGTTCAGAACTTGATTCTAGTTTTGTGCTACCGGTGACTTTCTGTTTAGTGGTCCTGTTAGTTGGACCCAGTGATGTTCCGTTTAGTAATTATATTCATAAAAATGAATGAATGTCAATGACAAATACAATATTGAACAAGCTTAGCTGTTTCAAAGCTTAGCTTTTTTCTGAATGGAAGTAAAATACTGTATGTTGGATTGGATCACTTTCTAGGGCATCAAAAAATTTCTGGTGTGAATGGAACATTTCCAATGTAAATTACCTTGTTCACATCAGCATAATATTCATCTTCCTTGGAAAATCCACATTACTATTCAGCTCTTTTTAGATACTTGTCCTCTTGATTTTCTTATTTGTTGTATGCATTCTTAGCCTCCCTGCAAGTATGTGCATTGAAAGGGAAGGTTATCAATTTGTAAAATAAGAGGATGATTGAGTGGTAGAATGAGCTGGTGATGGTCCAGCGTTGAACTGCTGTTAAATGAAGAAACAGGCATGAAATACATTCATTAAATGGTGGACAAAATGTGAAGGACAAGAAGGGAGCGTGTAGAGAAGTAAATGTGCAGAAGAAATGGGCCATAATAGTACAAGGAAAATGTATACTCAGCTTAGAGAAGAAAAGATCTTGCAGGAAAGCACTGAAGTTCAGAAAAGAAAGCAGATTTGATTGTGTGATAAAGCATCTTTAGCCCTAGTAAACAGTATTCAGATATAACTGTGGAAAACATAGCTTTCAGGAGCAGGCAAGCTTAGGTAGCTGCTCCATTAAAATGTATGGAAATTTTGATTTTGTAATTTGGCAAAAGAGCATTGAATCGAATTACCTGGCATTTATTGTTATTCTCCTGTTGAAGAGAGTGATTATGCTTAGGATGCAGACATGGAAATTGGAACTGCCAGATATTACTTGCAGACTTTCTCTTTTTGTAGATGCATGGTGTGAATTTATGGTGTCAGGCGAGGTTTCTCCCTCCCTTTCTTCCCCTTCCCCAGCGCTGCGGAGGCCGGCTGTCTCCCAAGGCGGGGCCCCCTCTTGGGTAGGATAGAACAAGGGTGCCTTTGCACTTTTAAGATTACTAGAACAAGCCTCTGCTTTGTCTAGTGATCAAGTTCCAAAAATCTGTTTGTTTCAACAGAGCCAATTTAACCCGTTGATTTTAAGGCTGCAGAAGTTTCAGCAAATGGTTCAGCTGTTTTGCTTCTTGCTGCTTCACTTCCCCCAGTTTTAGAGCAGTAAAGCAAAGCTTAAGAAGGGTAAGATACTAAAGTGCAGAAAAACGTGATCTTTCTTGCAAATGCCAAGTTGGTTTGAAACCAATCAGCTATGCTAGAAATTATGCTGAGCGTTTAGGGACATAAACGATAGTTTCAGTTTTAAATCAAATGGGTTTGTTTTGTTTTGTTGGTAAGGTCCTACTTACCCATCGTCTGCATTTATTTTGCCCAGAAATTGCACATGTCAAAGTGGCACATAGCATCTTGATTTTTCTTTCCTCCATTTTTAGTGTTCCTAGGATACCGTGGGCTTTTGCCATGACTGAAGTATGTGGTGTGGTTCTCTGCTACATCTGGCTGCTCGTTCTTCTACTTCACAGACACAGGTATAGTTCAGTTGCCTTTATTTTGGAAATTGCAGACAACCTTGTTTGAAGATCTTGTGTGTATCTGTCGTTGCTGCAGTTCTGGAGAAAAATAGAAAGGGACTTGATTCCTCATGAAGAGGGAATACTAAAGTCCACACCATGCAAACAAGTAGCAGGTGGAATCCATGGCAGCTACTCCACATGTTGAGAGGTTGATGTGCAACAATGGGGACAGTGGTTCCATCACTCCCATAAAACTGTTGAGCAAGTGGTTTGGTGGCATGAGAAAATGGTGCCAGACTTGTGAAGCAAACTGTAGCACGTTGCTTATTCCCAAAGTATTTTGGTAGTGCTTAGCACTGCTCTGCAGAGAGATAGCAGACCACCTCCCAACTGTGTTTGCTAGCACCCTGCTCACTCACGTTAAATCACAGCTTGTTTTTAAGTGGAGTGAGAACTTTTCAGTAGCATGAACCAGCACATTTCAATTAAATTTTATGTTTTAAAGCCATGGTTTAATGTAACATGTGAGCCATGTCAAAACAAAAGCTTGAATCCTAAGAAAAGCTATGGAAGCTTTCCGAAGTAAAGGTTACCGTTTTATCTCTGGAAAATCTCTCTAGAGGGTCATTGCAGGGGAGGGGATTCCTGAGCATGTTTGGGTGGGCTGCTGAGACAGAGGAAGGACCTGAAAACTTTCCATCCCAGAACTTCCTTAAGTTAACATCTTTGCATCCAAGCCCTCCAGACTCAGACGTTTCCTGCTTGTTTCTAGGTCGATCCTTCTGCGACGGTTATGCAGTCTTATGGGGACAGTGTTCTTGTTGCGTTGCATTACAATGTTTGTGACCTCATTATCTGTGCCAGGCCAACATCTGCAGTGTTCTGGGAAGGTAAGCAACCACTTGCCCATCCCAAATTCTGAGGTTTACTTTGGCATTGGCCACAGCATTGAGACAGAAGTAAACTTAGGACAAACAAATTAGAAATGCCAAATGGTAGCTATTTGTCCATCTCACCTGATATTGTCCACTCGGACAGGCAGAGGGTCTTGAGCAAAGCTCTTTCACATTGCCTACTACGTGACGCCTTTAACTGGAGCTGGCATGGATTGAATGTGGAGCCTCGTGCAGGCAAGATGTGCTCTACCACTAAACTAGGGTCCCTCCCCAAAATTCAGCCCTGCTATGTTGAAAGCAGGTTGTCGAACTTGCTGCAATAGCCTGATAAAGTTCCAGAATGTGCCTTTCTCTTTAGCCAATTTAGGCAACACGAGTTCTCTGGAATACTTTCAATATTTACCGTATTTATTGCCCTATAGGGTGCACCAACCCATAGGGCGCACCTAGGTTTTTTGGGGGGGGAATAAAGGGGGAAAAAATTATTTCCCCCCCCAGGCGCGGGGCTGGGGCGGGGGAAGCCTGAGCTTCCCCCGACCCCAGCCCCCAGAACAGGCTGCTATCCGCAAGCCTGGGGAGCCCGGCGGGAACTCCCGCCGGGCTCCCCAGGCTTGTGGATATCTGCCCGAAGGCCGGGGCGCGTTCTGCTGCGCTCCCTGGGTTTCGGGCTGCAGGCTGCTGTCCGCAAGCCTTGGGAGCCCGGCAGGAACTCCTGCGGGCTCCCAAGGCTTGCGGATAGCTTCCTGAAACCTGGAGAGCGAGAGGGGTCGGTGCGCACTGACCCCTCTTGCTCTACAGGCTTCAGCGAAAGCCTGCATTCGCCCCATAGGATGCACATACATTTCTCCTTCATTTTTGGAGGAGAAAAAGTGCGTCCTATAGGGCGAAAAATACAGTACATGTTAAGGCAACAAATTCTAGTGCAGTCTTGGCCTGGTACCTTCGGCCTGTTGGACTGCAACTCCTGTCATTCTTGTCAATGGGCCATCCTAGCAGGGGCTTATGGGAGTTGCAGTCCAGAGTATCTCGAAGGCACCAGGTTTGGGAAGTCTGAAATACTGTGTGGCATAAGTTGAGTGGGACGACTACATCATAAAGACACAGAGTAAGCTACATAGCTCATCCTGCCTCCTGGACTAACGGAAGTAGAGAAATGAACTGATCCCACGCTATCTACTCCAGCCTTGAATCAATTCTGTTTTGTGGTATTCTGCAAAGGTCTCACACAATCATAAATCTCTTCTCAGCCACAAACTCACTCAGTGCTCTTAGCAAGCTAAGGAGATGGTGAGAGATAATACTGACCTACGCTGCAGGGTGTTGCACAGAATACTGAGAGAATGTATATGGAGCACTTTGAACACTTTAAAATGCTATGTTAATGCTAAGTCATTCAATATTGATAAAGCTGTATTCATTTTGAAAATAGAACAGAGTGTTTGAAAGAGCAAGGTCTTTGAAAGTACGTCCTTTCTAACCTGAGTATATGTTACTCTGAAGATACATTATATATGTGTGTGTTTAGAGCATGATGTATTCAGGGGCAAAATGTGAACATGTATTTTTAGGCTGAATATCTCTAAGGCGGTCAAAGCTTGGTGCTTTCCTTGTGGGAAGTAGGGAAAATCCTGGAGACTTAATGCTTGGTGTGTATTTTTAAATGTAGATGTAAATAGACGAAATGTACAAACAAACAAAATGAACTGTGTTTCAGTTACCTATGGAAGCCATGCTATGTGAACTGGGGGCAAATTCAGTGCTGTTCTAAAGTTGGTAGATCGTTTCAAGTATTCTTGATGTGTTCCTTATTCATTTATTTGTTTTGCACGCTTCTGTTTCTAGTTGTATGGCAACGTGTGGGCAAAACTTCAGCGAGCCTTTGCAATCTGGAGTGGGTTTGGCATGACGCTAACAGGAGTACATACCTGTGGAGACTACATGTTCAGCGGCCATACGGTTGTCCTAACCATGCTCAACTTCTTTGTCACCGAATGTAAGTACAGCGTTGAAATGGCATCATGAATCTAGTATGTCACTCCTTTTTTTGCATCTTGATGTTGTGAAATATTTTCCTACATAGCAGGTGAAGGTTTCAGTGAAGGGAAGACAGGCATTTGTGGGGGACAAAAGCTTCCTAACTGGCAGTGGGCTTTGTGATTGACTGGATTATTATGGCTATGAATGCTCAGAGATCTGTCATTCCTTTTTAGAAAGTGAAAGCAAAGCAAATTTCAGTTTCACCAGGCTTCATGATCTGTGTACTGATGTTACATTAAAATAATGTTTTATCGTTACAAAGGATGATGGGGATTTTTTACTTACTGCGTTCAGCGTCTAGCAAATAAGTAAGCTAGTCAAAGAAAAGACACAAGGCCATATTAGAATCTAAAAGACACTAGGAAAGAGGAGTGGAGGAAGAAAGTGTTGCGGCGGAGATGTCTTAAAGAATGCAAAGTAACAAGAAGGCAAGTTATTAAACGGCCTTTTCAGTTCAGTGAAGGCTAGGGCTTGGGAATAAATTGTCCAAAAACGGTTTGAAATCCATACTGTGACATTGGTTTCATAATTTTTGACCCGTCTATATATTGTGAATTTTGTGTGTGTGTGTGTGTGTGTGTGTGTGTTTGCTATGCAAAAATCCCAATGTGGGGGAAACCGGGAAGCCAGCCAATGCCTCTGCATAGCTCCATCCTTATTTCAGACATTGCGATACATCAGTATATCGTGATGTTTCGCTGGGGATGTATCACAATGTTGAAAACCAGATAATGCCCATCCCTGGTGAGGGCCATGCTGTCGTTCCCTTTATGGAAGGAAATAGGAAGAACCTCGAAGCAGTCCTTGGTCCTCTGGCTGGTGACTGGCATTGTTCTTCCCTTACCCTCTGCAGCCATGTGGAAGCTGACAGTTGCAGAAGATGATAGCTAACCTTCCTAATTGCTCCTAGTTGGCAGTCAATCCAGGGCACCCCTTTGTCAAACGGCCTCGGTCCAGTATACCTGAAGGAGCGTCTCCACCCCCATCATTCTGCCCGGACACTGAGGTCCAGCGCCAAGGGCCTTCTGGTGGTTCCCTCATTGCGAGAAGCAAAGCTACAGGGAACCAGGCAGAGGGCCTTCTCGGTAGTGGCGCCCGCCCTGTGGAACGCCCTTCCAGCAGATGTCAAAGCGATAAACAACTACCTAACATTCAGAAGACATCTTAAGGCAGCCCTGTTCAGGGAAGTTTTTAACATGTGATTTTACTGTATTTTTGGTTTTTATGGAAGCCGCCCAGAGTGGCTGGGGAGGCCCAGCCAGATGGGCGGGGTATAAATAATAAATTATTATTATTATTATTATTATGATGATGATGATGATGATGATGATGATGATGATAACAAAACCTGATAAATTGTGAATGGCTTGAATGCTCTTCTCTCTTTCCCTAGATACGCCAAGAAGCTGGAATTTCTTGCACACACTGTCCTGGGTGCTGAATCTCTTTGGGATTTTCTTCATTTTGGCAGCCCATGAACATTACTCCATAGATGTCTTCATTGCCTTCTACATCACCACCAGACTATTTTTGTACTACCACACGCTGGCGAATACAAGAGCCTATCAACAGAGTAGGAGGGCCAGGATCTGGTTTCCGATGTTCTCTTTCTTTGAATGCAACGTAAATGGCACCGTTCCAAATGAGTATTGCTGGCCCTTCGCAAAGCCATCAATATTGAAAAGGTTAATTGGCTAAAGAGGACTGGTTTGAATGCGCATCTGTGTGAAGTCTTTGCGATTAACTTTCCACAGGAACAGCTGCACCAAAAGGGTAGGTTATTCACGTGCAGCAAGGCTACAAGGCACCCGTCGAAATGCAGGAAAGTTGAGTCACTACTTGTTCTTCGGCATTCTTTAACGTCTGGAGAACTTCGAGCCATCTTTGGATGAAGGAAAGACGTTGGATCTATATAACATCAAGTCCAACCTATTTAGCTGTCTCAAACAAAAACTAACACGTGTCATACCTTTAAAATAATTGTTTGCCTAATGAGAATAGGGTGCATTTTGGGAGGGGAAATCATGAGAGGGAAACACACCCTGACGAAAAAGGGCCCCAAGGCCTTTAGTAAAAGAAATTGGGTCGTGCGGGGCAAAGTTGCTGTCTTGGTACCCAAACGACAACCGTGAACAGAGCTTCATTGACTTGGAGCACATGACTTCATGCTATTGTACCATCCCAAGGTTTTCCTTGTTTACATTTCAGTAAATCGGTGAGAAATAAACACCTTATCTTTTTTGAAATGAGGTTGACTTAGCTTTAGTGCCACAACTCTTCCTTCTGGACACAGTATTAAACACTAACAAAAATCTCTGCATGCTTTTAAAACACTGCTTTTAGAAGAAGAATACCATAAAATTGGGGTAGTAGCAGGCGGTGTCCCATGAGACAATTGAAAAGTGTGGTGTTCTTTTTATTTTGTTTGGGCAAATGACAAGGTTTTGAACAGTGGCTCTGAGAAAGTACATACAAATCATTTTTCTTTGCCCATTACCACAGTTGTCATAGGGCTCCATGTAGCGTTGGCAGATGTTGAAATTTCATTGGTTAGCTGAGAAATGTTGGATAGTGTATTCATTGAATGTTTTCTTCGTATTTTTAGTTCTTGCAAGTTAAACTACTTTAATCGGCTTAACCTTTGTGGTAGATATCACTTTCTTCAGAGAGTGTTCTTATGGTCGTGAAAAGAGCTGGAGCTTAAAGTATTAGGAGTCCTGAAAGTGTAGCACTTGGCAGTCATGAACACACAACATTTTTCGGTGAAATATAACTTTGATAAGTTGCTCAGGTTTGCATTTAATCAACCAAGCCATCTTTTGTAAATGCTCAAAAAAGGCCACCTTAGTTTAAAACGGTAATTGTGATTAGCACATGGATTCAAGAATGAGTTTGAAATACATAATTTCAGAGTAGGTAGTTTGTGTTGATGCTGACATTGCTTTTTCAAATGGCCATGTAAGCTTTTTCCAGACTATCGCAGGAATTCATTGGAACATTTCCATGCAATACACTTAAGTGTCTACAACACAGAAGATCAGCAGCTATCTTGTATGCTGAAAATCTTTTGAATAATTACACTGAATTTTCAGGTAGAAGTTATATGATGCAGTGTTGTCAATTATGCCCTTTCCCCAGTGCCTCTTCCTGGTAACTCAAGTGAACCAGACCTACAAAATATATATTGCTCTTATAGCCGAAAGCTACTACTAGGTTAGCTCTAAAGAGAGAAGTAAAGGGTGTCAGGTTTATTGCCTTTGTTTAAGACTGCGATAATAGACGGTGTAAACATTCCTTTCTGGTTCTGTGTAAAACACTGCTGCACATGGATTAATACTTATATGCAGAAATGCACGGGCCAATGTGATGAATTAGAAATAAGCGTAGTTAAATTTGCAAATCTGCAAATTAGAAGTAGCTGCAATTCTAGAACTGCTGTTGTACAGCTTCTGGCTTTACTTGATCTCATCACAGTATTACAATATTTATACACTTAAATGACCACTCCAGTATCTTTACGTGCCACTTGAAAAGGGGGAAAAAACATTGTTATCTCGGAGCATGCCTTACTATTCACAAACTGCACATTATTGCAGAGTCAGTGATCCAGCTGAATGCATTTTGCAGAAACGTTCCTTTTTGCTTTGGCTTTTAAGGTACACAGGATATGTTCAGAATTGTTAGTATGCACTGACTGGTGTCTGAAGATCTGGGCAGCAGGTAGTCCAGAAGTATACATAATAAATGCACTATGGTCATCTTTTTGTCACCAATATAGAGGCAGACTCTGAGGTGCTTCTAACAACTGCAGTGGCAAACCTTCCCCTTCTTCCCACCACGCCCCCAGTCTTTGCTGCATGGGGAAAGGGGAATGTAGCATCCTTTGAAAGCACGTACGGTCGGTTGCTTAAAGCAGCTCTCGAAATGCAACTGGGAACTCACAACAGAGACAGCCTCTCCCCTAGGTTTACAGATTCCTTTTGGAAAGGAAAAGGGCACACCCGCAACAGTGTGTTTGAAAAGTTTACAGTTCAGGTCTACATTACATTGCAGGTTGTACAATATTATACTGTCTGTTCAAAGGAAAACAATGGTTTCCATCCGGTTATTGTTAAGAGCTGCTGCTTCCTATGAGACCCGTCATTCTATGCCTGTATACTTGGATCAGTGTTCTTCATTCTAACAGAGGTGGTGCGCTTGGGCCATGCCACTTAAGGCTGATTGAAAGATTGGCCCGTTGTTTTTTTTAATTTTTAAACCCACACAGACAACCAGAACATCAGGAAGGGGAGGCTATCAGAACCCTTTCCCCTGACCTGCTAGTTTACAACCTCCATTAGAGCAAGGCCTGGGTTCAGTGGGACTTACTTGGAAATATGCGTAGAATTGCAGTCAGTTGTGACCCAGATTAGATAGATTTACTTCACACGATGATTCAGTTAAGAGGTGAGCAGAATATTAACCAGAACACCTTGGCTCTTGATGTAGTAAGTAACCCAGTTACTTGAATAGTATTTAGTATGAAATACATTCCTTCCCCCCAAAATAAATCTTCCTAGAAGTTGTTTTGTGGACTACATTTGCACTTCAAAACTAGCCATCCTAGGGATTATTGTACTTAAAATAGTGATATAATACTTGGTATATCTTCCTTGGTTGAATTCCACATGTATTTTCCGTGGGGAGATACGTCACATCAACTCTCCCAAAATCTTCCCATTATGGAGAGTTATAAGGTATGGAATTCTTATCATTTCTGTTTTGAATGTGCTTTTTTTTTTTTTTTAAAAAAAAAAAAACCTCTAGAAAAGCATTTTTGCACTTGTCATTTATGTTGGACTACCAAGTGGCACTGGGGTGGGGTTTTTTTTTGTTTTTGTTTAGTGTATTAGTATATGGAATGGTGGTGGTAAAGGAGACAAAATTCAGAGCAAGGCATCTGAAAGATTCCAAGCAATAACCAGAACATCTCATCTATTTACCGAGTGTCAGTGCATAGCAACCAACTTCAAGTTGCTTTGCCCACTCTTTGGTTTGTAGTTTTGTGGTCTATACCAAGTGAGATATGTCTACCTACCTTTGGTACCAAATGATGCCCATCTTGAAATGCTGTGACTTGATACAGACGGTTGATAAGAGGTATCCTTAACACTATAAATTCTAACTTTATGAAGGGTCCCCCCCCCCCAAATAAATTTTGGTTTATTTCCCTGATGCATAACTGTGATCTGGATAAACCAATACTATACTCAAACTTTCCCACCCCCAGTATAGAATTCATTACTCAATCTGTAGTGTGCTAATTTTAAATTGTTATTAGCAGAAATCAGTATATTTATATACCCAGCTATCCTCGCAACTACTTACTGGGAATAACTCCGTGTACAGGAAAGTAAAGGCACTGTGATGAAATTGGGCTGTGTACAAAATAATATTGCATTTTTTTTGTTTAGGGACTGGGAACATCTTTGCATGGTTTTGTTTTGTTGGTGAAGTCCTAAACTGGCAAATCTGAACTTCATACAGAGTAGATTGCAGAGCCAAGCACAGTCTGGAGAGGTCCCTAGACGTCTTTCAGCCTTTCTGGGTATACCAAGGTGACCTAATATCAAGGAATTCATTTCCATTGTAGTGGAGGCCTCTGCTTGTGTTCCAAGAGACCCGACATGGCTCGAGATTCCATTTAAAAAGGGTTTAGTTCTACAGTCCTATTTCTGTCGTACAGTAAATGCTCAGTATAACCAGGAAACGAGAACAAAGGCTGGTTGAACGTTCTTGACTTGGTGCTTGGCACAGACTCATTCCTTTGGATCTCTTTCTTGCCCCAAGAAAACATAGTGTTATTTGAAGGCTTGAATATTCCTGCTGCAGAGATGTTTGAAGCACAGATGTGTAAATAAAGGTGGATTTTGCTCAAATTTGAAACCTGATTTAATTTATATTTTGTATTTGTTGTATTAAGCTATTGAAACATTAAATAAAATCTAAGATGAGTTAAAACGTTTAAATGACTGGGTCCTGTGTGTTACACATATTTTAACTCCCCCCCCCTTTATATGTAGGTTTAATTGGACAATTTAAGCATTAAATATAAAAGTTATTTTTAAACACAGTACGCCAGAGACAGCTTTTAATTGAAGAGTCATCTACTGCAGACCACGCTCGCTACAGACCAGTACCCTGGAGTCCAGCTTTTACACTGTAAAATTTTCAGGATCTAGAATGGTCATTCATAAACTACATGCCCCAAAGGAGTGAGTTGAGTGATCAGAATTAAATTTCTCAAGGCTCCTGTGAGCCAACAGTACTCATAATACAGAGCAGGCTGTCCCTCCTTTTTCACTGGGGTTGGGTTAATTCTGCATGTCTACAGCAGTCATTTGGTGATTTCTAATGAAGAGACAAAGGTACACACACGAATGTCCAAAAATTTGTGTTGCTACTAATGACTGGATCTTACAGTAAGATGATGAATTTGCATTTCATGGTTTGTAACATTAAAAACAGGTCTCTGCTGAAAAGAAGCCCTCTGTTTTGAAAGTTGTTTTTCGCTTGCACTTCCACTTGAACCCTGGCAGAATCTCAGATTTCAGAACTGCCTATGGCTGGCAGTTTTGAGCTTTTTTCTTTTTTTGCCATTTGAATTTATTTATACTTTTCAAGTTTATTTTTTGTTGTTTAGTCGTTTAGTCGTGTCCGACTCTTCGTGACCCCATGGACCAGAGCAAGCCAGGCACTCCTGTCTTCCACTGCCTCCCGCACTTTGGTCATACTCATGCTGGTAGCCTTGAGAACACTGTCCAACCACCTTGTCCTCTGTTGTCCCCTTCTCCTTGTTCCCTCCATCTTTCCTAACATCAGAGTCTTTTCCAGGGAGTCTTCTCTTCTCATGAGGTGGCCAAAGTATTGGAGCCGCAGCTTCATGATCTGTCCTTCCAGTGAGCACTCAGGGCTGATTTCCTTAAGAATGCATACGTTTGATCTTCTTACAGTCCATGGGACTCTCAAGTTTATACATTTCACTAATTTTACAATCATTTTGACATTTCAGAACTTGACTTCCTCTTTCTGCGGTTCCTTAAATTAGTTTTTAATATCTTCTGCATACCCAGATTAACTTAATTTCCTCAATTACTCCTCGTCTTTAAATATAAAACCACAGGTTATTAGAATAATCTTTCCAATGTTTTCATCTGTTTATCTGTAAACATTCAACAAACCGTTTCCATTCTTTTATAACAAAAATTGCCATCTTGATTTCTTATTCTTACGCTAAGTTTCGCCATTTTTGCATATTCCTTTAGTGGCAGTTTTCAACTTGTTAACTGGCTAATATACTTGCCAGGCTATCTAGATCTTAACGGATATGTCACTCTTTATAAATTGCCAATCTTATAAGTGGACAATAATAAAAAGAATAAACCCTGTAAGGCTTTTTACCACAGGACAAGAAATCAGCCCTCGACAACGTAACCGGCAGAAAAAGATTTTTTGGAAAAAATTCCTAAGGCCCGGGGTCACAATTTCATCAAAAATCTGACTTTCGGCCATTCACTCAAAAATGGTGCCAAACGGTTGCAAATGCTCCCCTGAGAGGTTTGGCGGTTGAAACAGAAGGCTTTTTATCACAGGAAAAGAAATCAGCCCTCGACAACTTAACCGGCAGAATTTTTTTTTTGAAAAAATCCCTAAGCCCTGGGGTCACAATTTCATCAAAAATCTGACTTTCGGCAATTAACTCAAAAATGATGCCAAACGGTTGCAAATGCTCCCCTGAGAGGTTTGGCGGTCGAAACAGAAGGCTTTTTATCACAGGACAAGAAATCAGCCCTCGACAACCGGCAGAAAAAGATTTTTTTCAAAAAATCGCTAAGCCCCGGGGTCACAATTTCATAAAAAAACTGACTTTCGGCAATTCACGCAAAAATGGTGCCAAACGGTTGCAAATGCTCCCCTGAGAGGTTTGGCGGTCGAAACAGAAGGCTTTTTATCACAGGAAAAGAAATCAGCCCTCGACAACTTAACCGGCAGAATTTTTTTTTTGAAAAAATCCCTAAGCCCTGGGGTCACAATTTCATCAAAAATCTGACTTTCGGCAATTAACTCAAAAATGATGCCAAACGGTTGCAAATGCTCCCCTGAGAGGTTTGGCGGTCGAAACAGAAGGCTTTATTCACAGGAAAAGAAATCAGCCCTCGACAACTTAACCAGAAGAAAAAGATTTTTTTGAAAAAATCCCTAAGCCCCGGGGTCACAATTTCTTCAAAAATCTGACTTTCGGCCATTCACTCAAACATGGTGCCAAACGGTTTCAAATGCTCCCCTGAGAGGTTGGGCGGTCGAAACAGAAGGCTTTTTATCACAGGAAAAGAAATCTGCCCTCGACAACTTAACCGGCAGAAAAAGATTTCTTTGAAAAAATCCCTAAGCCCCGGGGTCACAATTTCTTCAAAAATCTTAATTTCGGCCATTCACTCAAAAATGGTGCCAAACGGTTGCAAATACTCCGCTGAGAGGTTTGGCGGTCGAAAGAAAAGGCTTTTTATCACAGGAAAAGAAATCATCCCTCGACAACTTAACCCGCAGAAAAAGATTTTTTTGAAAAAACCCCTAAGCCCCGGGGGTCACAATTTCATCAAAAATCTGACTTTCGGCCATTCACTCAAAAATGGTGCCAAACGGTTGCAAATGCTCCCCTGAGAGGTTTGGCGGTCGAAACAGAAGGCTCTTTATCACAGGAAAAGAAATCTACCCTCGACAACTTAACCGGCAGAAATAGATTTTTTTGAAGAAATCCCTAAGCCCCGGGGTCACAATTTCTTCAAAAATCTGACTTTCGGCCATTCACTCAAAAATGGTGCCAAACGGTTGCAAATGCTCCCCTGAGAGGTTTGGCGGTCGAAACAGAAGGCTTTTTATCACAGGAAAAGAAATCAGCCCTCGACAACTTAACCGGCAGATTTTTTTTTTTTTTTTTGAAAAAATCCCTAAGCCCCGGGGTCACAATTTCTTCAAAAATCTGACTTTCGGCCATTCACTCAAAAATGGTGCCAAACGGTTGCAAATGCTCCCCTGAGAGGTTTGGCGGTCGAAACAGAAGGCTTTTTATCACAGGAAAAGAAATCAGCCCTCAACAACTTAACCGGCAGAAAAAGATTTTTTTTGAAAAAATCCCTAAGCCCTGGGGTCACAATTTCTTAAAAAATCTGATTTTCGGCCATTCACTCAAAAATGGTGCCAAACGGTTGCAAATGCTCCCCTGAGCGGTTTGACGGTCGAAACAGGAGGCTTTTTATCACAGGAAAAGAAATCAGCCCTCAACAACTTAACCGGCAGAAAAAGATTTTTTTTAAAAAAATCCCTACGCCCCGGGTCACAATTTCTTCAAAAATCTGACTTTCGGCCATTCACTCAAAAATGGTGCCAAACGGTTGCAAATGCTCCCCTGAGAGGTTTGGCGGTCGAAACAGAAGGCTTTTTATCACAGGAAAAGAAATCAGCCCTCGACAACTTAACCGGCAGAAAAAGATTTTTTTTGAAAAAATCCCTAAGCCCCGGGGTCACAATTTCTTCAAAAATCTGACTTTCGGCCATTCACTCAAAAATGGTGCCAAACGGTTGCAAATGCTCCCCTGAGAGGTTTGACGGTCGAAACAGAAGGCTTTTTATCACAGGAAAAGAAATCAGCCCTCAACAACTTCACCGGCAGAAAAAGTTTTTTTTGAAAAAATCCCTAAGCCCCGGGGTCACAATTTCATCAAAAATCTGACTTTCGGCCATTCACTCAAAAATGGTGCCAAACGGTTGCAAATGCTCCCCTGAGAGGTTTGGCGGTCGAAACAGAAGGCTCTTTATCACAGGAAAAGAAATCTACCCTCGACAACTTAACCGGCAGAAATAGATTTTTTTGAAGAAATCCCTAAGCCCCGGGGTCACAATTTCTTCAAAAATCTGACTTTCGGCCATTCACTCAAAAATGGTGCCAAACGGTTGCAAATGCTCCCCTGAGAGGTTTGGCGGTCGAAACAGAAGGCTTTTTATCACAGGAAAAGAAATCAGCCCTCGACAACTTAACCGGCAGATTTTTTTTTTTTTTTTTGAAAAAATCCCTAAGCCCCGGGGTCACAATTTCTTCAAAAATCTGACTTTCGGCCATTCACTCAAACATGGTGCCAAACGGTTGCAAATGCTCCCCTGAGAGGTTTGGCGGTCGAAACAGAAGGCTTTTTATCACAGGAAAAGAAACCAGCCCTCGACAACTTAACCAGCAGAAAAAGATTTTTTTGAAAAAATCCCTAAGCCCCGGGGTCACAATTTCTTCAAAAATCTGACTTTCGGCCATTCACTCAAAAATGGTGCCAAACGGTTGCAAATGCTCCCCTGAGAGGTTTGGCGGTCGAAACAGAAGGCTTTTTATCACAGGAAAAGAAATCAGCCCTCAACAACTTAACCGGCAGAAAAAGATTTTTTTTGAAAAAATCCCTAAGCCCTGGGGTCACAATTTCTTAAAAAATCTGATTTTCGGCCATTCACTCAAAAATGGTGCCAAACGGTTGCAAATGCTCCCCTGAGAGGTTTGACGGTCGAAACAGAAGGCTTTTTATCACAGGAAAAGAAATCAGCCCTCAACAACTTAACCGGCAGAAAAAGATTTTTTTTAAAAAAATCCCTACGCCCCGGGTCACAATTTCTTCAAAAATCTGACTTTCGGCCATTCACTCAAAAATGGTGCCAAACGGTTGCAAATGCTCCCCTGAGAGGTTTGGCGGTCGAAACAGAAGGCTTTTTATCACAGGAAAAGAAATCAGCCCTCAACAACTTAACCGGCAGAAATTTTTTTTTTTGAAAAAATCCCTAAGCCCCGGGGTCACAATTTCTTCAAAAATCTGACTTTCGGCCATTCACTCAAAAATGGTGCCAAACGGTTGCAAATGCTCCCCTGAGAGGTTTGGCGGTCGAAACAGAAGGCTTTTTATCACAGGAAAAGAAATCAGCCCTCGACAACTTAACCGGCAGAAAAAGATTTTTTTTGAAAAAATCCCTAAGCCCCGGGGTCACAATTTCTTCAAAAATCTGACTTTCGGCCATTCACTCAAAAATGGTGCCAAACGGTTGCAAATGCTCCCCTGAGAGGTTTGACGGTCGAAACAGAAGGCTTTTTATCACAGGAAAAGAAATCAGCCCTCAACAACTTCACCGGCAGAAAAAGTTTTTTTTGAAAAAATCCCTAAGCCCCGGGGTCACAATTTCTTTAAAAATCTGACTTTCGGCCATTCACTCAAACATGGTGCCAAACGGTTGCAAATGCTCCCCTGAGAGCTTTGGCGGTCGAAACAGAAGGCTTTTTATCACAGGAAAAGAAACCAGCCCTCGACAACTTAACCGGCAGAAAAAGATTTTTTTGAAAAAATCCCTAAGCCCCGGGGTCACAATTTCTTCAAAAATCTGACTTTCGGCCATTCACTCAAAAATGTTGCCAAACGGTTTCAAATGCTCCCCTGAGAGGTTTGGCGGTCGAAACAGAAGGCTTTTTATCACAGGAAAAGAAATCTGCCCTCGACAACTTAACCGGCAGAAAAATATTTCTTTGAAAAAATCCCTAATCCCAGGGGTCACAATTTCTTCAAAAATCTTAATTTCGGCCATTCACTCAAAAATGGTGCCAAACGGTTGCAAATACTTCCCTGAGAGGTTTGGCGGTCGAAAGAAAAGGCTTTTTATCACAGGAAAAGAAATCAGCCCTCGACAACTTAACCGGCAGAAAAAGATTTTTTTGAAAAAACCCCTAAGCCCCGGGGGTCACAATTTCATCAAAAATCTGACTTTCGGCCATTCACTCAAAAATGGTGCCAAACGGTTGCAAATACTCCCCTGAGAGGTTTGGCGGTCGAAAGAAAAGGCTTTTTATCACAGGAAAAGAAATCAGCCCTCGACAACTTAACCGGCAGAAAAAGATTTTTTTGAAAAAACCCCTAAGCCCCGGGGGTCACAATTTCATCAAAAATCTGACTTTCGGCCATTCACTCAAAAATGGTGCCAAACGGTTGCAAATGCTCCCCTGAGAGGTTTGGCGGTCGAAACAGAAGGCTCTTTATCACAGGAAAAGAAATCTACCCTCGACAACTTAACCGGCAGAAATAGATTTTTTTGAAGAAATCCCTAAGCCCCGGGGTCACAATTTCTTCAAAAATCTGACTTTCGGCCATTCACTCAAAAATGGTGCCAAACGGTTGCAAATGCTCCCCTGAGAGGTTTGGCGGTCGAAACAGAAGGCTTTTTATCACAGGAAAAGAAATCAGCCCTCGACAACTTAACCGGCAGAAAAAGATTTTTTTGAAAAAATCCCTAATCCCAGGGGTCACAATTTCTTCAAAAATCTTAATTTCGGCCATTCACTCAAACATGGTGCCAAACGGTTGCAAATGCTCCCCTGAGAGGTTTGGCGGTCGAAACAGAAGGCTTTTTATCACAGGAAAAGAAACCATCCCTCGACAACTTAACCGGCAGAAAAAGATTTTTTTGAAAAAATCCCTAAGCCCCGGGGTCACAATTTCTTCAAAAATCTGACTTTCGGCCATTCACTCAAAAATGGTGCCAAACGGTTGCAAATGCTCCCCTGAGAGGTTTGGCGGTCGAAACAGAAGGCTTTTTATCACAGGAAAAGAAATCAGCCCTCAACAACTTAACCGGCAGAAAAAGATTTTTTTGAAAAAATCCCTAAGCCCCGGGGTCACAATTTCATCAAAAATCTGACTTTCGGCAATTAACTCAAAAATGATGCCAAACGGTTGCAAATGCTCCCCTGAGAGGTTTGGCGGTCGAAACAGAAGGCTTTTTATCACAGGACAAGAAATCAGCCCTCGACAACCGGCAGAAAAAGATTTTTTTTCAAAAAATCGCTAAGCCCCGGGGTCACAATTTCATAAAAAAACTGACTTTCGGCAATTCACTCAAAAATGGTGCCAAACGGTTGCAAATGCTCCCCTGAGAGGTTTGGCGGTCGAAACAGAAAGCTTTTTATCACAGGAAAAGAAATCAGCCCTCGACAACTTAACCGGCAGAATTTTTTTTTTGAAAAAATCCCTAAGCCCTGGGGTCACAATTTCATCAAAAATCTGACTTTCGGCAATTAACTCAAAAATGATGCCAAACGGTTGCAAATGCTCCCCTGAGAGGTTTGGCGGTCGAAACAGAAGGCTTTATTCACAGGAAAAGAAATCAGCCCTCGACAACTTAACCAGAAGAAAAAGATTTTTTTGAAAAAATCCCTAAGCCCCGGGGTCACAATTTCTTCAAAAATCTGACTTTCGGCCATTCACTCAAAAATGTTGCCAAACGGTTTCAAATGCTCCCCTGAGAGGTTTGGCGGTCGAAACAGAAGGCTTTTTATCACAGGAAAAGAAATCTGCCCTCGACAACTTAACCGGCAGAAAAAGATTTCTTTGAAAAAATCCCTAATCCCAGGGGTCACAATTTCTTCAAAAATCTTAATTTCGGCCATTCACTCAAAAATGGTGCCAAACGGTTGCAAATACTCCCCTGAGAGGTTTGGCGGTCGAAAGAAAAGGCTTTTTATCACAGGAAAAGAAATCAGCCCTCGACAACTTAACCGGCAGAAAAAGATTTTTTTGAAAAAACCCCTAAGCCCCGGGGGTCACAATTTCATCAAAAATCTGACTTTCGGCCATTCACTCAAAAATGGTGCCAAACGGTTGCAAATGCTCCCCTGAGAGGTTTGGCGGTCGAAACAGAAGGCTTTTTATCACAGGAAAAGAAATCAGCCCTCGACAACTTAACCGGCAGAAAAAGATTTTTTTTGAAAAAATCCCTAAGCCCCGGGGTCACAATTTCTTCAAAAATCTGACTTTCGGCCATTCACTCAAAAATGGTGCCAAACGGTTGCAAATGCTCCCCTGAGAGGTTTGACGGTCGAAACAGAAGGCTTTTTATCACAGGAAAAGAAATCAGCCCTCAACAACTTCACCGGCAGAAAAAGTTTTTTTTGAAAAAATCCCTAAGCCCCGGGGTCACAATTTCTTTAAAAATCTGACTTTCAGCCATTCACTCAAACATGGTGCCAAACGGTTGCAAATGCTCCCCTGAGAGCTTTGGCGGTCGAAACAGAAGGCTTTTTATCACAGGAAAAGAAACCAGCCCTCGACAACTTAACCGGCAGAAAAAGATTTTTTTGAAAAAATCCCTAAGCCCCGGGGTCACAATTTCTTCAAAAATCTGACTTTCGGCCATTCACTCAAAAATGGTGCCAAACGGTTGCAAATGCTCCCCTGAGAGGTTTGGCGGTCAAAACAGAAGGCTTTTTATCACAGGAAAAGAAATCAGCCCTCAACAACTTAACCGGCAGAAAAAGATTTTTTTGAAAAAATCCCTAAGCCCCGGGGTCACAATTTCATCAAAAATCTGACTTTCGGCAATTAACTCAAAAATGATGCCAAACGGTTGCAAATGCTCCCCTGAGAGGTTTGGCGGTCGAAACAGAAGGCTTTTTATCACAGGACAAGAAATCAGCCCTCGACAACCGGCAGAAAAAGATTTTTTTCAAAAAATCGCTAAGCCCCGGGGGTCACAATTTCATAAAAAAACTGACTTTCGGCAATTCACTCAAAAATGGTGCCAAACGGTTGCAAATGCTCCCCTGAGAGGTTTGGCGGTCGAAACAGAAGGCTTTTTATCACAGGAAAAGAAATCAGCCCGCGACAACTTAACCGGCAGAATTTTTTTTTTGAAAAAATCCCTAAGCCCTGGGGTCACAATTTCATCAAAAATCTGACTTTCGGCAATTAACTCAAAAATGATGCCAAACGGTTGCAAATGCTCCCCTGAGAGGTTTGGCGGTCGAAACAGAAGGCTTTATTCACAGGAAAAGAAATCAGCCCTCGACAACTTAACCAGAAGAAAAAGATTTTTTTGAAAAAATCCCTAATCCCAGGGGTCACAATTTCTTCAAAAATCTTAATTTCGGCCATTCACTCAAAAATGGTGCCAAACGGTTGCAAATACTCCCCTGAGAGGTTTGGCGGTCGAAAGAAAAGGCTTTTTATCACAGGAAAAGAAATCAGCCCTCGACAACTTAACCGGCAGAAAAAGATTTTTTTGAAAAAAACCCTAAGCCCCGGGGGTCACAATTTCATCAAAAATCTGACTTTCGGCCATTCACTCAAAAATGGTGCCAAACGGTTGCAAATGCTCCCCTGAGAGGTTTGGCGGTCGAAACAGAAGGCTCTTTATCACAGGAAAAGAAATCTACCCTCGACAACTTAACCGGCAGAAATAGATTTTTTTGAAGAAATCCCTAAGCCCCGGGGTCACAATTTCTTCAAAAATCTGACTTTCGGCCATTCACTCAAAAATGGTGCCAAACGGTTGCAAATGCTCCCCTGAGAGGTTTGGCGGTCGAAACAGAAGGCTTTTTATCACAGGAAAAGAAATCAGCCCTCGACAACTTAACCGGCAGATTTTTTTTTTTTTGAAAAAATCCCTAAGCCCCGGGGTCACAATTTCTTCAAAAATCTGACTTTCGGCCATTCACTCAAAAATGGTGCCAAACGGTTGCAAATACTCCCCTGAGAGGTTTGGCGGTCGAAAGAAAAGGCTTTTTATCACAGGAAAAGAAATCAGCCCTCGACAACTTAACCGGCAGAAAAAGATTTTTTTGAAAAAACCCCTAAGCCCCGGGGGTCACAATTTCATCAAAAATCTGACTTTTGGCCATTCACTCAAAAATGGTGCCAAACGGTTGCAAATGCTCCCCTGAGAGGTTTGGCGGTCGAAACAGAAGGCTCTTTATCACAGGAAAAGAAATCTACCCTCGACAACTTAACCGGCAGAAATAGATTTTTTTGAAGAAATCCCTAAGCCCCGGGGTCACAATTTCTTCAAAAATCTGACTTTCGGCCATTCACTCAAAAATGGTGCCAAACGGTTGCAAATGCTCCCCTGAGAGGTTTGGCGGTCGAAACAGAAGGCTTTTTATCACAGGAAAAGAAATCAGCCCTCGACAACTTAACCGGCAGATTTTTTTTTTTTTGAAAAAATCCCTAAGCCCCGGGGTCACAATTTCTTCAAAAATCTGACTTTCGGCCATTCACTCAAAAATGGTGCCAAACGGTTGCAAATGCTCCCCTGAGAGGTTTGGCGGTCGAAACAGAAGGCTTTTTATCACAGGAAAAGAAATCAGCCCTCAACAACTTAACCGGCAGAAAAAGATTTTTTTGAAAAAATCCCTAAGCCCCGGGGTCACAATTTCTTCAAAAATCTGACTTTCGGCCATTCACTCAAAAATGGTGCCAAACGGTTGCAAATGCTCCCCTGAGAGGTTTGGCGGTCGAAACAGAAGGCTTTTTATCACAGGAAAAGAAATCAGCCCTCGACAACTTAACCGGCAGAATTTTTTTTTTAAAAAAAAATCCCTACGCCCCGGGTCACAATTTCTTCAAAAATCTGACTTTCGGCCATTCACTCAAAAATGGTGCCAAACGGTTGCAAATGCTCCCCTGAGAGGTTTGGCGGTCGAAACAGAAGGCTTTTTATCACAGGAAAAGAAATCAGCCCTCGACAACTTAACCGGCAGAAAAAGATTTTTTTTGAAAAAATCCTTAAGCCCCGGGGTCACAATTTCTTCAAAAATCTGATTTTCGGCCATTCACTCAAAAATGGTGCCAAACGGTTGCAAATGCTCCCCTGAGAGGTTTGACGGTCGAAACAGAAGGCTTTTTATCACAGGAAAAGAAATCAGCCCTCAACAACTTAACCGGCAGAAAAAGATTTTTTTAAAAAAAATCCCTACGCCCCGGGTCACAATTTCTTCAAAAATCTGACTTTCGGCCATTCACTCAAAAATGGTGCCAAACGGTTGCAAATGCTCCCCTGAGAGGTTTGGCGGTCGAAACAGAAGGCTTTTTATCACAGGAAAAGAAATCAGCCCTCAACAACTTAACCGGCAGAATTTTTTTTTTTTGAAAAAATCCCTAAGCCCCGGGGTCACAATTTCTTCAAAAATCTGACTTTCGGCCATTCACTCAAAAATGGTGCCAAACGGTTGCAAATGCTCCCCTGAGAGGTTTGGCGGTCGAAACAGAAGGCTTTTTATCACAGGAAAAGAAACCAGCCCTCGACAACTTAACCGGCAGAAAAAGATTTTTTTTGAAAAAATCCCTAAGCCCCGGGGTCACAATTTCTTCAAAAATCTGACTTTCGGCCATTCACTCAAAAATGGTGCCAAACGGTTGCAAATGCTCCCCTGAGAGGTTTGGCGGTCGAAACAGAAGGCTTTTTATCACAGGAAAAGAAATCAGCCCTCAACAACTTAACCGGCAGAAAAAGATTTTTTTGAAAAAATCCCTAAGCCCCGGGGTCACAATTTCTTCAAAAATCTGACTTTCGGCCATTCACTCAAAAATGGTGCCAAACGGTTGCAAATGCTCCCCTGAGAGGTTTGGCGGTCGAAACAGAAGGCTTTTTATCACAGGAAAAGAAATCAGCCCTCGACAACTTAACCGGCAGAAAAAGATTTTTTTTGAAAAAATCCTTAAGCCCCGGGGTCACAATTTCTTCAAAAATCTGATTTTCGGCCATTCACTCAAAAATGGTGCCAAACGGTTGCAAATGCTCCCCTGAGAGGTTTGGCGGTCGAAACAGAAGGCTTTTTATCACAGGAAAAGAAATCAGCCCTCAACAACTTAACCGGCAGAAAAAGATTTTTTTTTAAAAAATCCCTACGCCCCGGGTCACAATTTCTTCAAAAATCTGACTTTCGGCCATTCACTCAAAAATGGTGCCAAACGGTTGCAAATGCTCCCCTGAGAGGTTTGGCGGTCGAAACAGAAGGCTTTTTATCACAGGAAAAGAAATCAGCCCTCAACAACTTAACCGGCAGAATTTTTTTTTTTTTGAAAAAATCCCTAAGCCCCGGGGTCACAATTTCTTCAAAAATCTGACTTTCGGCCATTCACTCAAAAATGGTGCCAAACGGTTGCAAATGCTCCCCTGAGAGGTTTGGCGGTCGAAACAGAAGGCTTTTTATCACAGGAAAAGAAACCAGCCCTCGACAACTTAACCGGCAGAAAAAGATTTTTTTTGAAAAAATCCCTAAGCCCCGGGGTCACAATTTCTTCAAAAATCTGACTTTCGGCCATTCACTCAAAAATGGTGCCAAACGGTTGCAAATGCTCCCCTGAGAGGTTTGGCGGTCGAAACAGAAGGCTTTTTATCACAGGAAAAGAAATCTGCCCTAGACAACTTAACCGGCAGAAAAAGATTTTTTTTGAAAAAATCCCTAAGCCCCGGGGTCACAATTTCTTCAAAAATCTGACTTTCGGCCATTCACTCAAAAATGGTGCCAAACGGTTGCAAATGCTCCCCTGAGAGGTTTGGCGGTCGAAACAGAAGGCTTTTTATCACAGGAAAAGAAATCAGCCCTCAACAACTTAACCGGCAGAAAAAGATTTTTTTGAAAAAATCCCTAAGCCCCGGGGTCACAATTTCTTCAAAAATCTGACTTTCGGCCATTCACTCAAAAATGGTGCCAAACGGTTGCAAATGCTCCCCTGAGAGGTTTGGCGGTCGAAACAGAAGGCTTTTTATCACAGGAAAAGAAATCAGCCCTCAACAACTTAACCGGCAGAAAAAGATTTTTTTTGAAAAAATCCCTAAGCCCCGGGGTCACAATTTCTTCAAAAATCTGACTTTCGGCCATTCACTCAAAAATGGTGCCAAACGGTTGCAAATGCTCCCCTGAGAGGTTTGGCGGTCGAAACAGAAGGCTTTTTATCACAGGAAAAGAAATCAGCCCTCAACAACTTAACCGGCAGAAAAAGATTTTTTTGAAAAAATCCCTAAGCCCCGGGGTCACAATTTCTTCAAAAATCTGACTTTCGGCCATTCACTCAAAAATGGTGCCAAACGGTTGCAAATGCTCCCCTGAGAGGTTTGGCGGTCGAAACAGAAGGCTTTTTATCACAGGAAAAGAAATCAGCCCTCAACAACTTAACCGGCAGAAAAAGATTTTTTTGAAAAAATCCCTAAGCCCCGGGGTCACAATTTCTTCAAAAATCTGACTTTCGGCCATTCACTCAAAAATGGTGCCAAACGGTTGCAAATGCTCCCCTGAGAGGTTTGGCGGTCGAAACAGAAGGCTTTTTATCACAGGAAAAGAAATCAGCCCTCAACAACTTAACCGGCAGAAAAAGATTTTTTTGAAAAAATCCCTAAGCCCCGGGGTCACAATTTCTTCAAAAATCTGACTTTCGGCCATTCACTCAAAAATGGTGCCAAACGGTTGCAAATGCTCCCCTGAGAGGTTTGGCGGTCGAAACAGAAGGCTTTTTATCACAGGAAAAGAAATCAGCCCTCAACAACTTAACCGGCAGAAAAAGATTTTTTTGAAAAAATCCCTAAGCCCCGGGGTCACAATTTCTTCAAAAATCTGACTTTCGGCCATTCACTCAAAAATGGTGCCAAACGGTTGCAAATGCTCCCCTGAGAGGTTTGGCGGTCGAAACAGAAGGCTTTTTATCACAGGAAAAGAAATCAGCCCTCAACAACTTAACCGGCAGAAAAAGATTTTTTTGAAAAAATCCCTAAGCCCCGGGGTCACAATTTCTTCAAAAATCTGACTTTCGGCCATTCACTCAAAAATGGTGCCAAACGGTTGCAAATGCTCCCCTGAGAGGTTTGGCGGTCGAAACAGAAGGCTTTTTATCACAGGAAAAGAAATCAGCCCTCGACAACTTAACCGGCAGAAAAAGATTTTTTTTGAAAAAATCCTTAAGCCCCGGGGTCACAATTTCTTCAAAAATCTGATTTTCGGCCATTCACTCAAAAATGGTGCCAAACGGTTGCAAATGCTCCCCTGAGAGGTTTGGCGGTCGAAACAGAAGGCTTTTTATCACAGGAAAAGAAATCAGCCCTCAACAACTTAACCGGCAGAAAAAGATTTTTTTTAAAAAAATCCCTACGCCCCGGGTCACAATTTCTTCAAAAATCTGACTTTCGGCCATTCACTCAAAAATGGTGCCAAACGGTTGCAAATGCTCCCCTGAGAGGTTTGGCGGTCGAAACAGAAGGCTTTTTATCACAGGAAAAGAAATCAGCCCTCAACAACTTAACCGGCAGAATTTTTTTTTTTTTGAAAAAATCCCTAAGCCCCGGGGTCACAATTTCTTCAAAAATCTGACTTTCGGCCATTCACTCAAAAATGGTGCCAAACGGTTGCAAATGCTCCCCTGAGAGGTTTGGCGGTCGAAACAGAAGGCTTTTTATCACAGGAAAAGAAACCAGCCCTCGACAACTTAACCGGCAGAAAAAGATTTTTTTTGAAAAAATCCCTAAGCCCCGGGGTCACAATTTCTTCAAAAATCTGACTTTCGGCCATTCACTCAAAAATGGTGCCAAACGGTTGCAAATGCTCCCCTGAGAGGTTTGGCGGTCGAAACAGAAGGCTTTTTATCACAGGAAAAGAAATCTGCCCTAGACAACTTAACCGGCAGAAAAAGATTTTTTTTGAAAAAATCCCTAAGCCCCGGGGTCACAATTTCTTCAAAAATCTGACTTTCGGCCATTCACTCAAAAATGGTGCCAAACGGTTGCAAATGCTCCCCTGAGAGGTTTGGCGGTCGAAACAGAAGGCTTTTTATCACAGGAAAAGAAATCAGCCCTCAACAACTTAACCGGCAGAAAAAGATTTTTTTGAAAAAATCCCTAAGCCCCGGGGTCACAATTTCTTCAAAAATCTGACTTTCGGCCATTCACTCAAAAATGGTGCCAAACGGTTGCAAATGCTCCCCTGAGAGGTTTGGCGGTCGAAACAGAAGGCTTTTTATCACAGGAAAAGAAATCAGCCCTCGACAACTTAACCGGCAGAAAAAGATTTTTTTTGAAAAAATCCTTAAGCCCCGGGGTCACAATTTCTTCAAAAATCTGATTTTCGGCCATTCACTCAAAAATGGTGCCAAACGGTTGCAAATGCTCCCCTGAGAGGTTTGGCGGTCGAAACAGAAGGCTTTTTATCACAGGAAAAGAAATCAGCCCTCAACAACTTAACCGGCAGAAAAAGATTTTTTTTAAAAAAATCCCTACGCCCCGGGTCACAATTTCTTCAAAAATCTGACTTTCGGCCATTCACTCAAAAATGGTGCCAAACGGTTGCAAATGCTCCCCTGAGAGGTTTGGCGGTCGAAACAGAAGGCTTTTTATCACAGGAAAAGAAATCAGCCCTCAACAACTTAACCGGCAGAATTTTTTTTTTTTTGAAAAAATCCCTAAGCCCCGGGGTCACAATTTCTTCAAAAATCTGACTTTCGGCCATTCACTCAAAAATGGTGCCAAACGGTTGCAAATGCTCCCCTGAGAGGTTTGGCGGTCGAAACAGAAGGCTTTTTATCACAGGAAAAGAAACCAGCCCTCGACAACTTAACCGGCAGAAAAAGATTTTTTTTGAAAAAATCCCTAAGCCCCGGGGTCACAATTTCTTCAAAAATCTGACTTTCGGCCATTCACTCAAAAATGGTGCCAAACGGTTGCAAATGCTCCCCTGAGAGGTTTGGCGGTCGAAACAGAAGGCTTTTTATCACAGGAAAAGAAATCTGCCCTAGACAACTTAACCGGCAGAAAAAGATTTCTTTGAAAAAATCCCTAAGCCCAGGGGTCACAATTTCTTCAAAAATCTTAATTTCGGCCATTCACTCAAAAATGGTGCCAAACGGTTGCAAATACTCCCCTGAGAGGTTTGGCGGTCGAAACAGAAGGCTTTTTATCACAGGAAAAGAAACCAGCCCTCGACAACTTAACCGGCAGAAAAAGATTTTTTTGAAAAAATCCCTAAGCCCCGGGGTCACAATTTCTTCAAAAATCTGACTTTCGGCCATTCACTCAAAAATGGTGCCAAACGGTTGCAAATGCTCCCATGAGAGGTTTGGCGGTCGAAACAGAAGGCTTTTTATCACAGGAAAAGAAATCAGCCCTCAACAACTTGACCGGCAGAAAAAGATTTTTTTGAAAAAATCCCTAAGCCCCGGGGTCACAATTTCTTCAAAAATCTGACTTTCGGCCATTCACTCAAAAATCGTGCCAAACGGTTGCAAATGCTCCCCTGAGAGGTTTGGCGGTCGACACAGAAGGCTTTTTATCACAGGAAAAGAAATCCGCCCTCGAAAAGTTAACCGGCAGAATTTTCTTTTTTGAAAAAATCCCTAAGCCCCGGGGTCACAATTTCTTCAAAAATCTGACTTTCGGCCATTCACTCAAAAATGTTGCCAAACGGTTTCAAATGCTCCCCTGAGAGGTTTGGCGGTCGAAACAGAAGGCTTTTTATCACAGGAAAAGAAATCTGCCCTCGACAACTTAACCGGCAGAAAAAGATTTCTTTGAAAAAATCCCTAAGCCCAGGGGTCACAATTTCTTCAAAAATCTTAATTTCGGCCATTCACTCAAAACTGGTGCCAAACGGTTGCAAATACTCCCCTGAGAGGTTTGGCGGTCGAAAGAAAAGGCTTTTTATCACAGGAAAAGAAATCAGCCCTCGACAACTTAACCGGCAGAAAAAGATTTTTTTGAAAAAACCCCTAAGCCCCGGGGTCACAATTTCTTCAAAAATCTGACTTTCGGCCATTCACTCAAAAATGGTGCCAAACGGTTGCAAATGCTCCCCTGAGAGGTTTGGCGGTCGAAACAGAAGGCTCTTTATCACAGGAAAAGAAATCTGCCCTCGACAACTTAACCGGCAGAAAAAGATTTTTTTTGAAGAAATCCCTAAGCCCCGGGGTCACAATTTCTTCAAAAATCTGACTTTCGGCCATTCACTCAAAAATGGTGCCAAACGGTTGCAAATGCTCCCCTGAGAGGTTTGGCGGTCGAAACAGAAGGCTTTTTATCACAGGAAAAGAAATCAGCCCTCGACAACTTAACCGGCAGAAAAAGATTTTTTTGAAAAAATCCCTAAGCCCCGGGGTCACAATTTCTTCAAAAATCTGACTTTCGGCCATTCACTCAAAAATGGTGCCAAACAGTTGCAAATGCTCCCCTGAGAGCTTTGGCGGTCGAAACAAAAGGCTTTTTATCACAGGAAAAGAAATCAGCCCTCGACAACTTAACCGGCAGAAAAAGATTTTTTTGAAAAAATCCCTAAGCCCCGGGGTCACAATTTCTTCAAAAATCTGACTTTCAGCCATTCACTCAAAAATCGTGCCAAACGGTTGCAAATGCTCCCCTGAGAGGTTTGGCGGTCGAAACAGAAGGCTTTTTATCACAGGAAAAGAAATCCGCCCTCGAAAAGTTAACCGGCAGAGTTTTCTTTTTTGAAAAAATCCCTAAGCCCCGGGGTCACAATTTCTTCAATAATCTGACTTTCGGCCATTCACTCAAAAATGTTGCCAAACGGTTTCAAATGCTCCCCTGAGAGGTTTGGCGGTCGAAACAGAAGGCTTTTTATCACAGGAAAAGAAATCTGCCCTCGACAACTTAACCGGCAGAAAAAGATTTCTTTGAAAAAATCCCTAAGCCCAGGGGTCACAATTTCTTCAAAAATCTTAATTTCGGCCATTCACTCAAAACTGGTGCCAAACGGTTGCAAATACTCCCCTGAGAGGTTTGGCGGTCGAAAGAAAAGGCTTTTTATCACAGGAAAAGAAATCAGCCCTCGACAACTTAACCGGCAGAAAAAGATTTTTTTGAAAAAACCCCTAAGCCCCGGGGGTCACAATTTCATCAAAAATCTGACTTTCGGCCATTCACTCAAAAATGGTGCCAAACGGTTGCAAATGCTCCCCTGAGAGGTTTGGCGGTCGAAACCAAAGGCTTTTTATCACAGGAAAAGAAATCAGCCCTTGACAACTTAACCGGCAGAATTTTTTTTTAAAAAAAATCCCTAAGCCCCGGGGTCACAATTTCTTCAGAAATGTGACCTTCGGCCATTCACTGAAAAATGGTGCCAAACGGTTGCAAATGCAACCGTAGCAAATGCTCCCCTGAGAGGTTTGGCGGTCGAAACAGAAGGCTTTTTATCACAGGAAAAGAAATCAGCCCTCGACAACTTAACCGGCAGAAAAAGATTTTTTTGAAAAAACCCCTAAGCCCCGGGGGTCACAATTTCATCAAAAATCTGACTTTCGGCCATTCACTCAAAAATGGTGCCAAACGGTTGCAAATGCTCCCCTGAGAGGTTTGGCGGTCGAAACCAAAGGCTTTTTATCACAGGAAAAGAAATCAGCCCTTGACAACTTAACCGGCAGAATTTTTTTTTAAAAAAAATCCCTAAGCCCCGGGGTCACAATTTCTTCAAAAATGTGACCTTCGGCCATTCACTGAAAAATGGTGCCAAACGGTTGCAAATGCAACCGTAGCAAATGCTCCCCTGAGAGGTTTGGCGGTCGAAACATAAGGCTTTTTATCACAGGAAAAGAAATCAGCCCTCGACAACTTAACCAGCAGAATTTTTTTTTTTGAAGAAATCCCTAAGCCCCTGGGTCACAATTTCTTCAAAAATCTGACTTTCGGCCATTCACTCAAAAATGGTGCCAAACGGTTGCAAATGCTCCCCTGAGAGGTTTGGCGGTCGAAACAGAAGGCTTTTTATCACAGGAAAAGAAATCAGCCCTCGACAACTTAACCGGCAGAAAAAGATTTTTTTGAAAAAATCCCTAAGCCCCGGGGTCACAATTTCTTCAAAAATCTGACCTTCGGCCATTCACTCAAAAATGGTGCCAAACGGTTGCAAATGCTCCCCTGAGAGGTTTGGCGGTCGAAACAGAAGGCTTTTTATCACAGGAACAGAAATCTGCCCTCAACAACTTAACCGGCAGAAAAAGATTTTTTTGAAAAAATCCCTAAGCCCCGGGGTCACAATTTCTTCAAAAATCTGACTTTCGGCCATTCACTCAAATATGGTGCCAAATGGTTGCAAATGCTCCCCTGAGAGGTTTGGCGGTCGAAACAGAAGGCTTTTTATCACAGGAAAAGAAATCAGCCCTCGACAACTTAACCGGCAGAAAAAGATTTTTTTGAAAAAATCCCTAAGCCCCGGGGTCACAATTTCTTCAAAAATCTGACTTTCGGCCATTCACTCAAAAATGGTGCCAAACGGTTGCAAATGCTCCCCTGAGAGGTTTGGCGGTCGAAACAGAAGGTTTTTTATCACAGGAAAAGAAATCAGCCCTCGACAACTTAACCGGCAGAAAATTTTTTTTTAAAAAAAATCCCTACGCCCCGGGTCACAATTTCTTCAAAAATCTGACTTTCGGCCATTCACTCAAAAATGGTGCCAAACGGTTGCAAATGCTCCCCTGAGAGGTTTGGCGGTCGAAACAGAAGGCTTTTTATCACAGGAAAAGAAATCAGCCCTCGACAACTTAACCGGCAGATTTTTTTTTTTTTTTTTGAAAAAATCCCTAAGCCCCGGGGTCACAATTTCTTCAAAAATCTGACTTTCGGCCATTCACTCAAAAATGGTGCCAAACGGTTGCAAATGCTCCCCTGAGAGGTTTGGCGGTCGAAACAGAAGGCTTTTTATTACAGGAAAAGAAATCTGCCCTCGACAACTTAACCGGCAGAAAAAGATTTTTTTGAAAAAATCCCTAAGCCGCGGGGTCACAATTTCTTCAAAAATCTGACTTAGAGTCATTCACTCAAAAATGGTGCCAAACGGTTGCAAATGCTCCCCTGAGAGGTTTGGCGGTCGAAACAGAAAGCTTTTTATCACAGGAACAGAAATCCGCCCTCGACAACTTAACCGGCAGAAAAAGATTTTTTTGAAAAAATCCCTAAGCCCCGGGGTCACAATTTCTTCAAAAATCTGACTTTCGGCCATTCACTCAAATATGGTGCCAAATGGTTGCAAATGCTCCCCTGAGAGGTTTGGCGGTCAAAACAGAAGGCTTTTTATCACAGGAAAATAAATCAGCACTCGACAACTTAACCGGCAGAATTTTTTTTTTAAAAAAAAAAATCCCTAAGCCCCGGGTCACAATTTTTTCAAAAATCTGACTTTCGGCCATTCACTCAAAAATGGTGCCAAACGGTTGCAAATGCTCCCGTGAGAGGTTTGGCGGTCGAAACAGAAGGCTTTTTATCACAGGAAAAGAAATCAGCCCTCGACAACTTAACCGGCAGAAAAAGATTTTTTTTGAAAAAATCCCTAAGCCCCGGGGTCACAATTTCTTCAAAAATCTGACTTTCGGCCATTCACTCAAAAATGGTGCCAAACGGTTGCAAATGCTCCCCTGAGAGGATTGGCGGTCGAAACAGAAGGCTTTTTATCACAGGAAAAGAAATCAGCCCTCAACAACTTAACCGGCAGAAATTTTTTTTTTTGAAAAAATCCCTAAGCCCCGGGGTCACAATTTCTTCAAAAATCTGACTTTCGGCCATTCACTCAAAAATGGTGCCAAACGGTTGCAAATGCTCCCCTGAGAGGTTTGGCGGTCGAAACAGAAGGCTTTTTATCACAGGAAAAGAAATCAGCCCTCGACAACTTAACCGGCAGAAAAAGATTTTTTTGAAAAAATCCCTAAGCCCCGGGGTCACAATTTCTTCAAAAATCTGACTTTCGGCCATTCACTCAAAAATGGTGCCAAACGGTTGCAAATGCTCCCCTTAGAGGTTTGGCGGTCAAAACAGAAGGCTTTTTATCAGAGGAAAAGAAATCAGCCCTCAACAACTTAACCGGCAGAAAAAGATTTTTTTGAAAAAATCCCTAAGCCCCGGGGTCACAATTTCTTCAAAAATCTGACTTTCGGCCATTCACTCAAAAATGGTGCCAAACGGTTGCAAATGCTCGCCTGAGAAGTTTGGCGGTCGAAACAGAAGGCTTTTTATCACAGGAAAAGAAATCAGCCCTCCACAACTTAACCGTCAGAATTTTTTTTTTTTTGAAAAAATCCCTAAACCCCGGGGTCACAATTTCTTCAAAAATCTGACTTTCGGCCATTCACTCAAAAATGGTGCCAAACGGTTGCAAATGCTCCCCTGAGAGGTTTGGCGGTCGAAACAGAAGGCTTTTTATCACAGGAAAATAAATCAGCCCTCGACAACTTAACCGGCAGAATTTTTTTTTTTAAAAAAAAAAATCCCTAAGCCCCGGGTCACAATTTTTTCAAAAATCTGACTTTCGGCCATTCACTCAAAAATGGTGCCAAACGGTTGCAAATGCTCCCGTGAGAGGTTTGGCGGTCGAAACAGAAGGCTTTTTATCACAGGAAAAGAAATCAGCCCTCGACAACTTAACCGGCAGAAAAAGATTTTTTTTGAAAAAATCCCTAAGCCCCGGGGTCACAATTTCTTCAAAAATCTGACTTTCGGCCATTCACTCAAAAATGGTGCCAAACGGTTGCAAATGCTCCCCTGAGAGGTTTGGCGGTCGAAACAGAAGGCTTTTTATCACAGGAAAAGAAATGAGCCCTCAACAACTTAACCGGCAGAAATTTTTTTTTTTTGAAAAAATCCCTAAGCCCCGGGGTCACAATTTCTTCAAAAATCTGACTTTCGGCCATTCACTCAAAAATGGTGCCAAACGGTTGCAAATGCTCCCCTGAGAGGATTGGCGGTCGAAACAGAAGGCTTTTTATCACAGGAAAAGAAATCAGCCCTCGACAACTTAACCGGCAGAAAAAGATTTTTTTTGAAAAAATCCCTAAGCCCCGGGGTCACAATTTCTTCAAAAATCTGACTTTCGGCCATTCACTCAAAAATGGTGCCAAACGATTGCAAATGCTCCCGTGAGAGGTTTGGCGGTCGAAACAGAAGGCTTTTTATCACAGGAAAAGCAATCAGCCCTCGACAACTTAACCGGCCGAAAAAGATTTTTTTTGAAAAAATCCCTAAGCCCCGGGGTCACAATTTCTTCAAAAATCTGACTTTCGGCCATTCACTCAAAAATGGTGCCAAACGGTTGCAAATGCTCGCCTGAGAAGTTTGGCGGTCGAAACAGAAGGCTTTTTATCACAGGAAAAGAAATCAGCCCTCCACAACTTAACCGTCAGAATTTTTTTTTTTTGAAAAAATCCCTAAACCCCGGGGTCACAATTTCTTCAAAAATCTGACTTTCGGCCATTCACTCAAAAATGGTGCCAAACGGTTGCAAATGCTCCCCTGAGAGGTTTGGCGGTCGAAACAGAAGGCTTTTTATCACAGGAAAATAAATCAGCCCTCGACAACTTAACCGGCAGAATTTTTTTTTTTTTAAAAAAAAATCCCTAAGCCCCGGGTCACAATTTTTTCAAAAATCTGACTTTCGGCCATTCACTCAAAAATGGTGCCAAACGGTTGCAAATGCTCCCGTGAGAGGTTTGGCGGTCGAAACAGAAGGCTTTTTATCACAGGAAAAGAAATCAGCCCTCGACAACTTAACCGGCAGAAATTTTTTTTTTTGAAAAAATCCCTAAGCCCCGGGGTCACAATTTCTTCAAAAATCTGACTTTCGGCCATTCACTCAAAAATGGTGCCAAACGGTTGCAAATGCTCCCCTGAGAGGATTGGCGGTCGAAACAGAAGGCTTTTTATCACAGGAAAAGAAATCAGCCCTCGACAACTTAACCGGCAGAAAAAGATTTTTTTTGAAAAAATCCCTAAGCCCCGGGGTCACAATTTCTTCAAAAATCTGACTTTCGGCCATTCACTCAAAAATGGTGCCAAACGGTTGCAAATGCTCGCCTGAGAGGTTTGGCGGTCGAAACAGAAGGCTTTTTATCACAGGAAAAGAAATCAGCCCTCAACAACTTAACCGGCAGAAATTTTTTTTTTTGAAAAAATCCCTAAGCCCCGGGGTCACAATTTCTTCAAAAATCTGACTTTCGGCCATTCACTCAAAAATGGTGCCAAACGGTTGCAAATGCTCCCCTGAGAGGTTTGGCGGTCGAAACAGAAGGCTTTTTATCACAGGAAAAGAAATCAGCCCTCGACAACTTAACCGGCAGAAAAAGATTTTTTTGAAAAAATCCCTAAGCCCCGGGGTCACAATTTCTTCAAAAATCTGACTTTCGGCCATTCACTCAAAAATGGTGCCAAACGGTTGCAAATGCTCCCCTGAGAGGTTTGACGGTCGAAACAGAAGGCTTTTTATCACAGGAAAAGAAATCAGCCCTCAACAACTTAACCGGCAGAAAAAGATTTTTTTGAAAAAATCCCTAAGCCCCGGGGTCACAATTTCCTTAAAAATCTGACTTTCGGCCATTCACTCAAACATGGTGCCAAACGGTTGCAAATGCTCCCCTGAGAGGTTTGGCGGTCGAAACAGAAGGCTTTTTATCACAGGAAAAGAAATCAACCCTCGACAACTTAACCGGCAGAAAAAGATTTTTTTGAAAAAATCCCTAAGCCCCGGGGTCACAATTTCTTCAAAAATCTGACTTTCGGCCATTCACTCAAAAATGGTGCCAAACGGTTGCAAATGCTCGCCTGAGAGGTTTGGCGGTCGAAACAGAAGGCTTTTTATCACAGGAAAAGAAATCAGCCCTCGACAACTTAACAGGCAGAATTTTTTTTTAAAAAAAAAAATCCCTAAGCCCCAGGTCACAATTTTTTCAAAAATCTGACTTTCGGCCATTCACTCAAAAATGGTGCCAAACGGTTGCAAATGCTCCCGTGAGAGGTTTGGCGGTCGAAACAGAAGGCTTTTTATCACAGTAAAAGAAATCAGCCCTCGACAACTTAACCGGCAGAAAAAGATTTTTTTTGAAAAAATCCCTAAGCCCCGGGGTCACAATTTCTTCAAAAATCTGACTTTCGGCCATTCACTCAAAAATGGTGCCAAACGGTTGCAAATGCTCCCCTGAGAGGTTTGGCGGTCGAAACAGAAGGCTTTTTATCACAGGAAAAGAAATCAGCCCTCGACAACTTAACCGGCAGAAAAAGATTTTTTTTGAAAAAATCCCTACGCCCTGGGTCACAATTTCTTCAAAAATCTGACTTTCGGCCATTCACTCAAAAATGGTGCCAAACGGTTGCAAATGCTCCCCTGAGAGGTTTGGCGGTCGAAACAGAAGGCTTTTTATCACAGGAAAAGAAATCAGCCCTCGACAACTTAACCGGCAGATAAAGATTTTTTTGAAAAAATCCCTAAGCCCCGGGGTCACAATTTCATCAAAAATCTGACTTTCGGACATTCACTCAAAAATGGTGCCAAACGGTTGCAAATGCTCCCCTGAGAGGTTTGGCGGTCGAAACAGAAGGCTTTTTTATCACAGTAAAGGAAATCAGCCCTCGACAACTTAACCGGCAGAAAAAGATTTTTTTGAAAAAATCCCTAAGCCGCGGGGTCACAATTTCTTCAAAAATCTGACTTAGAGTCATTCACTCAAAAATGGTGCCAAACGGTTGCAAATGCTCCCCTGAGAGGTTTGGCGGTCGAAACAGAAAGCTTTTTATCACAGGAACAGAAATCCGCCCTCGACAACTTAACCGGCAGAAAAAGATTTTTTTGAAAAAATCCCTAAGCCCCGGGGTCACAATTTCTTCAAAAATCTGACTTTCGGCCATTCACTCAAAAATGGTGCCAAACGGTTGCAAATGCTCCCCTGAGAGGTTTGGCGGTCGAAACAGAAGGCTTTTTATCACAGGAAAAGAAATCAGCCCTCAACAACTTAACCGGCAGAAATTATTTTTTTTGAAAAAATCCCTAAGCTCCGGGGTCACAATTTCTTCAAAAATCTGACTTTCGGCCATTCACTCAAAAATGGTGCCAAACGGTTGCAAATGCTCCCCTGAGAGGTTTGGCGGTCGAAACAGAAGGCTTTTTATCACAGGAAAAGAAATCAGCCCTCGACAACTTAACCGGCAGAAAAAGATTTTTTTGAAAAAATCCCTAAGCCCCGGGGTCACAATTTCTTCAAAAATCTGACTTTCGGCCATTCACTCAAAAATGGTGCCAAACGGTTGCAAATGCTCCCCTTAGAGGTTTGGCGGTCAAAACAGAAGGCTTTTTATCAGAGGAAAAGAAATCAGCCCTCAACAACTTAACCGGCAGAAAAAGATTTTTTTGAAAAAATCCCTAAGCCCCGGGGTCACAATTTCTTCAAAAATCTGACTTTCGGCCATTCACTCAAAAATGGTGCCAAACGGTTGCAAATGCTCGCCTGAGAAGTTTGGCGGTCGAAACAGAAGGCTTTTTATCACAGGAAAAGAAATCAGCCCTCCACAACTTAACCGTCAGAATTTTTTTTTTTTTGAAAAAATCCCTAAACCCCGGGGTCACAATTTCTTCAAAAATCTGACTTTCGGCCATTCACTCAAAAATGGTGCCAAACGGTTGCAAATGCTCCCCTGAGAGGTTTGGCGGTCGAAACAGAAGGCTTTTTATCACAGGAAAATAAATCAGCCCTCGACAACTTAACCGGCAGAATTTTTTTTTTTTAAAAAAAAAATCCCTAAGCCCCGGGTCACAATTTTTTCAAAAATCTGACTTTCGGCCATTCACTCAAAAATGGTGCCAAACGGTTGCAAATGCTCCCGTGAGAGGTTTGGCGGTCGAAACAGAAGGCTTTTTATCACAGGAAAAGAAATCAGCCCTCGACAACTTAACCGGCAGAAAAAGATTTTTTTTGAAAAAATCCCTAAGCCCCGGGGTCACAATTTCTTCAAAAATCTGACTTTCGGCCATTCACTCAAAAATGGTGCCAAACGGTTGCAAATGCTCCCCTGAGAGGTTTGGCGGTCGAAACAGAAGGCTTTTTATCACAGGAAAAGAAATGAGCCCTCAACAACTTAACCGGCAGAAATTTTTTTTTTTGAAAAAATCCCTAAGCCCCGGGGTCACAATTTCTTCAAAAATCTGACTTTCGGCCATTCACTCAAAAATGGTGCCAAACGGTTGCAAATGCTCCCCTGAGAGGATTGGCGGTCGAAACAGAAGGCTTTTTATCACAGGAAAAGAAATCAGCCCTCGACAACTTAACCGGCAGAAAAAGATTTTTTTTGAAAAAATCCCTAAGCCCCGGGGTCACAATTTCTTCAAAAATCTGACTTTCGGCCATTCACTCAAAAATGGTGCCAAACGATTGCAAATGCTCCCGTGAGAGGTTTGGCGGTCGAAACAGAAGGCTTTTTATCACAGGAAAAGCAATCAGCCCTCGACAACTTAACCGGCCGAAAAAGATTTTTTTTGAAAAAATCCCTAAGCCCCGGGGTCACAATTTCTTCAAAAATCTGACTTTCGGCCATTCACTCAAAAATGGTGCCAAACGGTTGCAAATGCTCGCCTGAGAAGTTTGGCGGTCGAAACAGAAGGCTTTTTATCACAGGAAAAGAAATCAGCCCTCCACAACTTAACCGTCAGAATTTTTTTTTTTTTGAAAAAATCCCTAAACCCCGGGGTCACAATTTCTTCAAAAATCTGACTTTCGGCCATTCACTCAAAAATGGTGCCAAACGGTTGCAAATGCTCCCCTGAGAGGTTTGGCGGTCGAAACAGAAGGCTTTTTATCACAGGAAAATAAATCAGCCCTCGACAACTTAACCGGCAGAATTTTTTTTTTTAAAAAAAAAAATCCCTAAGCCCCGGGTCACAATTTTTTCAAAAATCTGACTTTCGGCCATTCACTCAAAAATGGTGCCAAACGGTTGCAAATGCTCCCGTGAGAGGTTTGGCGGTCGAAACAGAAGGCTTTTTATCACAGGAAAAGAAATCAGCCCTCGACAACTTAACCGGCAGAAATTTTTTTTTTTGAAAAAATCCCTAAGCCCCGGGGTCACAATTTCTTCAAAAATCTGACTTTCGGCCATTCACTCAAAAATGGTGCCAAACGGTTGCAAATGCTCCCCTGAGAGGATTGGCGGTCGAAACAGAAGGCTTTTTATCACAGGAAAAGAAATCAGCCCTCGACAACTTAACCGGCAGAAAAAGATTTTTTTTGAAAAAATCCCTAAGCCCCGGGGTCACAATTTCTTCAAAAATCTGACTTTCGGCCATTCACTCAAAAATGGTGCCAAACGATTGCAAATGCTCCCGTGAGAGGTTTGGCGGTCGAAACAGAAGGCTTTTTATCACAGGAAAAGCAATCAGCCCTCGACAACTTAACCGGCCGAAAAAGATTTTTTTTGAAAAAATCCCTAAGCCCCGGGGTCACAATTTCTTCAAAAATCTGACTTTCGGCCATTCACTCAAAAATGGTGCCAAACGGTTGCAAATGCTCCCCTGAGAGGTTTGGCGGTCGAAACAGAAGGCTTTTTATCACAGGAAAAGAAATCAGCCCTCAACAACTTAACCGGCAGAAAAAGATTTTTTTGAAAAAATCCCTAAGCCCCGGGGTCACAATTTCTTTAAAAATCTGACTTTCGGCCATTCACTCAAACATGGTGCCAAACGGTTGCAAATGCTCCCCTGAGAGGTTTGGCGGTCGAAACAGAAGGCTTTTTATCACAGGAAAAGAAATCAGCCCTCGACAACTTAACCGGCAGAAAAAGATTTTTTTGAAAAAATGCCTAAGCCCCGGGGTCACAATTTCTTCAAAAATCTGACTTTCGGCCATTCACTCAAAAATGGTGCCAAACGGTTGCAAATGCTCGCCTGAGAGGTTTGGCGGTCGAAACAGAAGGCTTTTTATCACAGGAAAAGAAATCAGCCCTCAACAACTTAACCGGCAGAAATTTTTTTTTTTGAAAAAATCCCTAAGCCCCGGGGTCACAATTTCTTCAAAAATCTGACTTTCGGCCATTCACTCAAAAATGGTGCCAAACGGTTGCAAATGCTCCCCTGAGAGGTTTGGCGGTCGAAACAGAAGGCTTTTTATCACAGGAAAAGAAATCAGCCCTCGACAACTTAACCGGCAGAAAAAGATTTTTTTGAAAAAATCCCTAAGCCCCGGGGTCACAATTTCTTCAAAAATCTGACTTTTGGCCATTCACTCAAAAATGGTGCCAAACGGTTGCAAATGCTCGCCTGAGAGGTTTGGCGGTCGAAACAGAAGGCTTTTTATCACAGGAAAAGAAATCAGCCCTCGACAACTTAACCGGCAGAATTTTTTTTTTAAAAAAAAAATCCCTAAGCCCCAGGTCACAATTTTTTCAAAAATCTGACTTTCGGCCATTCACTCAAAAATGGTGCCAAACGGTTGCAAATGCTCCCGTGAGAGGTTTGGCGGTCGAAACAGAAGGCTTTTTATCACAGTAAAAGAAATCAGCCCTCGACAACTTAACCGGCAGAAAAAGATTTTTTTTGAAAAAATCCCTAAGCCCCGGGGTCACAATTTCTTCAAAAATCTGACTTTCGGCCATTCACTCAAAAATGGTGCCAAACGGTTGCAAATGCTCCCCTGAGAGGTTTGGCGGTCGAAACAGAAGGCTTTTTATCACAGGAAAAGAAATCAGCCCTCGACAACTTAACCGGCAGAAAAAGATTTTTTTTGAAAAAATCCCTACGCCCTGGGTCACAATTTCTTCAAAAATCTGACTTTCGGCCATTCACTCAAAAATGGTGCCAAACGGTTGCAAATGCTCCCCTGAGAGGTTTGGCGGTCGAAACAGAAGGCTTTTTATCACAGGAAAAGAAATCAGCCCTCAACAACTTAACCGGCAGAAAAAGATTTTTTTGAAAAAATCCCTAAGCCCCGGGGTCACAATTTCATCAAAAATCTGACTTTCGGACATTCACTCAAAAATGGTGCCAAACGGTTGCAAATGCTCCCCTGAGAGGTTTGGCGGTCGAAACAGAAGGCTTTTTATCACAGTAAAGGAAATCAGCCCTCGACAACTTAACCGGCAGAAAAAGATTTTTTTGAAAAAATCCCTAAGCCGCGGGGTCACAATTTCTTCAAAAATCTGACTTAGAGTCATTCACTCAAAAATGGTGCCAAACGGTTGCAAATGCTCCCCTGAGAGGTTTGGCGGTCGAAACAGAAAGCTTTTTATCACAGGAACAGAAATCCGCCCTCGACAACTTAACCGGCAGAAAAAGATTTTTTTGAAAAAATCCCTAAGCCCCGGGGTCACAATTTCTTCAAAAATCTGACTTTCGGCCATTCACTCAAAAATGGTGCCAAACGGTTGCAAATGCTCCCCTGAGAGGTTTGGCGGTCGAAACAGAAGGCTTTTTATCACAGGAAAAGAAATCAGCCCTCAACAACTTAACCGGCAGAAATTATTTTTTTTGAAAAAATCCCTAAGCTCCGGGGTCACAATTTCTTCAAAAATCTGACTTTCGGCCATTCACTCAAAAATGGTGCCAAACGGTTGCAAATGCTCCCGTGAGAGGTTTGGCGGTCGAAACAGAAGGCTTTTTATCACAGGAAAAGAAATCAGCCCTCGACAACTTAACCGGCAGAAAAAGATTTTTTTTGAAAAAATCCCTAAGCCCCGGGGTCACAATTTCTTCAAAAATCTGACTTTCGGCCATTCACTCAAAAATGGTGCCAAACGGTTGCAAATGCTCCCCTGAGAGGTTTGACGGTCGAAACAGAAGGCTTTTTATCACAGGAAAAGAAATCAGCCCTCAACAACTTAACCGGCAGAAAAAGATTTTTTTGAAAAAATCCCTAAGCCCCGGGGTCACAATTTCTTTAAAAATCTGACTTTCGGCCATTCACTCAAACATGGTGCCAAACGGTTGCAAATGCTCCCCTGAGAGGTTTGGCGGTCGAAACAGAAGGCTTTTTATCACAGGAAAAGAAATCAGCCCTCAACAACTTAACCGGCAGAAAAAGATTTTTTTGAAAAAATCCCTAAGCCCCGGGGTCACAATTTCTTCAAAAATCTGACTTTTGGCCATTCACTCAAAAATGGTGCCAAACGGTTGCAAATGCTCGCCTGAGAGGTTTGGCGGTCGAAACAGAAGGCTTTTTATCACAGGAAAAGAAATGAGCCCTCAACAACTTAACCGGCAGAAATTTTTTTTTTTGAAAAAATCCCTAAGCCCCGGGGTCACAATTTCTTCAAAAATCTGACTTTCGGCCATTCACTCAAAAATGGTGCCAAACGGTTGCAAATGCTCCCCTGAGAGGTTTGGCGGTCGAAACAGAAGGCTTTTTATCACAGGAAAAGAAATCAGCCCTCGACAACTTAACCGGCAGAAAAAGATTTTTTTGAAAAAATCCCTAAGCCCCGGGGTCACAATTTCTTCAAAAATCTGACTTTCGGCCATTCACTCAAAAATGGTGCCAAACGGTTGCAAATGCTCCCCTTAGAGGTTTGGCGGTCAAAACAGAAGGCTTTTTATCACAGGAAAAGAAATCAGCCCTCAACAACTTAACCGGCAGAAAAAGATTTTTTTGAAAAAATCCCTAAGCCCCGGGGTCACAATTTCTTCAAAAATCTGACTTTCGGCCATTCACTCAAAAATGGTGCCAAACGGTTGCAAATGCTCCCCTGAGAGGTTTGACGGTCGAAACAGAAGGCTTTTTATCACAGGAAAAGAAATCAGCCCTCAACAACTTAACCGGCAGAAAAAGATTTTTTTGAAAAAATCCCTAAACCCCGGGGTCACAATTTCTTCAAAAATCTGACTTTCGGCCATTCACTCAAAAATGGTGCCAAACGGTTGCAAATGCTCCCCTGAGAGGTTTGACGGTCGAAACAGAAGGCTTTTTATCACAGGAAAAGAAATCAGCCCTCAACAACTTAAACGGCAGAAAAAGATTTTTTTGAAAAAATCCCTAAGCCCCGGGGTCACAATTTCCTTAAAAATCTGACTTTCGGCCATTCACTCAAACATGGTGCCAAACGGTTGCAAATGCTCGCCTGAGAAGTTTGGCGGTCGAAACAGAAGGCTTTTTATCACAGGAAAAGAAATCAACCCTCGACAACTTAACCGGCAGAAAAAGATTTTTTTGAAAAAATCCCTAAGCCCCGGGGTCACAATTTCTTCAAAAATCTGACTTTCGGCCATTCACTCAAAAATGGTGCCAAACGGTTGCAAATGCTCGCCTGAGAGGTTTGGCGGTCGAAACAGAAGGCTTTTTATCACAGGAAAAGAAATCAGCCCTCGACAACTTAACCGGCAGAATTTTTTTTTAAAAAAAATAATCCCTAAGCCCCAGGTCACAATTTTTTCAAAAATCTGACTTTCGGCCATTCACTCAAAAATGGTGCCAAACGGTTGCAAATGCTCCCGTGAGAGGTTTGGCGGTCGAAACAGAAGGCTTTTTATCACAGTAAAAGAAATCAGCCCTCGACAACTTAACCGGCAGAAAAAGATTTTTTTTGAAAAAATCCCTAAGCCCCGGGGTCACAATTTCTTCAAAAATCTGACTTTCGGCCATTCACTCAAAAATGGTGCCAAACGGTTGCAAATGCTCCCCTGAGAGGTTTGGCGGTCGAAACAGAAGGCTTTTTATCACAGGAAAAGAAATCAGCCCTCGACAACTTAACCGGCAGAAAAAGATTTTTTTTGAAAAAATCCCTACGCCCTGGGTCACAATTTCTTCAAAAATCTGACTTTCGGCCATTCACTCAAAAATGGTGCCAAACGGTTGCAAATGCTCCCCTGAGAGGTTTGGCGGTCGAAACAGAAGGCTTTTTATCACAGGAAAAGAAATCAGCCCTCGACAACTTAACCGGCAGATAAAGATTTTTTTGAAAAAATCCCTAAGCCCCGGGGTCACAATTTCATCAAAAATCTGACTTTCGGACATTCACTCAAAAATGGTGCCAAACGGTTGCAAATGCTCCCCTGAGAGGTTTGGCGGTCGAAACAGAAGGCTTTTTATCACAGTAAAGGAAATCAGCCCTCGACAACTTAACCGGCAGAAAAAGATTTTTTTGAAAAAATCCCTAAGCCGCGGGGTCACAATTTCTTCAAAAATCTGACTTAGAGTCATTCACTCAAAAATGGTGCCAAACGGTTGCAAATGCTCCCCTGAGAGGTTTGGCGGTCGAAACAGAAAGCTTTTTATCACAGGAACAGAAATCCGCCCTCGACAACTTAACCGGCAGAAAAAGATTTTTTTGAAAAAATCCCTAAGCCCCGGGGTCACAATTTCTTCAAAAATCTGACTTTCGGCCATTCACTCAAAAATGGTGCCAAACGGTTGCAAATGCTCCCCTGAGAGGTTTGGCGGTCGAAACAGAAGGCTTTTTATCACAGGAAAAGAAATCAGCCCTCAACAACTTAACCGGCAGAAATTATTTTTTTTGAAAAAATCCCTAAGCTCCGGGGTCACAATTTCTTCAAAAATCTGACTTTCGGCCATTCACTCAAAAATGGTGCCAAACGGTTGCAAATGCTCCCGTGAGAGGTTTGGCGGTCGAAACAGAAGGCTTTTTATCACAGGAAAAGAAATCAGCCCTCGACAACTTAACCGGCAGAAAAAGATTTTTTTTGAAAAAATCCCTAAGCCCCGGGGTCACAATTTCTTCAAAAATCTGACTTTCGGCCATTCACTCAAAAATGGTGCCAAACGGTTGCAAATGCTCCCCTGAGAGGTTTGACGGTCGAAACAGAAGGCTTTTTATCACAGGAAAAGAAATCAGCCCTCAACAACTTAACCGGCAGAAAAAGATTTTTTTGAAAAAATCCCTAAGCCCCGGGGTCACAATTTCTTTAAAAATCTGACTTTCGGCCATTCACTCAAACATGGTGCCAAACGGTTGCAAATGCTCCCCTGAGAGGTTTGGCGGTCGAAACAGAAGGCTTTTTATCACAGGAAAAGAAATCAGCCCTCGACAACTTAACCGGCAGAAAAAGATTTTTTTGAAAAAATCCCTAAGCCCCGGGGTCACAATTTCTTCAAAAATCTGACTTTTGGCCATTCACTCAAAAATGGTGCCAAACGGTTGCAAATGCTCGCCTGAGAGGTTTGGCGGTCGAAACAGAAGGCTTTTTATCACAGGAAAAGAAATCAGCCCTCAACAACTTAACCGGCAGAAATTTTTTTTTTTGAAAAAATCCCTAAGCCCCGGGGTCACAATTTCTTCAAAAATCTGACTTTCGGCCATTCACTCAAAAATGGTGCCAAACGGTTGCAAATGCTCCCCTGAGAGGTTTGGCGGTCGAAACAGAAGGCTTTTTATCACAGGAAAAGAAATCAGCCCTCGACAACTTAACCGGCAGAAAAAGATTTTTTTGAAAAAATCCCTAAGCCCCGGGGTCACAATTTCTTCAAAAATCTGACTTTCGGCCATTCACTCAAAAATGGTGCCAAACGGTTGCAAATGCTCCCCTTAGAGGTTTGGCGGTCAAAACAGAAGGCTTTTTATCACAGGAAAAGAAATCAGCCCTCAACAACTTAACCGGCAGAAAAAGATTTTTTTGAAAAAATCCCTAAGCCCCGGGGTCACAATTTCTTCAAAAATCTGACTTTCGGCCATTCACTCAAAAATGGTGCCAAACGGTTGCAAATGCTCCCCTGAGAGGTTTGACGGTTGAAACAGAAGGCTTTTTATCACAGGAAAAGAAATCAGCCCTCAACAACTTAACCGGCAGAAAAAGATTTTTTTGAAAAAATCCCTAAGCCCCGGGGTCACAATTTCTTTAAAAATCTGACTTTCGGCCATTCACTCAAACATGGTGCCAAACGGTTGCAAATGCTCCCCTGAGAGGTTTGGCGGTCGAAACAGAAGGCTTTTTATCACAGGAAAAGAAATCAGCCCTCGACAACTTAACCGGCAGAAAAAGATTTTTTTGAAAAAATGCCTAAGCCCCGGGGTCACAATTTCTTCAAAAATCTGACTTTCGGCCATTCACTCAAAAATGGTGCCAAACGGTTGCAAATGCTCGCCTGAGAGGTTTGGCGGTCGAAACAGAAGGCTTTTTATCACAGGAAAAGAAATCAGCCCTCGACAACTTAACCGGCAGAAAAAGATTTTTTTTGAAAAAATCCCTAAGCCCCGGGGTCACAATTTCTTCAAAAATCTGACTTTCGGCCATTCACTCAAAAATGGTGCCAAACGGTTGCAAATGCTCCCCTGAGAGGTTTGACGGTCGAAACAGAAGGCTTTTTATCACAGGAAAAGAAATCAGCCCTCAACAACTTAACCGGCAGAAAAAGATTTTTTTGAAAAAATCCCTAAGCCCCGGGGTCACAATTTCTTTAAAAATCTGACTTTCGGCCATTCACTCAAACATGGTGCCAAACGGTTGCAAATGCTCCCCTGAGAGGTTTGGCGGTCGAAACAGAAGGCTTTTTATCACAGGAAAAGAAATCAGCCCTCGACAACTTAACCGGCAGATTTTTTTTTTTTTTTTTTAAAAAATCCCTAAGCCCCGGGGTCACAATTTCTTCAAAAATCTGACTTTCGGCCATTCACTCAAAAATGGTGCCAAACGGTTGCAAATGCTCCCCTGAGAGGTTTGGCGGTCGAAACAGAAGGCTTTTTATTACAGGAAAAGAAATCTGCCCTCGACAACTTAACCGGCAGAAAAAGATTTTTTTGAAAAAATCCCTAAGCCGCGGGGTCACAATTTCTTCAAAAATCTGACTTAGAGTCATTCACTCAAAAATGGTGCCAAACGGTTGCAAATGCTCCCCTGAGAGGTTTGGCGGTCGAAACAGAAAGCTTTTTATCACAGGAACAGAAATCCGCCCTCGACAACTTAACCGGCAGAAAAAGATTTTTTTGAAAAAATCCCTAAGCCCCGGGGTCACAATTTCTTCAAAAATCTGACTTTCGGCCATTCACTCAAATATGGTGCCAAATGGTTGCAAATGCTCCCCTGAGAGGTTTGGCGGTCAAAACAGAAGGCTTTTTATCACAGGAAAATAAATCAGCACTCGACAACTTAACCGGCAGAATTTTTTTTTTAAAAAAAAAAATCCCTAAGCCCCGGGTCACAATTTTTTCAAAAATCTGACTTTCGGCCATTCACTCAAAAATGGTGCCAAACGGTTGCAAATGCTCCCGTGAGAGGTTTGGCGGTCGAAACAGAAGGCTTTTTATCACAGGAAAAGAAATCAGCCCTCGACAACTTAACCGGCAGAAAAAGATTTTTTTTGAAAAAATCCCTAAGCCCCGGGGTCACAATTTCTTCAAAAATCTGACTTTCGGCCATTCACTCAAAAATGGTGCCAAACGGTTGCAAATGCTCCCCTGAGAGGATTGGCGGTCGAAACAGAAGGCTTTTTATCACAGGAAAAGAAATCAGCCCTCAACAACTTAACCGGCAGAAATTTTTTTTTTTGAAAAAATCCCTAAGCCCCGGGGTCACAATTTCTTCAAAAATCTGACTTTCGGCCATTCACTCAAAAATGGTGCCAAACGGTTGCAAATGCTCCCCTGAGAGGTTTGGCGGTCGAAACAGAAGGCTTTTTATCACAGGAAAAGAAATCAGCCCTCGACAACTTAACCGGCAGAAAAAGATTTTTTTGAAAAAATCCCTAAGCCCCGGGGTCACAATTTCTTCAAAAATCTGACTTTCGGCCATTCACTCAAAAATGGTGCCAAACGGTTGCAAATGCTCCCCTTAGAGGTTTGGCGGTCAAAACAGAAGGCTTTTTATCAGAGGAAAAGAAATCAGCCCTCAACAACTTAACCGGCAGAAAAAGATTTTTTTGAAAAAATCCCTAAGCCCCGGGGTCACAATTTATTCAAAAATCTGACTTTCGGCCATTCACTCAAAAATGGTGCCAAACGGTTGCAAATGCTCGCCTGAGAAGTTTGGCGGTCGAAACAGAAGGCTTTTTATCACAGGAAAAGAAATCAGCCCTCCACAACTTAACCGTCAGAATTTTTTTTTTTTTGAAAAAATCCCTAAACCCCGGGGTCACAATTTCTTCAAAAATCTGACTTTCGGCCATTCACTCAAAAATGGTGCCAAACGGTTGCAAATGCTCCCCTGAGAGGTTTGGCGGTCGAAACAGAAGGCTTTTTATCACAGGAAAATAAATCAGCCCTCGACAACTTAACCGGCAGAATTTTTTTTTTAAAAAAAAAAAATCCCTAAGCCCCGGGTCACAATTTTTTCAAAAATCTGACTTTCGGCCATTCACTCAAAAATGGTGCCAAACGGTTGCAAATGCTCCCGTGAGAGGTTTGGCGGTCGAAACAGAAGGCTTTTTATCACAGGAAAAGAAATCAGCCCTCGACAACTTAACCGGCAGAAAAAGATTTTTTTTGAAAAAATCCCTAAGCCCCGGGGTCACAATTTCTTCAAAAATCTGACTTTCGGCCATTCACTCAAAAATGGTGCCAAACGATTGCAAATGCTCCCGTGAGAGGTTTGGCGGTCGAAACAGAAGGCTTTTTATCACAGGAAAAGCAATCAGCCCTCGACAACTTAACCGGCAGAAAAAGATTTTTTTTGAAAAAATCCCTAAGCCCCGGGGTCACAATTTCTTCAAAAATCTGACTTTCGGCCATTCACTCAAAAATGGTGCCAAACGGTTGCAAATGCTCCCCTGAGAGGTTTGGCGGTCGAAACAGAAGGCTTTTTATCACAGGAAAAGAAATCAGCCCTCAACAACTTAACCGGCAGAAAAAGATTTTTTTGAAAAAATCCCTAAGCCCCGGGGTCACAATTTCTTTAAAAATCTGACTTTCGGCCATTCACTCAAACATGGTGCCAAACGGTTGCAAATGCTCCCCTGAGAGGTTTGGCGGTCGAAACAGAAGGCTTTTTATCACAGGAAAAGAAATCAGCCCTCGACAACTTAACCGGCAGAAAAAGATTTTTTTGAAAAAATGCCTAAGCCCCGGGGTCACAATTTCTTCAAAAATCTGACTTTCGGCCATTCACTCAAAAATGGTGCCAAACGGTTGCAAATGCTCGCCTGAGAGGTTTGGCGGTCGAAACAGAAGGCTTTTTATCACAGGAAAAGAAATCAGCCCTCAACAACTTAACCGGCAGAAATTTTTTTTTTTGAAAAAATCCCTAAGCCCCGGGGTCACAATTTCTTCAAAAATCTGACTTTCGGCCATTCACTCAAAAATGGTGCCAAACGGTTGCAAATGCTCCCCTGAGAGGTTTGGCGGTCGAAACAGAAGGCTTTTTATCACAGGAAAAGAAATCAGCCCTCGACAACTTAACCGGCAGAAAAAGATTTTTTTGAAAAAATCCCTAAGCCCCGGGGTCACAATTTCTTCAAAAATCTGACTTTCGGCCATTCACTCAAAAATGGTGCCAAACGGTTGCAAATGCTCCCCTTAGAGGTTTGGCGGTCAAAACAGAAGGCTTTTTATCACAGGAAAAGAAATCAGCCCTCAACAACTTAACCGGCAGAAAAAGATTTTTTTGAAAAAATCCCTAAGCCCCGGGGTCACAATTTCTTCAAAAATCTGACTTTCGGCCATTCACTCAAAAATGGTGCCAAACGGTTGCAAATGCTCGCCTGAGAAGTTTGGCGGTCGAAACAGAAGGCTTTTTATCACAGGAAAAGAAATCAGCCCTCCACAACTTAACCGTCAGAATTCTTTTTTTTTTTGAAAAAATCCCTAAACCCCGGGGTCACAATTTCTTCAAAAATCTGACTTTCGGCCATTCACTCAAAAATGGTGCCAAACGGTTGCAAATTCTCCCCTGAGAGGTTTGGCGGTCGAAACAGAAGGCTTTTTATCACAGGAAAAGAAATCAGCCCTCGACAACTTAACCGGCAGAAAAAGATTTTTTTGAAAAAATCCCTAAGCCCCGGGGTCACAATTTCTTCAAAAATCTGACTTTCGGCCATTCACTCAAATATGGTGCCAAATGGTTGCAAATGCTCCCCTGAGAGGTTTGGCGGTCGAAAGAGAAGGCTTTTTATCACAGGAAAAGAAATCAGCCCTCGACAACTTAACCGGTAGAATTTTTTTATTAAAAAAAAAATCCCTAAGCCCCGGGTCACAATTTTTTCAAAAATCTGACTTTCGGCCATTCACTCAAAAATGGTGCCAAACGGTTGCAAATGCTCCCGTGAGAGGTTTGGCGGTCGAAACAGAAGGCTTTTTATCACAGGAAAAGAAATCAGCCCTCGACAACTTAACCGGCAGAAAAAGATTTTTTTTGAAAAAATCCCTAAGCCCCGGGGTCACAATTTCTCCAAAAATCTGACTTTCGGTCATTCACTCAAAAATGGTGCCAAACGGTTGCAAATGCTCCCCTGAGAGGTTTGGCGGTCGAAACAGAAGGCTTTTTATCACAGGAAAAGAAATGAGCCCTCAACAACTTAACCGGCAGAAATTTTTTTTTTTGAAAAAATCCCTAAGCCCCGGGGTCACAATTTCTTCAAAAATCTGACTTTCGGCCATTCACTCAAAAATGGTGCCAAACGGTTGCAAATGCTCCCCTGAGAGGATTGGCGGTCGAAACAGAAGGCTTTTTATCACAGGAAAAGAAATCAGCCCTCGACAACTTAACCGGCAGAAAAAGATTTTTTTAAAAAAAATCCCTACGCCCTGGGTCACAATTTCTTCAAAAATCTGACTTTCGGCCATTCACTCAAAAATGGTGCCAAACGGTTGCAAATGCTCCCCTGAGAGGTTTGGCGGTCGAAACAGAAGGCTTTTTATCACAGGAAAAGAAATCAGCCCTCAACAACTTAACCGGCAGAAATTATTTTTTTTGAAAAAATCCCTAAGCCCCGGGGTCACAATTTCTTCAAAAATCTGACTTTCGGCCATTCACTCAAAAATGGTGCCAAACGGTTGCAAATGCTCCCGTGAGAGGTTTGGCGGTCGAAACAGAAGGCTTTTTATCACAGGAAAAGAAATCAGCCCTCGACAACTTAACCGGCAGAAAAAGATTTTTTTTTAAAAAATCCCTAAACCCCGGGGTCACAATTTCTTCAAAAATCTGACTTTCGGCCATTCACTCAAAAATGGTGCCAAACGGTTGCAAATGCTCCCCTGAGAGGTTTGACGGTCGAAACAGAAGGCTTTTTATCACAGGAAAAGAAATCAGCCCTCAACAACTTAACCGGCAGAAAAAGATTTTTTTGAAAAAATCCCTAAGCCCCGGAGTCACAATTTCCTTAAAAATCTGACTTTCGGCCATTCACTCAAACATGGTGCCAAACGGTTGCAAATGCTCCCCTGAGAGGTTTGGCGGTCGAAACAGAAGGCTTTTTATCACAGGAAAAGAAATCAGCCCTCGACAACTTAACCGGCAGAAAAAGATTTTTTTGAAAAAATCCCTAAGCCCCGGGGTCACAATTTCTTCAAAAATCTGACTTTCGGCCATTCACTCAAAAATGGTGCCAAACGGTTGCAAATGCTCGCCTGAGAGGTTTGGCGGTCGAAACAGAAGGCTTTTTATCACAGGAAAAGAAATCAGCCCTCGACAACTTAACCGGCAGAATTTTTTTTTTTTTAAAAAAATCCCTAAGCCCCAGGTCACAATTTTTTCAAAAATCTGACTTTCGGCCATTCACTCAAAAATGGTGCCAAACGGTTGCAAATGCTCCCGTGAGAGGTTTGGCGGTCGAAACAGAAGGCTTTTTATCACAGTAAAAGAAATCAGCCCTCGACAACTTAACCGGCAGAAAAAGATTTTTTTTGAAAAAATCCCTAAGCCCCGGGGTCACAATTTCTTCAAAAATCTGACTTTCGGCCATTCACTCAAAAATGGTGCCAAACGGTTGCAAATGCTCCCCTGAGAGGTTTGGCGGTCGAAACAGAAGGCTTTTTATCACAGGAAAAGAAATCAGCCCTCGACAACTTAACCGGCAGAAAAAGATTTTTTTTGAAAAAATCCCTACGCCCTGGGTCACAATTTCTTCAAAAATCTGACTTTCGGCCATTCACTCAAAAATGGTGCCAAACGGTTGCAAATGCTCCCCTGAGAGGTTTGGCGGTCGAAACAGAAGGCTTTTTATCACAGGAAAAGAAATCAGCCCTCAACAACTTAACCGGCAGAAAAAGATTTTTTTGAAAAAATCCCTAAGCCCCGGGGTCACAATTTCATCAAAAATCTGACTTTCGGACATTCACTCAAAAATGGTGCCAAACGGTTGCAAATGCTCCCCTGAGAGGTTTGGCGGTCGAAACAGAAGGCTTTTTATCACAGTAAAGGAAATCAGCCCTCGACAACTTAACCGGCAGAAAAAGATTTTTTTGAAAAAATCCCTAAGCCGCGGGGTCACAATTTCTTCAAAAATCTGACTTAGAGTCATTCACTCAAAAATGGTGCCAAACGGTTGCAAATGCTCCCCTGAGAGGTTTGGCGGTCGAAACAGAAAGCTTTTTATCACAGGAACAGAAATCCGCCCTCGACAACTTAACCGGCAGAAAAAGATTTTTTTGAAAAAATCCCTAAGCCCCGGGGTCACAATTTCTTCAAAAATCTGACTTTCGGCCATTCACTCAAAAATGGTGCCAAACGGTTGCAAATGCTCCCCTGAGAGGTTTGGCGGTCGAAACAGAAGGCTTTTTATCACAGGAAAAGAAATCAGCCCTCAACAACTTAACCGGCAGAAATTATTTTTTTTGAAAAAATCCCTAAGCTCCGGGGTCACAATTTCTTCAAAAATCTGACTTTCGGCCATTCACTCAAAAATGGTGCCAAACGGTTGCAAATGCTCCCGTGAGAGGTTTGGCGGTCGAAACAGAAGGCTTTTTATCACAGGAAAAGAAATCAGCCCTCGACAACTTAACCGGCAGAAAAAGATTTTTTTTGAAAAAATCCCTAAGCCCCGGGGTCACAATTTCTTCAAAAATCTGACTTTCGGCCATTCACTCAAAAATGGTGCCAAACGGTTGCAAATGCTCCCCTGAGAGGTTTGACGGTCGAAACAGAAGGCTTTTTATCACAGGAAAAGAAATCAGCCCTCAACAACTTAACCGGCAGAAAAAGATTTTTTTGAAAAAATCCCTAAGCCCCGGGGTCACAATTTCTTTAAAAATCTGACTTTCGGCCATTCACTCAAACATGGTGCCAAACGGTTGCAAATGCTCCCCTGAGAGGTTTGGCGGTCGAAACAGAAGGCTTTTTATCACAGGAAAAGAAATCAGCCCTCGACAACTTAACCGGCAGAAAAAGATTTTTTTGAAAAAATCCCTAAGCCCCGGGGTCACAATTTCTTCAAAAATCTGACTTTCGGCCATTCACTCAAAAATGGTGCCAAACGGTTGCAAATGCTCCCCTTAGAGGTTTGGCGGTCAAAACAGAAGGCTTTTTATCACAGGAAAAGAAATCAGCCCTCAACAACTTAACCGGCAGAAAAAGATTTTTTTGAAAAAATCCCTAAGCCCCGGGGTCACAATTTCTTCAAAAATCTGACTTTCGGCCATTCACTCAAAAATGGTGCCAAACGGTTGCAAATGCTCCCCTGAGAGGTTTGACGGTCGAAACAGAAGGCTTTTTATCACAGGAAAAGAAATCAGCCCTCAACAACTTAACCGGCAGAAAAAGATTTTTTTGAAAAAATCCCTAAACCCCGGGGTCACAATTTCTTCAAAAATCTGACTTTCGGCCATTCACTCAAAAATGGTGCCAAACGGTTGCAAATGCTCCCCTGAGAGGTTTGACGGTCGAAACAGAAGGCTTTTTATCACAGGAAAAGAAATCAGCCCTCAACAACTTAACCGGCAGAAAAAGATTTTTTTGAAAAAATCCCTAAGCCCCGGGGTCACAATTTCCTTAAAAATCTGACTTTCGGCCATTCACTCAAACATGGTGCCAAACGGTTGCAAATGCTCCCCTGAGAGGTTTGGCGGTCGAAACAGAAGGCTTTTTATCACAGGAAAAGAAATCAACCCTCGACAACTTAACCGGCAGAAAAAGATTTTTTTGAAAAAATCCCTAAGCCCCGGGGTCACAATTTCTTCAAAAATCTGACTTTCGGCCATTCACTCAAAAATGGTGCCAAACGGTTGCAAATGCTCGCCTGAGAGGTTTGGCGGTCGAAACAGAAGGCTTTTTATCACAGGAAAAGAAATCAGCCCTCGACAACTTAACCGGCAGAATTTTTTTTTTAAAAAAAAAATCCCTAAGCCCCAGGTCACAATTTTTTCAAAAATCTGACTTTCGGCCATTCACTCAAAAATGGTGCCAAACGGTTGCAAATGCTCCCGTGAGAGGTTTGGCGCTCGAAACAGAAGGCTTTTTATCACAGTAAAAGAAATCAGCCCTCGACAACTTAACCGGCAGAAAAAGATTTTTTTTGAAAAAATCCCTAAGCCCCGGGGTCACAATTTCTTCAAAAATCTGACTTTCGGCCATTCACTCAAAAATGGTGCCAAACGGTTGCAAATGCTCCCCTGAGAGGTTTGGCGGTCGAAACAGAAGGCTTTTTATCACAGGAAAAGAAATCAGCCCTCGACAACTTAACCGGCAGAAAAAGATTTTTTTTGAAAAAATCCCTACGCCCTGGGTCACAATTTCTTCAAAAATCTGACTTTCGGCCATTCACTCAAAAATGGTGCCAAACGGTTGCAAATGCTCCCCTGAGAGGTTTGGCGGTCGAAACAGAAGGCTTTTTATCACAGGAAAAGAAATCAGCCCTCGACAACTTAACCGGCAGATAAAGATTTTTTTGAAAAAATCCCTAAGCCCCGGGGTCACAATTTCATCAAAAATCTGACTTTCGGACATTCACTCAAAAATGGTGCCAAACGGTTGCAAATGCTCCCCTGAGAGGTTTGGCGGTCGAAACAGAAGGCTTTTTATCACAGTAAAGGAAATCAGCCCTCGACAACTTAACCGGCAGAAAAAGATTTTTTTGAAAAAATCCCTAAGCCGCGGGGTCACAATTTCTTCAAAAATCTGACTTAGAGTCATTCACTCAAAAATGGTGCCAAACGGTTGCAAATGCTCCCCTGAGAGGTTTGGCGGTCGAAACAGAAAGCTTTTTATCACAGGAACAGAAATCCGCCCTCGACAACTTAACCGGCAGAAAAAGATTTTTTTGAAAAAATCCCTAAGCCCCGGGGTCACAATTTCTTCAAAAATCTGACTTTCGGCCATTCACTCAAAAATGGTGCCAAACGGTTGCAAATGCTCCCCTGAGAGGTTTGGCGGTCGAAACAGAAGGCTTTTTATCACAGGAAAAGAAATCAGCCCTCATCAACTTAACCGGCAGAAATTATTTTTTTTGAAAAAATCCCTAAGCTCCGGGGTCACAATTTCTTCAAAAATCTGACTTTCGGCCATTCACTCAAAAATGGTGCCAAACGGTTGCAAATGCTCCCGTGAGAGGTTTGGCGGTCGAAACAGAAGGCTTTTTATCACAGGAAAAGAAATCAGCCCTCGACAACTTAACCGGCAGAAAAAGATTTTTTTTGAAAAAATCCCTAAGCCCCGGGGTCACAATTTCTTCAAAAATCTGACTTTCGGCCATTCACTCAAAAATGGTGCCAAACGGTTGCAAATGCTCCCCTGAGAGGTTTGACGGTCGAAACAGAAGGCTTTTTATCACAGGAAAAGAAATCAGCCCTCAACAACTTAACCGGCAGAAAAAGATTTTTTTGAAAAAATCCCTAAGCCCCGGGGTCACAATTTCTTTAAAAATCTGACTTTCGGCCATTCACTCAAACATGGTGCCAAACGGTTGCAAATGCTCCCCTGAGAGGTTTGGCGGTCGAAACAGAAGGCTTTTTATCACAGGAAAAGAAATCAGCCCTCGACAACTTAACCGGCAGAAAAAGATTTTTTTGAAAAAATCCCTAAGCCCCGGGGTCACAATTTCTTCAAAAATCTGACTTTTGGCCATTCACTCAAAAATGGTGCCAAACGGTTGCAAATGCTCGCCTGAGAGGTTTGGCGGTCGAAACAGAAGGCTTTTTATCACAGGAAAAGAAATCAGCCCTCAACAACTTAACCGGCAGAAATTTTTTTTTTTGAAAAAATCCCTAAGCCCCGGGGTCACAATTTCTTCAAAAATCTGACTTTCGGCCATTCACTCAAAAATGGTGCCAAACGGTTGCAAATGCTCCCCTGAGAGGTTTGGCGGTCGAAACAGAAGGCTTTTTATCACAGGAAAAGAAATCAGCCCTCGACAACTTAACCGGCAGAAAAAGATTTTTTTGAAAAAATCCCTAAGCCCCGGGGTCACAATTTCTTCAAAAATCTGACTTTCGGCCATTCACTCAAAAATGGTGCCAAACGGTTGCAAATGCTCCCCTTAGAGGTTTGGCGGTCAAAACAGAAGGCTTTTTATCACAGGAAAAGAAATCAGCCCTCAACAACTTAACCGGCAGAAAAAGATTTTTTTGAAAAAATCCCTAAGCCCCGGGGTCACAATTTCTTCAAAAATCTGACTTTCGGCCATTCACTCAAAAATGGTGCCAAACGGTTGCAAATGCTCCCCTGAGAGGTTTGACGGTCGAAACAGAAGGCTTTTTATCACAGGAAAAGAAATCAGCCCTCAACAACTTAACCGGCAGAAAAAGATTTTTTTGAAAAAATCCCTAAGCCCCGGGGTCACAATTTCTTTAAAAATCTGACTTTCGGCCATTCACTCAAACATGGTGCCAAACGGTTGCAAATGCTCCCCTGAGAGGTTTGGCGGTCGAAACAGAAGGCTTTTTATCACAGGAAAAGAAATCAGCCCTCGACAACTTAACCGGCAGAAAAAGATTTTTTTGAAAAAATCCCTAAGCCCCGGGGTCACAATTTCTTCAAAAATCTGACTTTCGGCCATTCACTCAAAAATGGTGCCAAACGGTTGCAAATGCTCGCCTGAGAGGTTTGGCGGTCGAAACAGAAGGCTTTTTATCACAGGAAAAGAAATCAGCCCTCAACAACTTAACCGGTAGAAATTTTTTTTTTTTGAAAAAATCCCTAAGCCCCGGGGTCACAATTTCTTCAAAAATCTGACTTTCGGCCATTCACTCAAAAATGGTGCCAAACGGTTGCAAATGCTCCCCTGAGAGGTTTGGCGGTCGAAACAGAAGGCTTTTTATCACAGGAAAAGAAATCAGCCCTCGACAACTTAACCGGCAGAAAAAGATTTTTTTGAAAAAATCCCTAAGCCCCGGGTTCACAATTTCTTCAAAAATCTGACTTTCGGCCATTCACTCAAAAATGGTGCCAAACGCTTGCAAATGCTCCCCTTAGAGGTTTGGCGGTCAAAACAGAAGGCTTTTTATCACAGGAAAAGAAATCAGCCCTCAACAACTTAACCGGCAGAAAAAGATTTTTTTGAAAAAATCCCTAAGCTCCGGGGTCACAATTTCTTCAAAAATCTGACTTTCGGCCATTCACTCAAAAATGGTGCCAAACGGTTGCAAATGCTCCCGTGAGAGGTTTGGCGGTCGAAACAGAAGGCTTTTTATCACAGGAAAAGAAATCAGCCCTCGACAACTTAACCGGCAGAAAAAGATTTTTTTTGAAAAAATCCCTAAGCCCCGGGGTCACAATTTCTTCAAAAATCTGACTTTCGGCCATTCACTCAAAAATGGTGCCAAACGGTTGCAAATGCTCCCCTGAGAGGTTTGACGGTCGAAACAGAAGGCTTTTTATCACAGGAAAAGAAATCAGCCCTCAACAACTTAACCGGCAGAAAAAGATTTTTTTGAAAAAATCCCTAAGCCCCGGGGTCACAATTTCTTTAAAAATCTGACTTTCGGCCATTCACTCAAACATGGTGCCAAACGGTTGCAAATGCTCCCCTGAGAGGTTTGGCGGTCGAAACAGAAGGCTTTTTATCACAGGAAAAGAAATCAGCCCTCGACAACTTAACCGGCAGAAAAAGATTTTTTTGAAAAAATCCCTAAGCCCCGGGGTCACAATTTCTTCAAAAATCTGACTTTTGGCCATTCACTCAAAAATGGTGCCAAACGGTTGCAAATGCTCGCCTGAGAGGTTTGGCGGTCGAAACAGAAGGCTTTTTATCACAGGAAAAGAAATCAGCCCTCAACAACTTAACCGGCAGAAATTTTTTTTTTTTAAAAAATCCCTAAGCCCCGGGGTCACAATTTCTTCAAAAATCTGACTTTCGGCCATTCACTCAAAAATGGTGCCAAACGGTTGCAAATGCTCCCCTGAGAGGTTTGGCGGTCGAAACAGAAGGCTTTTTATCACAGGAAAAGAAATCAGCCCTCGACAACTTAACCGGCAGAAAAAGATTTTTTTGAAAAAATCCCTAAGCCCCGGGGTCACAATTTCTTCAAAAATCTGACTTTCGGCCATTCACTCAAAAATGGTGCCAAACGGTTGCAAATGCTCCCCTTAGAGGTTTGGCGGTCAAAACAGAAGGCTTTTTATCACAGGAAAAGAAATCAGCCCTCAACAACTTAACCGGCAGAAAAAGATTTTTTTGAAAAAATCCCTAAGCCCCGGGGTCACAATTTCTTCAAAAATCTGACTTTCGGCCATTCACTCAAAAATGGTGCCAAACGGTTGCAAATGCTCCCCTGAGAGGTTTGACGGTCGAAACAGAAGGCTTTTTATCACAGGAAAAGAAATCAGCCCTCAACAACTTAACCGGCAGAAAAAGATTTTTTTGAAAAAATCCCTAAGCCCCGGGGTCACAATTTCTTTAAAAATCTGACTTTCGGCCATTCACTCAAACATGGTGCCAAACGGTTGCAAATGCTCCCCTGAGAGGTTTGGCGGTCGAAACAGAAGGCTTTTTATCACAGGAAAAGAAATCAGCCCTCGACAACTTAACCGGCAGAAAAAGATTTTTTTGAAAAAATCCCTAAGCCCCGGGGTCACAATTTCTTCAAAAATCTGACTTTCGGCCATTCACTCAAAAATGGTGCCAAACGGTTGCAAATGCTCGCCTGAGAGGTTTGGCGGTCGAAACAGAAGGCTTTTTATCACAGGAAAAGAAATCAGCCCTCAACAACTTAACCGGTAGAAATTTTTTTTTTTGAAAAAATCCCTAAGCCCCGGGGTCACAATTTCTTCAAAAATCTGACTTTCGGCCATTCACTCAAAAATGGTGCCAAACGGTTGCAAATGCTCCCCTGAGAGGTTTGGCGGTCGAAACAGAAGGCTTTTTATCACAGGAAAAGAAATCAGCCCTCGACAACTTAACCGGCAGAAAAAGATTTTTTTGAAAAAATCCCTAAGCCCCGGGGTCACAATTTCTTCAAAAATCTGACTTTCGGCCATTCACTCAAAAATGGTGCCAAACGGTTGCAAATGCTCCCCTTAGAGGTTTGGCGGTCAAAACAGAAGGCTTTTTATCACAGGAAAAGAAATCAGCCCTCAACAACTTAACCGGCAGAAAAAGATTTTTTTGAAAAAATCCCTAAGCCCCGGGGTCACAATTTCTTCAAAAATCTGACTTTCGGCCATTCACTCAAAAATGGTGCCAAACGGTTGCAAATGCTCCCCTGAGAGGTTTGACGGTCGAAACAGAAGGCTTTTTATCACAGGAAAAGAAATCAGCCCTCAACAACTTAACCGGCAGAAAAAGATTTTTTTGAAAAAATCCCTAAGCCCCGGGGTCACAATTTCTTTAAAAATCTGACTTTCGGCCATTCACTCAAACATGGTGCCAAACGGTTGCAAATGCTCCCCTGAGAGGTTTGGCGGTCGAAACAGAAGGCTTTTTATCACAGGAAAAGAAATCAGCCCTCAACAACTTAACCGGCAGAAAAAGATTTTTTTGAAAAAATCCCTAAGCCCCGGGGTCACAATTTCTTCAAAAATCTGACTTTCGGCCATTCACTCAAAAATGGTGCCAAACGGTTGCAAATGCTCGCCTGAGAGGTTTGGCGGTCGAAACAGAAGGCTTTTTATCACAGGAAAAGAAATCAGCCCTCAACAACTTAACCGGTAGAAATTTTTTTTTTTGAAAAAATCCCTAAGCCCCGGGGTCACAATTTCTTCAAAAATCTGACTTTCGGCCATTCACTCAAATATGGTGCCAAATGGTTGCAAATGCTCCCCTGAGAGGTTTGGCGGTCGAAACAGAAGGCTTTTTATCACAGGAAAAGAAATCAGCCCTCGACAACTTAACCGGTAGAATTTTTTTTTTAAAAAAAAAATCCCTAAGCCCCGGGTCACAATTTTTTCAAAAATCTGACTTTCGGCCATTCACTCAAAAATGGTGCCAAACGGTTGCAAATGCTCCCGTGAGAGGTTTGGCGGTCGAAACAGAAGGCTTTTTATCACAGGAAAAGAAATCAGCCCTCGACAACTTAACCGGCAGAAAAAGATTTTTTTTGAAAAAATCCCTAAGCCCCGGGGTCACAATTTCTTCAAAAATCTGACTTTCGGTCATTCACTCAAAAATGGTGCCAAACGGTTGCAAATGCTCCCCTGAGAGGTTTGGCGGTCGAAACAGAAGGCTTTTTATCACAGGAAAAGAAATGAGCCCTCAACAACTTAACCGGCAGAAATTATTTTTTTTCAAAAAAATCCCTAAGCCCCGGGGTCACAATTTCTTCAAAAATCTGACTTTCGGCCATTCACTCAAAAATGGTGCTAAACGGTTGCAAATGCTCCCCTGAGAGGTTTGGCGGTCGAAACAGAAGGCTTTTTATCACAGGAAAAGAAATCAGCCCTCGACAACTTAACCGGCAGAAAAAGATTTTTTTGAAAAAATCCCTAAGCCCCGGGGTCACAATTTCTTCAAAAATCTGACTTTCGGCCATTCACTCAAAAATGGTGCCAAACGGTTGCAAATGCTCCCCTTAGAGGTTTGGCGGTCAAAACAGAAGGCTTTTTATCACAGGAAAAGAAATCAGCCCTCAACAACTTAACCGGCAGAAAAAGATTTTTTTGAAAAAATCCCTAAGCCCCGGGGTCACAATTTCTTCAAAAATCTGACTTTCGGCCATTCACTCAAAAATGGTGCCAAACGGTTGCAAATGCTCCCCTGAGAGGTTTGACGGTCGAAACAGAAGGCTTTTTATCACAGGAAAAGAAATCAGCCCTCAACAACTTAACCGGCAGAAAAAGATTTTTTTGAAAAAATCCCTAAGCCCCGGGGTCACAATTTCTTTAAAAATCTGACTTTCGGCCATTCACTCAAACATGGTGCCAAACGGTTGCAAATGCTCCCCTGAGAGGTTTGGCGGTCGAAACAGAAGGCTTTTTATCACAGGAAAAGAAATCAGCCCTCGACAACTTAACCGGCAGAAAAAGATTTTTTTGAAAAAATCCCTAAGCCCCGGGGTCACAATTTCTTCAAAAATCTGACTTTCGGCCATTCACTCAAAAATGGTGCCAAACGGTTGCAAATGCTCGCCTGAGAGGTTTGGCGGTCGAAACAGAAGGCTTTTTATCACAGGAAAAGAAATCAGCCCTCAACAACTTAACCGGTAGAAATTTTTTTTTTTGAAAAAATCCCTAAGCCCCGGGGTCACAATTTCTTCAAAAATCTGACTTTCGGCCATTCACTCAAAAATGGTGCCAAACGGTTGCAAATGCTCGCCTGAGAAGTTTGGCGGTCGAAACAGAAGGCTTTTTATCACAGGAAAAGAAATCAGCCCTCCACAACTTAACCGTCAGAATTTTTTTTTTTTGAAAAAATCCCTAAACTCCGGGGTCACAATTTCTTCAAAAATCTGACTTTCGGCCATTCACTCAAAAATGGTGCCAAACGGTTGCAAATGCTCCCCTGAGAGGTTTGGCGGTCGAAACAGAAGGCTTTTTATCACAGGAAAAGAAATCAGCCCTCGACAACTTAACCGGCAGAAAAAGATTTTTTTGAAAAAATCCCTAAGCCCCGGGGTCACAATTTCTTCAAAAATCTGACTTTCGGCCATTCACTCAAATATGGTGCCAAATGGTTGCAAATGCTCCCCTGAGAGGTTTGGCGGTCGAAACAGAAGGCTTTTTATCACAGGAAAAGAAATCAGCCCTCGACAACTTAACCGGCAGAAAAAGATTTTTTTGAAAAAATCCCTAAGCCCCGGGGTCACAATTTCTTCAAAAATCTGACTTTCGGCCATTCACTCAAAAATGGTGCCAAACGGTTGCAAATGCTCCCCTTAGAGGTTTGGCGGTCAAAACAGAAGGCTTTTTATCACAGGAAAAGAAATCAGCCCTCAACAACTTAACCGGCAGAAAAAGATTTTTTTGAAAAAATCCCTAAGCCCCGGGGTCACAATTTCTTCAAAAATCTGACTTTCGGCCATTCACTCAAAAATGGTGCCAAACGGTTGCAAATGCTCCCCTGAGAGGTTTGACGGTCGAAACAGAAGGCTTTTTATCACAGGAAAAGAAATCAGCCCTCAACAACTTAACCGGCAGAAAAAGATTTTTTTGAAAAAATCCCTAAGCCCCGGGGTCACAATTTCTTTAAAAATCTGACTTTCGGCCATTCACTCAAACATGGTGCCAAACGGTTGCAAATGCTCCCCTGAGAGGTTTGGCGGTCGAAACAGAAGGCTTTTTATCACAGGAAAAGAAATCAGCCCTCAACAACTTAACCGGCAGAAAAAGATTTTTTTGAAAAAATCCCTAAGCCCCGGGGTCACAATTTCTTCAAAAATCTGACTTTCGGCCATTCACTCAAAAATGGTGCCAAACGGTTGCAAATGCTCGCCTGAGAGGTTTGGCGGTCGAAACAGAAGGCTTTTTATCACAGGAAAAGAAATCAGCCCTCAACAACTTAACCGGTAGAAATTTTTTTTTTTGAAAAAATCCCTAAGCCCCGGGGTCACAATTTCTTCAAAAATCTGACTTTCGGCCATTCACTCAAAAATGGTGCCAAACGGTTGCAAATGCTCGCCTGAGAAGTTTGGCGGTCGAAACAGAAGGCTTTTTATCACAGGAAAAGAAATCAGCCCTCCACAACTTAACCGTCAGAATTTTTTTTTTTTTGAAAAAATCCCTAAACCCCGGGGTCACAATTTCTTCAAAAATCTGACTTTCGGCCATTCACTCAAAAATGGTGCCAAACGGTTGCAAATGCTCCCCTGAGAGGTTTGGCGGTCGAAACAGAAGGCTTTTTATCACAGGAAAAGAAATCAGCCCTCGACAACTTAACCGGCAGAAAAAGATTTTTTTGAAAAAATCCCTAAGCCCCGGGGTCACAATTTCTTCAAAAATCTGACTTTCGGCCATTCACTCAAATATGGTGCCAAATGGTTGCAAATGCTCCCCTGAGAGGTTTGGCGGTCGAAACAGAAGGCTTTTTATCACAGGAAAAGAAATCAGCCCTCGACAACTTAACCGGTAGAATTTTTTTTTTTTAAAAAAAATCCCTAAGCCCCGGGTCACAATTTTTTCAAAAATCTGACTTTCGGCCATTCACTCAAAAATGGTGCCAAACGGTTGCAAATGCTCCCGTGAGAGGTTTGGCGGTCGAAACAGAAGGCTTTTTATCACAGGAAAAGAAATCAGCCCTCGACAACTTAACCGGCAGAAAAAGATTTTTTTTGAAAAAATCCCTAAGCCCCGGGGTCACAATTTCTTCAAAAATCTGACTTTCGGTCATTCACTCAAAAATGGTGCCAAACGGTTGCAAATGCTCCCCTGAGAGGTTTGGCGGTCGAAACAGAAGGCTTTTTATCACAGGAAAAGAAATGAGCCCTCAACAACTTAACCGGCAGAAATTATTTTTTTTGAAAAAATCCCTAAGCCCCGGGGTCACAATTTCTTCAAAAATCTGACTTTCGGCCATTCACTCAAAAATGGTGCTAAACGGTTGCAAATGCTCCCCTGAGAGGTTTGGCGGTCGAAACAGAAGGCTTTTTATCACAGGAAAAGAAATCAGCCCTCGACAACTTAACCGGCAGAAAAAGATTTTTTTGAAAAAATCCCTAAGCCCCGGGGTCATAATTTCTTCAAAAATCTGACTTTCGGCCATTCACTCAAAAATGGTGCCAAACGGTTGCAAATGCTCCCCTTAGAGGTTTGGCGGTCAAAACAGAAGGCTTTTTATCACAGGAAAAGAAATCAGCCCTCAACAACTTAACCGGCAGAAAAAGATTTTTTTGAAAAAATCCCTAAGCCCCGGGGTCACAATTTCTTCAAAAATCTGACTTTCGGCCATTCACTCAAAAATGGTGCCAAACGGTTGCAAATGCTCCCCTGAGAGGTTTGACGGTCGAAACAGAAGGCTTTTTATCACAGGAAAAGAAATCAGCCCTCAACAACTTAACCGGCAGAAAAAGATTTTTTTGAAAAAATCCCTAAGCCCCGGGGTCACAATTTCTTTAAAAATCTGACTTTCGGCCATTCACTCAAACATGGTGCCAAACGGTTGCAAATGCTCCCCTGAGAGGTTTGGCGGTCGAAACAGAAGGCTTTTTATCACAGGAAAAGAAATCAGCCCTCGACAACTTAACCGGCAGAAAAAGATTTTTTTGAAAAAATCCCTAAGCCCCGGGGTCACAATTTCTTCAAAAATCTGACTTTCGGCCATTCACTCAAAAATGGTGCCAAACGGTTGCAAATGCTCGCCTGAGAGGTTTGGCGGTCGAAACAGAAGGCTTTTTATCACAGGAAAAGAAATCAGCCCTCAACAACTTAACCGGTAGAAATTTTTTTTTTTGAAAAAATCCCTAAGCCCCGGGGTCACAATTTCTTCAAAAATCTGACTTTCGGCCATTCACTCAAAAATGGTGCCAAACGGTTGCAAATGCTCGCCTGAGAAGTTTGGCGGTCGAAACAGAAGGCTTTTTATCACAGGAAAAGAAATCAGCCCTCCACAACTTAACCGTCAGAATTTTTTTTTTTTTGAAAAAATCCCTAAACTCCGGGGTCACAATTTCTTCAAAAATCTGACTTTCGGCCATTCACTCAAAAATGGTGCCAAACGGTTGCAAATGCTCCCCTGAGAGGTTTGGCGGTCGAAACAGAAGGCTTTTTATCACAGGAAAAGAAATCAGCCCTCGACAACTTAACCGGCAGAAAAAGATTTTTTTGAAAAAATCCCTAAGCCCCGGGGTCACAATTTCTTCAAAAATCTGACTTTCGGCCATTCACTCAAATATGGTGCCAAATGGTTGCAAATGCTCCCCTGAGAGGTTTGGCGGTCGAAACAGAAGGCTTTTTATCACAGGAAAAGAAATCAGCCCTCGACAACTTAACCGGTAGAATTTTTTTTTTTTTAAAAAAATCCCTAATCCCCGGGTCACAATTTTTTCAAAAATCTGACTTTCGGCCATTCACTCAAAAATGGTGCCAAACGGTTGCAAATGCTCCCGTGAGAGGTTTGGCGGTCGAAACAGAAGGCTTTTTATCACAGGAAAAGAAATCAGCCCTCGACAACTTAACCGGCAGAAAAAGATTTTTTTTGAAAAAATCCCTAAGCCCCGGGGTCACAATTTCTTCAAAAATCTGACTTTCGGTCATTCACTCAAAAATGGTGCCAAACGGTTGCAAATGCTCCCCTGAGAGGTTTGGCGGTCGAAACAGAAGGCTTTTTATCACAGGAAAAGAAATGAGCCCTCAACAACTTAACCGGCAGAAATTATTTTTTTTGAAAAAATCCCTAAGCCCCGGGGTCACAATTTCTTCAAAAATCTGACTTTCGGCCATTCACTCAAAAATGGTGCCAAACGGTTGCAAATGCTCCCGTGAGAGGTTTGGCGGTCGAAACAGAAGGCTTTTTATCACAGGAAAAGAAATCAGCCCTCGACAACTTAACCGGCAGAAAAAGATTTTTTTTGAAAAAATCCCTAAACCCCGTAGTCACAATTTCTTCAAAAATCTGACTTTCGGCCATTCACTCAAAAATTGTGCCAAACGGTTGCAAATGCTCCCCTGAGAGGTTTGACGGTCGAAACAGAAGGCTTTTTATCACAGGAAAAGAAATCAGCCCTCAACAACTTAACCGGCAGAAAAAGATTTTTTTGAAAAAATCCCTAAGCCCCGGGGTCACAATTTCCTTAAAAATCTGACTTTCGGCCATTCACTCAAACATGGTGCCAAACGGTTGCAAATGCTCGCCTGAGAGGTTTGGCGGTCGAAACAGAAGGCTTTTTATCACAGGAAAAGAAATCAGCCCTCAACAACTTAACCGGCAGAATTTTTTTTTTTGAAAAAATCCCTAAGCCCCGGGGTCACAATTTCTTCAAAAATCTGACTTTCGGCCATTCACTCAAAAATGGTGCCAAACGGTTGCAAATGCTCCCCTGAGAGGTTTGGCGGTCGAAACAGAAGGCTTTTTATCACAGGAAAAGAAATCAGCCCTCGACAACTTAACCGGCAGAAAAAGATTTTTTTGAAAAAATCCCTAAGCCCCGGGGTCACAATTTCTTCAAATATCTGACTTTCGGCCATTCACTCAAAAATGGTGCCAAACGGTTGCAAATGCTCCCCTTAGAGGTTTGGCGGTCAAAACAGAAGGCTTTTTATCACAGGAAAAGAAATCAGCCCTCAACAACTTAACCGGCAGAAAAAGATTTTTTTGAAAAAATCCCTAAGCCCCGGGGTCACAATTTCTTCAAAAATCTGACTTTCGGCCATTCACTCAAAAATGGTGCCAAACGGTTGCAAATGCTCGCCTGAGAGGTTTGGCGGTCGAAACAGAAGGCTTTTTATCACAGGAAAAGAAATCAGCCCTCCACAACTTAACCGGCAGAATTTTTTTTTTTTTTGAAAAAATCCCTAAACCCCGGGGTCACAATTTCTTCAAAAATCTTACTTTCGGCCATTCACTCAAAAATGGTGCCAAACGGTTGCAAATTCTCCCCTGAGAGGTTTGGCGGTCGAAACAGAAAGCTTTTTATCACAGGAACAGAAATCCGCCCTCGACAACTTAACCGGCAGAAAAAGATTTTTTTGAAAAAATCCCTAAGCCCCGGGGTCACAATTTCTTCAAAAATCTGACTTTCGGCCATTCACTCAAATATGGTGCCAAATGGTTGCAAATGCTCCCCTGAGAGGTTTGGCGGTCGAAACAGAAGGCTTTTTATCACAGGAAAAGAAATCAGCCCTCGACAACTTAACCGGCAGAATTTTTTTTTTTAAAAAAAAATCCCTAAGCCCCAGGTCACAATTTTTTCAAAAATCTGACTTTCGGCCATTCACTCAAAAATGGTGCCAAACGGTTGCAAATGCTCCCGTGAGAGGTTTGGCGGTCGAAACAGAAGGCTTTTTATCACAGTAAAAGAAATCAGCCCTCGACAACTTAACCGGCAGAAAAAGATTTTTTTTGAAAAAATCCCTAAGCCCCGGGGTCACAATTTCTTCAAAAATCTGACTTTCGGCCATTCACTCAAAAATGGTGCCAAACGGTTGCAAATGCTCCCCTGAGAGGTTTGGCGGTCGAAACAGAAGGCTTTTTATCACAGGAAAAGAAATGAGCCCTGAACAACTTAACCGGCAGAAATTTTTTTTAAAAAAAAAATCCCTAAGCCCCGGGGTCACAATTTCTTCAAAAATCTGACTTTCGGCCATTCACTCAAAAATGGTGCCAAACGGTTGCAAATGCTCCCCTGAGAGGATTGGCGGTCGAAACAGAAGGCTTTTTATCACAGGAAAAGAAATCAGCCCTCGACAACTTAACCGGCAGAAAAAGATTTTTTTTGAAAAAATCCCTAAGCCCCGGGGTCACAATTTCTTCAAAAATCTGACTTTCGGCCATTCACTCAAAAATGGTGCCAAACGGTTGCAAATGCTCCCCTGAGAGGTTTGACGGTCGAAACAGAAGGCTTTTTATCACAGGAAAAGAAATCAGCCCTCGACAACTTAACCGGCAGAAAAAGATTTTTTTTGAAAAAATCCCTACGCCCTGGGTCACAATTTCTTCAAAAATCTGACTTTCGGCCATTCACTCAAAAATGGTGCCAAACGGTTGCAAATGCTCCCCTGAGAGGTTTGGCGGTCGAAACAGAAGGCTTTTTATCACAGGAAAAGAAATCAGCCCTCAACAACTTAACCGGCAGAAAAAGATTTTTTTGAAAAAATCCCTAAGCCCCGGGGTCACAATTTCATCAAAAATCTGACTTTCGGACATTCACTCAAAAATGGTGCCAAACGGTTGCAAATGCTCCCCTGAGAGGTTTGGCGGTCGAAACAGAAGGCTTTTTATCACAGTAAAGGAAATCAGCCCTCGACAACTTAACCGGCAGAAAAAGATTTTTTTGAAAAAATCCCTAAACCGCGGGGTCACAATTTCTTCAAAAATCTGACTTAGAGTCATTCACTCAAAAATGGTGCCAAACGGTTGCAAATGCTCCCCTGAGAGGTTTGGCGGTCGAAACAGAAAGCTTTTTATCACAGGAACAGAAATCCGCCCTCAACAACTTAACCGGCAGAAAAAGATTTTTTTGAAAAAATCCCTAAGCCCCGGGGTCACAATTTCTTCAAAAATCTGACTTTCGGCCATTCACTCAAAAATGGTGCCAAACGGTTGCAAATGCTCCCCTGAGAGGTTTGGCGGTCGAAACAGAAGGCTTTTTATCACAGGAAAAGAAATCAGCCCTCAACAACTTAACCGGCAGAAATTATTTTTTTTGAAAAAATCCCTAAGCCCCGGGGTCACAATTTCTTCAAAAATCTGACTTTCGGCCATTCACTCAAAAATGGTGCCAAACGGTTGCAAATGCTCCCGTGAGAGGTCTGGCGGTCGAAACAGAAGGCTTTTTATCACAGGAAAAGAAATCAGCCCTCGACAACTTAACCGGCAGAAAAAGATTTTTTTTGAAAAAATCCCTAAGCCCCGGGGTCACAATTTCTTCAAAAATCTGACTTTCGGCCATTCACTCAAAAATGGTGCCAAACGGTTGCAAATGCTCCCCTGAGAGGTTTGACGGTCGAAACAGAAGGCTTTTTATCACAGGAAAAGAAATCAGCCCTCAACAACTTAACCGGCAGAAAAAGATTTTTTTGAAAAAATCCCTAAGCCCCGGGGTCACAATTTCTTTAAAAATCTGACTTTCGGCCATTCACTCAAACATGGTGCCAAACGGTTGCAAATGCTCCCCTGAGAGGTTTGGCGGTCGAAACAGAAGGCTTTTTATCACAGGAAAAGAAATCAGCCCTCGACAACTTAACCGGCAGATTTTTTTTTTTTTTTTGAAAAAATCCCTAAGCCCCGGGGTCACAATTTCTTCAAAAATCTGACTTAGAGTCATTCACTCAAAAATGGTGCCAAACGGTTGCAAATGCTCCCCTGAGAGGTTTGGCGGTCGAAACAGAAAGCTTTTTATCACAGGAACAGAAATCCGCCCTCGACAACTTAACCGGCAGAAAAAGATTTTTTTGAAAAAATCCCTAAGCCCCGGGGTCACAATTTCTTCAAAAATCTGACTTTCGGCCATTCACTCAAATATGGTGCCAAATGGTTGCAAATGCTCCCCTGAGAGGTTTGGCGGTCAAAACAGAAGGCTTTTTATCACAGGAAAATAAATCAGCCCTCGACAACTTAACCGGCAGAATTTTTTTTTTAAAAAAAAAAATCCCTAAGCCCCGGGTCACAATTTTTTCAAAAATCTGACTTTCGGCCATTCACTCAAAAATGGTGCCAAACGGTTGCAAATGCTCCCGTGAGAGGTTTGGCGGTCGAAACAGAAGGCTTTTTATCACAGGAAAAGAAATCAGCCCTCGACAACTTAACCGGCAGAAAAAGATTTTTTTTGAAAAAATCCCTAAGCCCCGGGGTCACAATTTCTTCAAAAATCTGACTTTCGGCCATTCACTCAAAAATGGTGCCAAACGGTTGCAAATGCTCGCCTGAGAGGTTTGGCGGTCGAAACAGAAGGCTTTTTATCACAGGAAAAGAAATCAGCCCTCAACAACTTAACCGGCAGAAATTTTTTTTTTTAAAAAAATCCCTAAGCCCCGGGGTCACAATTTCTTCAAAAATCTGACTTTCGGCCATTCACTCAAAAATGGTGCCAAACGGTTGCAAATGCTCCCCTGAGAGGTTTGGCGGTCGAAACAGAAGGCTTTTTATCACAGGAAAAGAAATCAGCCCTCGACAACTTAACCGGCAGAAAAAGATTTTTTTGAAAAAATCCCTAAGGCCCGGGGTCACAATTTCTTCAAAAATCTGACTTTCGGCCATTCACTCAAAAATGGTGCCAAACGGTTGCAAATGCTCCCCTTAGAGGTTTGGCGGTCAAAACAGAAGGCTTTTTATCAGAGGAAAAGAAATCAGCCCTCAACAACTTAACCGGCAGAAAAAGATTTTTTTGAAAAAATCCCTAAGCCCCGGGGTCACAATTTCTTCAAAAATCTGACTTTCGGCCATTCACTCAAAAATGGTGCCAAACGGTTGCAAATGCTCGCCTGAGAAGTTTGGCGGTCGAAACAGAAGGCTTTTTATCACAGGAAAAGAAATCAGCCCTCCACAACTTAACCGTCAGAATTTTTTTTTTTTTGAAAAAATCCCTAAACCCCGGGGTCACAATTTCTTCAAAAATCTGACTTTCGGCCATTCACTCAAAAATGGTGCCAAACGGTTGCAAATGCTCCCCTGAGAGGTTTGGCGGTCGAAACAGAAGGCTTTTTATCACAGGAAAAGAAATCAGCCCTCAACAACTTAACCGGCAGAAATTATTTTTTTTGAAAAAATCCCTAAGCCCCGGGGTCACAATTTCTTCAAAAATCTGACTTTCGGCCATTCACTCAAAAATGGTGCCAAACGGTTGCAAATGCTCCCGTGAGAGGTCTGGCGGTCGAAACAGAAGGCTTTTTATCACAGGAAAAGAAATCAGCCCTCGACAACTTAACCGGCAGAAAAAGATTTTTTTTGAAAAAATCCCTAAGCCCCGGGGTCACAATTTCTTCAAAAATCTGACTTTCGGCCATTCACTCAAAAATGGTGCCAAACGGTTGCAAATGCTCCCCTGAGAGGTTTGACGGTCGAAACAGAAGGCTTTTTATCACAGGAAAAGAAATCAGCCCTCAACAACTTAACCGGCAGAAAAAGATTTTTTTGAAAAAATCCCTAAGCCCCGGGGTCACAATTTCTTTAAAAATCTGACTTTCGGCCATTCACTCAAACATGGTGCCAAACGGTTGCAAATGCTCCCCTGAGAGGTTTGGCGGTCGAAACAGAAGGCTTTTTATCACAGGAAAAGAAATCAGCCCTCGACAACTTAACCGGCAGATTTTTTTTTTTTTTTGAAAAAATCCCTAAGCCCCGGGGTCACAATTTCTTCAAAAATCTGACTTAGAGTCATTCACTCAAAAATGGTGCCAAACGGTTGCAAATGCTCCCCTGAGAGGTTTGGCGGTCGAAACAGAAAGCTTTTTATCACAGGAACAGAAATCCGCCCTCGACAACTTAACCGGCAGAAAAAGATTTTTTTGAAAAAATCCCTAAGCCCCGGGGTCACAATTTCTTCAAAAATCTGACTTTCGGCCATTCACTCAAATATGGTGCCAAATGGTTGCAAATGCTCCCCTGAGAGGTTTGGCGGTCAAAACAGAAGGCTTTTTATCACAGGAAAATAAATCAGCCCTCGACAACTTAACCGGCAGAATTTTTTTTTAAAAAAAAAAAATCCCTAAGCCCCGGGTCACAATTTTTTCAAAAATCTGACTTTCGGCCATTCACTCAAAAATGGTGCCAAACGGTTGCAAATGCTCCCGTGAGAGGTTTGGCGGTCGAAACAGAAGGCTTTTTATCACAGGAAAAGAAATCAGCCCTCGACAACTTAACCGGCAGAAAAAGATTTTTTTTGAAAAAATCCCTAAGCCCCGGGGTCACAATTTCTTCAAAAATCTGACTTTCGGCCATTCACTCAAAAATGGTGCCAAACGGTTGCAAATGCTCCCCTGAGAGGATTGGCGGTCGAAACAGAAGGCTTTTTATCACAGGAAAAGAAATCAGCCCTCAACAACTTAACCGGCAGAAATTTTTTTTTTTTAAAAAATCCCTAAGCCCCGGGGTCACAATTTCTTCAAAAATCTGACTTTCGGCCATTCACTCAAAAATGGTGCCAAACGGTTGCAAATGCTCCCCTGAGAGGTTTGGCGGTCGAAACAGAAGGCTTTTTATCACAGGAAAAGAAATCAGCCCTCGACAACTTAACCGGCAGAAAAAGATTTTTTTGAAAAAATCCCTAAGCCCCGGGGTCACAATTTCTTCAAAAATCTGACTTTCGGCCATTCACTCAAAAATGGTGCCAAACGGTTGCAAATGCTCCCCTTAGAGGTTTGGCGGTCAAAACAGAAGGCTTTTTATCAGAGGAAAAGAAATCAGCCCTCAACAACTTAACCGGCAGAAAAAGATTTTTTTGAAAAAATCCCTAAGCCCCGGGGTCACAATTTCTTCAAAAATCTGACTTTCGGCCATTCACTCAAAAATGGTGCCAAACGGTTGCAAATGCTCGCCTGAGAAGTTTGGCGGTCGAAACAGAAGGCTTTTTATCACAGGAAAAGAAATCAGCCCTCCACAACTTAACCGTCAGAATTTTTTTTTTTTTGAAAAAATCCCTAAACCCCGGGGTCACAATTTCTTCAAAAATCTGACTTTCGGCCATTCACTCAAAAATGGTGCCAAACGGTTGCAAATGCTCCCCTGAGAGGTTTGGCGGTCGAAACAGAAGGCTTTTTATCACAGGAAAATAAATCAGCCCTCGACAACTTAACCGGCAGAATTTTTTTTAAAAAAAAAAAAAATCCCTAAGCCCCGGGTCACAATTTTTTCAAAAATCTGACTTTCGGCCATTCACTCAAAAATGGTGCCAAACGGTTGCAAATGCTCCCGTGAGAGGTTTGGCGGTCGAAACAGAAGGCTTTTTATCACAGGAAAAGAAATCAGCCCTCGACAACTTAACCGGCAGAAAAAGATTTTTTTTGAAAAAATCCCTAAGCCCCGGGGTCACAATTTCTTCAAAAATCTGACTTTCGGCCATTCACTCAAAAATGGTGCCAAACGGTTGCAAATGCTCCCCTGAGAGGTTTGGCGGTCGAAACAGAAGGCTTTTTATCACAGGAAAAGAAATGAGCCCTCAACAACTTAACCGGCAGAAAAAGATTTTTTTTGAAAAAATCCCTAAGCCCCGGGGTCACAATTTCTTCAAAAATCTGACTTTCGGCCATTCACTCAAAAATGGTGCCAAACGGTTGCAAATGCTCCCCTGAGAGGATTGGCGGTCGAAACAGAAGGCTTTTTATCACAGGAAAAGAAATCAGCCCTCGACAACTTAACCGGCAGAAAAAGATTTTTTTTGAAAAAATCCCTAAGCCCCGGGGTCACAATTTCTTCAAAAATCTGACTTTCGGCCATTCACTCAAAAATGGTGCCAAACGATTGCAAATGCTCCCGTGAGAGGTTTGGCGGTCGAAACAGAAGGCTTTTTATCACAGGAAAAGCAATCAGCCCTCGACAACTTAACCGGCAGAAAAAGATTTTTTTTGAAAAAATCCCTAAGCCCCGGGGTCACAATTTCTTCAAAAATCTGACTTTCGGCCATTCACTCAAAAATGGTGCCAAACGGTTGCAAATGCTCCCCTGAGAGGTTTGGCGGTCGAAACAGAAGGCTTTTTATCACAGGAAAAGAAATCAGCCCTCAACAACTTAACCGGCAGAAAAAGAATTTTTTGAAAAAATCCCTAAGCCCCGGGGTCACAATTTCTTTAAAAATCTGACTTTCGGCCATTCACTCAAACATGGTGCCAAACGGTTGCAAATGCTCCCCTGAGAGGTTTGGCGGTCGAAACAGAAGGCTTTTTATCACAGGAAAAGAAATCAGCCCTCGACAACTTAACCGGCAGAAAAAGATTTTTTTTGAAAAAATCCCTAAGCCCCGGGGTCACAATTTCTTCAAAAATCTGACTTTCGGTCATTCACTCAAAAATGGTGCCAAACGGTTGCAAATGCTCCCCTGAGAGGTTTGGCGGTCGAAACAGAAGGCTTTTTATCACAGGAAAAGAAATGAGCCCTCAACAACTTAACCGGCAGAATTTTTTTTTTTTGAAAAAATCCCTAAGCCCCGGGGTCACAATTTCTTCAAAAATCTGACTTTCGGCCATTCACTCAAAAATGGTGCCAAACGGTTGCAAATGCTCCCCTGAGAGGATTGGCGGTCGAAACAGAAGGCTTTTTATCACAGGAAAAGAAATCAGCCCTCGACAACTTAACCGGCAGAAAAAGATTTTTTTTAAAAAAATCCCTACGCCCTGGGTCACAATTTCTTCAAAAATCTGACTTTCGGCCATTCACTCAAAAATGGTGCCAAACGGTTGCAAATGCTCCCCTGAGAGGTTTGGCGGTCGAAACAGAAGGCTTTTTATCACAGGAAAAGAAATCAGCCCTCAACAACTTAACCGGCAGAAATTATTTTTTTTGAAAAAATCCCTAAGCCCCTGGGTCACAATTTCTTCAAAAATCTGACTTTCGGCCATTCACTCAAAAATGGTGCCAAACGGTTGCAAATGCTCCCCTGAGAGGTTTGGCGGTCGAAACAGAAGGCTTTTTATCACAGGAAAAGAAATCAGCCCTCAACAACTTAACCGGCAGAAAAAGATTTTTTTGAAAAAATCCCTAAGCCCCGGGGTCACAATTTCATCAAAAATCTGACTTTCGGACATTCACTCAAAAATGGTGCCAAACGGTTGCAAATGCTCCCCTGAGAGGTTTGGCGGTCGAAACAGAAGGCTTTTTATCACAGTAAAGGAAATCAGCCCTCGACAACTTAACCGGCAGAAAAAGATTTTTTTGAAAAAATCCCTAAGCCGCGGGGTCACAATTTCTTCAAAAATCTGACTTAGAGTCATTCACTCAAAAATGGTGCCAAACGGTTGCAAATGCTCCCCTGAGAGGTTTGGCGGTCGAAACAGAAAGCTTTTTATCACAGGAACAGAAATCCGCCCTCGACAACTTAACCGGCAGAAAAAGATTTTTTTGAAAAAATCCCTAAGCCCCGGGGTCACAATTTCTTTAAAAATCTGACTTTCGGCCATTCACTCAAACATGGTGCCAAACGGTTGCAAATGCTCCCCTGAGAGGTTTGGCGGTCGAAACAGAAGGCTTTTTATCACAGGAAAAGAAATCAGCCCTCAACAACTTAACCGGCAGAAAAAGATTTTTTTGAAAAAATCCCTAAGCCCCGGGGTCACAATTTCCTTAAAAATCTGACTTTCGGCCATTCACTCAAACATGGTGCCAAACGGTTGCAAATGCTCCCCTGAGAGGTTTGGCGGTCGAAACAGAAGGCTTTTTATCACAGGAAAAGAAATCAGCCCTCGACAACTTAACCGGCAGAAAAAGATTTTTTTGAAAAAATCCCTAAGCCCCGGGGTCACAATTTCTTCAAAAATCTGACTTTCGGCCATTCACTCAAAAATGGTGCCAAACGGTTGCAAATGCTCGCCTGAGAGGTTTGGCGGTCGAAACAGAAGGCTTTTTATCACAGGAAAAGAAATCAGCCCTCGACAACTTAACCGGCAGAATTTTTTTTTTTTTGAAAAAATCCCTAAGCCCCGGGGTCACAATTTTTTCAAAAATCTGACTTTCGGCCATTCACTCAAAAATGGTGCCAAACGGTTGCAAATGCTCCCGTGAGAGGTTTGGCGGTCGAAACAGAAGGCTTTTTATCACAGGAAAAGAAATCAGCCCTCGACAACTTAACCGGCAGAAAAAGATTTTTTTTGAAAAAATCCCTAAGCCCCGGGGTCACAATTTCTTCAAAAATCTGACTTTCGGCCATTCACTCAAAAATGGTGCCAAACGGTTGCAAATGCTCCCCTGAGAGGTTTGACGGTCGAAACAGAAGGCTTTTTATCACAGGAAAAGAAATCAGCCCTCAACAACTTAACCGGCAGAAAAAGATTTTTTTGAAAAAATCCCTAAGCCCCGGGGTCACAATTTCTTTAAAAATCTGACTTTCGGCCATTCACTCAAACATGGTGCCAAACGGTTGCAAATGCTCCCCTGAGAGGTTTGGCGGTCGAAACAGAAGGCTTTTTATCACAGGAAAAGAAATCAGCCCTCGACAACTTAACCGGCAGAAAAAGATTTTTTTGAAAAAATCCCTAAGCCCCGGGGTCACAATTTCTTTAAAAATCTGACTTTCGGCCATTCACTCAAACATGGTGCCAAACGGTTGCAAATGCTCCCCTGAGAGGTTTGACGGTCGAAACAGAAGGCTTTTTATCACAGGAAAAGAAATCAGCCCTCAACAACTTAACCGGCAGAAAAAGATTTTTTTGAAAAAATCCCTAAACCCCGGGGTCACAATTTCTTCAAAAATCTGACTTTCGGCCATTCACTCAAAAATGGTGCCAAACGGTTGCAAATGCTCCCCTGAGAGGTTTGATGGTCGAAACAGAAGGCTTTTTATCACAGGAAAAGAAATCAGCCCTCAACAACTTAACCGGCAGAAAAAGATTTTTTTGAAAAAATCCCTAAGCCCCGGGGTCACAATTTCCTTAAAAATCTGACTTTCGGCCATTCACTCAAACATGGTGCCAAACGGTTGCAAATGCTCCCCTGAGAGGTTTGGCGGTCGAAACAGAAGGCTTTTTATCACAGGAAAAGAAATCAGCCCTCGACAACTTAACCGGCAGAAAAAGATTTTTTTGAAAAAATCCCTAAGCCCCGGGGTCACAATTTCTTCAAAAATCTGACTTTCGGCCATTCACTCAAAAATGGTGCCAAACGGTTGCAAATGCTCGCCTGAGAGGTTTGGCGGTCGAAACAGAAGGCTTTTTATCACAGGAAAAGAAATCAGCCCTCGACAACTTAACCGGCAGAATTTTTTTTTTTTTGAAAAAATCCCTAAGCCCCGGGGTCACAATTTTTTCAAAAATCTGACTTTCGGCCATTCACTCAAAAATGGTGCCAAACGGTTGCAAATGCTCCCGTGAGAGGTTTGGCGGTCGAAACAGAAGGCTTTTTATCACAGTAAAAGAAATCAGCCCTCGACAACTTAACCGGCAGAAAAAGATTTTTTTTGAAAAAATCCCTAAGCCCCGGGGTCACAATTTCTTCAAAAATCTGACTTTCGGCCATTCACTCAAAAATGGTGCCAAACGGTTGCAAATGCTCCCCTGAGAGGTTTGGCGGTCGAAACAGAAGGCTTTTTATCACAGGAAAAGAAATCAGCCCTCGACAACTTAACCGGCAGAAAAAGATTTTTTTTGAAAAAATCCCTACGCCCTGGGTCACAATTTCTTCAAAAATCTGACTTTCGGCCATTCACTCAAAAATGGTGCCAAACGGTTGCAAATGCTCCCCTGAGAGGTTTGGCGGTCGAAACAGAAGGCTTTTTATCACAGGAAAAGAAATCAGCCCTCAACAACTTAACCGGCAGATAAAGATTTTTTTGAAAAAATCCCTAAGCCCCGGGGTCACAATTTCATCAAAAATCTGACTTTCGGACATTCACTCAAAAATGGTGCCAAACGGTTGCAAATGCTCCCCTGAGAGGTTTGGCGGTCGAAACAGAAGGCTTTTTATCACAGTAAAGGAAATCAGCCCTCGACAACTTAACCGGCAGAAAAAGATTTTTTTGAAAAAATCCCTAAGCCGCGGGGTCACAATTTCTTCAAAAATCTGACTTAGAGTCATTCACTCAAAAATGGTGCCAAACGGTTGCAAATGCTCCCCTGAGAGGTTTGGCGGTCGAAACAGAAAGCTTTTTATCACAGGAACAGAAATCCGCCCTCGACAACTTAACCGGCAGAAAAAGATTTTTTTGAAAAAATCCCTAAGCCCCGGGGTCACAATTTCTTCAAAAATCTGACTTTCGGCCATTAACTCAAAAATGGTGCCAAACGGTTGCAAATGCTCCCCTGAGAGGTTTGGCGGTCGAAACAGAAGGCTTTTTATCACAGGAAAAGAAATCAGCCCTCAACAACTTAACCGGCAGAAATTATTTTTTTTGAAAAAATCCCTAAGCTCCGGGGTCACAATTTCTTCAAAAATCTGACTTTCGGCCATTCACTCAAAAATGGTGCCAAACGGTTGCAAATGCTCCCGTGAGAGGTTTGGCGGTCGAAACAGAAGGCTTTTTATCACAGGAAAAGAAGTCAGCCCTCGACAACTTAACCGGCAGAAAAAGATTTTTTTGAAAAAATCCCTAAGCCCCGGGGTCACAATTTCTTCAAAAATCTGACTTTCGGCCATTCACTCAAAAATGGTGCCAAACGGTTGCAAATGCTCGCCTGAGAGGTTTGGCGGTCGAAACAGAAGGCTTTTTATCACAGGAAAAGAAATCAGCCCTCAACAACTTAACCGGCAGAAAAAGATTTTTTTGAAAAAATCCCTAAGCCCCGGGGTCACAATTTCTTTAAAAATCTGACTTTCGGCCATTCACTCAAACATGGTGCCAAACGGTTGCAAATGCTCCCCTGAGAGGTTTGGCGGTCGAAACAGAAGGCTTTTTATCACAGGAAAAGAAATCAGCCCTCGACAACTTAACCGGCAGAAAAAGATTTTTTTGAAAAAATCCCTAAGCCCCGGGGTCACAATTTCTTCAAAAATCTGACTTTTGGCCATTCACTCAAAAATGGTGCCAAACGGTTGCAAATGCTCGCCTGAGAGGTTTGGCGGTCGAAACAGAAGGCTTTTTATCACAGGAAAAGAAATCAGCCCTCAACAACTTAACCGGCAGAAATTTTTTTTTTTGAAAAAATCCCTAAGCCCCGGGGTCACAATTTCTTCAAAAATCTGACTTTCGGCCATTCACTCAAAAATGGTGCCAAACGGTTGCAAATGCTCCCCTGAGAGGTTTGGCGGTCGAAACAGAAGGCTTTTTATCACAGGAAAAGAAATCAGCCCTCGACAACTTAACCGGCAGAAAAAGATTTTTTTGAAAAAATCCCTAAGCCCCGGGGTCACAATTTCTTCAAAAATCTGACTTTCGGCCATTCACTCAAAAATGGTGCCAAACGGTTGCAAATGCTCCCCTTAGAGGTTTGGCGGTCAAAACAGAAGGCTTTTTATCACAGGAAAAGAAATCAGCCCTCAACAACTTAACCGGCAGAAAAAGATTTTTTTGAAAAAATCCCTAAGCCCCGGGGTCACAATTTCTTCAAAAATCTGACTTTCGGCCATTCACTCAAAAATGGTGCCAAACGGTTGCAAATGCTCCCCTGAGAGGTTTGACGGTCGAAACAGAAGGCTTTTTATCACAGGAAAAGAAATCAGCCCTCAACAACTTAACCGGCAGAAAAAGATTTTTTTGAAAAAATCCCTAAGCCCCGGGGTCACAATTTCTTTAAAAATCTGACTTTCGGCCATTCACTCAAACATGGTGCCAAACGGTTGCAAATGCTCCCCTGAGAGGTTTGGCGGTCGAAACAGAAGGCTTTTTATCACAGGAAAAGAAATCAGCCCTCGACAACTTAACCGGCAGAAAAAGATTTTTTTGAAAAAATCCCTAAGCCCCGGGGTCACAATTTCTTCAAAAATCTGACTTTCGGCCATTCACTCAAAAATGGTGCCAAACGGTTGCAAATGCTCGCCTGAGAGGTTTGGCGGTCGAAACAGAAGGCTTTTTATCACAGGAAAAGAAATCAGCCCTCAACAACTTAACCGGTAGAAATTTTTTTTTTTGAAAAAATCCCTAAGCCCCGGGGTCACAATTTCTTCAAAAATCTGACTTTCGGCCATTCACTCAAAAATGGTGCCAAACGGTTGCAAATGCTCCCCTGAGAGGTTTGGCGGTCGAAACAGAAGGCTTTTTATCACAGGAAAAGAAATCAGCCCTCGACAACTTAACCGGCAGAAAAAGATTTTTTTGAAAAAATCCCTAAGCCCCGGGTTCACAATTTCTTCAAAAATCTGACTTTCGGCCATTCACTCAAAAATGGTGCCAAACGGTTGCAAATGCTCCCCTTAGAGGTTTGGCGGTCAAAACAGAAGGCTTTTTATCACAGGAAAAGAAATCAGCCCTCAACAACTTAACCGGCAGAAAAAGATTTTTTTGAAAAAATCCCTAAGCTCCGGGGTCACAATTTCTTCAAAAATCTGACTTTCGGCCATTCACTCAAAAATGGTGCCAAACGGTTGCAAATGCTCCCGTGAGAGGTTTGGCGGTCGAAACAGAAGGCTTTTTATCACAGGAAAAGAAATCAGCCCTCGACAACTTAACCGGCAGAAAAAGATTTTTTTTGAAAAAATCCCTAAGCCCCGCGGTCACAATTTCTTCAAAAATCTGACTTTCGGCCATTCACTCAAAAATGGTGCCAAACGGTTGCAAATGCTCCCCTGAGAGGTTTGACGGTCGAAACAGAAGGCTTTTTATCACAGGAAAAGAAATCAGCCCTCAACAACTTAACCGGCAGAAAAAGATTTTTTTGAAAAAATCCCTAAGCCCCGGGGTCACAATTTCTTTAAAAATCTGACTTTCGGCCATTCACTCAAACATGGTGCCAAACGGTTGCAAATGCTCCCCTGAGAGGTTTGGCGGTCGAAACAGAAGGCTTTTTATCACAGGAAAAGAAATCAGCCCTCGACAACTTAACCGGCAGAAAAAGATTTTTTTGAAAAAATCCCTAAGCCCCGGGGTCACAATTTCTTCAAAAATCTGACTTTTGGCCATTCACTCAAAAATGGTGCCAAACGGTTGCAAATGCTCGCCTGAGAGGTTTGGCGGTCGAAACAGAAGGCTTTTTATCACAGGAAAAGAAATCAGCCCTCAACAACTTAACCGGCAGAAATTTTTTTTTTTTGAAAAAATCCCTAAGCCCCGGGGTCACAATTTCTTCAAAAATCTGACTTTCGGCCATTCACTCAAAAATGGTGCCAAACGGTTGCAAATGCTCCCCTGAGAGGTTTGGCGGTCGAAACAGAAGGCTTTTTATCACAGGAAAAGAAATCAGCCCTCGACAACTTAACCGGCAGAAAAAGATTTTTTTGAAAAAATCCCTAAGCCCCGGGGTCACAATTTCTTCAAAAATCTGACTTTCGGCCATTCACTCAAAAATGGTGCCAAACGGTTGCAAATGCTCCCCTTAGAGGTTTGGCGGTCAAAACAGAAGGCTTTTTATCACAGGAAAAGAAATCAGCCCTCAACAACTTAACCGGCAGAAAAAGATTTTTTTGAAAAAATCCCTAAGCCCCGGGGTCACAATTTCTTCAAAAATCTGACTTTCGGCCATTCACTCAAAAATGGTGCCAAACGGTTGCAAATGCTCCCCTGAGAGGTTTGACGGTCGAAACAGAAGGCTTTTTATCACAGGAAAAGAAATCAGCCCTCAACAACTTAACCGGCAGAAAAAGATTTTTTTGAAAAAATCCCTAAGCCCCGGGGTCACAATTTCTTTAAAAATCTGACTTTCGGCCATTCACTCAAACATGGTGCCAAACGGTTGCAAATGCTCCCCTGAGAGGTTTGGCGGTCGAAACAGAAGGCTTTTTATCACAGGAAAAGAAATCAGCCCTCGACAACTTAACCGGCAGAAAAAGATTTTTTTGAAAAAATCCCTAAGCCCCGGGGTCACAATTTCTTCAAAAATCTGACTTTCGGCCATTCACTCAAAAATGGTGCCAAACGGTTGCAAATGCTCGCCTGAGAGGTTTGGCGGTCGAAACAGAAGGCTTTTTATCACAGGAAAAGAAATCAGCCCTCAACAACTTAACCGGTAGAAATTTTTTTTTTTGAAAAAATCCCTAAGCCCCGGGGTCACAATTTCTTCAAAAATCTGACTTTCGGCCATTCACTCAAAAATGGTGCCAAACGGTTGCAAATGCTCCCCTGAGAGGTTTGGCGGTCGAAACAGAAGGCTTTTTATCACAGGAAAAGAAATCAGCCCTCAACAACTTAACCGGCAGAAAAAGATTTTTTTGAAAAAATCCCTAAGCCCCGGGGTCACAATTTCTTTAAAAATCTGACTTTCGGCCATTCACTCAAACATGGTGCCAAACGGTTGCAAATGCTCCCCTGAGAGGTTTGGCGGTCGAAACAGAAGGCTTTTTATCACAGGAAAAGAAATCAGCCCTCGACAACTTAACCGGCAGAAAAAGATTTTTTTGAAAAAATCCCTAAGCCCCGGGGTCACAATTTCTTCAAAAATCTGACTTTCGGCCATTCACTCAAAAATGGTGCCAAACGGTTGCAAATGCTCCCCTGAGAGGTTTGGCGGTCGAAACAGAAGGCTTTTTATCACAGTAAAGGAAATCAGCCCTCGACAACTTAACCGGCAGAAAAAGATTTTTTTGAAAAAATCCCTAAATCGCGGGGTCACAATTTCTTCAAAAATCTGACTTAGAGTCATTCACTCAAAAATGGTGCCAAACGGTTGCAAATGCTCCCCTGAGAGGTTTGGCGGTCGAAACAGAAAGCTTTTTATCACAGGAACAGAAATCCGCCCTCAACAACTTAACCGGCAGAAAAAGATTTTTTTGAAAAAATCCCTAAGCCCCGGGGTCACAATTTCTTCAAAAATCTGACTTTCGGCCATTCACTCAAAAATGGTGCCAAACGGTTGCAAATGCTCCCCTGAGAGGTTTGGCGGTCGAAACAGAAGGCTTTTTATCACAGGAAAAGAAATCAGCCCTCAACAACTTAACCGGCAGAAATTATTTTTTTTGAAAAAATCCCTAAGCCCCGGGGTCACAATTTCTTCAAAAATCTGACTTTCGGCCATTCACTCAAAAATGGTGCCAAACGGTTGCAAATGCTCCCGTGAGAGGTCTGGCGGTCGAAACAGAAGGCTTTTTATCACAGGAAAAGAAATCAGCCCTCGACAACTTAACCGGCAGAAAAAGATTTTTTTTGAAAAAATCCCTAAGCCCCGGGGTCACAAATTCTTCAAAAATCTGACTTTCGGCCATTCACTCAAAAATGGTGCCAAACGGTTGCAAATGCTCCCCTGAGAGGTTTGACGGTCGAAACAGAAGGCTTTTTATCACAGGAAAAGAAATCAGCCCTCAACAACTTAACCGGCAGAAAAAGATTTTTTTGAAAAAATCCCTAAGCCCCGGGGTCACAATTTCTTTAAAAATCTGACTTTCGGCCATTCACTCAAACATGGTGCCAAACGGTTGCAAATGCTCCCCTGAGAGGTTTGGCGGTCGAAACAGAAGGCTTTTTATCACAGGAAAAGAAATCAGCCCTCGACAACTTAACCGGCAGAAAAAGATTTTTTTGAAAAAATCCCTAAGCCCCGGGGTCACAATTTCTTCAAAAATCTGACTTTCGGCCATTCACTCAAAAATGGTGCCAAACGGTTGCAAATGCTCGCCTGAGAGGTTTGGCGGTCGAAACAGAAGGCTTTTTATCACAGGAAAAGAAATCAGCCCTCAACAACTTAACCGGCAGAAATTTTTTTTTTTGAAAAAATCCCTAAGCCCCGGGGTCACAATTTCTTCAAAAATCTGACTTTCGGCCATTCACTCAAAAATGGTGCCAAACGGTTGCAAATGCTCCCGTGAGAGGTCTGGCGGTCGAAACAGAAGGCTTTTTATCACAGGAAAAGAAATCAGCCCTCGACAACTTAACCGGCAGAAAAAGATTTTTTTTGAAAAAATCCCTAAGCCCCGGGGTCACAAATTCTTCAAAAATCTGACTTTCGGCCATTCACTCAAAAATGGTGCCAAACGGTTGCAAATGCTCCCCTGAGAGGTTTGACGGTCGAAACAGAAGGCTTTTTATCACAGGAAAAGAAATCAGCCCTCAACAACTTAACCGGCAGAAAAAGATTTTTTTGAAAAAATCCCTAAGCCCCGGGGTCACAATTTCTTTAAAAATCTGACTTTCGGCCATTCACTCAAACATGGTGCCAAACGGTTGCAAATGCTCCCCTGAGAGGTTTGGCGGTCGAAACAGAAGGCTTTTTATCACAGGAAAAGAAATCAGCCCTCGACAACTTAACCGGCAGAAAAAGATTTTTTTGAAAAAATCCCTAAGCCCCGGGGTCACAATTTCTTCAAAAATCTGACTTTCGGCCATTCACTCAAAAATGGTGCCAAACGGTTGCAAATGCTCGCCTGAGAGGTTTGGCGGTCGAAACAGAAGGCTTTTTATCACAGGAAAAGAAATCAGCCCTCAACAACTTAACCGGCAGAAATTTTTTTTTTTGAAAAAATCCCTAAGCCCCGGGGTCACAATTTCTTCAAAAATCTGACTTTCGGCCATTCACTCAAAAATGGTGCCAAACGGTTGCAAATGCTCCCCTGAGAGGTTTGGCGGTCGAAACAGAAGGCTTTTTATCACAGGAAAAGAAATCAGCCCTCGACAACTTAACCGGCAGAAAAAGATTTTTTTGAAAAAATCCCTAAGCCCCGGGGTCACAATTTCTTCAAAAATCTGACTTTCGGCCATTCACTCAAAAATGGTGCCAAACGGTTGCAAATGCTCCCCTTAGAGGTTTGGCGGTCAAAACAGAAGGCTTTTTATCACAGGAAAAGAAATCAGCCCTCAACAACTTAACCGGCAGAAAAAGATTTTTTTGAAAAAATCCCTAAGCCCCGGGGTCACAATTTCTTTAAAAATCTGACTTTCGGCCATTCACTCAAACATGGTGCCAAACGGTTGCAAATGCTCCCCTGAGAGGTTTGGCGGTCGAAACAGAAGGCTTTTTATCACAGGAAAAGAAATCAGCCCTCGACAACTTAACCGGCAGAAAAAGATTTTTTTGAAAAAATCCCTAAGCCCCGGGGTCACAATTTCTTCAAAAATCTGACTTTCGGCCATTCACTCAAAAATGGTGCCAAACGGTTGCAAATGCTCGCCTGAGAGGTTTGGCGGTCGAAACAGAAGGCTTTTTATCACAGGAAAAGAAATCAGCCCTCAACAACTTAACCGGCAGAAATTTTTTTTTTTGAAAAAATCCCTAAGCCCCGGGGTCACAATTTCTTCAAAAATCTGACTTTCGGCCATTCACTCAAAAATGGTGCCAAACGGTTGCAAATGCTCCCCTGAGAGGTTTGGCGGTCGAAACAGAAGGCTTTTTATCACAGGAAAAGAAATCAGCCCTCGACAACTTAACCGGCAGAAAAAGATTTTTTTGAAAAAATCCCTAAGCCCCGGGGTCACAATTTCTTCAAAAATCTGACTTTCGGCCATTCACTCAAAAATGGTGCCAAACGGTTGCAAATGCTCCCCTTAGAGGTTTGGCGGTCAAAACAGAAGGCTTTTTATCACAGGAAAAGAAATCAGCCCTCAACAACTTAACCGGCAGAAAAAGGTTTTTTTGAAAAAATCCCTAAGCCCCGGGGTCACAATTTCTTCAAAAATCTGACTTTCGGCCTTTCACTCAAAAATGGTGCCAAACGGTTGCAAATGCTCGCCTGAGAGGTTTGGCGGTCAAAACAGAAGGCTTTTTATTACAGGAAAAGAAATCAGCCCTCGACAACTTAACCGGCAGAATTTTATTTTTGAAAAAATCCCTAAGCCCCGGGGTCACAATTTCATCAAAAATCTGACTTTCGGCCATTCACTCAAAAATGGTGCCAAACGGTTGCAAATGCTCCCCTTAGAGGTTTGGCGGTCAAAACAGAAGGCTTTTTATCACAGGAAAAGAAATCAGCCCTCAACAACTTAACCGGCAGAAAAAGATTTTTTTGAAAAAATCCCTAAGCCCCGGGGTCACAATTTCTTTAAAAATCTGACTTTCGGCCATTCACTCAAACATGGTGCCAAACGGTTGCAAATGCTCCCCTGAGAGGTTTGGCGGTCGAAACAGAAGGCTTTTTATCACAGGAAAAGAAATCAGCCCTCGACAACTTAACCGGCAGAAAAAGATTTTTTTGAAAAAATCCCTAAGCCCCGGGGTCACAATTTCTTCAAAAATCTGACTTTTGGCCATTCACTCAAAAATGGTGCCAAACGGTTGCAAATGCTCGCCTGAGAGGTTTGGCGGTCGAAACAGAAGGCTTTTTATCACAGGAAAAGAAATCAGCCCTCAACAACTTAACCGGCAGAAATTTTTTTTTTTTGAAAAAATCCCTAAGCCCCGGGGTCACAATTTCTTCAAAAATCTGACTTTCGGCCATTCACTCAAAAATGGTGCCAAACGGTTGCAAATGCTCCCCTGAGAGGTTTGGCGGTCGAAACAGAAGGCTTTTTATCACAGGAAAAGAAATCAGCCCTCGACAACTTAACCGGCAGAAAAAGATTTTTTTGAAAAAATCCCTAAGCCCCGGGGTCACAATTTCTTCAAAAATCTGACTTTCGGCCATTCACTCAAAAATGGTGCCAAACGGTTGCAAATGCTCCCCTTAGAGGTTTGGCGGTCAAAACAGAAGGCTTTTTATCACAGGAAAAGAAATCAGCCCTCAACAACTTAACCGGCAGAAAAAGATTTTTTTGAAAAAATCCCTAAGCCCCGGGGTCACAATTTCTTCAAAAATCTGACTTTCGGCCATTCACTCAAAAATGGTGCCAAACGGTTGCAAATGCTCCCCTGAGAGGTTTGACGGTCGAAACAGAAGGCTTTTTATCACAGGAAAAGAAATCAGCCCTCAACAACTTAACCGGCAGAAAAAGATTTTTTTGAAAAAATCCCTAAGCCCCGGGGTCACAATTTCTTTAAAAATCTGACTTTCGGCCATTCACTCAAACATGGTGCCAAACGGTTGCAAATGCTCCCCTGAGAGGTTTGGCGGTCGAAACAGAAGGCTTTTTATCACAGGAAAAGAAATCAGCCCTCGACAACTTAACCGGCAGAAAAAGATTTTTTTGAAAAAATCCCTAAGCCCCGGGGTCACAATTTCTTCAAAAATCTGACTTTCGGCCATTCACTCAAAAATGGTGCCAAACGGTTGCAAATGCTCGCCTGAGAGGTTTGGCGGTCGAAACAGAAGGCTTTTTATCACAGGAAAAGAAATCAGCCCTCAACAACTTAACCGGTAGAAATTTTTTTTTTTGAAAAAATCCCTAAGCCCCGGGGTCACAATTTCTTCAAAAATCTGACTTTCGGCCATTCACTCAAAAATGGTGCCAAACGGTTGCAAATGCTCCCCTGAGAGGTTTGGCGGTCGAAACAGAAGGCTTTTTATCACAGGAAAAGAAATCAGCCCTCAACAACTTAACCGGCAGAAAAAGATTTTTTTGAAAAAATCCCTAAGCCCCGGGGTCACAATTTCTTTAAAAATCTGACTTTCGGCCATTCACTCAAACATGGTGCCAAACGGTTGCAAATGCTCCCCTGAGAGGTTTGGCGGTCGAAACAGAAGGCTTTTTATCACAGGAAAAGAAATCAGCCCTCGACAACTTAACCGGCAGAAAAAGATTTTTTTGAAAAAATCCCTAAGCCCCGGGGTCACAATTTCTTCAAAAATCTGACTTTCGGCCATTCACTCAAAAATGGTGCCAAACGGTTGCAAATGCTCCCCTGAGAGGTTTGGCGGTCGAAACAGAAGGCTTTTTATCACAGTAAAGGAAATCAGCCCTCGACAACTTAACCGGCAGAAAAAGATTTTTTTGAAAAAATCCCTAAACCGCGGGGTCACAATTTCTTCAAAAATCTGACTTAGAGTCATTCACTCAAAAATGGTGCCAAACGGTTGCAAATGCTCCCCTGAGAGGTTTGGCGGTCGAAACAGAAAGCTTTTTATCACAGGAACAGAAATCCGCCCTCAACAACTTAACCGGCAGAAAAAGATTTTTTTGAAAAAATCCCTAAGCCCCGGGGTCACAATTTCTTCAAAAATCTGACTTTCGGCCATTCACTCAAAAATGGTGCCAAACGGTTGCAAATGCTCCCCTGAGAGGTTTGGCGGTCGAAACAGAAGGCTTTTTATCACAGGAAAAGAAATCAGCCCTCAACAACTTAACCGGCAGAAATTATTTTTTTTGAAAAAATCCCTAAGCCCCGGGGTCACAATTTCTTCAAAAATCTGACTTTCGGCCATTCACTCAAAAATGGTGCCAAACGGTTGCAAATGCTCCCGTGAGAGGTCTGGCGGTCGAAACAGAAGGCTTTTTATCACAGGAAAAGAAATCAGCCCTCGACAACTTAACCGGCAGAAAAAGATTTTTTTTGAAAAAATCCCTAAGCCCCGGGGTCACAAATTCTTCAAAAATCTGACTTTCGGCCATTCACTCAAAAATGGTGCCAAACGGTTGCAAATGCTCCCCTGAGAGGTTTGACGGTCGAAACAGAAGGCTTTTTATCACAGGAAAAGAAATCAGCCCTCAACAACTTAACCGGCAGAAAAAGATTTTTTTGAAAAAATCCCTAAGCCCCGGGGTCACAATTTCTTTAAAAATCTGACTTTCGGCCATTCACTCAAACATGGTGCCAAACGGTTGCAAATGCTCCCCTGAGAGGTTTGGCGGTCGAAACAGAAGGCTTTTTATCACAGGAAAAGAAATCAGCCCTCGACAACTTAACCGGCAGAAAAAGATTTTTTTGAAAAAATCCCTAAGCCCCGGGGTCACAATTTCTTCAAAAATCTGACTTTCGGCCATTCACTCAAAAATGGTGCCAAACGGTTGCAAATGCTCGCCTGAGAGGTTTGGCGGTCGAAACAGAAGGCTTTTTATCACAGGAAAAGAAATCAGCCCTCAACAACTTAACCGGCAGAAATTTTTTTTTTTGAAAAAATCCCTAAGCCCCGGGGTCACAATTTCTTCAAAAATCTGACTTTCGGCCATTCACTCAAAAATGGTGCCAAACGGTTGCAAATGCTCCCCTGAGAGGTTTGGCGGTCGAAACAGAAGGCTTTTTATCACAGGAAAAGAAATCAGCCCTCGACAACTTAACCGGCAGAAAAAGATTTTTTTGAAAAAATCCCTAAGCCCCGGGGTCACAATTTCTTCAAAAATCTGACTTTCGGCCATTCACTCAAAAATGGTGCCAAACGGTTGCAAATGCTCCCCTTAGAGGTTTGGCGGTCAAAACAGAAGGCTTTTTATCACAGGAAAAGAAATCAGCCCTCAACAACTTAACCGGCAGAAAAAGATTTTTTTGAAAAAATCCCTAAGCCCCGGGGTCACAATTTCTTTAAAAATCTGACTTTCGGCCATTCACTCAAACATGGTGCCAAACGGTTGCAAATGCTCCCCTGAGAGGTTTGGCGGTCGAAACAGAAGGCTTTTTATCACAGGAAAAGAAATCAGCCCTCGACAACTTAACCGGCAGAAAAAGATTTTTTTGAAAAAATCCCTAAGCCCCGGGGTCACAATTTCTTCAAAAATCTGACTTTCGGCCATTCACTCAAAAATGGTGCCAAACGGTTGCAAATGCTCGCCTGAGAGGTTTGGCGGTCGAAACAGAAGGCTTTTTATCACAGGAAAAGAAATCAGCCCTCAACAACTTAACCGGCAGAAATTTTTTTTTTTGAAAAAATCCCTAAGCCCCGGGGTCACAATTTCTTCAAAAATCTGACTTTCGGCCATTCACTCAAAAATGGTGCCAAACGGTTGCAAATGCTCCCCTGAGAGGTTTGGCGGTCGAAACAGAAGGCTTTTTATCACAGGAAAAGAAATCAGCCCTCGACAACTTAACCGGCAGAAAAAGATTTTTTTGAAAAAATCCCTAAGCCCCGGGGTCACAATTTCTTCAAAAATCTGACTTTCGGCCATTCACTCAAAAATGGTGCCAAACGGTTGCAAATGCTCCCCTTAGAGGTTTGGCGGTCAAAACAGAAGGCTTTTTATCACAGGAAAAGAAATCAGCCCTCAACAACTTAACCGGCAGAAAAAGGTTTTTTTGAAAAAATCCCTAAGCCCCGGGGTCACAATTTCTTCAAAAATCTGACTTTCGGCCTTTCACTCAAAAATGGTGCCAAACGGTTGCAAATGCTCGCCTGAGAGGTTTGGCGGTCAAAACAGAAGGCTTTTTATTACAGGAAAAGAAATCAGCCCTCGACAACTTAACCGGCAGAATTTTATTTTTGAAAAAATCCCTAAGCCCCGGGGTCACAATTTCATCAAAAATCTGACTTTCGGCCATTCACTCAAAAATGGTGCCAAACGGTTGCAAATGCTCCCCTGAGAGGTTTGGCGGTCGAAATAGAAGGCTTTTTATCACAGGAAAAGAAATCAGCCCTCATCATCTTAACCGGTAGAAATTTTTTTTTTTTTTGAAAAAATCCCTAAGCCCCGGGGTCACAATTTCTTCAAAAATCTGACTTTCGGCCATTCACTCAAACATGGTGCCAAACGGTTGCAAATGCTCCCCTGAGAGGTTTGGCGGTCGAAACAGAAGGCTTTTTATCACAGGAAAAGAAATCAGCCCTCATCATCTTAACCGGTAGAAATTTTTTTTTTTTAAAAAAAAATCCCTAAGCCCCGGGGTCACAATTTCTTCAAAAATCTGACTTTCGGCCATTCACTCAAAAATGGTGCCAAACGGTTGCAAATGCTCCCATGAGAGGTTTGGCGGTCGAAACAGAAGGCTTTTTATCACAGGAAAAGAAATCAGCCCTCCACAACTTAACCGGCAGAAAAAGATTTTTTTGAAAAAATCCCTAAGCCCCGGGGTCACAATTTCTTCAAAAATCTGACTTTCGGCCATTCACTCAAAAATGGTGCCAAAGAGTTGCAAATGCTCCCCTGAGAGCTTTGGCGGTCGAAACAAAAGGCTTTTTATCACAGGAAAAGAAATCAGCCCTCGAGAACTTAACCGGCAGAAAAAGATATTTTTGAAAAAATCCCTAAGCCCCGGGGTCACAATTTCTTCAAAAATCTGACTTTTGGCCATTCACTCAAAAATGGTGCCAAACGGTTGCAAATGCTCCCCTGAGAGGTTTGGCGGTCGAAACAGAAGGCTTTTTATCACAGGAAAAGAAATCAGCCCTCGACAACTTAACCGGCAGAAAAAGATTTTTTTGAAAAAATCCCTAAGCCCCGGGGTCACAATTTCTTCAAAAATCTGACTTTCGGCCATTCACTCAAAAATGGTGCCAAACGGTTGCAAATGCTCCCCTGAGAGGTTTGGCGGTCGAAACAGAAGGCTTTTTATCACAGGAAAAGAAATCAGCCCTCAACAACTTAACCGGCAGAAAAAGATTTTTTTGAAAAAATCCCTACGCCCCGGGGTCACAATTTCTTCAAAAAACTGACTTTCGGCCATTCACTCAAAAATGGTGCCAAACGGTTGCAAATGCTCCCCTGAGAGGTTTGGCGGTCGAAACAGAAGGCTTTTTATCACAGGATAAGAAATCAGCCCTCGACAACTTAACCGGCAGAAAAAGATTTTTTTGAAAAAATCCCTAAGCCCCGGGGTCACAATTTCTTCAAAAAACTGACTTTCGGCCATTCACTCAAAAATGGTGCCAAACGGTTGCAAATGCTCCCCTGAGAGGTTTGGCGGTCGAAACAGAAGGCTTTTTATCACAGGAAAAGAAATCAGCCCTCGACAACTTAACCGGCAGAATTTTTTTTTTTAAAAAAATCCCTAAGCCCCGGGTCACAATTTCTTCAAAAATCTGACTTTCGGCCATTCACTCAAAAATGGTGCCAAACGGTTGCAAATGCTCCCCTGAGAGGTTTGACGGTCGAAACAGAAGGCTTTTTATCACAGGAAAAGAAATCCGCCCTCAACAACTTAACCGGCAGAATTTTTTTTTAAAAAAATCCCTAAGCCCCGGGGTCACAATTTCATCAAAAATCTGACTTTCGGCCATTCACTCAAAAATGGTGCCAAACGGTTGCAAATGCTCCCCTGAGAGGTTTGGCGGTCGAAACAGAAGGCTTTTTATCACAGGATAAGAAATCAGCCCTCGACAACTTAACCGGCAGAAAAAGATTTTTTTGAAAAAATCCCTAAACCCCGGGGTCACAATTTCTTCAAAAATCTGACTTTCGGCCATTCACTCAAACATGGTGCCAAACGGTTGCAAATGCTCCCCTGAGAGGTTTGGCGGTCGAAACAGAAGGCTTTTTATCACAGGAAAAGAAATCAGCCCTCGACAACTTAACCGGCAGAAAAAGATTTTTTTGAAAAAATCCCTAAGCCCCGGGGTCACAATTTCTTCAAAAATCTGACTTTCGGCCATTCACTCAAAAATGGTGCCAAACGGTTGCAAATGCTCGCCTGAGAGGTTTGGCGGTCGAAACAGAAGGCTTTTTATCACAGGAAAAGAAATCAGCCCTCAACAACTTAACCGGCAGAAATTATTTTTTTTGAAAAAATCCCTAAGCCCCGGGGTCACAATTTCTTCAAAAATCTGACTTTCGGCCATTCACTCAAAAATGGTACCAAACGGTTGCAAATGCTCCCCTGAGAGGTTTGGCGGTCGAAACAGAAGGCTTTTTATCACAGGAAAAGAAATCAGCCCTCGACAACTTAACCGGCAGAAAAAGATTTTTTTGAAAAAATCCCTAAGCCCCGGGGTCACAATTTCTTCAAAAATCTGACTTTCGGCCATTCACTCAAAAATGGTGCCAAACGGTTGCAAATGCTCCCCTTAGAGGTTTGGCGGTCAAAACAGAAGGCTTTTTATCACAGGAAAAGAAATCAGCCCTCAACAACTTAACCGGCAGAAAAAGATTTTTTTGAAAAAATCCCTAAGCCCCGGGGTCACAATTTCTTCAAAAATCTGACTTTCGGCCTTTCACTCAAAAATGGTGCCAAACGGTTGCAAATGCTCGCCTGAGAGGTTTGGCGGTCGAAACAGAAGGCTTTTTATCACAGGAAAAGAAATCAGCCCTCCACAACTTAACCGGCAGAATTTTTTTTTTTTTAAAAAAATCCCTAAACCCCGGGGTCACAATTTCTTCAAAAATCTGACTTTTGGCCATTCACTCAAAAATGGTGCCAAACGGTTGCAAATGCTCCCCTGAGAGGTTTGGCGGTCGAAACAGAAGGCTTTTTATCACAGGAAAAGAAATCAGCCCTCGACAACTTAACCGGCAGAAAAAGATTTTTTTGAAAAAATCCCTAAGCCCCGGGGTCACAATTTCTTCAAAAATCTGACTTTCGGCCATTCACTCAAAAATGGTGCCAAACGGTTGCAAATGCTCCCCTGAGAGGTTTGGCGGTCGAAACAGAAGGCTTTTTATCACAGGAAAAGAAATCAGCCCTCAACAACTTAACCGGCAGAAAAAGATTTTTTTGAAAAAATCCCTAAGCCCCGGGGTCACAATTTCTTCAAAAAACTGACTTTCGGCCATTCACTCAAAAATGGTGCCAAACGGTTGCAAATGCTCCCCTGAGAGGTTTGGCGGTCGAAACAGAAGGCTTTTTATCACAGGATAAGAAATCAGCCCTCGACAACTTAACCGGCAGAAAAAGATTTTTTTGAAAAAATCCCTAAGCCCCGGGGTCACAATTTCTTTAAAAAACTGACTTTCGGCCATTCACTCAAAAATGGTGCCAAACGGTTGCAAATGCTCCCCTGAGAGGTTTGGCGGTCGAAACAGAAGGCTTTTTATCACAGGAAAAGAAATCAGCCCTCGACAACTTAACCGGCAGAATTTTTTTTTTAAAAAAAATCCCTAAGCCCCGGGTCACAATTTCTTCAAAAATCTGACTTTCGGCCATTCACTCAAAAATGGTGCCAAACGGTTGCAAATGCTCCCCTGAGAGGTTTGACGGTCGAAACAGAAGGCTTTTTATCACAGGAAAAGAAATCCGCCCTCAACAACTTAACCGGCAGAATTTTTTTTTAAAAAAAATCCCTAAGCCCCGGGGTCACAATTTCATCAAAAATCTGACTTTCGGCGATTCACTCAAAAATGGTGCCAAACGGTTGCAAATGCTCCCCTGAGAGGTTTGGCGGTCGAAACAGAAGGCTTTTTATCACAGGAAAAGAAATCAGCCCTCGACAACTTAACCGGCAGAAAAAGATTTTTTTGAAAAAATCCCTAAGCCCCGGGGTCACAATTTCTTCAAAAATCTGACTTTCGGCCATTCACTCAAAAATGGTGCCAAACGGTTGCAAATGCTCCCCTGAGAGGTTTGGCGGTCGAAACAGAAGGCTTTTTATCACAGGAAAAGAAATCAGCCCTCAACAACTTAACCGGCAGAAAAAGATTTTTTTGAAAAAATCCCTAAGCCCCGGGGTCACAATTTCATCAAAAATCTGACTTTCGGACATTCACTCAAAAATGGTGCCAAACGGTTGCAAATGCTCCCCTGAGAGGTTTGGCAGTCGAAACAGAAGGCTTTTTATCACAGTAAAGGAAATCAGCCCTCGACAACTTAACCGGCAGAATTTTTTTTTTAAAAAAATCCCTAAGCCCCGGGGTCACAATTTCATCAAAAATCTGACTTTCGGCCATTCACTCAAAAATGGTGCCAAACGGTTGCAAATGCTCCCCTGAGAGGTTTGGCGGTCGAAACAGAAGGCATTTTATCACAGGATTAGAAATCAGCCCTCGACAACTTAACCGGCAGAAAAAGATTTTTTTGAAAAAATCCCTAAGCCCCGGGGTCACAATTTCTTCAAAAAACTGACTTTCGGCCATTCACTCAAAAATGGTGCCAAACGGTTGCAAATGCTCCCCTGAGAGGTTTGGCGGTCGAAACAGAAGGCTTTTTATCACAGGAAAAGAAATCAGCCCTCGACAACTTAACCGGCATAAAAAGATTTTTTTGAAAAAATCCCTAAGCCCCGGGGTCACAATTTCTTCAAAAATCTGACTTTCGGCCATTCACTCAAAAATGGTGCCAAACGGTTGCAAATGCTCCCCTGAGAGGTTTGGCGGTCGAAACAGAAGGCTTTTTATCACAGGAAAAGAAATCAGCCCTCAACAACTTAACCGGCAGAAAAAGATTTTTTTGAAAAAATCCCTAAGCCCCGGGGTCACAATTTCATCAAAAATCTGACTTTCGGACATTCACTCAAAAATGGTGCCAAACGGTTGCAAATGCTCCCCTGAGAGGTTTGGCAGTCGAAACAGAAGGCTTTTTATCACAGTAAAGGAAATCAGCCCTCGACAACTTAACCGGCAGAATTTTTTTTTTAAAAAAATCCCTAAGCCCCGGGGTCACAATTTCATCAAAAATCTGACTTTCGGCCATTCACTCAAAAATGGTGCCAAACGGTTGCAAATGCTCCCCTGAGAGGTTTGGCGGTCGAAACAGAAGGCATTTTATCACAGGATTAGAAATCAGCCCTCGACAACTTAACCGGCAGAAAAAGATTTTTTTGAAAAAATCCCTAAGCCCCGGGGTCACAATTTCTTCAAAAAACTGACTTTCGGCCATTCACTCAAAAATGGTGCCAAACGGTTGCAAATGCTCCCCTGAGAGGTTTGGCGGTCGAAACAGAAGGCTTTTTATCACAGGAAAAGAAATCAGCCCTCGACAACTTAACCGGCATAAAAAGATTTTTTTTGAAAAAATCCCTAAGCCCCGGGGTCACAATTTCTTCAAAAATCTGACTTTCGGCCATTCACTCAAAAATGGTGCCAAACGGTTGCAAATGCTCCCCTGAGAGGTTTGACGGTCGAAACAGAAGGCTTTTTATCACAGGAAAAGAAATCAGCCCTCGACAACTTAACCGGCAGAAAAAGATTTTTTTGAAAAAATCCCTAAGCCCCGGGGTCACAATTTCTTCAAAAAACTGACTTTCGGCCATTCACTCAAAAATGGTGCCAAACGGTTGCAAATGCTCCCCTGAGAGGTTTGGCGGTCGAAACAGAAGGCTTTTTATCACAGGAAAAGAAATCAGCCCTCGACAACTTAACCGGCAGAAAAAGATTTTTTTTGAAAAAATCCCTAAGCCCCGGGGTCACAATTTCTTCAAAAATCTGACTTTCGGCCATTCACTCAAAAATGGTGCCAAACGGTTGCAAATGCTCCCCTGAGAGGTTTGACGGTCGAAACAGAAGGCTTTTTATCACAGGAAAAGAAATCCGCCCTCAACAACTTAACCGGCAGAAAAAGATTTTTTTGAAAAAATCCCTAAGCCCTGGCCGGGGTCACAATTTCTTTAAAAATCTGACTTTCGGCCATTCACTCAAACATGGTGCCAAACGGTTGCAAATGCTCCCGTGAGAGGTTTGGCGGTCGAAACAGAAGGCTTTTTATCACAGGAAAAGAAATCAGCCCTCGACAACTTAACCGGCAGAAAAAGATTTTTTTAAAAAAAATCCCTACGCCCGGGGTCACAATTTCTTCAAAAATCTGACTTTCGGCCATTCACTCAAAAATGGAGCCAAACGGTTGCAAATGCTCCCCTGAGAGGTTTGGCGGTCGAAACAGAAGGCTTTTTATCACAGGAAAAGAAATCAGCCCTCGACAACTTAACCGGCAGAAAAAGATTTTTTTTGAAAAAATCCCTAAGCCCCGGGGTCACAATTTCATCAAAAATCTGACTTTCGGCCATTCACTCAAAAATGGTGCCAAACGGTTGCAAATGCTCCCCTGAGAGGTTTGGCGGTCGAAACAGAAGGCTTTTTATCACAGGATAAGAAATCAGCCCTCGACAACTTAACCGGCAGAAAAAGATTTTTTTGAAAAAATCCCTAAGCCCCGGGGTCACAATTTCTTCAAAAAACTGACTTTCGGCCATTCACTCAAAAATGGTGCCAAACGGTTGCAAATGCTCCCCTGAGAGGTTTGGCGGTCGAAACAGAAGGCTTTTTATCACAGGAAAAGAAATCAGCCCTCGACAACTTAACCGGCAGAAAAAGATTTTTTTTGAAAAAATCCCTAAGCCCCGGGGTCACAATTTCTTCAAAAATCTGACTTTCGGCCATTCACTCAAAAATGGTGCCAAACGGTTGCAAATGCTCCCCTGAGAGGTTTGACGGTCGAAACAGAAGGCTTTTTATCACAGGAAAAGAAATCCGCCCTCAACAACTTAACCGGCAGAAAAAGATTTTTTTGAAAAAATCCCTAAGCCCCGGCCGGGGTCACAATTTCTTTAAAAATCTGACTTTCGGCCATTCACTCAAACATGGTGCCAAACGGTTGCAAATGCTCCCCTGAGAGGTTTGGCGGTCGAAACAGAAGGCTTTTTATCACAGGAAAAGAAATCAGCCCTCGACAACTTAACCGGCAGAAAAAGATTTTTTTAAAAAAAATCGCTACGCCCTGGGTCACAATTTCTTCAAAAATCTGACTTTCGGCCATTCACTCAAAAATGGTGCCAAACGGTTGCAAATGCTCCCCTGAGAGGTTTGGCGGTCGAAACAGAAGGCTTTTTATCACAGGAAAAGAAATCAGCCCTCAACAACTTAACCGGCAGAATTTTTTTTGTTTGAAAAAATCCCTAAGCCCCGGGGTCACAATTTCTTCAAAAATCTGACTTTCGGCCATTCACTCAAAAATGGAGCCAAACGGTTGCAAATGCTCCCCTGAGAGGTTTGGCGGTCGAAACAGAAGGCTTTTTATCACAGGAAAAGAAATCAGCCCTCGACAACTTAACCGGCAGAAAAAGTTTTTTTTGAAAAAATCCCTAAGCCCCGGGGTCACAATTTCTTCAAAAATCTGACTTTCGGCCATTCACTCAAACATGGTGCCAAACGGTTGCAAATGCTCCCCTGAGAGGTTTGACGGTCGAAACAGAAGGCTTTTTATCACAGGAAAAGAAATCCGCCCTCAACAACTTAACCGGCAGAATTTTTTTTTTAAAAAAAATCCCTAAGCCCCGGGGTCACAATTTCATCAAAAATCTGACTTTCGGCCATTCACTCAAAAATGGTGCCAAACGGTTGCAAATGCTCCCCTGAGAGGTTTGGCGGTCGAAACAGAAGGCTTTTTATCACAGGATAAGAAATCAGCCCTCGACAACTTAACCGGCAGAAAAAGATTTTTTTGAAAAAATCCCTAAGCCCCGGGGTCACAATTTCTTCAAAAAACTGACTTTCGGCCATTCACTCAAAAATGGTGCCAAACGGTTGCAAATGCTCCCCTGAGAGGTTTGGCGGTTGAAACAGAAGGCTTTTTATCACAGGAAAAGAAATCAGCCCTCGACAACTTAACCGGCAGAAAAAGATTTTTTTTGAAAAAATCCCTAAGCCCCGGGGTCACAATTTCTTCAAAAATCTGACTTTCGGCCATTCACTCAAAAATGGTGCCAAACGGTTGCAAATGCTCCCCTGAGAGGTTTGACGGTCGAAACAGAAGGCTTTTTATCACAGGAAAAGAAATCCGCCCTCAACAACTTAACCGGCAGAAAAAGATTTTTTTTGAAAAAATCCCTAAGCCCCGGGGTCACAATTTCATCAAAAATCTGACTTTCGGCCATTCACTCAAAAATGGTGCCAAACGGTTGCAAATGCTCCCCTGAGAGGTTTGGCGGTCGAAACAGAAGGCTTTTTATCACAGGATAAGAAATCAGCCCTCGACAACTTAACCGGCAGAAAAAGATTTTTTTGAAAAAATCCCTAAGCCCCGGGGTCACAATTTCTTCAAAAAACTGACTTTCGGCCATTCACTCAAAAATGGTGCCAAACGGTTGCAAATGCTCCCCTGAGAGGTTTGGCGGTCGAAACAGAAGGCTTTTTATCACAGGAAAAGAAATCAGCCCTCGACAACTTAACCGGCAGAAAAAGATTTTTTTTGAAAAAATCCCTAAGCCCCGGCCGGGGTCACAATTTCTTTAAAAATCTGACTTTCGGCCATTCACTCAAACATGGTGCCAAACGGTTGCAAATGCTCCCCTGAGAGGTTTGGCGGTCGAAACAGAAGGCTTTTTATCACAGGAAAAGAAATCAGCCCTCGACAACTTAACCGGCAGAAAAAGATTTTTTTAAAAAAAATCGCTACGCCCTGGGTCACAATTTCTTCAAAAATCTGACTTTCGGCCATTCACTCAAAAATGGTGCCAAACGGTTGCAAATGCTCCCCTGAGAGGTTTGGCGGTCGAAACAGAAGGCTTTTTATCACAGGAAAAGAAATCAGCCCTCAACAACTTAACCGGCAGAATTTTTTTTTTTTGAAAAAATCCCTAAGCCCCGGGGTCACAATTTCTTCAAAAATCTGACTTTCGGCCATTCACTCAAAAATGGAGCCAAACGGTTGCAAATGCTCCCCTGAGAGGTTTGGCGGTCGAAACAGAAGGCTTTTTATCACAGGAAAAGAAATCAGCCCTCGACAACTTAACCGGCAGAAAAAGTTTTTTTTGAAAAAATCCCTAAGCCCCGGGGTCACAATTTCTTCAAAAATCTGACTTTTGGCCATTCACTCAAAAATGGTGCCAAACGGTTGCAAATGCTCTCCTGAGAGGTTTGACGGTCGAAACAGAAGGCTTTTTATCACAGGAAAAGAAATCAGCCCTCAACAACTTAACCGGCAGAAATTTTTTTTTTTTAAAAAATCCCTAAGCCCCGGGGTCACAATTTCTTCAAAAATCTGACTTTCGGCCATTCACTCAAAAATGGTGCCAAACGGTTGCAAATGCTCCCCTGAGAGGTTTGGCGCTCGAAACAGAAGGCTTTTTATCACAGGAAAAGAAATCAGCCCTCGACAACTTAACCGGCAGAAATTTTTTTTTTTGAAAAAATCCCTAAGCCCCGGGGTCACAATTTCATCAAAAATCTGACTTTCGGACATTCACTCAAAAATGGTGCCAAACGGTTGCAAATGCTCCCCTGAGAGGTTTGGCGGTCGAAACAGAAGGCTTTTTATCACAGGAAAAGAAATCAGCCCTCGACAACTTAACCGGCAGAAAAAGATTTTTTTTGAAAAAATCCCTAAGCCCCGGCCGGGGTCACAATTTCTTTAAAAATCTGACTTTCGGCCATTCACTCAAACATGGTGCCAAACGGTTGCAAATGCTCCCCTGAGAGGTTTGGCGGTCGAAACAGAAGGCTTTTTATCACAGGAAAAGAAATCAGCCCTCGACAACTTAACCGGCAGAAAAAGATTTTTTTTAAAAAAATCGCTACGCCCTGGGTCACAATTTCTTCAAAAATCTGACTTTCGGCCATTCACTCAAAAATGGTGCCAAACGGTTGCAAATGCTCCCCTGAGAGGTTTGGCGGTCGAAACAGAAGGCTTTTTATCACAGGAAAAGAAATCAGCCCTCAACAACTTAACCGGCAGAATTTTTTTTTTTTGAAAAAATCCCTAAGCCCCGGGGTCACAATTTCTTCAAAAATCTGACTTTCGGCCATTCACTCAAAAATGGAGCCAAACGGTTGCAAATGCTCCCCTGAGAGGTTTGGCGGTCGAAACAGAAGGCTTTTTATCACAGGAAAAGAAATCAGCCCTCGACAACTTAACCGGCAGAAAAAGTTTTTTTTGAAAAAATCCCTAAGCCCCGGGGTCACAATTTCTTCAAAAATCTGACTTTTGGCCATTCACTCAAAAATGGTGCCAAACGGTTGCAAATGCTCTCCTGAGAGGTTTGACGGTCGAAACAGAAGGCTTTTTATCACAGGAAAAGAAATCAGCCCTCAACAACTTAACCGGCAGAAATTTTTTTTTTTTAAAAAATCCCTAAGCCCCGGGGTCACAATTTCTTCAAAAATCTGACTTTCGGCCATTCACTCAAAAATGGTGCCAAACGGTTGCAAATGCTCCCCTGAGAGGTTTGGCGGTCGAAACAGAAGGCTTTTTATCACAGGAAAAGAAATCAGCCCTCGACAACTTAACCGGCAGAAATTTTTTTTTTTGAAAAAATCCCTAAGCCCCGGGGTCACAATTTCATCAAAAATCTGACTTTCGGACATTCACTCAAAAATGGTGCCAAACGGTTGCAAATGCTCCCCTGAGAGGTTTGGCAGTCGAAACAGAAGGCTTTTTACCACAGTAAAGGAAATCAGCCCTCGACAACTTAACCGGCAGAATTTTTTTTTTGGAAAAATCCCTAAGCCCCGGGGTCACAATTTCTTCAAAAAACTGACTTTCGGCCATTCACTCAAAAATGGTGCCAAACGGTTGCAAATGCTCCCCTGAGAGGTTTGGCGGTCGAAACAGAAGGCTTTTTATCACAGGAAAAGAAATCAGCCCTCGACAACTTAACCGGCAGAAAAAGATTTTTTTTGAAAAAATCCCTAAGCCCCGGGGTCACAATTTCTTCAAAAATCTGACTTTCGGCCATTCACTCAAAAATGGTGCCAAACGGTTGCAAATGCTCCCCTGAGAGGTTTGACGGTCGAAACAGAAGGCTTTTTATCACAGGAAAAGAAATCCGCCCTCAACAACTTAACCGGCAGAAAAAGATTTTTTTGAAAAAATCCCTAAGCCCCGGCCGGGGTCACAATTTCTTTAAAAATCTGACTTTCGGCCATTCACTCAAACATGGTGCCAAACGGTTGCAAATGCTCCCCTGAGAGGTTTGGCGGTCGAAACAGAAGGCTTTTTATCACAGGAAAAGAAATCAGCCCTCGACAACTTAACCGGCAGAAAAAGATTTTTTTAAAAAAAATCCCTACGCCCGGGGTCACAATTTCTTCAAAAATCTGACTTTCGGCCATTCACTCAAAAATGGAGCCAAACGGTTGCAAATGCTCCCCTGAGAGGTTTGGCGGTCGAAACAGAAGGCTTTTTATCACAGGAAAAGAAATCAGCCCTCGACAACTTAACCGGCAGAAAAAGATTTTTTTTGAAAAAATCCCTAAGCCCCGGGGTCACAATTTCATCAAAAATCTGACTTTCGGCCATTCACTCAAAAATGGTGCCAAACGGTTGCAAATGCTCCCCTGAGAGGTTTGGCGGTCGAAACAGAAGGCTTTTTATCACAGGATAAGAAATCAGCCCTCGACAACTTAACCGGCAGAAAAAGATTTTTTTGAAAAAATCCCTAAGCCCCGGGGTCACAATTTCTTCAAAAAACTGACTTTCGGCCATTCACTCAAAAATGGTGCCAAACGGTTGCAAATGCTCCCCTGAGAGGTTTGGCGGTCGAAACAGAAGGCTTTTTATCACAGGAAAAGAAATCAGCCCTCGACAACTTAACCGGCAGAAAAAGATTTTTTTTGAAAAAATCCCTAAGCCCCGGGGTCACAATTTCTTCAAAAATCTGACTTTCGGCCATTCACTCAAAAATGGTGCCAAACGGTTGCAAATGCTCCCCTGAGAGGTTTGACGGTCGAAACAGAAGGCTTTTTATCACAGGAAAAGAAATCCGCCCTCAACAACTTAACCGGCAGAAAAAGATTTTTTTGAAAAAATCCCTAAGCCCCGGCCGGGGTCACAATTTCTTTAAAAATCTGACTTTCGGCCATTCACTCAAACATGGTGCCAAACGGTTGCAAATGCTCCCCTGAGAGGTTTGGCGGTCGAAACAGAAGGCTTTTTATCACAGGAAAAGAAATCAGCCCTCGACAACTTAACCGGCAGAAAAAGATTTTTTTAAAAAAAATCGCTACGCCCTGGGTCACAATTTCTTCAAAAATCTGACTTTCGGCCATTCACTCAAAAATGGTGCCAAACGGTTGCAAATGCTCCCCTGAGAGGTTTGGCGGTCGAAACAGAAGGCTTTTTATCACAGGAAAAGAAATCAGCCCTCAACAACTTAACCGGCAGAATTTTTTTTTTTTGAAAAAATCCCTAAGCCCCGGGGTCACAATTTCTTCAAAAATCTGACTTTCGGCCATTCACTCAAAAATGGAGCCAAACGGTTGCAAATGCTCCCCTGAGAGGTTTGGCGGTCGAAACAGAAGGCTTTTTATCACAGGAAAAGAAATCAGCCCTCGACAACTTAACCGGCAGAAAAAGTTTTTTTTGAAAAAATCCCTAAGCCCCGGGGTCACAATTTCTTCAAAAATCTGACTTTTGGCCATTCACTCAAAAATGGTGCCAAACGGTTGCAAATGCTCTCCTGAGAGGTTTGACGGTCGAAACAGAAGGCTTTTTATCACAGGAAAAGAAATCAGCCCTCAACAACTTAACCGGCAGAAATTTTTTTTAAAAAAAAATCCCTAAGCCCCGGGGTCACAATTTCTTCAAAAATCTGACTTTCGGCCATTCACTCAAAAATGGTGCCAAACGGTTGCAAATGCTCCCCTGAGAGGTTTGGCGGTCGAAACAGAAGGCTTTTTATCACAGGAAAAGAAATCAGCCCTCGACAACTTAACCGGCAGAAATTTTTTTTTTTGAAAAAATCCCTAAGCCCCGGGGTCACAATTTCATCAAAAATCTGACTTTCGGACATTCACTCAAAAATGGTGCCAAACGGTTGCAAATGCTCCCCTGAGAGGTTTGGCAGTCGAAACAGAAGGCTTTTTATCACAGTAAAGGAAATCAGCCCTCGACAACTTAACCGGCAGAATTTTTTTTTAAAAAAAATCCCTAAGCCCCGGGGTCACAATTTCATCAAAAATCTGACTTTCGGCCATTCACTCAAAAATGGTGCCAAACGGTTGCAAATGCTCCCCTGAGAGGTTTGGCGGTCGAAACAGAAGGCTTTTTATCACAGGATAAGAAATCAGCCCTCGACAACTTAACCGGCAGAAAAAGATTTTTTTGAAAGAATCCCTAAGCCCCGGGGTCACAATTTCTTCAAAAAACTGACTTTCGGCCATTCACTCAAAAATGGTGCCAAACGGTTGCAAATGCTCCCCTGAGAGGTTTGGCGGTCGAAACAGAAGGCTTTTTATCACAGGAAAAGAAATCAGCCCTCGACAACTTAACCGGCAGAAAAAGATTTTTTTTAAAAAAATCCCTAAGCCCCGGGGTCACAATTTCTTCAAAAATCTGACTTTCGGCCATTCACTCAAAAATGGTGCCAAACGGTTGCAAATGCTCCCCTGAGAGGTTTGACGGTCGAAACAGAAGGCTTTTTATCACAGGAAAAGAAATCCGCCCTCAACAACTTAACCGGCAGAAAAAGATTTTTTTGAAAAAATCCCTAAGCCCCGGCCGGGGTCACAATTTCTTTAAAAATCTGACTTTCGGCCATTCACTCAAACATGGTGCCAAACGGTTGCAAATGCTCCCCTGAGAGGTTTGGCGGTCGAAACAGAAGGCTTTTTATCACAGGAAAAGAAATCAGCCCTCGACAACTTAACCGGCAGAAAAAGATTTTTTTAAAAAAAATCGCTACGCCCTGGGTCACAATTTCTTCAAAAATCTGACTTTCGGCCATTCACTCAAAAATGGTGCCAAACGGTTGCAAATGCTCCCCTGAGAGGTTTGGCGGTCGAAACAGAAGGCTTTTTATCACAGGAAAAGAAATCAGCCCTCAACAACTTAACCGGCAGAATTTTTTTTTTTTGAAAAAATCCCTAAGCCCCGGGGTCACAATTTCTTCAAAAATCTGACTTTCGGCCATTCACTCAAAAATGGAGCCAAACGGTTGCAAATGCTCCCCTGAGAGGTTTGGCGGTCGAAACAGAAGGCTTTTTATCACAGGAAAAGAAATCAGCCCTCGACAACTTAACCGGCAGAAAAAGTTTTTTTTGAAAAAATCCCTAAGCCCCGGGGTCACAATTTCTTCAAAAATCTGACTTTCGGCCATTCACTCAAAAATGGTGCCAAACGGTTGCAAATGCTCCCCTGAGAGGTTTGGCGGTCGAAACAGAAGGCTTTTTATCACAGGAAAAGAAATCAGCCCTCGACAACTTAACCGGCAGAAATTTTTTTTTTTGAAAAAATCCCTAAGCCCCGGGGTCACAATTTCATCAAAAATCTGACTTTCGGACATTCACTCAAAAATGGTGCCAAACGGTTGCAAATGCTCCCCTGAGAGGTTTGGCAGTCGAAACAGAAGGCTTTTTACCACAGTAAAGGAAATCAGCCCTCGACAACTTAACCGGCAGAATTTTTTTTTAAAAAAAATCCCTAAGCCCCGGGGTCACAATTTCATCAAAAATCTGACTTTCGGCCATTCACTCAAAAATGGTGCCAAACGGTTGCAAATGCTCCCCTGAGAGGTTTGGCGGTCGAAACAGAAGGCTTTTTATCACAGGATAAGAAATCAGCCCTCGACAACTTAACCGGCAGAATTTTTTTTTTTAAAAAAAATCCCTAAGCCCCGGGTCACAATTTCTTCAAAAATCTGACTTTCGGCCATTCACTCAAAAATGGTGCCAAACGGTTGCAAATGCTCCCCTGAGAGGTTTGGCGGTCGAAACAGAAGGTTTTTCACACAGGAAAAGAAATCAGCCCTCGACAACTTAACCGGCAGAAAAAGATTTTTTTTGAAAAAATCCCTAAGCCCCGGGGTCACAATTTCTTCAAAAATCTGACTTTCGGCCATTCACTCAAAAATGGTGCCAAACGGTTGCAAATGCTCCCCTGAGAGGTTTGACGGTCGAAACAGAAGGCTTTTTATCACAGGAAAAGAAATCCGCCCTCAACAACTTAACCGGCAGAAAAAGATTTTTTTGAAAAAATCCCTAAGCCTCGGGGTCACAATTTCTTTAAAAATCTGACTTTCGGCCATTCACTCAAACATGGTGCCAAACGGTTGCAAATGCTCCCCTGAGAGGTTTGGCGGTTGAAACAGAAGGCTTTTTATCACAGGAAAAGAAATCAGCCCTCGACAACTTAACCGGCAGAAAAAGATTTTTTTGAAAAAATCCCTAAGCCCCGGGGTCACAATTTCTTCAAAAATCTGACTTTCGGCCATTCACTCAAAAATGGTGCCAAACGGTTGCAAATGCTCCCCTGAGAGGTTTGGCGGTCGAAACAGAAGGCTTTTTATCACAGGAAAAGAAATCAGCCCTCAACAACTTAACCGGCAGAAATTTTTTTTTTTGAAAAAATCCCTAAGCCCCGGGGTCACAATTTCTTCAAAAATCTGACTTTCGGCCATTCACTCAAAAATGGTGCCAAACGGTTGCAAATGCTCCCCTGAGAGGTTTGGCGGTCGAAACAGAAGGCTTTTTATCACAGGAAAAGAAATCAGCCCTCAACAACTTAACCGGCAGAAAAAGATTTTTTTGAAAAAATCCCTAAGCCCCGGGGTCACAATTTCTTCAAAAATCTGACTTTCGGCCATTCACTCAAAAATGGTGCCAAACGGTTGCAAATGCTCCCCTGAGAGGTTTGGCGGTCGAAACAGAAGGCTTTTTATCACAGGAAAAGAAAGCAGCCCTCGACAACTTAACCGGCAGAATTTTTTTTTTTTGAAAAAATCCCTAAGCCCCGGCTGACTTTCGGCCATTCACTCAAAAATGGTGCCAAACGGTTGCAAATGCTCCCCTGAGAGGATTGGCGGTCGAAACAGAAGGCTTTTTATCACAGGAAAAGAAATCAGCCCTCGACAACTTAACCGGCAGAAAAAGATTTTTTTGAAAAAATCCCTAAGCCCCGGGGTCACAATTTCTTCAAAAATCTGACTTTTGGCCATTCACTCAAAAATGGTGCCAAACGGTTGCAAATGCTCCCCTTAGAGGTTTGGCGGTCAAAACAGAAGGCTTTTTATCACAGGAAAAGAAATCAGCCCTCGACAACTTAACCGGCAGAAAAAGATTTTTTTGAAAAAATCCCTAAGCCCCGGGGTCACAATTTCTTCAAAAATCTGACTTTCGGCCATTCACTCAAAAATGGTGCCAAACGGTTGCAAATGCTCCCCTGAGAGGTTTGGCGGTCGAAACAGAAGGCTTTTTATCACAGGATAAGAAATCAGCCCTCAACAACTTAACCGGCAGAAATTTTTTTTTTTGAAAAAATCCCTAAGCCCCGTTGTCACAATTTCTTCAAAAATCTGACTTTCGGCCATTCACTCAAAAATGGTGCCAAACGGTTGCAAATGCTCCCCTGAGAGGTTTGGCGGTCGAAACAGAAGGCTTTTTATCACAGGAAAAGAAATCAGCCCTCGACAACTTAACCGGCAGAAAAAGATTTTTTTGAAAAAATCCCTAAGCCCCGGGGTCACAATTTCTTCAAAAATCTGACTTTCGGCCATTCACTCAAAAATGGTTCCAAACGGTTGCAAATGCTCCCCTGAGAGGTTTGGCGGTCGAAACAGAAGGCTTTTTATCACAGGAAAAGAAATCAGCCCTCAACAACTTAACCGGCAGAATTTATTTTTTTTTGAAAAAATCCCTAAGCCCCGGGGTCACAATTTCTTCAAAAATCTGACTTTCGGCCATTCACTCAAAAATGGTGCCAAACGGTTGCAAATGCTCCCCTGAGAGGTTTGGCGGTCGAAACAGAAGGCTTTTTATCACAGGAAAAGAAATCAGCCCTCGACAACTTAACTGGCAGAAAAAGATTTTTTTGAAAAAATCCCTAAGCCCCGGGGTCACAATTTCTTCAAAAATCTGACTTTCGGCCATTCACTCAAACATGGTGCCAAACGGTTGCAAATGCTCCCCTGAGAGGTTTGGCGGTCGAAACAGAAGGCTTTTTATCACAGGAAAAGAAAGCAGCCCTCGACAACTTAACCGGTAGAAATTTTTTTTTTTGAAAAAATCCCTAAGCCCCGGCTGACTTTCGGCCATTCACTCAAAAATGGTGCCAAACGGTTGCAAATGCTCCCCTGAGAGGTTTGGCGGTCGAAACAGAAGGCTTTTTATCACAGGATAAGAAATCAGCCCTCAACAACTTAACCGGCAGAAATTTTTTTTTTTGAAAAAATCCCTAAGCCCCGTTGTCACAATTTCTTCAAAAATCTGACTTTCGGCCATTCACTCAAAAATGGTGCCAAACGGTTGCAAATGCTCCCCTGAGAGGTTTGGCGGTCGAAACAGAAGGCTTTTTATCACAGGAAAAGAAATCAGCCCTCGACAACTTAACCGGCAGAAAAAGATTTTTTTGAAAAAATCCCTAAGCCCCGGGGTCACAATTTCTTCAAAAATCTGACTTTCGGCCATTCACTCAAAAATGGTTCCAAACGGTTGCAAATGCTCCCCTGAGAGGTTTGGCGGTCGAAACAGAAGGCTTTTTATCACAGGAAAAGAAATCAGCCCTCAACAACTTAACCGGCAGAATTTATTTTTTTTTGAAAAAATCCCTAAGCCCCGGGGTCACAATTTCTTCAAAAATCTGACTTTCGGCCATTCACTCAAAAATGGTGCCAAACGGTTGCAAATGCTCCCCTGAGAGGTTTGGCGGTCGAAACAGAAGGCTTTTTATCACAGGAAAAGAAATCAGCCCTCGACAACTTAAATGGCAGAAAAAGATTTTTTTGAAAAAATCCCTAAGCCCCGGGGTCACAATTTCTTCAAAAATCTGACTTTCGGCCATTCACTCAAACATGGTGCCAAACGGTTGCAAATGCTCCCCTGAGAGGTTTGGCGGTCGAAACAGAAGGCTTTTTATCACAGGAAAAGAAAGCAGCCCTCGACAACTTAACCGGTAGAAATTTTTTTTTTTGAAAAAATCCCTAAGCCCCGGCTGACTTTCGGCCATTCACTCAAAAATGGTGCTAAACGGTTGCAAATGCTCCCCTGAGAGGATTGGCGGTCGAAACAGAAGGCTTTTTATCACAGGAAAAGAAATCAGCCCTCGACAACTTAACCGGTAGAAAAAGATTTTTTTTGAAAAAATCCCTAAGCCCCGGGGTCACAATTTCTTCAAAAATCTGACTTTCGGCCATTCACTCAAAAATGGTGCCAAACGGTTGCAAATGCTCCCCTGAGAGGTTTGGCGGTCGAAACAGAAGGCTTTTTATCACAGGAAAAGAAATCAGCCCTCAACAACTTAACCGGCAGAAAAAGATTTTTTTAAAAAAAATCCCTACGCCCCGGGTCACAATTTCTTCAAAAATCTGACTTTCGGCCATTCACTCAAAAATGGTGCCAAACGGTTGCAAATGCTCCCCTGAGAGGATTGGCGGTCGAAACAGAAGGCTTTTTATCACAGGAAAAGAAATCAGCCCTCGACAACTTAACCGGCAGAAAAAGATTTTTTTGAAAAAATCCCTAAGCCCCGGGGTCACAATTTCTTCAAAAATCTGACTTTCGGCCATTCACTCAAAAATGGTGCCAAACGGTTGCAAATGCTCCCCTGAGAGGTTTGGCGGTCGAAACAGAAGGCTTTTTATCACAGGATAAGAAATCAGCCCTCAACAACTTAACCGGCAGAAATTTTTTTTTTTGAAAAAATCCCTAAGCCCCGTTGTCACAATTTCTTCAAAAATCTGACTTTCGGCCATTCACTCAAAAATGGTGCCAAACGGTTGCAAATGCTCCCCTGAGAGGTTTGGCGGTCGAAACAGAAGGCTTTTTATCACAGGAAAAGAAATCAGCCCTCGACAACTTAACCGGCAGAAAAAGATTTTTTTGAAAAAATCCCTAAGCCCCGGGGTCACAATTTCTTCAAAAATCTGACTTTCGGCCATTCACTCAAAAATGGTTCCAAACGGTTGCAAATGCTCCCCTGAGAGGTTTGGCGGTCGAAACAGAAGGCTTTTTATCACAGGAAAAGAAATCAGCCCTCAACAACTTAACCGGCAGAATTTATTTTTTTTTGAAAAAATCCCTAAGCCCCGGGGTCACAATTTCATCAAAAATCTGACTTTCGGCCATTCACTCAAAAATGGTGCCAAACGGTTGCAAATGCTCCCCTGAGAGGTTTGGCGGTCGAAACAGAAGGCTTTTTATCACAGGAAAAGAAATCAGCCCTCGACAACTTAACTGGCAGAAAAAGATTTTTTTGAAAAAATCCCTAAGCCCCGGGGTCACAATTTCTTCAAAAATCTGACTTTCGGCCATTCACTCAAACATGGTGCCAAACGGTTGCAAATGCTCCCCTGAGAGGTTTGGCGGTCGAAACAGAAGGCTTTTTATCACAGGAAAAGAAAGCAGCCCTCGACAACTTAACCGGTAGAAATTTTTTTTTTTGAAAAAATCCCTAAGCCCCGGCTGACTTTCGGCCATTCACTCAAAAATGGTGCCAAACGGTTGCAAATGCTCCCCTGAGAGGATTGGCGGTCGAAACAGAAGGCTTTTTATCACAGGAAAAGAAATCAGCCCTCGACAACTTAACCGGTAGAAAAAGATTTTTTTTGAAAAAATCCCTAAGCCCCGGGGTCACAATTTCTTCAAAAATCTGACTTTCGGCCATTCACTCAAAAATGGTGCCAAACGGTTGCAAATGCTCCCCTGAGAGGTTTGACGGTCGAAACAGAAGTCTTTTTATCACAGGAAAAGAAATCAGGCCTCAACAACTTAACCGGCAGAAAAAAATTTTTTTGAAAAAATCCCTAAGCCCCGGGGTCACAATTTCTTCAAAAATCTGACTTTCGGCCATTCACTCAAAAATGGTGTCAAACGGTTGCAAATTCTCCCTTGAGAGGTTTGGCGGTCAAAACAGAAGGCTTTTTATTACAGGAAAAGAAATCAGCCCTCGACAACTTAACCGGCAGAATTTTATTTTTGAAAAAATCCCTAAGCCCCGGGGTCACAATTTCATCAAAAATCTGACTTTCGGCCATTCACTCAAAAATGGTGCCAAACGGTTGCAAATGCTCCCCTGAGAGGTTTGGCGGTCGAAATAGAAGGCTTTTTATCACAGGAAAAGAAATCAGCCCTCATCATCTTAACCGGTAGAAATTTTTTTTTTTTTTGAAAAAATCCCTAAGCCCCGGGGTCACAATTTCTTCAAAAATCTGACTTTCGGCCATTCACTCAAACATGGTGCCAAACGGTTGCAAATGCTCCCCTGAGAGGTTTGGCGGTCGAAACAGAAGGCTTTTTATCACAGGAAAAGAAATCAGCCCTCATCATCTTAACCGGTAGAAATTTTTTTTTTTTAAAAAAAATCCCTAAGCCCCGGGGTCACAATTTCTTCAAAAATCTGACTTTCGGCCATTCACTCAAAAATGGTGCCAAACGGTTGCAAATGCTCCCCTGAGAGGTTTGGCGGTCGAAACAGAAGGCTTTTTATCACAGGAAAAGAAATCAGCCCTCCACAACTTAACCGGCAGAAAAAGATTTTTTTGAAAAAATCCCTAAGCCCCGGGGTCACAATTTCTTCAAAAATCTGACTTTCGGCCATTCACTCAAAAATGGTGCCAAAGAGTTGCAAATGCTCCCCTGAGAGCTTTGGCGGTCGAAACAAAAGGCTTTTTATCACAGGAAAAGAAATCAGCCCTCGAGAACTTAACCGGCAGAAAAAGATATTTTTGAAAAAATCCCTAAGCCCCGGGGTCACAATTTCTTCAAAAATCTGACTTTCGGCCATTCACTCAAAAATGGTGCCAAACGGTTGCAAATGCTCTCCTGAGAGGTTTGGTGGTCGAAACAAAAGGCTTTTTATCACAGGAAAAGAAATCAGCCCTCGACAACTTAACCGGCAGAAAAAGATTTTTTTGAAAAAATCCCTAAGCCCCGGGGTCACAATTTCTTCAAAAATCTGACTTTCGGCCATTCACTCAAAAATGGTGCCAAACGGTTGCAAATGCTCCCCTGAGAGGTTTGGCGGTCGAAACAGAAGGCTTTTTATCACAGGAAAAGAAATCAGCCCTCAACAACTTAACCGGCAGAAATTTTTTTTTTTTGAAAAAATCCCTAAGCCCCGGGGTCACAATTTCTTTAAAAATCTGACTTTCGGCCATTCACTCAAACATGGTGCCAAACGGTTGCAAATGCTCCCCTGAGAGGTTTGGCGGTCGAAACAGAAGGCTTTTTATCACAGGAAAAGAAATCAGCCCTCGACAACTTAACCGGCAGAAAAAGATTTTTTTGAAAAAATCCCTAAGCCCCGGGGTCACAATTTCTTCAAAAATCTGACTTTCGGCCATTCACTCAAAAATGGTGCCAAACGGTTGCAAATGCTCCCCTGAGAGGTTTGGCGGTCGAAACAGAAGGCTTTTTATCACAGGATAAGAAATCAGCCCTCAACAACTTAACCGGCAGAAATTTTTTTTTTTGAAAAAATCCCTAAGCCCCGTTGTCACAATTTCTTCAAAAATCTGACTTTCGGCCATTCACTCAAAAATGGTGCCAAACGGTTGCAAATGCTCCCCTGAGAGGTTTGGCGGTCGAAACAGAAGGCTTTTTATCACAGGAAAAGAAATCAGCCCTCGACAACTTAACCGGCAGAAAAAGATTTTTTTGAAAAAATCCCTAAGCCCCGGGGTCACAATTTCTTCAAAAATCTGACTTTCGGCCATTCACTCAAAAATGGTTCCAAACGGTTGCAAATGCTCCCCTGAGAGGTTTGGCGGTCGAAACAGAAGGCTTTTTATCACAGGAAAAGAAATCAGCCCTCAACAACTTAACCGGCAGAATTTATTTTTTTTTGAAAAAATCCCTAAGCCCCGGGGTCACAATTTCTTCAAAAATCTGACTTTCGGCCATTCACTCAAAAATGGTGCCAAACGGTTGCAAATGCTCCCCTGAGAGGTTTGGCGGTCGAAACAGAAGGCTTTTTATCACAGGAAAAGAAATCAGCCCTCGACAACTTAACTGGCAGAAAAAGATTTTTTTGAAAAAATCCCTAAGCCCCGGGGTCACAATTTCTTCAAAAATCTGACTTTCGGCCATTCACTCAAACATGGTGCCAAACGGTTGCAAATGCTCCCCTGAGAGGTTTGGCGGTCGAAACAGAAGGCTTTTTATCACAGGAAAAGAAAGCAGCCCTCGACAACTTAACCGGTAGAAATTTTTTTTTTTTAAAAAATCCCTAAGCCCCGGCTGACTTTCGGCCATTCACTCAAAAATGGTGCCAAACGGTTGCAAATGCTCCCCTGAGAGGATTGGCGGTCGAAACAGAAGGCTTTTTATCACAGGAAAAGAAATCAGCCCTCGACAACTTAACCGGCAGAAAAAGATTTTTTTGAAAAAATCCCTAAGCCCCGGGGTCACAATTTCTTCAAAAATCTGACTTTTGGCCATTCACTCAAAAATGGTGCCAAACGGTTGCAAATGCTCCCCTTAGAGGTTTGGCGGTCAAAACAGAAGGCTTTTTATCACAGGAAAAGAAATCAGCCCTCGACAACTTAACCGGCAGAAAAAGATTTTTTTGAAAAAATCCCTAAGCCCCGGGGTCACAATTTCTTCAAAAATCTGACTTTCGGCCATTCACTCAAAAATGGTGCCAAACGGTTGCAAATGCTCCCCTGAGAGGTTTGGCGGTCGAAACAGAAGGCTTTTTATCACAGGAAAAGAAATCAGCCCTCGACAACTTAACTGGCAGAAAAAGATTTTTTTGAAAAAATCCCTAAGCCCCGGGGTCACAATTTCTTCAAAAATCTGACTTTCGGCCATTCACTCAAACATGGTGCCAAACGGTTGCAAATGCTCCCCTGAGAGGTTTGGCGGTCGAAACAGAAGGCTTTTTATCACAGGAAAAGAAAGCAGCCCTCGACAACTTAACCGGTAGAATTTTTTTTTTTTGAAAAAATCCCTAAGCCCCGGCTGACTTTCGGCCATTCACTCAAAAATGGTGCCAAACGGTTGCAAATGCTCCCCTGAGAGGATTGGCGGTCGAAACAGAAGGCTTTTTATCACAGGAAAAGAAATCAGCCCTCGACAACTTAACCGGTAGAAAAAGATTTTTTTTGAAAAAATCCCTAAGCCCCGGGGTCACAATTTCTTCAAAAATCTGACTTTCGGCCATTCACTCAAAAATGGTGCCAAACGGTTGCAAATGCTCCCCTGAGAGGTTTGACGGTCGAAACAGAAGGCTTTTTATCACAGGAAAAGAAATCAGCCCTCAACAACTTAACCGGCAGAAAAAGATTTTTTTTAAAAAAAATCCCTACGCCCCGGGTCACAATTTCTTCAAAAATCTGACTTTCGGCCATTCACTCAAAAATGGTGCCAAACGGTTGCAAATGCTCCCCTGAGAGGTTTGGCGGTCGAAACAGAAGGCTTTTTATCACAGGAAAAGAAATCAGCCCTTGACAACTTAACCGGCAGAAAAAGATTTTTTTTGAAAAAATCCCTAAGCCCCGGGGTCACAATTTCTTCAAAAATCTGACTTTCGGACATTCACTCAAAAATGGTGCCAAACGGTTGCAAATGCTCCCCTGAGAGGTTTGGCGGTCGAAACAGAAGGCTTTTTATCACAGGAAAAGAAATCAGCCCTCAACAACTTAACCGGCAGAAAAAGATTTTTTTGAAAAAATCCCTAAGCCCCGGGGTCACAATTTCTTCAAAAATCTGACTTTCGGCCATTCACTCAAAAATGGTGCCAAACGGTTGCAAATGCTCCCCTGAGAGGTTTGGCGGTCGAAACAGAAGGCTTTTTATCACAGGAAAAGAAATCAGCCCTCGACAACTTAACCGGCAGAAAAAGATTTTTTTGAAAAAATCCCTAAGCCCCGGGGTCACAATTTCTTCAAAAATCTGACTTTCGGCCATTCACTCAAAAATGGTGCCAAACGGTTGCAAATGCTCCCCTGAGAGGTTTGGCGGTCGAAACAGAAGGCTTTTTATCACAGGAAAAGAAATCAGCCCTCGACAACTTAACCGGCAGAAAAAGATTTTTTTGAAAAAATCCCTAAGCCCCGGGGTCACAATTTCTTCAAAAATCTGACTTTCGGCCATTCACTCAAAAATGGTTCCAAACGGTTGCAAATGCTCCCCTGAGAGGTTTGGCGGTCGAAACAGAAGGCTTTTTATCACAGGAAAAGAAATCAGCCCTCAACAACTTAACCGGCAGAATTTATTTTTTTTTGAAAAAATCCCTAAGCCCCGGGGTCACAATTTCTTCAAAAATCTGACTTTCGGCCATTCACTCAAAAATGGTGCCAAACGGTTGCAAATGCTCCCCTGAGAGGTTTGGCGGTCGAAACAGAAGGCTTTTTATCACAGGAAAAGAAATCAGCCCTCGACAACTTAACTGGCAGAAAAAGATTTTTTTGAAAAAATCCCTAAGCCCCGGGGTCACAATTTCTTCAAAAATCTGACTTTCGGCCATTCACTCAAAAATGGTGCCAAACGGTTGCAAATGCTCCCCTGAGAGGTTTGGCGGTCGAAACAGAAGGCTTTTTATCACAGGAAAAGAAATCAGCCCTCGACAACTTAACCGGCAGAAAAAGATTTTTTTGAAAAAATCCCTAAGCCCCGGGGTCACAATTTCTTCAAAAATCTGACTTTCGGCCATTCACTCAAAAATGGTTCCAAACGGTTGCAAATGCTCCCCTGAGAGGTTTGGCGGTCGAAACAGAAGGCTTTTTATCACAGGAAAAGAAATCAGCCCTCAACAACTTAACCGGCAGAATTTTTTTTTTTTTGAAAAAATCCCTAAGCCCCGGGGTCACAATTTCTTCAAAAATCTGACTTTCGGCCATTCACTCAAAAATGGTGCCAAACGGTTGCAAATGCTCCCCTGAGAGGTTTGGCGGTCGAAACAGAAGGCTTTTTATCACAGGAAAAGAAATCAGCCCTCGACAACTTAACTGGCAGAAAAAGATTTTTTTGAAAAAATCCCTAAGCCCCGGGGTCACAATTTCTTCAAAAATCTGACTTTCGGCCATTCACTCAAACATGGTGCCAAACGGTTGCAAATGCTCCCCTGAGAGGTTTGGCGGTCGAAACAGAAGGCTTTTTATCACAGGAAAAGAAAGCAGCCCTCGACAACTTAACCGGTAGAATTTTTTTTTTTTGAAAAAATCCCTAAGCCCCGGCTGACTTTCGGCCATTCACTCAAAAATGGTGCCAAACGGTTGCAAATGCTCCCCTGAGAGGATTGGCGGTCGAAACAGAAGGCTTTTTATCACAGGAAAAGAAATCAGCCCTCGACAACTTAACCGGTAGAAAAAGATTTTTTTTGAAAAAATCCCTAAGCCCCGGGGTCACAATTTCTTCAAAAATCTGACTTTCGGCCATTCACTCAAAAATGGTGCCAAACGGTTGCAAATGCTCCCCTGAGAGGTTTGACGGTCGAAACAGAAGGCTTTTTATCACAGGAAAAGAAATCAGCCCTCAACAACTTAACCGGCAGAAAAAGATTTTTTTTAAAAAAAATCCCTACGCCCCGGGTCACAATTTCTTCAAAAATCTGACTTTCGGCCATTCACTCAAAAATGGTGCCAAACGGTTGCAAATGCTCCCCTGAGAGGTTTGGCGGTCGAAACAGAAGGCTTTTTATCACAGGAAAAGAAATCAGCCCTTGACAACTTAACCGGCAGAAAAAGATTTTTTTTGAAAAAATCCCTAAGCCCCGGGGTCACAATTTCTTCAAAAATCTGACTTTCGGACATTCACTCAAAAATGGTGCCAAACGGTTGCAAATGCTCCCCTGAGAGGTTTGGCGGTCGAAACAGAAGGCTTTTTATCACAGGAAAAGAAATCAGCCCTCAACAACTTAACCGGCAGAAAAAGATTTTTTTGAAAAAATCCCTAAGCCCCGGGGTCACAATTTCTTCAAAAATCTGACTTTCGGCCATTCACTCAAAAATGGTGCCAAACGGTTGCAAATGCTCCCCTGAGAGGTTTGGCGGTCGAAACAGAAGGCTTTTTATCACAGGAAAAGAAATCAGCCCTCGACAACTTAACCGGCAGAAAAAGATTTTTTTGAAAAAATCCCTAAGCCCCGGGGTCACAATTTCTTCAAAAATCTGACTTTCGGCCATTCACTCAAAAATGGTGCCAAACGGTTGCAAATGCTCCCCTGAGAGGTTTGGCGGTCGAAACAGAAGGCTTTTTATCACAGGAAAAGAAATCAGCCCTCGACAACTTAACCGGCAGAAAAAGATTTTTTTGAAAAAATCCCTAAGCCCCGGGGTCACAATTTCTTCAAAAATCTGACTTTCGGCCATTCACTCAAAAATGGTTCCAAACGGTTGCAAATGCTCCCCTGAGAGGTTTGGCGGTCGAAACAGAAGGCTTTTTATCACAGGAAAAGAAATCAGCCCTCAACAACTTAACCGGCAGAATTTATTTTTTTTTGAAAAAATCCCTAAGCCCCGGGGTCACAATTTCTTCAAAAATCTGACTTTCGGCCATTCACTCAAAAATGGTGCCAAACGGTTGCAAATGCTCCCCTGAGAGGTTTGGCGGTCGAAACAGAAGGCTTTTTATCACAGGAAAAGAAATCAGCCCTCGACAACTTAACTGGCAGAAAAAGATTTTTTTGAAAAAATCCCTAAGCCCCGGGGTCACAATTTCTTCAAAAATCTGACTTTCGGCCATTCACTCAAACATGGTGCCAAACGGTTGCAAATGCTCCCCTGAGAGGTTTGGCGGTCGAAACAGAAGGCTTTTTATCACAGGAAAAGAAAGCAGCCCTCGACAACTTAACCGGTAGAATTTTTTTTTTTTGAAAAAATCCCTAAGCCCCGGCTGACTTTCGGCCATTCACTCAAAAATGGTGCCAAACGGTTGCAAATGCTCCCCTGAGAGGATTGGCGGTCGAAACAGAAGGCTTTTTATCACAGGAAAAGAAATCAGCCCTCGACAACTTAACCGGTAGAAAAAGATTTTTTTTGAAAAAATCCCTAAGCCCCGGGGTCACAATTTCTTCAAAAATCTGACTTTCGGCCATTCACTCAAAAATGGTGCCAAACGGTTGCAAATGCTCCCCTGAGAGGTTTGACGGTCGAAACAGAAGGCTTTTTATCACAGGAAAAGAAATCAGCCCTCAACAACTTAACCGGCAGAAAAAGATTTTTTTTAAAAAAAATCCCTACGCCCCGGGTCACAATTTCTTCAAAAATCTGACTTTCGGCCATTCACTCAAAAATGGTTCCAAACGGTTGCAAATGCTCCCCTGAGAGGTTTGGCGGTCGAAACAGAAGGCTTTTTATCACAGGAAAAGAAATCAGCCCTCAACAACTTAACCGGCAGAATTTATTTTTTTTTGAAAAAATCCCTAAGCCCCGGGGTCACAATTTCTTCAAAAATCTGACTTTCGGCCATTCACTCAAAAATGGTGCCAAACGGTTGCAAATGCTCCCCTGAGAGGTTTGGCGGTCGAAACAGAAGGCTTTTTATCACAGGAAAAGAAATCAGCCCTCGACAACTTAACTGGCAGAAAAAGATTTTTTTGAAAAAATCCCTAAGCCCCGGGGTCACAATTTCTTCAAAAATCTGACTTTCGGCCATTCACTCAAACATGGTGCCAAACGGTTGCAAATGCTCCCCTGAGAGGTTTGGCGGTCGAAACAGAAGGCTTTTTATCACAGGAAAAGAAAGCAGCCCTCGACAACTTAACCGGTAGAATTTTTTTTTTTTGAAAAAATCCCTAAGCCCCGGCTGACTTTCGGCCATTCACTCAAAAATGGTGCCAAACGGTTGCAAATGCTCCCCTGAGAGGATTGGCGGTCGAAACAGAAGGCTTTTTATCACAGGAAAAGAAATCAGCCCTCGACAACTTAACCGGTAGAAAAAGATTTTTTTTGAAAAAATCCCTAAGCCCCGGGGTCACAATTTCTTCAAAAATCTGACTTTCGGCCATTCACTCAAAAATAGTGCCAAACGGTTGCAAATGCTCCCCTGAGAGGTTTGACGGTCGAAACAGAAGGCTTTTTATCACAGGAAAAGAAATCAGCCCTCAACAACTTAACCGGCAGAAAAAGATTTTTTTAAAAAAAAATCCCTACGCCCCGGGTCACAATTTCTTCAAAAATCTGACTTTCGGCCATTCACTCAAAAATGGTGCCAAACGGTTGCAAATGCTCCCCTGAGAGGTTTGGCGGTCGAAACAGAAGGCTTTTTATCACAGGAAAAGAAATCAGCCCTTGACAACTTAACCGGCAGAAAAAGATTTTTTTTGAAAAAATCCCTAAGCCCCGGGGTCACAATTTCTTCAAAAATCTGACTTTCGGACATTCACTCAAAAATGGTGCCAAACGGTTGCAAATGCTCCCCTGAGAGGTTTGGCGGTCGAAACAGAAGGCTTTTTATCACAGGAAAAGAAATCAGCCCTCAACAACTTAACCGGCAGAAAAAGATTTTTTTGAAAAAATCCCTAAGCCCCGGGGTCACAATTTCTTCAAAAATCTGACTTTCGGCCATTCACTCAAAAATGGTGCCAAACGGTTGCAAATGCTCCCCTGAGAGGTTTGGCGGTCGAAACAGAAGGCTTTTTATCACAGGAAAAGAAATCAGCCCTCGACAACTTAACCGGCAGAAAAAGATTTTTTTGAAAAAATCCCTAAGCCCCGGGGTCACAATTTCTTCAAAAATCTGACTTTCGGCCATTCACTCAAAAATGGTGCCAAACGGTTGCAAATGCTCCCCTGAGAGGTTTAGCGGTCGAAACAGAAGGCTTTTTATCACAGGAAAAGAAATCAGCCCTCAACAACTTAACCGGCAGAATTTTTTTTTTTTTGAAAAAATCCCTAAGCCCCGGGGACACAATTTCTTCAAAAATCTGACTTTCGGCCATTCACTCAAAAATGGTGCCAAACGGTTGCAAATGCTCCCCTGAGAGGTTTGGCGGTCGAAACAGAAGGCTTTTTATCACAGGAAAAGAAATCAGCCCTCGACAACTTAACCGGCAGAAAAAGATTTTTTTGAAAAAATCCCTAAGCCCCGGGGTCACAATTTCTTCAAAAATCTGACTTTCGGCCATTCACTCAAACATGGTGCCAAACGGTTGCAAATGCTCCCCTGAGAGGTTTGGCGGTCGAAACAGAAGGCTTTTTATCACAGGAAAAGAAAGCAGCCCTCGACAACTTAACCGGTAGAAATTTTTTTTTTTGAAAAAATCCCTAAGCCCCGGGGTCACAATTTCTTCAAAAATCTGACTTTCGGCCATTCACTCAAAAATGGTGCCAAACGGTTGCAAATGCTCCCCTGAGAGGATTGGCGGTCGAAACAGAAGGCTTTTTATCACAGGAAAAGAAATCAGCCCTCGACAACTTAACCGGTAGAAAAAGATTTTTTTTGAAAAAATCCCTAAGCCCCAGGGTCACAATTTCTTCAAAAATCTGACTTTCGGACATTCATTCAAAAATGGTGCCAAACGGTTGCAAATGCTCCCCTGAGAGGTTTGACGGTCGAAACAGAAGGCTTTTTATCACAGGAAAAGAAATCAGCCCTCAACAACTTAACCGGCAGAAAAAGATTTTTTTAAAAAAAAATCCCTACGCCCCGGGTCACAATTTCTTCAAAAATCTGACTTTCGGCCATTCACTCAAAAATGGTGCCAAACGGTTGCAAATGCTCCCCTGAGAGGTTTGGCGGTCGAAACAGAAGGCTTTTTATCACAGGAAAAGAAATCAGCCCTCGACAACTTAACCGGCAGAAAAAGATTTTTTTTGAAAAAATCCCTAAGCCCCGGGGTCACATTTTCTTCAAAAATCTGACTTTCGGCCATTCACTCAAAAATGGTGCCAAACGGTTGCAAATGCTCCCCTGAGAGGTTTGACGGTCGAAACAGAAGGCTTTTTATCACAGGAAAAGAAATCAGCCCTCAACAACTTAACCGGCAGAAAAAGATTTTTTTGAAAAAACCCCTAAGCCCCGGGGTCACAATTTCTTCAAAAATCTGACATTCGGCCATTCACTCAAACATGGTGCCAAACGGTTGCAAATGCTCCCCTGAGAGGTTTGGCGGTCGAAACAGAAGGCTTTTTATCACAGGAAAAGAAATCAGCCCTCGACAACTTAACCGGCAGAAAAAGATTTTTTTGAAAAAATCCCTAAGCCCCGGGGTCACAATTTCTTCAAAAATCTGACTTTCGGCCATTCATTCAAAAATGGTGCCAAACGGTTGCAAATGCTCGCCTGAGAGGTTTGGCGGTCGAAACAGAAGGCTTTTTATCACAGGAAAAGAAATCAGCCCTCAACAACTTAACCGGCAGAAAAAGATTTTTTTGAAAAAATCCCTAAGCCCCGGGGTCACAATTTCTTCAAAAATCTGACTTTCGGCCATTCACTCAAAAATGGTGCCAAACGGTTGCAAATGCTCCCCTGAGAGGTTTGGCGGTCGAAACAGAAGGCTTTTTATCACAGGAAAAGAAATCAGCCCTCGACAACTTAACCGGCAGAAAAAGATTTTTTTGAAAAAATCCCTAAGCCCCGGGGTCACAATTTCTTCAAAAATCTGACTTTCGGCCATTCACTCAAAAATGGTGCCAAACGGTTGCAAATGCTCCCCTTAGAGGTTTGGCGGTCAAAACAGAAGGCTTTTTATCACAGGAAAAGAAATCAGCCCTCAACAACTTAACCGGCAGAAAAAGATTTTTTTGAAAAAATCCCTAAGCCCCGGGGTCACAATTTCTTCAAAAATCTGACTTTCGGCCATTCACTCAAAAATGGTGCCAAACGGTTGCAAATGCTCGCCTGAGAGGTTTGCCGGTCGAAACAGAAGGCTTTTTATCACAGGAAAAGAAATCAGCCCTCAACAACTTAACCGGCAGAATTTTTTTTTTAAAAAAAGTCCCTAAGCCCCGGGGTCACAATTTCATCAAAAATCTGACTTTCGGCCATTCACTCAAAAATGGTGCCAAACGGTTGCAAATGCTCCCCTGAGTGGTTTGGCGGTCGAAACAGAAGGCTTTTTATCACAGGAAAAGAAATCAGCCCTCGACAACTTAACCGGCAGAAAAAGATTTTTTTGAAAAAATCCCTAAGCCCCGGGGTCACAATTTCTTCAAAAATCTGACTTTCGGCCATTCACTCAAAAATGGTGCCAAACGGTTGCAAATGCTCCCCTGAGAGGTTTAGCGGTCGAAACAGAAGGCTTTTTATCACAGGAAAAGAAATCAGCCCTCAACAACTTAACCGGCAGAATTTTTTTTTTTTTGAAAAAATCCCTAAGCCCCGGGGTCACAATTTCTTCAAAAATCTGACTTTCGGCCATTCACTCAAAAATGGTGCCAAACGGTTGCAAATGCTCCCCTGAGAGGTTTGGCGGTCGAAACAGAAGGCTTTTTATCACAGGAAAAGAAATCAGCCCTCGACAACTTAACCGGCAGAAAAAGATTTTTTTGAAAAAATCCCTAAGCCCCGGGGTCAGAATTTCTTCAAAAATCTGACTTTCGGCCATTCACTCAAACATGGTGCCAAACGGTTGCAAATGCTCCCCTGAGAGGTTTGGCGGTCGAAACAGAAGGCTTTTTATCACAGGAAAAGAAAGCAGCCCTCGACAACTTAACCGGTAGAAATTTTTTTTTTTGAAAAAATCCCTAAGCCCCGGGGTCACAATTTCTTCAAAAATCTGACTTTCGGCCATTCACTCAAAAATGGTGCCAAACGGTTGCAAATGCTCCCCTGAGAGGATTGGCGGTCGAAACAGAAGGCTTTTTATCACAGGAAAAGAAATCAGCCCTCGACAACTTAACCGGTAGAAAAAGATTTTTTTTGAAAAAATCCCTAAGCCCCGGGGTCACAATTTCTTCAAAAATCTGACATTCGGCCATTCACTCAAACATGGTGCCAAACGGTTGCAAATGCTCCCCTGAGAGGTTTGGCGGTCGAAACAGAAGGCTTTTTATCACAGGAAAAGAAATCAGCCCTCGACAACTTAACCGGCAGAAAAAGATTTTTTTGAAAAAATCCCTAAGCCCCGGGGTCACAATTTCTTCAAAAATCTGACTTTCGGCCATTCATTCAAAAATAGTGCCAAACGGTTGCAAATGCTCGCCTGAGAGGTTTGGCGGTCGAAACAGAAGGCTTTTTATCACAGGAAAAGAAATCAGCCCTCAACAACTTAACCGGCAGAAAAAGATTTTTTTGAAAAAATCCCTAAGCCCCGGGGTCACAATTTCTTCAAAAATCTGACTTTCGGCCATTCACTCAAAAATGGTGCCAAACGGTTGCAAATGCTCCCCTGAGAGGTTTGGCGGTCGAAACAGAAGGCTTTTTATCACAGTAAAAGAAATCAGCCCTCGACAACTTAACCGGCAGAAAAAGATTTTTTTTGAAAAAATCCCTAAGCCCCGGGGTCACAATTTCTTCAAAAATCTGACTTTCGGCCATTCACTCAAAAATGGTGCCAAACGGTTGCAAATGCTCCCCTGAGAGGTTTGGCGGTCGAAACAGAAGGCTTTTTATCACAGGAAAAGAAATCAGCCCTCAACAACTTAACCGGCAGAAAAATATTTTGGTGAAAAAATCCCTAAGCCCCGGGGTCACAATTTCATCAAAAATCTGACTTTCGGACATTCACTCAAAAATGGTGCCAAACGGTTGCAAATGCTCCCCTGAGAGGTTTGGCAGTCGAAACAGAAGGCTTTTTATCACAGTAAAGGAAATCAGCCCTCGACAACTTAACCGGCAGAATTTTTTTTTAAAAAAAATCCCTAAGCCCCGGGGTCACAATTTCATCAAAAATCTGACTTTCGGCCATTCACTCAAAAATGGTGCCAAACGGTTGCACATGCTCCCCTGAGAGGTTTGGCGGTCGAAACAGAAGGCTTTTTATCACAGGATAAGAAATCAGCCCTCGACAACTTAACCGGCAGAAAAAGATTTTTTTGAAAAAATCCCTAAGCCCCGGGGTCACAATTTCTTCAAAAATCTGACTTTCGGCCATTCACTCAAAAATGGTGCCAAACGGTTGCAAATGCTCCCCTGAGAGGTTTGGCGGTCGAAACAGAAGGCTTTTTATCACAGGAAAAGAAATCAGCCCTCAACAACTTAACCGGCAGAAAAAGATTTTTTTGAAAAAATCCCTAAGCCCCGGGGTCACAATTTCTTCAAAAATCTGACTTTCGGCCATTCACTCAAAAATGGTGCCAAACGGTTGCAAATGCTCCCCTGAGAGGTTTGGCGGTCGAAACAGAAGGCTTTTTATCACAGGAAAAGAAATCAGCCCTCAACAACTTAACCGGCAGAAAAAGATTTTTTTGAAAAAATCCCTAAGCCCCGGGGTCACAATTTCTTCAAAAATCTGACTTTCGGCCATTCACTCAAAAATGGTGCCAAACGGTTGCAAATGCTCCCCTGAGAGGTTTGGCGGTCGAAACAGAAGGCTTTTTATCACAGCAAAAGAAATCAGCCCTCAACAACTTAACCGGCAGAAATTTTTTTTTTTGAAAAAATCCCTAAGCCCCGGGGTCACAATTTCTTCAAAAATCTGACTTTCGGCCATTCACTCAAAAATGGTGCCAAACGGTTGCAAATGCTCCCCTGAGAGGTTTGGCGGTCGAAACAGAAGGCTTTTTATCACAGGAAAAGAAATCAGCCCTCAACAACTTAACCGGCAGAAAAAGATTTTTTTGAAAAAATCCCTAAGCCCCGGGGTCACAATTTCTTCAAAAATCTGACTTTCGGCCATTCACTCAAAAATGGTGCCAAACGGTTGCAAATGCTCCCCTGAGAGGTTTGGCGGTCGAAACAGAAGGCTTTTTATCACAGGAAAAGAAATCAGCCCTCAACAACTTAACTGGCAGAATTTTTTTTTTTTTGAAAAAATCCCTAAGCCCCGGGGTCACAATTTCTTCAAAAATCTGACTTTCGGCCATTCACTCAAAAATGGTGCCAAACGGTTGCAAATGCTCCCCTGAGAGGTTTGGCGGTCGAAACAGAAGGCTTTTTATCACAGGAAAAGAAATCAGCCCTCAACAACTTAACCGGCAGAAAAAGATTTTTTTAAAAAAAATCCCTACGCCCCGGGTCACAATTTCTTCAAAAATCTGACTTTCGGCCATTCACTCAAAAATGGTGCCAAACGGTTGCAAATGCTCCCCTGAGAGGTTTGGCGGTCGAAACAGAAGGCTTTTTATCACAGGAAAAGAAATCAGCCCTCAACAACTTAACCGGCAGAAATTTTTTTTTTTGAAAAAATCCCTAAGCCCCGGGGTCACAATTTCTTCAAAAATCTGACTTTCGGCCATTCACTCAAAAATGGTGCCAAACGGTTGCAAATGCTCGCCTGAGAGGTTTGGCGGTCGAAACAGAAGGCTTTTTATCACAGGAAAAGAAACCAGCCCTCCACAACTTAACCGGCAGAAAAAGATTTTTTTGAAAAAATCCCTAAGCCCCGGGGTCACAATTTCTTCAAAAATCTGCCTTTCGGCCATTCACTCAAAAATGGTGCCAAACGGTTGCAAATGCTCCCCTGAGAGGTTTGGCGGTCGAAACAGAAGGCTTTTTATCACAGGAAAAGAAATCAGCCCTCGACAACTTAACCGGCAGAAAAAGATTTTTTTGAAAAAATCCCTAAGCCCCGGGGTCACAATTTCTTCAAAAATCTGACTTTCGGCCATTCACTCAAAAATGGTTCCAAACGGTTGCAAATGCTCCCCTGAGAGGTTTGGCGGTCGAAACAGAAGGCTTTTTATCACAGGAAAAGAAATCCGCCCTCAACAACTTAACCGGCAGAAAAAGATTTTTTTGAAAAAATCCCTAAGCCTCGGGGTCACAATTTCTTTAAAAATCTGACTTTCGGCCATTCACTCAAACATGGTGCCAAACGGTTGCAAATGCTCCCCTGAGAGGTTTGGCGGTTGAAACAGAAGGCTTTTTATCACAGGAAAAGAAATCAGCCCTCGACAACTTAACCGGCAGAAAAAGATTTTTTTGAAAAAATCCCTAAGCCCCGGGGTCACAATTTCTTCAAAAATCTGACTTTCGGCCATTCACTCAAAAATGGTGCCAAACGGTTGCAAATGCTCCCCTGAGAGGTTTGGCGGTCGAAACAGAAGGCTTTTTATCACAGGAAAAGAAATCAGCCCTCAACAACTTAACCGGCAGAAATTTTTTTTTTTGAAAAAATCCCTAAGCCCCGGGGTCACAATTTCTTCAAAAATCTGACTTTCGGCCATTCACTCAAAAATGGTGCCAAACGGTTGCAAATGCTCCCCTGAGAGGTTTGGCGGTCGAAACAGAAGGCTTTTTATCACAGGAAAAGAAATCAGCCCTCAACAACTTAACCGGCAGAAAAAGATTTTTTTGAAAAAATCCCTAAGCCCCGGGGTCACAATTTCTTCAAAAATCTGACTTTCGGCCATTCACTCAAAAATGGTGCCAAACGGTTGCAAATGCTCCCCTGAGAGGTTTGGCGGTCGAAACACAAGGCTTTTTATCACAGGAAAAGAAATCAGCCCTCAACAACTTAACCGGCAGAAATTTTTTTTTTTGAAAAAATCCCTAAGCCCCGGGGTCACAATTTCTTCAAAAATCTGACTTTCGGCCATTCACTCAAAAATGGTGCCAAACGGTTGAAAATGCTCCCCTGAGAGGTTTGGCGGTCGAAACAGAAGGCTTTTTATCACAGGAAAAGAAATCAGCCCTCAACAACTTAACCGGCAGAAAAAGATTTTTTTGAAAAAATCCCTAAGCCCCGGGGTCACAATTTCTTCAAAAATCTGACTTTCGGCCATTCACTCAAAAATGGTGCCAAACGGTTGCAAATGCTCCCCTGAGAGGTTTGGCGGTCGAAACAGAAGGCTTTTTATCACAGGAAAAGAAATCAGCCCTCAACAACTTAACTGGCAGAATTTTTTTTTTTTTGAAAAAATCCCTAAGCCCCGGGGTCACAATTTCTTCAAAAATCTGACTTTCGGCCATTCACTCAAAAATGGTGCCAAACGGTTGCAAATGCTCCCCTGAGAGGTTTGGCGGTCGAAACAGAAGGCTTTTTATCACAGGAAAAGAAATCAGCCCTCAACAACTTAACCGGCAGAAAAAGATTTTTTTAAAAAAAATCCCTACGCCCCGGGTCACAATTTCTTCAAAAATCTGACTTTCGGCCATTCACTCAAAAATGGTGCCAAACGGTTGCAAATGCTCCCCTGAGAGGTTTGGCGGTCGAAACAGAAGGCTTTTTATCACAGGAAAAGAAATCAGCCCTCAACAACTTAACCGGCAGAAATTTTTTTTTTTGAAAAAATCCCTAAGCCCCGGGGTCACAATTTCTTCAAAAATCTGACTTTCGGCCATTCACTCAAAAATGGTGCCAAACGGTTGCAAATGCTCCCCTGAGAGGTTTGGCGGTCGAAACAGAAGGCTTTTTATCACAGGAAAAGAAATCAGCCCTCGACAACTTAACCGGCAGAAAAAGATTTTTTTGAAAAAATCCCTAAGCCCCGGGGTCACAATTTCTTCAAAAATCTGACTTTCGGCCATTCACTCAAAAATGGTTCCAAACGGTTGCAAATGCTCCCCTGAGAGGTTTGGCGGTCGAAACAGAAGGCTTTTTATCACAGGAAAAGAAATCAGCCCTCAACAACTTAACCGGCAGAATTTATTTTTTTTTGAAAAAATCCCTAAGCCCCGGGGTCACAATTTCTTCAAAAATCTGACTTGCAGCCATTCACTCAAAAATGGTGCCAAACGGTTGCAAATGCTCCCCTGAGAGGTTTGGCGGTCGAAACAGAAGGCTTTTTATCACAGGAAAAGAAAGCAGCCCTCGACAACTTAACCGGTAGAAATTTTTTTTTTTGAAAAAATCCCTAAGCCCCGGGGTCACAATTTCTTCAAAAATCTGACTTTCGGCCATTCACTCAAAAATGGTGCCAAACGGTTGCAAATGCTCCCCTGAGAGGTTTGGCGGTCGAAACAGAAGGCTTTTTATCACAGGAAAAGAAATCAGCCCTCGACAACTTAACCGGCAGAAAAAGATTTTTTTTGAAAAAATCCCTAAGCCCCGCGGTCACAATTTCTTCAAAAATCTGACTTTCGGCCATTCACTCAAAAATGGTGTCAAACGGTTGCAAATGCTCCCCTGAGAGGTTTGGCGGTCGAAACAGAAGGCTTTTTATCACAGGATAAGAAATCAGCCCTCGACAACTTAACCGGCAGAAAAAGATTTTTTTGAAAAAATCCCTAAGCCCCGGGGTCACAATTTCTTCAAAAAACTGACTTTCGGCCATTCACTCAAAAATGGTGCCAAACGGTTGCAAATGCTCCCCTGAGAGGTTTGGCGGTCGAAACAGAAAGCTTTTTATCACAGGAAAAGAAATCAGCCCTCCACAACTTAACTGGTAGAATAAGATTTTTTTTCTACCAGTTAAGAACAAGAACAAGAAAAAGATTTTTTTGAAAAAATCCCTAAGCAATTTAGGGAATTTAGGGAATTTAGGGAATTTAGGGAATTTAGGGAATTGCAAATGCTCCCCTGAGAGGTTTGGCGGTCGAAACAGAAGGCTTTTTATCACAGGAAAAGAAATCAGCCCTCCACAACTTAACTGGTAGAAAAAGATTTTTTTTTGAAAAATCCCTATGCCCCGGGGACACAATTTCTTCAAAAATCTGACTTTCGGCCATTCACTCAAAAATGGTACCAAACGGTTGCAAATGCTCCCCTGAGAGGTTTGGCGGTCGAAACAGAAGGCTTTTTATCACAGGAAAAGAAATCAGCCCTCGACAACTTAACTGGGAGAAAAAGATTTTTTTGAAAAAATCCCTAAGCCCCGGGGTCACAATTTCTTCAAAAATCTGACTTTCGGCCATTCACTCAAACATGGTGCCAAACGGTTGCAAATGCTCCCCTGAGAGGTTTGGCGGTCGAAACAGAAGGCTTTTTATCACAGGAAAAGAAAGCAGCCCTCGACAACTTAACCGGTAGAAATTTTTTTTTTTGAAAAAATCCCTAAGCCCCGGGGTCACAATTTCTTCAAAAATCTGACTTTCGGCCATTCACTCAAAAATGGTGCCAAACGGTTGCAAATGCTCCCCTGAGAGGATTGGCGGTCGAAACAGAAGGCTTTTTATCACAGGAAAAGAAATCAGCCCTCGACAACTTAACCGGTAGAAAAAGATTTTTTTTGAAAAAATCCCTAAGCCCCGGGGTCACAATTTCTTCAAAAATCTGACTTTCGGCCATTCACTCAAAAATGGTGCCAAACGGTTGCAAATGCTCCCCTGAGAGATTTGACGGTCGAAACAGAAGGCTTTTTATCACAGGAAAAGAAATCAGCCCTCAACAACTTAACCGGCAGAAAAAGATTTTTTTAAAAAAAAATCCCTACGCCCCGGGTCACAATTTCTTCAAAAATCTGACTTTCGGCCATTCACTCAAAAATGGTGCCAAACGGTTGCAAATGCTCCCCTGAGAGGTTTGGCGGTCGAAACAGAAGGCTTTTTATCACAGGAAAAGAAATCAGCCCTCAACAACTTAACCGGCAGAATTTTTTTTTTTTTGAAAAAATCCCTAAGCCCCGGGGTCACAATTTCATCAAAAATCTGACTTTCGGCCATTCACTCAAAAATGGTGCCAAACGGTTGCAAATGCTCCCCTGAGAGGTTTGGCGGTCGAAACAGAAGGCTTTTTATCACAGGAAAAGAAATCAGCCCTCGACAACTTAACCGGCAGAAAAAGATTTTTTTTGAAAAAATCCCTAAGCCCCGCGGTCACAATTTCTTCAAAAATCTGACTTTCGGCCATTCACTCAAAAATGGTGTCAAACGGTTGCAAATGCTCCCCTGAGAGGTTTGGCGGTCGAAACAGAAGGCTTTTTATCACAGGATAAGAAATCAGCCCTCGACAACTTAACCGGCAGAAAAAGATTTTTTTGAAAAAATCCCTAAGCCCCGGGGTCACAATTTCTTCAAAAATCTGACTTTCGGCCATTCACTCAAAAATGGTGCCAAACGGTTGCAAATGCTCCCCTGAGAGGTTTGGCGGTGGAAACAGAAGGCTTTTTATCACAGGAAAAGAAATCAGCCCTCAACAACTTAACCGGCAGAATTATTTTTTTTTGAAAAAATCCCTAAGCCCCGGGGTCACAATTTCTTCAAAAATCTGACTTTCGGCCATTCACTCAAAAATGGTGCCAAACGGTTGCAAATGCTCCCCTGAGAGGTTTGGCGGTCGAAACAGAAGGCTTTTTATCACAGGAAAAGAAATCAGCCCTCAACAACTTAACCGGCAGAATTTATTTTTTTTTGAAAAAATCCCTAAGCCCCGGGGTCACAATTTCTTCAAAAATCTGACTTTCGGCCATTCACTCAAAAATGGTGCCAAACGGTTGCAAATGCTCCCCTGAGAGGTTTGGCGGTCGAAACAGAAGGCTTTTTATCACAGGAAAAGAAATCAGCCCTCGACAACTTAACTGGCAGAAAAAGATTTTTTTGAAAAAATCCCTAAGCCCCGGGGTCACAATTTCTTCAAAAATCTGACTTTCGGCCATTCACTCAAACATGGTGCCAAACGGTTGCAAATGCTCCCCTGAGAGGTTTGGCGGTCGAAACAGAAGGCTTTTTATCACAGGAAAAGAAAGCAGCCCTCGACAACTTAACCGGTAGAAATTTTTTTTTTTTGAAAAAATCCCTAAGCCCCGGGGTCACAATTTCTTCAAAAATCTGACTTTCGGCCATTCACTCAAAAATGGTGCCAAACGGTTGCAAATGCTCCCCTGAGAGGATTGGCGGTCGAAACAGAAGGCTTTTTATCACAGGAAAAGAAATCAGCCCTCGACAACTTAACCGGTAGAAAAAGATTTTTTTTGAAAAAATCCCTAAGCCCCGGGGTCACAATTTCTTCAAAAATCTGACTTTCGGCCATTCACTCAAAAATGGTGCCAAACGGTTGCAAATGCTCCCCTGAGAGGTTTGACGGTCGAAACAGAAGGCTTTTTATCACAGGAAAAGAAATCAGCCCTCAACAACTTAACCGGCAGAAAAAGATTTTTTTTTAAAAAAATCCCTAAGCCCCGGGGTCACAATTTCTTCAAAAATCTGACTTTCGGCCATTCACTCAAAAATGGTGCCAAACGGTTGCAAATGCTCCCCTGAGAGGTTTGGCGGTCGAAACAGAAGGCTTTTTATCACAGGAAAAGAAATCAGCCCTCAACAACTTAACCGGCAGAATTTTTTTTTTTTTGAAAAAATCCCTAAGCCCCGGGGTCACAATTTCTTCAAAAATCTGACTTTCGGCCATTCACTCAAAAATGGTGCCAAACGGTTGCAAATGCTCCCCTGAGAGGTTTGGCGGTCGAAACAGAAGGCTTTTTATCACAGGAAAAGAAATCAGCCCTCGACAACTTAACCGGCAGAAAAAGATTTTTTTGAAAAAATCCCTAAGCCCCGGGGTCACAATTTCTTCAAAAATCTGACTTTCGGCCATTCACTCAAACATGGTGCCAAACGGTTGCAAATGCTCCCCTGAGAGGTTTGGCGGTCGAAACAGAAGGCTTTTTATCACAGGAAAAGAAATCAGCCCTCGACAACTTAACCGGCAGAAAAAGATTTTTTTGAAAAAATCCCTAAGCCCCAGGGTAACAATTTCTTCAAAAATCTGACTTTCGGCCATTCACTCAAAAATGGTGCCAAACGGTTGCAAATGCTCCCCTGAGAGGTTTGGCGGTCGAAACAGAAGGCTTTTTATCACAGGAAAAGAAATCAGCCCTCATTAACTTAACCGGCAGAAATTTTTTTTTTTGAAAAAATCCCTAAGCCCCGGGGTCACAATTTCTTCAAAAATCTGACTTTCGGCCATTCACTCAAAAATGGTGCCAAACGGTTGCAAATGCTCCCCTGAGAGGTTTGGCGGTGGAAACAGAAGGCTTTTTATCACAGGAAAAGAAATCAGCCCTCGACAACTTAACCGGCAGAAAAAGATTTTTTTTGAAAAAATCCCTAAGCCCCGCGGTCACAATTTCTTCAAAAATCTGACTTTCGGCCATTCACTCAAAAATGGTGTCAAACGGTTGCAAATGCTCCCCTGAGAGGTTTGGCGGTCGAAACAGAAGGCTTTTTATCACAGGATAAGAAATCAGCCCTCGACAACTTAACCGGCAGAAAAGGATTTTTTTGAAAAAATCCCTAAGCCCCGGGGTCACAATTTCTTCAAAAAACTGACTTTCGGCCATTCACTCAAAAATGGTGCCAAACGGTTGCAAATGCTCCCCTGAGAGGTTTGGCAGTCGAAACAGAAAGCTTTTTATCACAGGAAAAGAAATCAGCCCTCCACAACTTAACTGGTAGAATAAGATTTTTTTTCTACCAGTTAAGAACAAGAACAAGAAAAAGATTTTTTTGAAAAAATCCCTAAGCAATTTAGGGAATTTAGGGAATTTAGGGAATTTAGGGAATTTAGGGAATTTAGGGAATTTAGGGAATTGCAAATGCTCCCCTGAGAGGTTTGGCGGTCGAAACAGAAGGCTTTTTATCACAGGAAAAGAAATCAGCCCTCCACAACTTAACTGGTAGAAAAAGATTTTTTTTTGAAAAATCCCTAAGCCCCGGGGACACAATTTCTTCAAAAATCTGACTTTCGGCCATTCACTCAAAAATGGTGCCAAACGGTTGCAAATGCTCCCCTGAGGGGTTTGGCGGTCGAAACAGAAGGCTTTTTATCACAGGAAAAGAAATCAGCCCTCGACAACTTAACCGGCAGAAAAAGATTTTTTTGAAAAAATCCCTAAGCCCCGGGGTCACACTTTCTTCAAAAATCTGACTTTCGGCCATTCACTCAAAAATGGTGCCAAACAGTTGCCAATGCTCCCCTGAGAGCTTTGGCGGTCGAAACAAAAGGCTTTTTATCACAGGAAAAGAAATCAGCCCTCGACAACTTAACCGGCAGAAAAAGATTTTTTTGAAAAAATCCCTAAGCCCCGGGATCACAATTTCTTCAAAAATCTGACTTTCGGCCATTCACTCAAAAATGGTGCCAAACGGTTGCAAATGCTCTCCTGAGAGGTTTTGCGGTCGAAACAGAAGGCTTTTTATCACAGGAAAAGAAATCAGCCCTCAAGAACTTAACCGGCAGAATTTTTTTTTTTTTTAAAAAAATCCCTAAGCCCCGGGGTCACAATTTCTTCAAAAATCTGACTTCCGGCCATTCACTCAAAAATGGTGCCAAACGGTTGCAAATGCTCCCCTGAGAGGTTTGGCGGTCGAAACAGAAGGCTTTTTATCACAGGAAAAGAAATCAGCCCTCAACAACTTAACCGGCAGAAATTCTTTTTTTTTGAAAAAATCCCTAATCCCCGGGGTCACAATTTCTTCAAAAATCTGACTTTCGGCCATTCACTCAAAAATGGTGCCAAACGGTTGCAAATGCTCGCCTGAGAGGTTTGGCGGTCGAAACAGAAGGCTTTTTATCACAGGAAAAGAAATCAGCCCTCAACAACTTAACCGGCAGAAATTTTTTTTTTTTGAAAAAATCCCTAAGCCCCGGGGTCACAATTTCTTCAAAAATCTTACTTTCGGCCATTCACTCAAAAATGGTGCCAAACGGTTGCAAATGCTCCCCTGAGAGGTTTGGCGGTCGAAACAGAAAGCTTTTTATCACAGGAAAATAAATCAGCCCTCGACAACTTAACCGGTAGAAAAAATTTTTTTTGAAAAAATCCCTAAGCCCCGGGGTCACAATTTCTTCAAAAATCTGACTTTCGGCCATTCACTCAAAAATGGTGCCAAACGGTTGCAAATGCTCCCCTTAGAGGTTTGGCAGTCAAAACAGAAGGCTTTTTATCACAGGAAAAGAAATCAGCCCTCAACAACTTAACCGGCAGAAAAAGATTTTTATGAAAAAATCCCTAAGCTCCGGGGTCACAATTTCTTCAAAAATCTGACTTTCGGCCATTCACTCAAAAATGGTGCCAAACGGTTGCAAATGCTCCCCTGAGAGGTTTGGCGGTCGAAACCGAAGGCTTTTTATCACAGGAAAAGAAATCAGCCCTCCACAACTTAACTGGTAGAATAAGATTTTTTTTCTACCAGTTAAGAACAAGAACAAGAAAAAGATTTTTTTGAAAAAATCCCTAAGCAATTTAGGGAATTTAGGGAATTTAGGGAATTTAGGGAATTTAGGGAATTGCAAATGCTCCCCTGAGAGGTTTGGCGGTCGAAACAGAAGGCTTTTTATCACAGGAAAAGAAATCAGCCCTCCACAACTTAACTGGTAGAAAAAGATTTTTTTTGAAAAATCCCTAAACCCCGGGGTCACAATTTCTTCAAAAATCTGACTTTCGGCCATTCACTCAAAAATGGTGCCAAACGGTTGCAAATGCTCCCCTGAGAGGTTTGGCGGTCGAAACAGAAGGCTTTTTATCACAGGAAAAGAAATCAGCCCTCGACAACTTAACCGGCAGAAAAAGATTTTTTTGAAAAAATCCCTAAGCCCCGGGGTCACAATTTCTTCAAAAATCTGACTTTCGGCCATTCACTCAAAAATGGTGCCAAACAGTTGCAAATGCTCCCCTGAGCGCTTTGGCGGTCGAAACAAAAGGCTTTTTATCACAGGAAAAGAAATCAGCCCTCGACAACTTAACCGGCAGAAAAAGATTTTTTTGAAAAAATCCCTAAGCCCCGGGATCACAATTTCTTCAAAAATCTGACTTTCGGCCATTCACTCAAAAATGGTGCCAAACGGTTGCAAATGCTCTCCTGAGAGGTTTGGCGGTCGAAACAGAAGGCTTTTTATCACAGGAAAAGAAATCAGCCCTCAAGAACTTAACCGGCAGAAAAAGATTTTTTTGAAAAAATCCCTAAGCCCCGGGGTCACAATTTCTTCAAAAATCTGACTTTCGGCCATTCACTCAAAAATGGTGCCAAACGGTTGCAAATGCTCGCCTGAGAGGTTTGCCGGTCGAAACAGAAGGCTTTTTATCACAGGAAAAGAAATCAGCCCTCAACAACTTAACCGGCAGAATTTTTTTTTAAAAAAAAGTCCCTAAGCCCCGGGGTCACAATTTCATCAAAAATCTGACTTTCGGCCATTCACTCAAAAATGGTGCCAAACGGTTGCAAATGCTCCCCTGAGAGGTTTGGCGGTCGAAACAGAAGGCTTTTTACCACAGGAAAAGAAATCAGCCCTCCACAACTTAACTGGTAGAAAAAGATTTTTTTTTGAAAAATCCCTAAGCCCCGGGGACACAATTTCTTCAAAAATCTGACTTTCGGCCATTCACTCAAAAATGGTGCCAAACGGTTGCAAATGCTCCCCTGAGAGGTTTGGCGGTCGAAACAGAAGGCTTTTTATCACAGGAAAAGAAATCAGCCCTCGACAACTTAACCGGCAGAAAAAGATTTTTTTGAAAAAATCCCTAAGCCCCGGGGTCACAATTTCTTCAAAAATCTGACTTTCGGCCATTCACTCAAAAATGGTGCCAAACAGTTGGAAATGCTCCCCTGAGAGCTTTGGCGGTCGAAACAAAAGGCTTTTTATCACAGGAAAAGAAATCAGCCCTCGACAACTTAACCGGCAGAAAAAGATTTTTTTGAAAAAATCCCTAAGCCCCGGGATCACAATTTCTTCAAAAATCTGACTTTCGGCCATTCACTCAAAAATGGTGCCAAACGGTTGCAAATGCTCTCCTGAGAGGTTTGGCGGTCGAAACAGAAGGCTTTTTATCACAGGAAAAGAAATCAGCCCTCAAGAACTTAACCGGCAGAATTTTTTTTTTTTTTTTAAAAATCCCTAAGCCCCGGGGTCACAATTTCTTCAAAAATCTGACTTCCGGCCATTCACTCAAAAATGGTGCCAAACGGTTGCAAATGCTCCCCTGAGAGGTTTGGCGGTCGAAACAGAAGGCTTTTTATCACAGGAAAAGAAATCAGCCCTCAACAACTTAACCGGCAGAAAAAGATTTTTTTGAAAAAATCCCTAAGCCCCGGGGTCACAATTTCTTCAAAAATCTGACTTTCGGCCATTCACTCAAAAATGGTGCCAAACGGTTGCAAATGCTCGCCTGAGAGGTTTGGCGGTCGAAACAGAAGGCTTTTTATCACAGGAAAAGAAATCAGCCCTCAACAACTTAACCGGCAGAAATTTTTTTTTTTGAAAAAATCCCTAAGCCCCGGGGTCACAATTTCTTCAAAAATCTTACTTTCGGCCATTCACTCAAAAATGGTGCCAAACGGTTGCAAATGCTCCCCTGAGAGGTTTGGCGGTCGAAACAGAAAGCTTTTTATCACAGGAAAATAAATCAGCCCTCGACAACTTAACCGGTAGAAAAATTTTTTTTTGAAAAAATCCCTAAGCCCCGGGGTCACAATTTCTTCAAAAATCTGACTTTCGGCCATTCACTCAAAAATGGTGCCAAACGGTTGCAAATGCTCCCCTGAGAGGTTTGGCGGTCGAAACAGAAGGCTTTTTATCACAGGAAAAGAAATCAGCACTCGACAACTTAACCGGCAGAAAAAGATTTTTTTGAAAAAATCCCTAAGCCCCGGGGTCACAATTTCTTCAAAAATCTGACTTTCGGCCATTCACTCAAAAATGGTGCCAAACGGTTGCAAATGCTCCCCTTAGAGGTTTGGCGGTCAAAACAGAAGGCTTTTTATCACAGGAAAAGAAATCAGCCCTCAACAACTTAACCGGCAGAAAAAGATTTTTTTGAAAAAATCCCTAAGCCCCGGGGTCACAATTTCTTCAAAAATCTGACTTTCGGCCATTCACTCAAAAATGGTGCCAAACGGTTGCAAATGCTCGCCTGAGAGGTTTGCCGGTCGAAACAGAAGGCTTTTTATCACAGGAAAAGAAATCAGCCCTCAACAACTTAACCGGCAGAATTTTTTTTTAAAAAAAAGTCCCTAAGCCCCGGGGTCACAATTTCTTCAAAAATCTGACTTTCGGCCATTCACTCAAAAATGGTGCCAAACGGTTGCAAATGCTCCCCTGAGAGGTTTGGCGGTCGAAACAGAAGGCTTTTTATCACAGGAAAAGAAATCAGCCCTCGACAACTTAACCGGCAGAAAAAGATTTTTTTTGAAAAAATCCCTAAGCCCCGCGGTCACAATTTCTTCAAAAATCTGACTTTCGGCCATTCACTCAAAAATGGTGTCAAACGGTTGCAAATGCTCCCCTGAGAGGTTTGGCGGTCGAAACAGAAGGCTTTTTATCACAGGATAAGAAATCAGCCCTCGACAACTTAACCGGCAGAAAAGGATTTTTTTGAAAAAATCCCTAAGCCCCGGGGTCACAATTTCTTCAAAAAACTGACTTTCGGCCATTCACTCAAAAATGGTGCCAAACGGTTGCAAATGCTCCCCTGAGAGGTTTGGCAGTCGAAACAGAAAGCTTTTTATCACAGGAAAAGAAATCAGCCCTCCACAACTTAACTGGTAGAATAAGATTTTTTTTCTACCAGTTAAGAACAAGAACAAGAAAAAGATTTTTTTGAAAAAATCCCTAAGCAATTTAGGGAATTTAGGGAATTTAGGGAATTTAGGGAATTTAGGGAATTTAGGGAATTGCAAATGCTCCCCTGAGAGGTTTGGCGGTCGAAACAGAAGGCTTTTTATCACAGGAAAAGAAATCAGCCCTCCACAACTTAACTGGTAGAAAAAGATTTTTTTTTGAAAAATCCCTAAGCCCCGGGGACACAATTTCTTCAAAAATCTGACTTTCGGCCATTCACTCAAAAATGGTGCCAAACGGTTGCAAATGCTCCCCTGAGGGGTTTGGCGGTCGAAACAGAAGGCTTTTTATCACAGGAAAAGAAATCAGCCCTCGACAACTTAACCGGCAGAAAAAGATTTTTTTGAAAAAATCCCTAAGCCCCGGGGTCACACTTTCTTCAAAAATCTGACTTTCGGCCATTCACTCAAAAATGGTGCCAAACAGTTGCAAATGCTCCCCTGAGAGCTTTGGCGGTCGAAACAAAAGGCTTTTTATCACAGGAAAAGAAATCAGCCCTCGACAACTTAACCGGCAGAAAAAGATTTTTTTGAAAAAATCCCTAAGCCCCGGGATCACAATTTCTTCAAAAATCTGACTTTCGGCCATTCACTCAAAAATGGTGCCAAACGGTTGCAAATGCTCTCCTGAGAGGTTTTGCGGTCGAAACAGAAGGCTTTTTATCACAGGAAAAGAAATCAGCCCTCAAGAACTTAACCGGCAGAATTATTTTTTTTAAAAAAAAAATCCCTAAGCCCCGGGGTCACAATTTCTTCAAAAATCTGACTTCCGGCCATTCACTCAAAAATGGTGCCAAACGGTTGCAAATGCTCCCCTGAGAGGTTTGGCGGTCGAAACAGAAGGCTTTTTATCACAGGAAAAGAAATCAGCCCTCAACAACTTAACCGGCAGAAATTCTTTTTTTTTGAAAAAATCCCTAATCCCCGGGGTCACAATTTCTTCAAAAATCTGACTTTCGGCCATTCACTCAAAAATGGTGCCAAACGGTTGCAAATGCTCGCCTGAGAGGTTTGGCGGTCGAAACAGAAGGCTTTTTATCACAGGAAAAGAAATCAGCCCTCAACAACTTAACCGGCAGAAATTTTTTTTTTTTGAAAAAATCCCTAAGCCCCGGGGTCACAATTTCTTCAAAAATCTTACTTTCGGCCATTCACTCAAAAATGGTGCCAAACGGTTGCAAATGCTCCCCTGAGAGGTTTGGCGGTCGAAACAGAAAGCTTTTTATCACAGGAAAATAAATCAGCCCTCGACAACTTAACCGGTAGAAAAATTTTTTTTTGAAAAAATCCCTAAGCCCCGGGGTCACAATTTCTTCAAAAATCTGACTTTCGGCCATTCACTCAAAAATGGTGCCAAACGGTTGCAAATGCTCCCCTTAGAGGTTTGGCAGTCAAAACAGAAGGCTTTTTATCACAGGAAAAGAAATCAGCCCTCAACAACTTAACCGGCAGAAAAAGATTTTTATGAAAAAATCCCTAAGCCCCGGGGTCACAATTTCTTCAAAAATCTGACTTTCGGCCATTCACTCAAAAATGGTGCCAAACGGTTGCAAATGCTCCCCTGAGAGGTTTGGCGGTCGAAACCGAAGGCTTTTTATCACAGGAAAAGAAATCAGCCCTCCACAACTTAACTGGTAGAATAAGATTTTTTTTCTACCAGTTAAGAACAAGAACAAGAAAAAGATTTTTTTGAAAAAATCCCTAAGCAATTTAGGGAATTTAGGGAATTTAGGGAATTTAGGGAATTGCAAATGCTCCCCTGAGAGGTTTGGCGGTCGAAACAGAAGGCTTTTTATCACAGGAAAAGAAATCAGCCCTCCACAACTTAACTGGTAGAAAAAGATTTTTTTTGAAAAATCCCTAAACCCCGGGGTCACAATTTCTTCAAAAATCTGACTTTCGGCCATTCACTCAAAAATGGTGCCAAACGGTTGCAAATGCTCGCCTGAGAGGTTTGGCGGTCGAAACAGAAGGCTTTTTATCACAGGAAAAGAAATCAGCCCTCAACAACTTAACCGGCAGAAATTTTTTTTTTTTGAAAAAATCCCTAAGCCCCGGGGTCACAATTTCTTCAAAAATCTTACTTTCGGCCATTCACTCAAAAATGGTGCCAAACGGTTGCAAATGCTCCCCTGAGAGGTTTGGCGGTCGAAACAGAAAGCTTTTTATCACAGGAAAATAAATCAGCCCTCGACAACTTAACCGGTAGAAAAATTTTTTTTTGAAAAAATCCCTAAGCCCCGGGGTCACAATTTCTTCAAAAATCTGACTTTCGGCCATTCACTCAAAAATGGTGCCAAACGGTTGCAAATGCTCCCCTTAGAGGTTTGGCAGTCAAAACAGAAGGCTTTTTATCACAGGAAAAGAAATCAGCCCTCAACAACTTAACCGGCAGAAAAAGATTTTTATGAAAAAATCCCTAAGCCCCGGGGTCACAATTTCTTCAAAAATCTGACTTTCGGCCATTCACTCAAAAATGGTGCCAAACGGTTGCAAATGCTCCCCTGAGAGGTTTGGCGGTCGAAACCGAAGGCTTTTTATCACAGGAAAAGAAATCAGCCCTCCACAACTTAACTGGTAGAATAAGATTTTTTTTCTACCAGTTAAGAACAAGAACAAGAAAAAGATTTTTTTGAAAAAATCCCTAAGCAATTTAGGGAATTTAGGGAATTTAGGGAATTTAGGGAATTGCAAATGCTCCCCTGAGAGGTTTGGCGGTCGAAACAGAAGGCTTTTTATCACAGGAAAAGAAATCAGCCCTCCACAACTTAACTGGTAGAAAAAGATTTTTTTTGAAAAATCCCTAAACCCCGGGGTCACAATTTCTTCAAAAATCTGACTTTCGGCCATTCACTCAAAAATGGTGCCAAACGGTTGCAAATGCTCCCCTGAGAGGTTTGGCGGTCGAAACAGAAGGCTTTTTATCACAGGAAAAGAAATCAGCCCTCGACAACTTAACCGGCAGAAAAAGATTTTTTTGAAAAAATCCCTAAGCCCCGGGGTCACAATTTCTTCAAAAATCTGACTTTCGGCCATTCACTCAAAAATGGTGCCAAACAGTTGCAAATGCTCCCCTGAGCGCTTTGGCGGTCGAAACAAAAGGCTTTTTATCACAGGAAAAGAAATCAGCCCTCGACAACTTAACCGGCAGAAAAAGATTTTTTTGAAAAAATCCCTAAGCCCCGGGATCACAATTTCTTCAAAAATCTGACTTTCGGCCATTCACTCAAAAATGGTGCCAAACGGTTGCAAATGCTCTCCTGAGAGGTTTGGCGGTCGAAACAGAAGGCTTTTTGTCACAGGAAAAGAAATCAGCCCTCAAGAACTTAACCGGCAGAATTTTTTTTTTTTTTTTTAAATCCCTAAGCCCCGGGGTCACAATTTCTTCAAAAATCTGACTTTCGGCCATTCACTCAAAAATGGTGCCAAACGGTTGCAAATGCTCCCCTGAGAGGTTTGGCGGTCGAAACAGAAGGCTTTTTATCACAGGAAAAGAAATCAGCCCTCGACAACTTAACCGGCAGAAAAAGATTTTTTTGAAAAAATCCCTAAGCCCCGGGGTCACAATTTCTTCAAAAATCTGACTTCCGGCCTGTCAGGGAACTGCCATCGGAAGGACAGGAGGTGCAAAGGCTCCCTCAGGTTGAAAGAGACGGAGCAGCTGAAGAGGGAACCAGTAGGGGGCGAGCAGGAACTTCCAGGGAAAGTGAGTCGGAGGGGTGGCTCAGAGACGTTTCCAGCGAAAACAGTGGAGAGGTCTCAGGACCTCCTATAGGGACACCCACGCCTCGCCGGAAACTGTCACGCAGAGAGTCCAGAAGACGTGTTTCCGTGAAAGAGCTTTTATGTTGGAAACGTTTCCGAAAGCAACCACTTTCGGATTCTACTAGCGATTGACGCAGCCATGCCGGAGGGGCTCCGTCACAGGCAGAGGTTTGAAAACCTGATCAAACTCTGAGGGACTTGCATTTTACGCACAAGCAGCTCATCATCCCACCACAGCAATCCGAAAGTCACTGAAAGCCAGCTTGTGCAAGCAGCGGCATCATGAGCGACCCAGCCGGAACCGGAGGAGCAGGAGCAGCTGGAGGAGGTCCAAGCCTGGAAGAAAGGTACAGGGCGTTGGAGATCCAGCTGGCCATGCAAACGGCGAGGCTTGAGGAGAGGAGGGCTCAGGATGCAGAAAAGGGAAAGGAGAAAACCACCTCGATAGCCAGAAAGGTGCCAGGATTGGTGCAGAAATTCGGGGGAGATCCCAGAAACTATCATGCCTTTAGAACTGAGATGCAATACGCTCTCAACCTGCAGTATGATGACTTCCCCGACGAGGAATCGCGAGTGGCTTTTGTAATTGGCCATCTCGAAGGGGGGGCGAAGGATTGGGTTCGACCCCTGATGGCAGTGAATAATGAGATACTAAAGGACACGAGGAAGTTTTTTCGTGCCATGGACCTGATGTTTTCCAGTGACATTGAGCAGGGGGTGGTACGAAGGCAGTTAATGGCTTGCAAACAGGGGAGCCGATCTGTCCGTGAGTACTGGACTGAGTTTACTATGCTGATGCATAAATTGGGGTGGGACCTATCGGCGGAACCCATCCAAATGCTTTTTGAAGAGGGGCTTTCTTCGGCCGTTAAAGATGAACTTTCCCGGGGGCCAAGGGCGGAGTCTATGGACCAGCTGACCAAATCCGCGCTGGCCATAGGAGCGCGCCAGGAAGCGAGAGCTTTGGAAAGGCGGGAAGGGAAAGGAGAACGTTGGAGGGAACTGCGCATTCCGGACATTCCAGAGCCACCTTTCCCGCCGGCAGAGCCGATGGAAGTTGGAACAGCGCGGGCGCGCGCAGTTTCAAATCCCAGTGAAGGGCGGAAGAAGGAGGGAAAGAGCGCCAAGAAATGTTATCTCTGCCAACAGCCAGGGCACTTTGCCAGAGTCTGCCCACAAAGAAAGGAATGGCAAGGGATGGCAGGAGCTGTGGGGGAAAGGGAGGAGGAAAACAAGGAGCAAGTAAAAGCCAACGCCTGGCTGCCACCGTCGGGGCACAGCAGCCAGGCCAAAGAGCAGTGAAAGTGCCCACGCCAGAACCACCCAGACCTGCTTTAGTGATAGAAGTGTCACTAGAGCTGCCAAATGGACACCCCCTACAGGTCAAGGCGCTTTTGGATTCAGGCAGCTCCTGTAATTTTATGAGTAAGGAGTTTGCAGCTGAGCACCAGATACAGACCATCCCTTTAAGTAATCCCTTGCAGGTGACCACGATTGATGGCAGAGAGCTGTTGGGAGGAGAAGTTAGCCAACAGACTGTCCCGATGATAATGAGGGTGGCAAGGCACACCGAACGGATAGCGTTTAATGTGGCCACCTTGGGAGGAGCTCCCATCATCTTGGGGATGAGCTGGCTGGCGCTACACGATCCGCTAGTGGGCTGGCATCAGAGGGTGGTCTCCTTTGGGTCAGCGCATTGCCTAGAACACTGCAAGCAGGGGAAGGTTCAGGGCGGAGACAGAGTCACCCTAGCCGGGATGGAAGTAATGGGCAGAGGGAAGGTGCCCCCGCAATACGCAGATCTGAGCAACGTATTCAGCGAAAGGGAAGCAGACAAACTGCCGCCGCATAGACCCTTTGACTGTCAAATCAACCTACTCCCTGGGGCCCAACTCCCAGTGGGCAAGCTGTACGCCATGTCCGACAGGGAGATGCAGGAGCTGAGGGAGTTCATTGACAAAAACCTGAAGCGAGGTTTCATCAGAGAGTCCCGAGCGGTGGGGGGCAGCCCAGTGTTTTTTGTGGACAAAAAAAACACAGATAAGCCGAGACTTGTGTGTGACTTCAGGGCCTTGAATGCAGTGTCGGAACCCCTGGCTTTCCCTATGCCCCGAATTGATGACATTTTGACCAGGGTAAGGAAGGGAAAGATTTTTACAAAGCTGGACCTGCGGGGGGCGTACAATCTGATACGCATAAGGAAGGGAGATGAATGGAAGACCACCATGTTCACCCCTTTGGGAGCCTTTGAATACCTCGTTATGCCCTTCGGTCTACAAGGAGGCTCCGCGTGCTTTCAAGCGTTTATTAACCACGTTCTGGGGCCTTTGCTCTACAAGAACTGTGTGGCCTTTTTAGACGACGTGTTGGTGTATTCGGAGGATGAGGAGCAGCATGTGAGGGACGTTCGAGAAGTGTTGGGCAGGCTGCAAGCCAACCAGCTGTGGGTGAAACTGGAGAAGTGCCAGTTTCATACCAAGGAGGTGGAATTCCTGGGGTACCGCTTGTCAGACAAGGGATTGGCCATGGATCCAGGCAAGGTCCAAGCGGTACTGGAATGGAAGACACCGAAGACCAAGAAGGATGTGCAAAGATTCTTGGGGTTTGGGAACTTTTATCGGAAGTTCATCAAGAACTTTGCCCACTTGACGGCGCCCATCACCGACTGCCTCAGCAGCAAGAAGAAATTTGTTTGGACGGCGGAGGCGGAGCGAGCATTTGAAGAACTGAAAAGGGCTTTCGCCTCGGAAGAACAACTTCTGCATGTGGATTTACGAAAACCCATGAGAGTGGAAACCGATGCGTCCGACCGGGCGGTAGGGGCGGTACTTCTTCAACCGGGGAGGAGTATGTCAGAGTGGAGACCGTGTGCCTTCTTCTCGCGGAAGCTGAATAAATCCGAGAGGAACTACACGGTGTATGACAGGGAACTACTTGCCATTCACGAAGCGTTCCGGAGGTGGAGACATTTATTAATTGGGGCACAACACAAGGTGCAAGTGTGCACCGACCACAAGAATTTAGAGTATTGGAGAACAGCTCGAGTGCTCAACCAACGACAAGTGAGATGGGCACAGGAATTCTCTAAATTCAACTTTGAAATTTGTTATGTGCCAGGTCCAGAAAACGTCAGGGCGGACGCTCTCTCACGCAAACCAGAGTATTGGGAGGGGGAGGGGGCGATTGAAGAGAGACATGTCATCCCTGAGGACCGCTGGGTGTGTGGGGCGGCGCTGGTGGGGCAACGAGAACTGGTAGAGGAAACGGAAAATGATGAATATGCCCAGGATAAGCTCAGAGGACTCAGGGGGGAGGGCGAGAGCCCCGAAGGTTTTGAGGAAAGAAATGGGGCATTGTATTACAAAGGGGCACTGTATATACCCGAAGGTGAATTGAGGGGGAGAGTACTCAAGCAGTTGCACGATAGCCCCACGGCGGGACATTTTGGGCAACACAAGACCATGTGGTTGGTTACCAGGGAATTCTGGTGGCCCAAGGTGAGGGAAGATGTAAGGGAGTATGTAAGAGGGTGTGACCAATGTCAGCGAGCCAAAGGGGAAAGACGGGCGCCGGCAGGGTTATTAGAACCATTACCCACACCAGAACGGCCTTGGGAAGCGGTATCAATAGATTTTATGACGGATCTGCCGAAGTCCAAGGGGAAGACAGCCATCATGGTAGTAGTAGACCTGTTAACAAAGATGTGCCACTTTGTAGCATGCTCACATGCAGTCACAGCGGAAGAAACAGCGAAGTTGTTTGTAGAACACATCTTTAGGTTGCACGGGGCTCCCTTGAGGGTGATCTCAGACCGCGGCAAACAATTTACTTCCAGGTTCTGGAGGAAGCTCATGAGCTTGCTGCACGTGGAAGTCAATTTTTCAACGGCCCGGCACCCTGAAACCAACGGGCAGGCGGAAAGAGCAAATGGCATTCTTCAACAATATCTGAGGTGTTATGTCAATGACAGAGAGAACGATTGGGTCGAAAAGTTGGCGCTGGCAGAATTTGCCTACAATAATGCGGAGAATGTGTCCACAGGGATGAGCCCCTTTTTGGCTAATTACGGGTGTCACCCCAGGGCATTTCCAGGGGAGGGAGGGGAGAGATGGAGCGTTCCAGCGGCTGAACATTTTGTAGAAGAGATGGAAGCGATCCATCATCAGCTCCAGCTCAACTTAGAAAGGGCCAAGGCACAATATAAGAAGCAGGCAGACAAGAACAGAAGGGAAGGTGAAACCATAAGGGTGGGGGATCAAGTGTGGCTGTCAACCCAAGGGTTGCCGTTCAAAGGGGGTTGTAAGAAATTGAGGCCCAGAAGATTGGGACCCTTTGAGGTCATTCAGCAGGTCAACCCGGTGGCTTTCAAACTCCGGTTACCCAACCACATGAAATTGCACCCAGTGTTCCACAGGTCGTTACTGTCACCATACAGGGGGGGACGTGAAGGGGAGCACGTCAGGGGACCAGCCTTGGAAGAGAGGGAACGCAGCAACCATGTAGCGGAAATCCTCGATTCCAGGTGGAAGGGAAATCAGGTAGAGTATTTGGTGGCGTGGGAAGGGGAACCGGAGTCAGAAAACACCTGGGTGACTGCAGGGGAGGTCAATGACGAGGTTTTAACAGAAACGTTCCACCAAAGATTCCCTAGGAAACCACAGCCGGTAGAAAGGTTTAGGAGGGAGTACTTCGGCACCACCGACGAGGAACAGGAAATGGAAGGATTCACGGAGTCGGAGTTGGAAGAGGGAATAGACTCCGAAGACGAGGAGTATCGAGAGACGAGGGACAGTAGCAGGTGGAGGGAAGTGTTCGAAACTTCGGACGATGAGGAAGGTTCTTTCAGGGGTTTTACTTCCTCCCAGCCCGGAGGGGAGGAGACGGGAGGGGGTGAAGGGGGCCCTGGAGGGGAGGTGGATGTCAGGGAACTGCCATCGGAAGGACAGGAGGTGCAAAGGCTCCCTCAGGTTGAAAGAGACGGAGCAGCTGAAGAGGGAACCAGTAGGGGGCGAGCAGGAACTTCCAGGGAAAGTGAGTCGGAGGGGTGGCTCAGAGACGTTTCCAGCGAAAACAGTGGAGAGGTCTCAGGACCTCCTATAGGGACACCCACGCCTCGCCGGAAACTGTCACGCAGAGAGTCCAGAAGACGTGTTTCCGTGAAAGAGCTTTTATGTTGGAAACGTTTCCGAAAGCAACCACTTTCGGATTCTACTAGCGATTGACGCAGCCATGCCGGAGGGGCTCCGTCACAGGCAGAGGTTTGAAAACCTGATCAAACTCTGAGGGACTTGCATTTTACGCACAAGCAGCTCATCATCCCACCACACGGCCATTCACTCAAAAATGGTGCCAAACGGTTGCAAATGCTCCCCTGAGAGGTTTGGGGGTTGAAACAGAAGGCTTTTTATCACAGGAAAAGAAATCAGCCCTCAACAACTTAACCGGCAGAAATTCTTTTTTTTTGAAAAAATCCCTAATCCCCGGGGTCACAATTTCTTCAAAAATCTGACTTTCGGCCATTCACTCAAAAATGGTGCCAAACGGTTGCAAATGCTCCCCTGAGAGGTTTGGCGGTCGAAACAGAAAGCTTTTTATCACAGGAAAATAAATCAGCCCTCGACAACTTAACCGGCAGAAAAAGATTTTTTTGAAAAAATCCCTAAGCCCCGGGATCACAATTTCTTCAAAAAACTGACTTTCGGCCATTCACTCAAAAATGGTGCCAAACGGTTGCAAATGCTCCCCTGAGAGGTTTGGCGGTCGAAACAGAAAGCTTTTTATCACAGGAAAAGAAATCAGCCCTCCACAACTTAACTGGTAGAATAAGATTTTTTTTCTACCAGTTAAGAACAAGAACAAGAAAAAGATTTTTTTGAAAAAATCCCTAAGCAATTTAGGGAATTTAGGGAATTTAGGGAATTTAGGGAATTTAGGGAATTGCAAATGCTCCCCTGAGAGGTTTGGCGGTCGAAACAGAAGGCTTTTTATCACACGAAAATAAATCAGCCCTCCACAACTTAACTGGTAGAAAAAGATTTTTTTTGAAAAATCCCTAAGCCCCGGGGTCACAATTTCTTCAAAAATCTGACTTCCGGCCATTCACTCAAAAATGGTGCCAAACGGTTGCAAATGCTCCCCTGAGAGGTTTGGCGGTCGAAACAGAGGGCTTTTTATCACAGGAAAAGAAATCAGCCCTCAACAACTTAACCGGCAGAAAAAGATTTTTTTGAAAAAATCCCTAAGCCCCGGGGTCACAATTTCTTCAAAAATCTGAGTTTCGGCCATTCACTCAAAAATGGTGCCAAACGGTTGCAAATGCTCGCCTGAGAGGTTTGGCAGTCGAAACAGAAGGCTTTTTATCACAGGAAAAGAAATCAGCCCTCAACAACTTAACCGGCAGATTTTTTTTTTTTTTGAAAAAATCCCTAAGCCCCGGGGTCACAATTTCTTCAAAAATCTGACTTTCGGCCATTCACTCAAAAATGGTGTCAAACGGTTGCAAATGCTCCCCTGAGAGGTTTGGCGGTCGAAACAGAAGGCTTTTTATCACAGGAAAAGAAATCAGCCCTCGACAACTTAACCGGCAGAAAAAGATTTTTTTGAAAATATCCCTAAGCCCCGGGGTCACAATTTCTTCAAAAATCTGACTTTCGGCCATTCACTCAAAAATGGTGCCAAACGGTTGCAAATGCTCCCCTTAGAGGTTTGGCGGTCAAAACAGAAGGCTTTTTATCACAGGAAAAGAAATCAGCCCTCAACAACTTAACTGGTAGAAAAAGATTTTTTTTGAAAAATCCCTAAGCCCCGGGGTCACAATTTCTTCAAAAATCTGACTTTCGGCCATTCACTCAAAAATGGTGCCAAACGGTTGCAAATGCTCCCCTGAGAGGTTTGGCGGTCGAAACAGAAGGCTTTTTATCACAGGAAAAGAAATCAGCCCTCCACAACTTAACTGGTAGAAAAAGATTTTTTTTGAAAAATCCCTAAGCCCCGGGGTCACAATTTCTTCAAAAATCTGACTTTCGGCCATTCACTCAAAAATGGTGGCAAACGGTTGCAAATGCTCCCCTGAGAGGTTTGGCGGTCGAAACAGAAGGCTTTTTATCACAGGAAAAGAAATCAGCCCTCGACAACTTAACCGGCAGAAAAAGATTTTTTTGAAAAAATCCCTAAGCCCCGGGATCACAATTTCTTCAAAAATCTGACTTTCGGCCATTCACTCAAAAATGGTGCCAAACGGTTGCAAATGCTCTCCTGAGAGGTTTGGCGGTCGAAACAGAAGGCTTTTTATCAAAGGAAAAGAAATCAGCCCTCAAGAACTTAACCGGCAGAATTTTTTTTTTTAAAAAAAAAATCCCTAAGCCCCGGGGTCACAATTTCTTCAAAAATCTGACTTTCGGCCATTCACTCAAAAATGGTGCCAAACGGTTGCAAATGCTCCCCTGAGAGGTTTGGCGGTCGAAACAGAAGGCTTTTTATCACAGGAAAAGAAATCAGCCCTCGACAACTTAACCGGCAGAAAAAGATTTTTTTGAAAAAATCCCTAAGCCCCGGGGTCACAATTTCTTCAAAAATCTGACTTTCGGCCATTCACTCAAAAATGGTGCCAAACAGTTGCAAATGCTCCCCTGAGAGCTTTGGCGGTCGAAACAAAAGGCTTTTTATCACAGGAAAAGAAATCAGCCCTCGACAACTTAACCGGCAGAAAAAGATTTTTTTGAAAAAATCCCTAAGCCCCGGGATCACAATTTCTTCAAAAATCTGACTTTCGGCCATTCACTCAAAAATGGTGCCAAACGGTTGCAAATGCTCTCCTGAGAGGTTTGGCGGTCGAAACAGAAGGCTTTTTATCACAGGAAAAGAAATCAGCCCTCAAGAACTTAACCGGCAGAATTTTTTTTTAAAAAAAAAAAATCCCTAAGCCCCGGGGTCACAATTTCTTCAAAAATCTGACTTTCGGCCATTCACTCAAAAATGGTGCCAAACGGTTGCAAATGCTCCCCTGAGAGGTTTGGCGGTCGAAACAGAAGGCTTTTTATCACAGGAAAAGAAATCAGCCCTCGACAACTTAACCGGCAGAAAAAGATTTTTTTGAAAAAATCCCTAAGCCCCGGGGTCACAATTTCTTCAAAAACCTGACTTCCGGCCATTCACTCAAAAATGTTGCCAAACGGTTGCAAATGCTCCCCTGAGAGGTTTGGGGGTTGAAACAGAAGGCTTTTTATCACAGGAAAAGAAATCAGCCCTCAACAACTTAACCGGCAGAAATTCTTTTTTTTTGAAAAAATCCCTAATCCCCAGGGTCACAATTTCTTCAAAAATCTGACTTTCGGCCATTCACTCAAAAATGGTGCCAAACGGTTGCAAATGCTCCCCTGAGAGGTTTGGCGGTCGAAACAGAAAGCTTTTTATCACAGGAAAATAAATCAGCCCTCGACAACTTAACCGGCAGAAAAAGATTTTTTTGAAAAAATCCCTAAGCCCCGGGGTCACAATTTCTTCAAAAATCTGACTTTCGGCCATTCACTCAAAAATGGTGCCAAACGGTTGCAAATGCTCCCCTTAGAGGTTTGGCGGTCAAAACAGAAGGCTTTTTATCACAGGAAAAGAAATCAGCCCTCAACAACTTAACCGGCAGAAAAAGATTTTTTTGAAAAAATCCCTAAGCCCCGGGGTCACAATTTCTTCAAAAATCTGACTTTCGGCCATTCACTCAAAAATGGTGCCAAACGGTTGCAAATGCTCGCCTGAGAGGTTTGGCGGTCGAAACCGAAGGCTTTTTATCACAGGAAAAGAAATCAGCCCTCCACAACTTAACTGGTAGAAAAAGATTTTTTTCTACCAATTAAGAACAAGAACAAGTAAAAGATTTTTTTGAAAAAATCCCTAAGCAATTTAGGGAATTTAGGGAATTTAGGGAATTTAGGGAATTGCAAATGCTCCCCTGAGAGGTTTGGCGGTCGAAACAGAAGGCTTTTTATCACAGGAAAAGAAATCAGCCCTTGACAACTTAACCGGCAGAAAAAGATTTTTTTGAAAAAATCCCTAAGCCCCGGGGTCACAATTTCTTCAAAAATCTGACTTTCGGCCATTCACTCAAAAATAGGGCCAAACAGTTGCAAATGCTCCCCTGAGAGCTTTGGCGGTCGAAACAAAAGGCTTTTTATCACAGGAAAAGAAATCAGCCCTCGACAACTTAACCGGCAGAAAAAGATTTTTTTGAAAAAATCCCTAAGCCCCGCGATCACAATTTCTTCAAAAATCTGACTTTCGGCCATTCACCCAAAAATGGTGCCAAACAGTTGCAAATGCTCTCCTGAGAGGTTTGGCGGTCGAAACAGAAGGCTTTTTATCACAGGAAAAGAAATCAGCCCTCAACAACTTAACCGGCAGAAAATTTTTTTTTTTGAAAAAATCCCTAAGCCCCGGGGTCACAATTTCTTCAAAAATCTGACTTTCGGCCATTCACTCAAAAATGGTGCCAAACGGTTGCAAATGCTCCCCTGAGAGTTTTGGCGGTCGAAACAGAAGGCTTTTTATCACAGGAAATGAAATCAGCCCTCGACAACTTAACCGGCAGAAATTTTTTTTTTTTTAATATCCCTAATATTAAATGGTGCCAAATGGTTACAAATGCAAGGCTTTTTATCACAGGAAAGGAAATCAGCCCTCGACAACTTAACTGGCAGAAAAAGATTTTTTTGAAAAAATCCCTAAGCCCCGGGGTCACAATTTCTTCAAAATTCTGACTTTCGACCATTCACTCAAAAACTGGTGCCAAACAGTTGCAAATGCTCTCCTGAGAGGTTTGGCGGTCGAAACAGAAGGCTTTTTATCACAGGAAAAGAAATTAGCCCTCAAGAACTTAACCGGCAGAATTTTTTTTTAAAAAAAAAAAATCCCTAAGCCCCGGGGTCACAATTTCTTCAAAAATCTGACTTTCGGCCATTCACTCAAAAATGGTGCCAAATGGTTGCAAATGCTCCCCCGAGAGGTTTGGCGGTTGAAACAGAAGGCTTTTTATCACAGGAAAAGAAATCAGCCCTCAACAACTTAACCGGCAGAAATTCTTTTTTTTTGAAAAAATCCCTAATCCCCGGGGTCACAATTTCTTCAAAAATCTGACTTTCGGCCATTCACTCAAAAATGGTGCCAAACGGTTGCAAATGCTCCCCTGAGAGGTTTGGCGGTCGAAACAGAAAGCTTTTTATCACAGGAAAATAAATCAGCCCTCGACAACTTAACCGGCAGAAAAAGATTTTTTTGAAAAAATCCCTAAGCCCCGGGGTCACAATTTCTTCAAAAATCTGACTTTCGGCCATTCACTCAAAAATGGTGCCAAACGGTTGCAAATGCTCCCCTTAGAGGTTTGGCGGTCAAAACAGAAGGCTTTTTATCACAGGAAAAGAAATCAGCCCTCAACAACTTAACCGGCAGAAAAAGATTTTTATGAAAAAATCCCTAAGCCCCGGGGTCACAATTTCTTCAAAAATCTGACTTTCGGCCATTCACTCAAAAATGGTGCCAAACGGTTGCAAATGCTCGCCTGAGAGGTTTGGCGGTCGAAACCGAAGGCTTTTTATCACAGGAAAAGAAATCAGCCCTCCACAACTTAACTGGTAGAAAAAGATTTTTTTCTACCAGTTAAGAACAAGAACAAGTAAAAGATTTTTTTGAAAAAATCCCTAAGCAATTTAGGGAATTTAGGGAATTTAGGGAATTTAGGGAATTTAGGGAATTTAGGGAATTGCAAATGCTCCCCTGAGAGGTTTGGCGGTCGAAACAGAAGGCTTTTTATCACAGGAAAAGAAATCAGCCCTCCACAACTTAACTGGTAGAAAAAGATTTTTTTTGAAAAATCCCTAAGCCCCGGGGTCACAATTTCTTCAAAAATCTGACTTTCGGCCATTCACTCAAAAATGGTGCCAAACGGTTGCAAATGCTCCCCTGAGAGGTTTGGCGATCGAAACAGAAGGCTTTTTATCACAGGAAAAGAAATCAGCCCTCGACAACTTAACCGGCAGAAATTTTTTTTTTAAAAAAAATCCCTGAGCCCCGGGGTCACAATTTCTTCAAAAATCTGACTTTCGGCCATTCACTCAAAAATGGTGCCAAACGGTTGCAAACGCTCCCCTGAGAGGTTTGGCGGTCGAAACAGAAGGCTTTTTATCACAGGAAAAGAAATCAGCCCTCGACAACTTAACCGGCAAAAAAGATTTTTTTGAAAAAATCCCTAAGCCCCGGGGTCACAATTTCTTCAAAAATCTGACTTCCGGCCATTCACTCAAAAATGGTGCCAAACGGTTGCAAATGCTCCCCTGAGAGGTTTGGGGGTTGAAACAGAAGGCTTTTTATCACAGGAAAAGAAATCAGCCCTCAACAACTTAACCGGCAGAAATTCTTTTTTTTTGAAAAAATCCCTAATCCCCGGGGTCACAATTTCTTCAAAAATCTGACTTTCGGCCATTCACTCAAAAATGGTGCCAAACGGTTGCAAATGCTCGCCTGAGAGGTTTGGCGGTCGAAACCGAAGGCTTTTTATCACAGGAAAAGAAATCAGCCCTCCACAACTTAACTGGTAGAAAAAGATTTTTTTCTACCAGTTAAGAACAAGAACAAGTAAAAGATTTTTTTGAAAAAATCCCTAAGCAATTTAGGGTATTTAGGGAATTTAGGGAATTTAGGGAATTGCAAATGCTCCCCTGAGAGGTTTGGCGGTCGAAACAGAAGGCTTTTTATCACAGGAAAAGAAATCAGCCCTTGACAACTTAACCGGCAGAAAAAGATTTTTTTGAAAAAATCCCTAAGCCCCGGGGTCACAATTTCTTCAAAAATCTGACTTTCGGCCATTCACTCAAAAATAGGGCCAAACAGTTGCAAATGCTCCCCTGAGAGCTTTGGCGGTCGAAACAAAAGGCTTTTTATCACAGGAAAAGAAATCAGCCCTCGACAACTTAACCGGCAGAAAAAGATTTTTTTGAAAAAATCCCTAAGCCCCGCGATCACAATTTCTTCAAAAATCTGACTTTCGGCCATTCACTCAAAAATGGTGCCAAACAGTTGCAAATGCTCTCCTGAGAGGTTTGGCGGTCGAAACAGAAGGCTTTTTATCACAGGAAAAGAAATCAGCCCTCGACAACTTAACCGGCAGAAAATTTTTTTTTTTGAAAAAATCCCTAAGCCCCGGGGTCACAATTTCTTCAAAAATCTGACTTTCGGCCATTCACTCAAAAATGGTGCCAAACGGTTGCAAATGCTCCCCTGAGAGTTTTGGCGGTCGAAACAGAAGGCTTTTTATCACAGGAAAAGAAATCAGCCCTCGACAACTTAACCGGCAGAAATTTTTTTTTTTTTTAATATCCCTAAGCACCGGGGTCACAATTTCTTCAAAAATCTGACTTTCGGCCATTCACTCAAAAATGGTGCCAAATGGTTACAAATGCAAACCTGAGAGGTTTGGCGGTCGAAACAGAAGGCTTTTTATCACAGGAAAGGAAATCAGCCCTCGACAACTTAACTGGCAGAAAAAGATTTTTTTGAAAAAATCCCTAAGCCCCGGGGTCACAATTTCTTCAAAAATCTGACTTTCGACCATTCACTCAAAAATGGTGCCAAACAGTTGCAAATGCTCGCCTGAGAGGTTTGGCGGTCGAAACAGAAGGCTTTTTATCACAGGAAAAGAAATCAGCCCTCAACAACTTAACCGGCAGAAATTTTTTTTTTTGAAAAAATCCCTAAGCCCCGGGGTCACAATTTCTTCAAAAATCTTACTTTCGGCCATTCACTCAAAAATGGTGCCAAACGGTTGCAAATGCTCCCCTGAGAGGTTTGGCGGTCGAAACAGAAAGCTTTTTATCACAGTAAAATAAATCAGCCCTCGACAACTTAACCGGCAGAAAAAGATTTTTTTTAAAAAATCCCTAAGCCCCGGGGTCACAATTTCTTCAAAAATCTGACTTTCGGCCATTCACTCAAAAATGGTGCCAAACGGTTGCAAATGCTCCCCTTAGAGGTTTGGCGGTCGAAACAGAAGGCTTTTTATCACAGGAAAAGAAATCAGCCCTCAACAACTTAACCGGCAGAAAAAGATTTTTATGAAAAAATCCCTAAGCCCCGGGGTCACAATTTCTTCAAAAATCTGACTTTCGGCCATTCACTCAAAAATGGTGCCAAACGGTTGCAAATGCTCCCCTGAGAGGTTTGGCGGTCGAAACCGAAGGCTTTTTATCACAGGAAAAGAAATCAGCCCTCCACAACTTAACTGGTAGAATAAGATTTTTTTTCTACCAGTTAAGAACAAGAACAAGAAAAAGATTTTTTTGAAAAAATCCCTAAGCAATTTAGGGAATTTAGGGAATTTAGGGAATTGCAAATGCTCCCCTGAGAGGTTTGGCGGTCGAAACAGAAGGCTTTTTATCACAGGAAAAGAAATCAGCCCTCCACAACTTAACTGGTAGAAAAAGATTTTTTTTGAAAAACCCCTAAGCCCCGGGGTCACAATTTCTTCAAAAATCTGACTTTCGGCCATTCACTCAAAAATGGTGCCAAACGGTTGCAAATGCTCCCCTGAGAGGTTTGGCGGTCGAAACAGAAGGCTTTTTATCACAGGAAAAGAAATCAGCCCTCGACAACTTAACCGGCAGAAAAAGATTTTTTTGAAAAAATCCCTAAGCCCCGGGGTCACAATTTCTTCAAAAATCTGACTTTCGGCCATTCACTCAAAAATGGTGCCAAACAGTTGCAAATGCTCCCCTGAGAGCTTTGGCGGTCGAAACAAAAGGCTTTTTATCACAGGAAAAGAAATCAGCCCTCGACAACTTAACCGGCAGAAAAAGATTTTTTTGAAAAAATCCCTAAGCCCCGGGATCACAATTTCTTCAAAAATCTGACTTTCGGCCATTCACTCAAAAATGGTGCCAAACGGTTGCAAATGCTCTCCTGAGAGGTTTGGCGGTCGAAACAGAAGGCTTTTTATCACAGGAAAAGAAATTAGCCCTCACGAACTTAACCGGCAGAATTTTTTTTTTTTTAAAAAAAATCCCTAAGCCCCGGGGTCACAATTTCTTCAAAAATCTGACTTTCGGCCATTCACTCAAAAATGGTGCCAAATGGTTGCAAATGCTCCCCTGAGAGGTTTGGCGGTTGAAACTGAAGGCTTTTTATCACAGGAAAAGAAATCAGCCCTCAACAACTTAACCGGCAGAAATTCTTTTTTTTTTGAAAAAATCCCTAATCCCCGGGGTCACAATTTCTTCAAAAATCTGACTTTAGGCCATTCACTCAAAAATGGTGCCAAACGGTTGCAAATGCTCCCCTGAGAGGTTTGGCGGTCGAAACAGAAAGCTTTTTATCACAGGAAAATAAATCAGCCCTCGACAACTTAACCGGCAGAAAAAGATTTTTTTGAAAAAATCCCTAAGCCCCGGGGTCACAATTTCTTCAAAAATCTGACTTTCGGCCATTCACTCAAAAATGGTGCCAAACGGTTGCAAATGCTCCCCTTAGAGGTTTGGCGGTCAAAACAGAAGGCTTTTTATCACAGGAAAAGAAATCAGCCCTCGACAACTTAACCGGCAGAAAAAGATTTGTTTGAAAAAATCCCTAAGCCCCGGGGTCACAATTTCTTCAAAAATCTGACTTTCGGCCATTCACTCAAAAATGGTGCCAAACGGTTGCAAATGCTCGCCTGAGAGGTTTGGCGGTCGAAACCGAAGGCTTTTTATCACAGGAAAAGAAATCAGCCCTCCACAACTTAACTGGTAGAAAAAGATTTTTTTCTACCAGTTAAGAACAAGAACAAGTAAAAGATTTTTTTGAAAAAATCCCTAAGCAATTTAGGGAATTTAGGGAATTTAGGGAATTTAGGGAATTTAGGGAATTGCAAATGCTCCCCTGAGAGGTTTGGCGGTCGAAACAGAAGGCTTTTTATCACAGGAAAAGAAATCAGCCCTCCACAACTTAACTGGTAGAAAAAGATTTTTTTTGAAAAATCCCTAAGCCCCGGGGTCACAATTTCTTCAAAAATCTGACTTTCGGCCATTCACTCAAAAATGGTGCCAAACGGTTGCAAGTGCTCCCCTGAGAGTTTTGGCGGTCGAAACAGAAGGCTTTTTATCACAGGAAAAGAAATCAGCCCTCGACAACTTAACCGGGAGAAATTTTTTTTTTTTTAATATCCCTAAGCACCGGGGTCACAATTTCTTCAAAAATCTGACTTTCGGCCATTCACTCAAAAATGGTGCCAAATGGTTGCAAATGCTCCCCCGAGAGGTTTGGCGGTTGAAACAGAAGGCTTTTTATCACAGGAAAAGAAATCAGCCCTCAACAACTTAACCGGCAGAAATTCTTTTTTTTTGAAAAAATCCCTAATCCCCGGGGTCACAATTTCTTCAAAAATCTGACTTTCGGCCATTCACTCAAAAATGGTGCCAAACGGTTGCAAATGCTCCCCTGAGAGGTTTGGCGGTCGAAACAGAAAGCTTTTTATCACAGGAAAATAAATCAGCCCTCGACAACTTAACCGGCAGAAAAAGATTTTTTTGAAAAAATCCCTAAGCCCCGGGGTCACAATTTCTTCAAAAATCTGACTTTCGGCCATTCACTCAAAAATGGTGCCAAACGGTTGCAAATGCTCCCCTTAGAGGTTTGGCGGTCAAAACAGAAGGCTTTTTATCACAGGAAAAGAAATCAGCCCTCAACAACTTAACCGGCTGAAAAAGATTTTTATGAAAAAATCCCTAAGCCCCGGGGTCACAATTTCTTCAAAAATCTGACTTTCGGCCATTCACTCAAAAATGGTGCCAAACGGTTGCAAATGCTCGCCTGAGAGGTTTGGCGGTCGAAACCGAAGGCTTTTTATCACAGGAAAAGAAATCAGCCCTCCACAACTTAACTGGTAGAAAAAGATTTTTTTCTACCAGTTAAGAACAAGAACAAGTAAAAGATTTTTTTGAAAAAATCCCTAAGCAATTTAGGGAATTTAGGGAATTTAGGGAATTTAGGGAATTTAGGGAATTTAGGGAATTGCAAATGCTCCCCTGAGAGGTTTGGCGGTCGAAACAGAAGGCTTTTTATCACAGGAAAAGAAATCAGCCCTCCACAACTTAACTGGTAGAAAAAGATTTTTTTTGAAAAATCCCTAAGCCCCGGGGTCACAATTTCTTCAAAAATCTGACTTTCGGCCATTCACTCAAAAATGGTGCCAAACGGTTGCAAATGCTCCCCTGAGAGGTTTGGCGATCGAAACAGAAGGCTTTTTATCACAGGAAAAGAAATCAGCCCTCGACAACTTAACCGGCAGAAATTTTTTTTTTAAAAAAAATCCCTGAGCCCCGGGGTCACAATTTCTTCAAAAATCTGACTTTCGGCCATTCACTCAAAAATGGTGCCAAACGGTTGCAAACGCTCCCCTGAGAGGTTTGGCGGTCGAAACAGAAGGCTTTTTATCACAGGAAAAGAAATCAGCCCTCGACAACTTAACCGGCAGAAAAAGATTTTTTTGAAAAAATCCCTAAGCCCCGGGGTCACAATTTCTTCAAAAATCTGACTTCCGGCCATTCACTCAAAAATGGTGCCAAACGGTTGCAAATGCTCCCCTGAGAGGTTTGGGGGTTGAAACAGAAGGCTTTTTATCACAGGAAAAGAAATCAGCCCTCAACAACTTAACCGGCAGAAATTCTTTTTTTTTGAAAAAATCCCTAATCCCCGGGGTCACAATTTCTTCAAAAATCTGACTTTCGGCCATTCACTCAAAAATGGTGCTAAACGGTTGCAAATGCTCGCCTGAGAGGTTTGGCGGTCGAAACCGAAGGCTTTTTATCACAGGAAAAGAAATCAGCCCTCCACAACTTAACTGGTAGAAAAAGATTTTTTTCTACCAGTTAAGAACAAGAACAAGTAAAAGATTTTTTTGAAAAAATCCCTAAGCAATTTAGGGTATTTAGGGAATTTAGGGAATTTAGGGAATTGCAAATGCTCCCCTGAGAGGTTTGGCGGTCGAAACAGAAGGCTTTTTATCACAGGAAAAGAAATCAGCCCTTGACAACTTAACCGGCAGAAAAAGATTTTTTTGAAAAAATCCCTAAGCCCCGGGGTCACAATTTCTTCAAAAATCTGACTTTCGGCCATTCACTCAAAAATAGGGCCAAACACTTGCAAATGCTCCCCTGAGAGCTTTGGCGGTCGAAACAAAAGGCTTTTTATCACAGGAAAAGAAATCAGCCCTCGACAACTTAACCGGCAGAAAAAGATTTTTTTGAAAAAATCCCTAAGCCCCGCGATCACAATTTCTTCAAAAATCTGACTTTCGGCCATTCACTCAAAAATGGTGCCAAACAGTTGCAAATGCTCTCCTGAGAGGTTTGGCGGTCGAAACAGAAGGCTTTTTATCACAGGAAAAGAAATCAGCCCTCGACAACTTAACCGGCAGAAATTTTTTTTTTTTGAAAAAATCCCTAAGCCCCGGGGTCACAATTTCTTCAAAAATCTGACTTTCGGCCATTCACTCAAAAATGGTGCCAAACGGTTGCAAATGCTCCCCTGAGAGTTTTGGCGGTCGAAACAGAAGGCTTTTTATCACAGGAAAAGAAATCAGCCCTCGACAACTTAACCGGCAGAAATTTTTTTTTTTTTAATATCCCTAAGCACCGGGGTCACAATTTCTTCAAAAATCTGACTTTCGGCCATTCACTCAAAAATGGTGCCAAATGGTTACAAATGCAAACCTGAGAGGTTTGGCGGTCGAAACAGAAGGCTTTTTATCACAGGAAAGGAAATCAGCCCTCGACAACTTAACTGGCAGAAAAAGATTTTTTTGAAAAAATCCCTAAGCCCCGGGGTCACAATTTCTTCAAAAATCTGACTTTCGACCATTCACTCAAAAATGGTGCCAAACAGTTGCAAATGCTCGCCTGAGAGGTTTGGCGGTCGAAACAGAAGGCTTTTTATCACAGGAAAAGAAATCAGCCCTCAACAACTTAACCGGCAGAAATTTTTTTTTTTGAAAAAATCCCTAAGCCCCGGGGTCACAATTTCTTCAAAAATCTTACTTTCGGCCATTCACTCAAAAATGGTGCCAAACGGTTGCAAATGCTCCCCTGAGAGGTTTGGCGGTCGAAACAGAAAGCTTTTTATCACAGTAAAATAAATCAGCCCTCGACAACTTAACCGGCAGAAAAAGATTTTTTTTAAAAAATCCCTAAGCCCCGGGGTCACAATTTCTTCAAAAATCTGACTTTCGGCCATTCACTCAAAAATGGTGCCAAACGGTTGCAAATGCTCCCCTTAGAGGTTTGGCGGTCGAAACAGAAGGCTTTTTATCACAGGAAAAGAAATCAGCCCTCAACAACTTAACCGGCAGAAAAAGATTTTTATGAAAAAATCCCTAAGCCCCGGGGTCACAATTTCTTCAAAAATCTGACTTTCGGCCATTCACTCAAAAATGGTGCCAAACGGTTGCAAATGCTCCCCTGAGAGGTTTGGCGGTCGAAACCGAAGGCTTTTTATCACAGGAAAAGAAATCAGCCCTCCACAACTTAACTGGTAGAATAAGATTTTTTTTCTACCAGTTAAGAACAAGAACAAGAAAAAGATTTTTTTGAAAAAATCCCTAAGCAATTTAGGGAATTTAGGGAATTTAGGGAATTGCAAATGCTCCCCTGAGAGGTTTGGCGGTCGAAACAGAAGGCTTTTTATCACAGGAAAAGAAATCAGCCCTCCACAACTTAACTGGTAGAAAAAGATTTTTTTTGAAAAACCCCTAAGCCCCGGGGTCACAATTTCTTCAAAAATCTGACTTTCGGCCATTCACTCAAAAATGGTGCCAAACGGTTGCAAATGCTCCCCTGAGAGGTTTGGCGGTCGAAACAGAAGGCTTTTTATCACAGGAAAAGAAATCAGCCCTCGACAACTTAACCGGCAGAAAAAGATTTTTTTGAAAAAATCCCTAAGCCCCGGGGTCACAATTTCTTCAAAAATCTGACTTTCGGCCATTCACTCAAAAATGGTGCCAAACAGTTGCAAATGCTCCCCTGAGAGCTTTGGCGGTCGAAACAAAAGGCTTTTTATCACAGGAAAAGAAATCAGCCCTCGACAACTTAACCGGCAGAAAAAGATTTTTTTGAAAAAATCCCTAAGCCCCGGGATCACAATTTCTTCAAAAATCTGACTTTCGGCCATTCACTCAAAAATGGTGCCAAACGGTTGCAAATGCTCTCCTGAGAGGTTTGGCGGTCGAAACAGAAGGCTTTTTATCACAGGAAAAGAAATTAGCCCTCAAGAACTTAACCGGCAGAATTTTTTTTTTTTTAAAAAAAATCCCTAAGCCCCGGGGTCACAATTTCTTCAAAAATCTGACTTTCGGCCATTCACTCAAAAATGGTGCCAAATGGTTGCAAATGCTCCCCTGAGAGGTTTGGCGGTTGAAACAGAAGGCTTTTTATCACAGGAAAAGAAATCAGCCCTCAACAACTTAACCGGCAGAAATTCTTTTTTTTTTGAAAAAATCCCTAATCCCCGGGGTCACAATTTCTTCAAAAATCTGACTTTAGGCCATTCACTCAAAAATGGTGCCAAACGGTTGCAAATGCTCCCCTGAGAGGTTTGGCGGTCGAAACAGAAAGCTTTTTATCACAGGAAAATAAATCAGCCCTCGACAACTTAACCGGCAGAAAAAGATTTTTTTGAAAAAATCCCTAAGCCCCGGGGTCACAATTTCTTCAAAAATCTGACTTTCGGCCATTCACTCAAAAATGGTGCCAAACGGTTGCAAATGCTCCCCTTAGAGGTTTGGCGGTCAAAACAGAAGGCTTTTTATCACAGGAAAAGAAATCAGCCCTCGACAACTTAACCGGCAGAAAAAGATTTGTTTGAAAAAATCCCTAAGCCCCGGGGTCACAATTTCTTCAAAAATCTGACTTTCGGCCATTCACTCAAAAATGGTGCCAAACGGTTGCAAATGCTCGCCTGAGAGGTTTGGCGGTCGAAACCGAAGGCTTTTTATCACAGGAAAAGAAATCAGCCCTCCACAACTTAACTGGTAGAAAAAGATTTTTTTCTACCAGTTAAGAACAAGAACAAGTAAAAGATTTTTTTGAAAAAATCCCTAAGCAATTTAGGGAATTTAGGGAATTTAGGGAATTTAGGGAATTTAGGGAATTGCAAATGCTCCCCTGAGAGGTTTGGCGGTCGAAACAGAAGGCTTTTTATCACAGGAAAAGAAATCAGCCCTCCACAACTTAACTGGTAGAAAAAGATTTTTTTTGAAAAATCCCTAAGCCCCGGGGTCACAATTTCTTCAAAAATCTGACTTTCGGCCATTCACTCAAAAATGGTGCCAAACGGTTGCAAGTGCTCCCCTGAGAGTTTTGGCGGTCGAAACAGAAGGCTTTTTATCACAGGAAAAGAAATCAGCCCTCGACAACTTAACCGGGAGAAATTTTTTTTTTTTTAATATCCCTAAGCACCGGGGTCACAATTTCTTCAAAAATCTGACTTTCGGCCATTCACTCAAAAATGGTGCCAAATGGTTACAAATGCAAACCTGAGAGGTTTGGCGGTCGAAACAGAAGGCTTTTTATCACAGGAAAGGAAATCAGCCCTCGACAACTTAACTGGCAGAAAAAGATTTTTTTGAAAAAATCCCTAAGCCCCGGGGTCACAATTTCTTCAAAAATCTGACTTTCGACCATTCACTCAAAAATGGTGCCAAACAGTTGCAAATGCTCCCCTGAGAGCTTTGGCGGTCGAAACAAAGGGCTTTTTATCACAGGAAAAGAAATCAGCCCTCGACAACTTAACCGGCAGAAAAAGATTTTTTTGAAAAAATCCCTAAGCCCCGGGGTCACAATTTCTTCAAAAATCTGACTTTCGGCCATTCACTCAAAAATGGTGCCAAACGGTTGCAAATGCTCCCCTGAGAGGTTTGGCGGTCGAAACAGAAGGCTTTTTATCACAGGAAAAGAAATCAGCCCTCAACAACTTAACCGGCAGAAAAAGATTTTTTTGAAAAAATCCCTAAGCCCCGGGGTCACAATTTCTTCAAAAATCTGACTTTCGGCCATTCAGTCAAAAATGGTGCCAAATGGTTGCAAATGCAAACCTGAGAGGTTTGGCGGTCGAAACAGAAGGCTTTTTATCACAGGAAAAGAAATCAGCCCTCAACAACTTAACCGGCAGAAAAAGATTTTTTTGAAAAAATCCCTAAGCCCCGGGGTCACAATTTTTTCAAAAATCTGACTTTCGACCATTCACTCAAAAATGGTGCCAAACGGTTGCAAATGCTCCCCTGAGAGGTTTGGCGGTCGAAACAGAAGGCTTTTTATCACAGGAAAAGTAATCAGCCCTCAACAACTTAACCGGCAGAAAAAGATTTTTTTGAAAAAATCCCTAAGCCCCGGGGTCACAATTTCTTCAAAAATCTGACTTTCGGACATTCACTCAAAAATGGTGCCAAACGGTTGCAAATGTTCCCCTGAGAGGTTTGGCGGTCGAAACAGAAGGCTTTTTATCACAGTAAAAGAAATGAGCCCTCGACGACTTAACCGGCAGAATTTTTTTTTTTGAAAAAATCCCTAAGCCCCGGGGTCACAATTTCATCAAAAATCTGACTTTCGGCCATTCACTCAAAAATGGTGCCAAACGGTTGCAAATGCTCCCCTGAGAGGTTTGGCGGTCGAAACAGAAGGCTTTTTATCACAGGAAAAGTAATCAGCCCTCAACAACTTAACCGGCAGAAAAAGATTTTTTTGAAAAAATCCCTAAGCCCCGGGGTCACAATTTCTTCAAAAATCTGACTTTCGGACATTCACTCAAAAATGGTGCCAAACGGTTGCAAATGTTCCCCTGAGAGGTTTGGCGGTCGAAACAGAAGGCTTTTTATCACAGTAAAAGAAATGAGCCCTCGACGACTTAACCGGCAGAATTTTTTTTTTTGAAAAAATCCCTAAGCCCCGGGGTCACAATTTCATCAAAAATCTGACTTTCGGCCATTCACTCAAAAATGGTGCCAAACGGTTGCAAATGCTCCCCTGAGAGGTTTGGCGGTCGAAACAGAAGGCTTTTTATCACAGGAAAAGTAATCAGCCCTCAACAACTTAACCGGCAGAAAAAGATTTTTTTGAAAAAATCCCTAAGCCCCGGGGTCACAATTTCTTCAAAAATCTGACTTTCGGACATTCACTCAAAAATGGTGCCAAACGGTTGCAAATGTTCCCCTGAGAGGTTTGGCGGTCGAAACAGAAGGCTTTTTATCACAGTAAAAGAAATGAGCCCTCGACGACTTAACCGGCAGAATTTTTTTTTTTGAAAAAATCCCTAAGCCCCGGGGTCACAATTTCATCAAAAATCTGACTTTCGGCCATTCACTCAAAAATGGTGCCAAACGGTTGCAAATGCTCCCCTGAGAGGTTTGGCGGTCGAAACAGAAGGCTTTTTATCACAGGAAAAGTAATCAGCCCTCAACAACTTAACCGGCAGAAAAAGATTTTTTTGAAAAAATCCCTAAGCCCCGGGGTCACAATTTCTTCAAAAATCTGACTTTCGGACATTCACTCAAAAATGGTGCCAAACGGTTGCAAATGTTCCCCTGAGAGGTTTGGCGGTCGAAACAGAAGGCTTTTTATCACAGTAAAAGAAATGAGCCCTCGACGACTTAACCGGCAGAATTTTTTTTTTGAAAAAATCCCTAAGCCCCGGGGTCACAATTTCATCAAAAATCTGACTTTCGGCCATTCACTCAAAAATGGTGCCAAACGGTTGCAAATGCTCCCCTGAAAGGTTTGGCGATCGAAACAGAAGGCTTTTTATCACAGGGAAAGAAATCAGCTCTCCAGAACTTAACCGGCAGAAAAAGATTTTTTGAAAAAATCCCTAACCCGGGGTCACAATTTCTCCAAAAATCTGACTTTCAGCCATTCACTCAAAAATGGTGCCAAACAGTTGCAAATGCTCCCCTGAGAGCTTTGGCGGTCGAAACAAAAGGCTTTTTATCACAGGAAAAGAAATCAGCCCTCGACAACTTAACCGGCAGAAAAAGATTTTTTTGAAAAAATCCCTAAGCCCCGCGATCACAATTTCTTCAAAAATCTGACTTTCGGCCATTTACTCAAAAATGGTGCCAAACGGTTGCAAATGCTCCCCTGAGAGGTTTGGCGGTTGAAACAGAAGGCTTTTTATCACAGGAAAAGAAATCAGCCCTCAACAACTTAACCGGCAGAATTTATTTTTTTTTGAAAAAATCCCTAAGCCCCGGGGTCACAATTTCTTCAAAAATCTGACTTTCGGCCATTCACTCAGAAATGGTGCCAAACGGTTGCAAATGCTCCCGTGAGAGGTTTGGCGGTCGAAACAGAAGGCTTTTTATGACAGGAAAAGAAATCAGCCCTCGAGAACTTAACCGGCAGAAAAAGATTTTTTTGAAAAAATCCCTAAGCCCCGGGGTCACAATTTCTTCAAAAATCTGACTTTCGGCCATTCACTCAAAAATGGTGCCAAACGGTTGCAAATGCTCCCCTGAGAGATTTGGCGGTCGAAACAGAAGGCTTTTTATCACAGGAAAAGAAATCAGCCCTCAACAACTTAACCGGCAGAATTTTTTTTTTTTGAAAAAATCCCTAAGCCCCGGGGTCACAATTTCTTCAAAAATCTGACTTTCGGCCATTCACTCAAAAATGGTGCCAAACGGTTGCAAATGTTCCCCTGAGAGGTTTGGCGGTTGAAACAGAAGGCTTTTTATCACAGGAAAAGAAATCAGCCCTCAACAACTTAACCGGCAGAAATTTTTTTTTTTTGAAAAAATCCCTAAGCCCCGGGGTCACAATTTCTTCAAAAATCTGACTTTCGGCCATTCACTCAAAAATGGTGCCAAACGGTTGCAAATGCTCCCCTGAGAGGTTTGGCGATCGAAAAAGAAGGCTTTTTATCACAGGAAAAGAAATCAGCCCTCGACAACTTAACCGGCAGAAATTTTTTTTTTTGAAAAAATCCCTAAGCCCCGGGGTCACAATTTCTTCAAAAATCTGACTTTCGGCCATTCACTCAGAAATGGTGCCAAACGGTTGCAAATGCTCCCCTGAGAGGTTTGGCGGTCGAAACAGAAGGCTTTTTATCACAGGAAAAGAAATCAGCCCTCAACAACTTAACCGGCAGAAATTTTTTTTTTTGAAAAAATCCCTAAGCCCCGGGGTCACAATTTCTTCAAAAATCTGACTTTCGGCCATTCACTCAAAAATGGTGCCAAACGGTTGCAAATACTCGCCTGAGAGGTTTGGCGGTCGAAACAGAAGGCTTTTTATCACAGGAAAAGAAATCAGCCCTCAACAACTTAACCGGCAGAAATTTTTTTTTTTTGAAAAAATCCCTAAGCCCCGGGGTCACAATTTCTTCAAAAATCTGACTTTCGGCCATTCACTCAGAAATGGTGCCAAACGGTTGCAAATGCTCCCCTGAGAGGTTTGGCGGTCGAAACAGAAGGCTTTTTATCACAGGAAAGGAAATCAGCCCTCGACAACTTAACCGGCAGAAAAAGATTTTTTTGAAAAAATCCCTAAGCCCCGGGGTCACAATTTCTTCAAAAATCTGACTTTCGGCCATTCACTCAAAAATGGTGCCAAACGGTTGCAAATGCTCCCCTGAGAGATTTGGCATTCGAAACAGAAGGCTTTTTATCACAGGAAAAGAAATCAGCCCTCAACAACTTAACCGGCAGAAAAAGATTTTTATGAAAAAATCCCTAAGCCCCGGGGTCACAATTTCTTCAAAAATCTGACTTTCGGCCATTCACTCAAAAATGGTGCCAAACGGTTGCAAATGCTCCCCTGAGAGGTTTGGCGTTCGAAACAGAAGGCTTTTTAACACAGGAAAAGAAATCAGCCCTCGACAACTTAACCGGCAGAAATTTTTTTTTTTGAAAAAATCCCTAAGCCCCGGGGTCACAATTTCTTCAAGAATCTGACTTTCGGCCATTCACTCAAAAATGGTGCCAAACGGTTGCAAATGCTCCCATGAGAGGTTTGGCGGTCGAAACAGAAGGCTTTTTATCACAGGAAAAGAAATCAGCCCTCGACAACTTAACCGGTAGAAAAAGATTTTTTTGAAAAAATCCCTAAGCCCCGGGGTCACAATTTCTTCAAGAATCTGACTTTCGGCCATTCACTCAAAAATGGTGCCAAACGGTTGCAAATGCTCCCCTGAGAGCTTTGGCGGTCGAAACAAAGGGCTTTTTTATCACAGGAAAAGAAATCAGCCCTCAACAACTTAACCGGCAGAAAGATATTTTTTTGAAAAAATCCCTAAGCCCCGGGGTCACAATTTCTTCAAAAATCTGACTTTCGGCCATTCACTCAAAAATGGTGCCAAACGGTTGCAAATGCTCCCTTGAGAGGTTTGGCGGTCGAAACAGAAGGCTTTTTATCACAGGAAAAGAAAGCAGCCCTCGACAACTTAACCGGCAGAAATTTTTTTTTCCGTAAAAATCCCTAAGCCCCGGGGTCACAATTTCTTCAAGAATCTGACTTTCGGCCATTCACTCAAAAATGGTGCCAAACGGTTGCAAATGCTCCCCTGAGAGGTTTGGCGGTCGAAACAGAAGGCTTTTTATCACAGGAAAAGAAATCAGCCCTCGACAACTTAACCGGCAGAAAAAGATTTTTTTGAAAAAATCCCTAAGCCCCGGGGTCACAATTTCTTCAAGAATCTGACTTTCGGCCATTCACTCAAAAATGGTGCCAAACGGTTGCAAATGCTCCCCTGAGAGCTTTGGCGGTCGAAACAAAGGGCTTTTTATCACAGGAAGAGAAATCAGCCCTCGACAACTTAACTGGCAGAAAAAGATTTTTTTGAAAAAATCCCTAAGCACCGGGGTCGCAATTTCATCAAAAATCTGACTTTCGGCCATTCACTCAAAAATGGTGCCAAATGGTTGCAAATGCAAACCTGAGAGGTTTGGCGGTCGAAACAGAAGGCTTTTTATCACAGGAAAAGAAATCAGCCCTCGACAACTTAACCGGCAGAAAAAGATTTTTTTGAAAAAATCCCTAAGCCCCGGGGTCACAATTTCTTCAAAAATCTGACTTTCGGCCATTCACTCAAAAATGGTGCCAAACGGTTGCAAATGCTCCCCTGAGAGGTTTGGTGGTTGAAACAGAAGGCTTTTTATCACAGGAAAAGAAATCAGCCCTCAACAACTTAACCGGCAGAAATTTTTTTTTTTTGAAAAAATCCCTAAGCCCCGGGGTCACAATTTCTTCAAAAATCTGACTTTCGGCCATTCACTCAAAAATGGTGCCAAACGGTTGCAAATGCTCCCATGAGAGGTTTGGCGATCGAAACAGAAGGCTTTTTATCACAGGAAAAGAAATCAGCCCTCGACAACTTAACCGGCAGAAATTTTTTTTTTTGAAAAAATCCCTAAGCCCCGGGGTCACAATTTCTTCAAAAATCTGACTTTCGGCCATTCACTCAGAAATGGTGCCAAACGGTTGCAAATGCTCCCCTGAGAGGTTTGGCGGTCGAAACAGAAGGCTTTTTATCACAGGAAAAGAAATCAGCCCTCGACAACTTAACCGGCAGAAAAAGATTTTTTTGAAAAAATCCCTAAGCCCCGGGGTCACAATTTCTTCAAAAATCTGACTTTCGGCCATTCACTCAAAAATGGTGCCAAACGGTTGCAAATGCTCCCCTGAGAGATTTGGCATTCGAAACAGAAGGCTTTTTATCACAGGAAAAGAAATCAGCCCTCAACAACTTAACCGGCAGAAAAAGATTTTTATGAAAAAATCCCTAAGCCCCGGGGTCACAATTTCTTCAAAAATCTGACTTTCGGCCATTCACTCAAAAATGGTGCCAAACGGTTGCAAATTCTCCCTTGAGAGGTTTGGCGGTCGAAACAGAAGGCTTTTTATCACAGGAAAAGAAATCAGCCCTCGACAACTTAACCGGCAGAATTTTATTTTTGAAAAAACCCCTAAGCCCCGGGGTCACAATTTCATCAAAAATCTGACTTTCGGCCATTCACTCAAAAATGGTGCCAAACGGTTGCAAATGCTCCCCTGAGAGGTTTGGCGTTCGAAACAGAAGGCTTTTTAACACAGGAAAAGAAATCAGCCCTCGACAACTTAACCGGCAGAAATTTTTTTTTTTGAAAAAATCCCTAAGCCCCGGGGTCACAATTTCTTCAAAAATCTGACTTTCGGCCATTCACTCAAAAATGGTGCCAAACGGTTGCAAATGCAAACCTGAGAGGTTTGGCGGTCGAAACAGAAGGCTTTTTATCACAGGAAAAGAAATCAGCCCTCGACAACTTAACCGGCAGAAAAAGATTTTTTTGAAAAAATCCCTAAGCCCCGGGGTCACAATTTCTTCAAAAATCTGACTTTCGGCCATTCACTCAAAAATGGTGCCAAACGGTTGCAAATGCAAACCTGAGAGGTTTGGCGGTCGAAACAGAAGGCTTTTTATCACAGGAAAAGAAATCAGCCCTCAACAACTTAACCGGCAGAAAAAGATTTTTTTGAAAAAATCCCTAAGCCCCGGGGTCACAATTTCATCAAAAATCTGACTTTCGGCCATTCACTCAAAAATGGTGCCAAACGGTTGCAAATGCTCCCCTGAGAGGTTTGGCGGTCGAAATAGAAGGCTTTTTATCACAGGAAAAGAAATCCGCCCTCAACAACTTAACCGGCAGAAATTTTTTTTTTAAAAAAAATCCCTAAGCCCCGGGGTCACAATTTCTTTAAAAATCTGACTTTCGACCATTCACTCAAAAATGGTGCCAAACAGTTGCAAATGCTCCCCTGAGAGCTTTGGCGGTCGAAAGAAAGGGCTTTTTATCACAGGAAAAGAAATCAGCCCTCAACAACTTAACCGGCAGAAAAAGATTTTTTTGAAAAAATCCCTAAGCCCCGGGGTCACAATTTCTTCAAAAATCTGACTTTCGGCCATTCACTCAAAAATGGTGCCAAACGGTTGCAAATGCTCCCCTGAGAGGTTTGGCGGTCGAAACAGAAGGCTTTTTATCACAGGAAAAGAAATCAGCCCTCGACAACTTAACCGGCAGAAAAAGATTTTTTTGAAAAAATCCCTAAGCCCCGGGGTCACAATTTCTTCAAAAATCTGACTTTCGACCATTCACTCAAAAATGGTGCCAAACGGTTGCAAATGCTCCCCTGAGAGGTTTGGCGGTCGAAATAGAAGGCTTTTTATCACAGGAAAAGAAATCAGCCCTCAACAACTTAACCGGCAGAAAAAGATTTTTTTGAAAAAATCCCTAAGCCCCGGGGTCACAATTTCTTCAAAAATCTGACTTTCGGCCATTCACTCAAAAATGGTGCCAAACGGTTGCAAATGCTCCCTTGAGAGGTTTGGCGGTCGAAACAGAAGGCTTTTTATCACAGGAAAAGAAAGCAGCCCTTGATAACTTAACCGGCAGAAAAAGATTTTTTTTGAAAAAATCCCTAAGCCCCGGGGTCACAATTTCATCAAAAATCTGACTTTCGGACATTCACTCAAAAATGGTGCCAAACGGTTGCAAATGTTCCCTTGAGAGGTTTGGCGGTCGAAACAGAAGGCTTTTTATCACAGTAAAAGAAATCAGCCCTCGACAACTTAACCGGCAGAATTTTTTTTTTTGAAAAAATCCCTAAGCCCCGGGGTCACAATTTCATCAAAAATCTGACTTTCGGCCATTCACTCAAAAATGGTGCCAAACGGTTGCAAATGCTCCCCTGAGAGCTTTGGCGGTCGAAAGAAAGGGCTTTTTATCACAGGAAAAGAAATCAGCCCTCAACAACTTAACCGGCAGAAAAAGATTTTTTTGAAAAAATCCCTAAGCCCCGGGGTCACAATTTCTTCAAAAATCTGACTTTCGGCCATTCACTCAAAAATGGTGCCAAACGGTTGCAAATGCTCCCCTGAGAGGTTTGGCGGTCGAAACAGAAGGCTTTTTATCACAGGAAAAGAAATCCGCCCTCAACAACTTAACCGGCAGAAATTTTTTTTTTAAAAAAAATCCCTAAGCCCCGGGGTCACAATTTCTTTAAAAATCTGACTTTCGACCATTCACTCAAAAATGGTGCCAAACAGTTGCAAATGCTCCCCTGAGAGCTTTGGCGGTCGAAAGAAAGGGCTTTTTATCACAGGAAAAGAAATCAGCCCTCAACAACTTAACCGGCAGAAAAAGATTTTTTTGAAAAAATCCCTAAGCCCCGGGGTCACAATTTCTTCAAAAATCTGACTTTCGGCCATTCACTCAAAAATGGTGCCAAACGGTTGCAAATGCTCCCCTGAGAGGTTTGGCGGTCGAAACAGAAGGCTTTTTATCACAGGAAAAGAAATCAGCCCTCGACAACTTAACCGGCAGAAAAAGATTTTTTTGAAAAAATCCCTAAGCCCCGGGGTCACAATTTCTTCAAAAATCTGACTTTCGACCATTCACTCAAAAATGGTGCCAAACGGTTGCAAATGCTCCCCTGAGAGGTTTGGCGGTCGAAATAGAAGGCTTTTTATCACAGGAAAAGAAATCAGCCCTCAACAACTTAACCGGCAGAAAAAGATTTTTTTGAAAAAATCCCTAAGCCCCGGGGTCACAATTTCTTCAAAAATCTGACTTTCGGCCATTCACTCAAAAATGGTGCCAAACGGTTGCAAATGCTCCCTTGAGAGGTTTGGCGGTCGAAACAGAAGGCTTTTTATCACAGGAAAAGAAAGCAGCCCTTGATAACTTAACCGGCAGAAAAAGATTTTTTTTGAAAAAATCCCTAAGCCCCGGGGTCACAATTTCATCAAAAATCTGACTTTCGGACATTCACTCAAAAATGGTGCCAAACGGTTGCAAATGTTCCCTTGAGAGGTTTGGCGGTCGAAACAGAAGGCTTTTTATCACAGTAAAAGAAATCAGCCCTCGACAACTTAACCGGCAGAATTTTTTTTTTTGAAAAAATCCCTAAGCCCCGGGGTCACAATTTCATCAAAAATCTGACTTTCGGCCATTCACTCAAAAATGGTGCCAAACGGTTGCAAATGCTCCCCTGAGAGCTTTGGCGGTCGAAAGAAAGGGCTTTTTATCACAGGAAAAGAAATCAGCCCTCAACAACTTAACCGGCAGAAAAAGATTTTTTTGAAAAAATCCCTAAGCCCCGGGGTCACAATTTCTTCAAAAATCTGACTTTCGGCCATTCACTCAAAAATGGTGCCAAACGGTTGCAAATGCTCCCCTGAGAGGTTTGGCGGTCGAAACAGAAGGCTTTTTATCACAGGAAAAGAAATCAGCCCTCAACAACTTAACCGGCAGAAAAAGATTTTTTTGAAAAAATCCCTAAGCCCCGGGGTCACAATTTCTTCAAAAATCTGACTTTCGGCCATTCACTCAAAAATGGTGCCAAACGGTTGCACATGCTCCCTTGAGAGGTTTGGCGGTCGAAACAGAAGGCTTTTTATCACAGGAAAAGAAAGCAGCCCTTGATAACTTAACCGGCAGAAAAAGATTTTTTTTGAAAAAATCCCTAAGCCCCGGGGTCACAATTTCATCAAAAATCTGACTTTCGGACATTCACTCAAAAATGGTGCCAAACGGTTGCAAATGTTCCCCTGAGAGGTTTGGCGGTCGAAACAGAAGGCTTTTTATCACAGTAAAAGAAATCAGCCCTCGACAACTTAACCGGCAGAATTTTTTTTTTGAAAAAATCCCTAAGCCCCGGGGTCACAATTTCATCAAAAATCTGACTTTCGGCCATTCACTCAAAAATGGTGCCAAACGGTTGCAAATGCTCCCCTGAGAGGTTTGGCGGTCGAAATAGAAGGCTTTTTATCACAGGAAAAGAAATCCGCCCTCAACAACTTAACCGGCAGAAATTTTTTTTTAAAAAAAAATCCCTAAGCCCCGGGGTCACAATTTCTTCAAAAATCTGACTTTCGACCATTCACTCAAAAATGGTGCCAAACGGTTGCAAATGCTCCCCTGAGAGGTTTGGCGGTCGAAACAGAAGGCTTTTTATCACAGGAAAAGAAATCAGCCCTCGACAACTTAACCGGCAGAAAAAGATTTTTTTGAAAAAATCCCTAAGCCCCGGGGTCACAATTTCTTCAAAAATCTGACTTTCGGCCATTCACTCAAAAATGGTGCCAAACGGTTGCAAATGCTCCCCTGAGAGGTTTGGCGGTCGAAACAGAAGGCTTTTTATCACAGGAAAAGAAATCAGCCCTCGACAACTTAACTGGCAGAAAAAGATTTTTTTGAAAAAATCCCTAAGCCCCGGGGTCACAATTTCTTCAAAAATCTGACTTTTGACCATTCACTCAAAAATGGTGCCAAACAGTTGCAAATGCTCCCCTGAGAGCTTTGGCGGTCAAAAGAAAGGGCTTTTTATCACAGGAAAAGAAATCAGCCCTCAACAACTTAACCAGCAGAAAAAGATTTTTTTGAAAAAATCCCTAAGCCCCGGGGTCACAATTTCTTCAAAAATCTGACTTTCGGCCATTCACTCAAAAATGGTGCCAAACGGTTGCAAATGCTCCCCTGAGAGGTTTGGCGGTCGAAACAGAAGGCTTTTTATCACAGGAAAAGAAATCAGCCCTCAACAACTTAACCGGCAGAAAAAGATTTTTTTGAAAAAATCCCTAAGCCCCGGGGTCACAATTTCTTCAAAAATCTGACTTTCGGCCATTCACTCAAAAATGGTGCCAAACGGTTGCAAATGCTCCCTTGAGAGGTTTGGCGGTCGAAACAGAAGGCTTTTTATCACAGGAAAAGAAAGCAGCCCTTGATAACTTAACCGGCAGAAAAAGATTTTTTTTGAAAAAATCCCTAAGCCCCGGGGTCACAATTTCATCAAAAATCTGACTTTCGGACATTCACTCAAAAATGGTGCCAAACGGTTGCAAATGTTCCCTTGAGAGGTTTGGCGGTCGAAACAGAAGGCTTTTTATCACAGTAAAAGAAATCAGCCCTCGACAACTTAACCGGCAGAATTTTTTTTTTTGAAAAAATCCCTAAGCCCCGGGGTCACAATTTCATCAAAAATCTGACTTTCGGCCATTCACTCAAAAATGGTGCCAAACGGTTGCAAATGCTCCCCTGAGAGCTTTGGCGGTCGAAAGAAAGGGCTTTTTATCACAGGAAAAGAAATCAGCCCTCAACAACTTAACCGGCAGAAAAAGATTTTTTTGAAAAAATCCCTAAGCCCCGGGGTCACAATTTCTTCAAAAATCTGACTTTCGGCCATTCACTCAAAAATGGTGCCAAACGGTTGCAAATGCTCCCCTGAGAGGTTTGGCGGTCGAAACAGAAGGCTTTTTATCACAGGAAAAGAAATCAGCCCTCGACAACTTAACCGGAAGAAAAAGATTTTTTTGAAAAAATCCCTAAGCCCCGGGGTCACAATTTCTTCAAAAATCTGACTTTCGGCCATTCACTCAAAAATGGTGCCAAACGGTTACAAATGCTCCCCTGAGAGGTTTGGCGGTCGAAACAGAAGGCTTTTTATCACAGGAAAAGAAATCAGCCCTCGACAACTTAACTGGCAGAAAAAGATTTTTTTGAAAAAATCCCTAAGCCCCGGGGTCACAATTTCTTCAAAAATCTGACTTTCGACCATTCACTCAAAAATGGTGCCAAACAGTTGCAAATGCTCCCCTGAGAGCTTTGGCGGTCAAAAGAAAGGGCTTTTTATCACAGGAAAAGAAATCAGCCCTCAACAACTTAACCGGCAGAAAAAGATTTTTTTGAAAAAATCCCTAAGCCCCGGGGTCACAATTTCTTCAAAAATCTGACTTTCGGCCATTCACTCAAAAATGGTGCCAAACGGTTGCAAATGCTCCCCTGAGAGGTTTGGCGGTCGAAACAGAAGGCTTTTTATCACAGGAAAAGAAATCAGCCCTCAACAACTTAACCGGCAGAAAAAGATTTTTTTGAAAAAATCCCTAAGCCCCGAGGTCACAATTTCTTCAAAAATCTGACTTTCGGCCATTCACTCAAAAATGGTGCCAAACGGTTGCAAATGCTCCCTTGAGAGGTTTGGCGGTCGAAACAGAAGGCTTTTTATCACAGGAAAAGAAAGCAGCCCTTGATAACTTAACCGGCAGAAAAAGATTTTTTTTGAAAAAATCCCTAAGCCCCGGGGTCACAATTTCATCAAAAATCTGACTTTCGGACATTCACTCAAAAATGGTGCCAAACGGTTGCAAATGTTCCCTTGAGAGGTTTGGCGGTCGAAACAGAAGGCTTTTTATCACAGTAAAAGAAATCAGCCCTCGACAACTTAACCGGCAGAATTTTTTTTTTGAAAAAATCCCTAAGCCCCGGGGTCACAATTTCATCAAAAATCTGACTTTCGGCCATTCACTCAAAAATGGTGCCAAACGGTTGCAAATGCTCCCCTGAGAGGTTTGGCGGTCGAAACAGAAGGCTTTTTATCACAGGAAAAGAAATCAGCCCTCAACAACTTAACCGGCAGAAAAAGATTTTTATGAAAAAATCCCTAAGCCCCGGGGTCACAATTTCTTCAAAAATCTGACTTTCGGCCATTCACTCAAAAAAAGGGCGAAACGGTTGCAAATGCTCCCTTGAGAGGTTTGGCGGTCGAAACAGAAGGCTTTTTATCACAGGAAAAGAAAGCAGCCCTTGATAACTTAACCGGCAATAAAAGATTTTTTTTGAAAAAATCCCTAAGCCCCGGGGTCACAATTTCATCAAAAATCTGTCTTTCGGCCATTCACTCAAAAATGGTGCCAAACGGTTGCAAATGCTCCCCTGAGAGGTTTGGCGGTCGAAACAGAAGGCTTTTTATCACAGGAAAAGAAATCAGCCCTCGACAACTTAACCGGCAGAAAAAGATTTTTTTGAAAAAATCCCTAAGCCCCGGGGTCACAATTTCTTCAAAAATCTGACTTTCGGCCATTCACTCAAAAATGGTGCCAAACGGTTGCAAATGCTCCCCTGAGAGGTTTGGCGGTCGAAACAGAAGGCTTTTTATCACAGGAAAAGAAATCAGCTCTCCAGAACTTAACCGGCAGAAAAAGATTTTTTTGAAAAAATCCCTAAGCCCCGGGGTCACAATTTCTTCAAAAATCTGACTTTCGGCCATTCACTCAAAAATGGTGCCAAACAGTTGCAAATGCTCCCCTGAGAGCTTTGGCGGTCGAAACAAAAGGCTTTTTATCACAGGAAAAGAAATCAGCCCTCGACAACTTAACCAGCAGAAAAAGATTTTTTTGAAAAAATCCCTAAGCCCCGCGATCACAATTTCTTCAAAAATCTGACTTTCGGCCATTCACTCAAAAATGGTGCCAAACGGTTGCAAATGCTCTCCTGAGAGGTTTGGCGGTCGAAACAGAAGGCTTTTTATCACAGGAAAAGAAATCAGCCCTCGACAACTTAACCGGCAGAAATTTTTTTTTTTTTTTGAAAAAATCCCTAAGCCCTGGGGTCACAATTTCTTCAAAAATCTGACTTTGGGCCATTCACTCAAAAATGGTGCCAAACGGTTGCAAATGCTCCCCTGAGAGGTTTGGCGGTCGAAACAGAAGGCTTTTTATCACAGGAAAAGAAATCAGCCCTCGACAACTTAACCGGCAGAATTTTTTTTTTTTGAAAAAATCCCTAAGCCCCGGGGTCACAATTTCTTCAAAAATCTGACTTTCGGCCATTCACTCAAAAATGGTGCCAAACGGTTGCAAATTCTCCCCTGAGAGGTTTGGCGGTCGAAACAGAAGGCTTTTTATCACAGGAAAAGAAAGCAGCCCTCAACAACTTAACCGGCAGAAATTTTTTTTTTTGAAAAAATCCCTAAGCCCCGGGGTCACAATTTCTTCAAAAATCTGACTTTCGGCCATTCACTCAAAAATGGTGCCAAACGGTTGCAAATGCTCCCCTGAGAGGTTTGGCGGTTGAAACAGAAGGCTTTTTATCACAGGAAAAGAAATCAGCCCTCGACAACTTAACCGGCAGAAAAAGATTTTTTTGAAAAAATCCCTAAGCCCCGGGGTCACAATTTCTTCAAAAATCTGACTTTCGGCCATTCACTCAAAAATGGTGCCAAACGGTTGCAAATGCTCCCCTGAGAGGTTTGGCGGTCGAAAGAAAGGGCTTTTTATCACAGGAAAAGAAATCAGCCCTCAACAACTTAACCGGCAGAAAAAGATTTTTTTGAAAAAATCCCTAAGCCCCGGGGTCACAATTTCTTCAAAAATCTGACTTTCGGCCATTCACTCAAAAATGGTGCCAAACGGTTGCAAATGCTCCCTTGAGAGGTTTGGCGGTCGAAACAGAAGGCTTTTTATCACAGTAAAAGAAATCAGCCCTCGACAACTTAACCGGCAGAATTTTTTTTTTGAAAAAATCCCTAAGCCCCGGGGTCACAATTTCATCAAAAATCTGACTTTCGGCCATTCACTCAAAAATGGTGCCAAACGGTTGCAAATTCTCCCCTGAGAGGTTTGGCGGTCGAAACAGAAGGCTTTTTATCACAGGAAAAGAAATCAGCCCTGAACAACTTAACCGGCAGAAATTTTTTTTTTTGAAAAAATCCCTAAGCCCCGGGGTCACAATTTCTTCAAAAATCTGACTTTCGGCCATTCACTCAAAAATGGTGCCAAACGGTTGCAAATGCTCCCCTGAGAGGTTTGGCGGTCGAAACAGAAGGCTTTTTATCACAGGAAAAGAAATCAGCCCACGACAACTTAACTGGCAGAAAAAGATTTTTTTGAAAAAATCCCTAAGCCCCGGGGTCACAATTTCTTCAAAAATCTGACTTTCGACCATTCACTCAAAAATGGTGCCAAACAGTTGCAAATGCTCCCCTGAGAGCTTTGGCGGTCGAAAGAAAGGGCTTTTTATCACAGGAAAAGAAATCAGCCCTCAACAACTTAACCGGCAGAAAAAGATTTTTTTGAAAAAATCCCTAAGCCCCGGGGTCACAATTTCTTCAAAAATCTGACTTTCGGCCATTCACTCAAAAATGGTGCCAAACGGTTGCAAATGCTCCCCTGACAGCTTTGGCGGTCGAAACAGAAGGCTTTTTATCACAGGAAAAGAAATCAGCCCTCAACAACTTAACCGGCAGAAAAAGATTTTTATGAAAAAATCCCTAAGCCCCGGGGTCACAATTTCTTCAAAAATCTGACTTTCGGCCATTCACTCAAAAATGGTGCCAAACGGTTGCAAATGCTCCCCTGAGAGGTTTGGCGGTCGAAACAGAAGGCTTTTTATCACAGGAAAAGAAATCAGCCCACGACAACTTAACTGGCAGAAAAAGATTTTTTTGAAAAAATCCCTAAGCCCCGGGGTCACAATTTCTTCAAAAATCTGACTTTCGACCATTCACTCAAAAATGGTGCCAAACAGTTGCAAATGCTCCCCTGAGAGCTTTGGCGGTCGAAAGAAAGGGCTTTTTATCACAGGAAAAGAAATCAGCCCTCAACAACTTAACCGGCAGAAAAAGATTTTTTTGAAAAAATCCCTAAGCCCCGGGGTCACAATTTCTTCAAAAATCTGACTTTCGGCCATTCACTCAAAAATGGTGCCAAACGGTTGCAAATGCTCCCCTGACAGCTTTGGCGGTCGAAACAGAAGGCTTTTTATCACAGGAAAAGAAATCAGCCCTCAACAACTTAACCGGCAGAAAAAGATTTTTATGAAAAAATCCCTAAGCCCCGGGGTCACAATTTCTTCAAAAATCTGACTTTCGGCCATTCACTCAAAAATGGTGCCAAACGGTTGCAATTTCTCCCCTGAGAGGTTTGGCGGTCGAAACAGAAGGCTTTTTATCATAGGAAAAGAAATCAGCCCTCAACAACTTAACCGGCAGAAATTTTTTTTTTTGAAAAAATCCCTAAGCCCCGGGGTCACAATTTCTTCAAAAATCTGACTTTCGGCCATTCACTCAAAAATGGTGCCAAACGGTTGCAAATGATCCCCTGAGAGGTTTGGCGGTTGAAACAGAAGGCTTTTTATCACAGGAAAAGAAATCAGCCCTCGACAACTTAACTGGCAGAAAAAGATTTTTCTGAAAAAATCCCTAAGCCCCGGGGTCACAATTTCTTCAAAAATCTGACTTTCGACCATTCACTCAAAAATGGTGCCAAACAGTTGCAAATGCTCCCCTGAGAGCTTTGGCGGTCGAAAGAAAGGGCTTTTTATCACAGGAAAAGAAATCAGCCCTCAAGAACTTAACCGGCAGAAAAAGATTTTTTTGAAAAAATCCCTAAGCCCCGGGGTCACCATTTCATCAAAAATCTGACTTTCGGACATTCACTCAAAAATGGTGCCAAACGGTTGCAAATGCTCCCCTCAGAGGTGTGGCGGTCGAAACAGAAGGCTTTTTATCACAGGAAAAGAAATCAGCCCTCGACAACTTAACCGGCAGAAAAAGATTTTTTTTGAAAAAATCCCTAAGCCCCGGGGTCACAATGTCTTCAAAAATCTGACTTTCGGCCATTCACTCAAAAATGGTGCCAAACGGTTGCAAATGCTCCCCTGAGAGGTTTGGCGGTCGAAAGAAAGGGCTTTTTATCACAGGAAAAGAAATCAGCCCTCAACAACTTAACCAGCAGAAAAAGATTTTTTTGAAAAAATCCCTAAGCCCCGGGGTCACAATTTCTTCAAAAATCTGACTTTCGGCCATTCACTCAAAAATGGTGCCAAACGGTTGCAAATGCTCCCCTGAGAGGTTTGGCGGTCGAAACAGAAGGCTTTTTATCACAGGAAAAGAAATCAGCCCACGACAACTTAACTGGCAGAAAAAGATTTTTTTGAAAAAATCCCTAAGCCCCGGGGTCACAATTTCTTCAAAAATCTGACTTTCGACCATTCACTCAAAAATGGTGCCAAACAGTTGCAAATGCTCCCCTGAGAGCTTTGGCGGTCGAAAGAAAGGGCTTTTTATCACAGGAAAAGAAATCAGCCCTCAACAACTTAACCGGCAGAAAAAGATTTTTTTGAAAAAATCCCTAAGCCCCGGGGTCACAATTTCTTCAAAAATCTGACTTTCGGCCATTCACTCAAAAATGGTGCCAAACGGTTGCAAATGCTCCCCTGAGAGGTTTGGCGGTCGAAACAGAAGGCTTTTTATCACAGGAAAAGAAATCAGCTCTCCAGAACTTAACCGGCAGAAAAAGATTTTTTTGAAAAAATCCCTAAGCCCCGGGGTCACAATTTCTTCAAAAATCTGACTTTCGGCCATTCACTCAAAAATGGTGCCAAACGGTTGCAAATGCTCCCCTGAGAGCTTTGGCGGTCGAAACAGAAGGCTTTTTATCACAGGAAAAGAAATGAGCCCTCAACAACTTAACCGGCAGAAAAAGATTTTTATCAAAAAATCCCTAAGCCCCGGGGTCACAATTTCTTTAAAAATCTGACTTTCGGCCATTCACTCAAAAATGGTGCCCAACGGTTGCAAATTCTCCCTTGAGAGGTTTGGCGGTCGAAACAGAAGGCTTTTTATCACAGGAAAAGAAATCAGCCCTCGACAACTTAACCGGCAGAATTTTATTTTTGAAAAAATCCCTAAGCCCCGGGGTCACAATTTCATAAAAAATCTGACTTTCGGCCATTCACTCAAAAATGGTGCCAAACGGTTGCAAATGCTCCCCTGAGAGGTTTGGCGTTCAAAACAGAAGGCTTTTTAACACAGGAAAAGAAATCAGCCCTCGACAACTTAACCGGCAGAAATTTTTTTTCTTGAAAAAATCCCTAAGCCCCAGGGTCACAATTTCTTCAAAAATCTGACTTTCGGCCATTCACTCAAAAATGGTTCCAAACGGTTGCAAATGCTCCCCTGAGAGGTTTGGCGGTCGCAACAGAAGGCTTTTTATCACAGGAAAAGAAATCAGCCCTCAACAACCTAACCGGCAGAAATTTTTTTTTTTGAAAAAATCCCTAAGCCCCGGGGTCACAATTTCTTCAAAAATCTGACTTTCGGCCATTCACTCAAAAATGGTTCCAAACGGTTGCAAATGCTCCCCTGAGAGGTTTGGCGGTCGAAACAGAAGGCTTTTTATCACAGGAAAAGAAATCAGCCCTCAACAACCTAACCGGCAGAAACTTTTTTTTTTTAAAAAATCCCTAAGCCCCGGGGTCACAATTTCTTCAAAAATCTGACTTTCGGCCATTCACTCAAAAATGGTGCCAAACGGTTGCAAATGCTCCCCTGAGAGGTTTGGCGGTCGAAATAGAAGGCTTTTTATCACAGGAAAAGAAATCAGCCCTCAACAACTTAACCGGCAGAAATTTTTTTTTTTGAAAAAATCCCTAAGCCCCGGGGTCACAATTTCTTCAAAAATCTGACTTTCGGCCATTCACTCAAAAATGGTGCCAAACGGTTGCAAATGCTCCCCTGAGAGGTTTGGCGGTCGAAACAGAAGGCTTTTTATCACAGGAAAAGAAATCAGCTCTCCAGAACTTAACCGGCAGAAAAATTTTTTTTGAAAAAATCCCTAAGCCCCGGGGTCACAATTTCTTCAAAAATCTGACTTTCGGCCATTCACTCAAAAATGGTGCCAAACGGTTGCAAATGCTCCCCTGAGAGCTTTGGCGGTCGAAACAGAAGGCTTTTTATCACAGGAAAAGAAATCAGCCCTCAACAACTTAACCGGCAGAAAAAGATTTTTATCAAAAAATCCCTAAGCCCCGGGGTCACAATTTCTTTAAAAATCTGACTTTCGGCCATTCACTCAAAAATGGTGCCAAACGGTTGCAAATTCTCCCTTGAGAGGTTTGGCGGTCGAAACAGAAGGCTTTTTATCACAGGAAAAGAAATCAGCCCTCGACAACTTAACCGGCAGAATATTTTTTTTTAAAAAATCCCTAAGCCCCGGGGTCACAATTTCATAAAAAATCTGACTTTCGGCCATTCACTCAAAAATGGTGCCAAACGGTTGCAAATGCTCCCCTGAGAGGTTTGGCGTTCAAAACAGAAGGCTTTTTAACACAGGAAAAGAAATCAGCCCTCGACAACTTAACCGGCAGAAATTTTTTTTCTTGAAAAAATCCCTAAGCCCCAGGGTCACAATTTCTTCAAAAATCTGACTTTCGGCCATTCACTCAAAAATGGTTCCAAACGGTTGCAAATGCTCCCCTGAGAGGTTTGGCGGTCGCAACAGAAGGCTTTTTATCACAGGAAAAGAAATCAGCCCTCAACAACCTAACCGGCAGAAATTTTTTTTTTTGAAAAAATCCCTAAGCCCCGGGGTCACAATTTCTTCAAAAATCTGACTTTCGGCCATTCACTCAAAAATGGTTCCAAACGGTTGCAAATGCTCCCCTGAGAGGTTTGGCGGTCGAAACAGAAGGCTTTTTATCACAGGAAAAGAAATCAGCCCTCAACAACCTAACCGGCAGAAATTTTTTTTTTTGAAAAAATCCCTAAGCCCCGGGGTCACAATTTCTTCAAAAATCTGACTTTCGGCCATTCACTCAAAAATGGTGCCAAACGGTTGCAAATGCTCCCCTGAGAGGTTTGGCGGTCGAAATAGAAGGCTTTTTATCACAGGAAAAGAAATCAGCCCTCAACAACTTAACCGGCAGAAATTTTTTTTTTTGAAAAAATCCCTAAGCCCCGGGGTCACAATTTCTTCAAAAATCTGACTTTCGGCCATTCACTCAAAAATGGTGCCAAACGGTTGCAAATGCTCCCCTGAGAGGTTTGGCGGTCGAAACAGAAGGCTTTTTATCACAGGAAAAGAAATCAGGCCTCGACAACTTAACCGGCAGAAAAAGATTTTTTTGAAAAAATCCCTAAGCCCCGGGGTCACAATTTCTTCAAAAATCTGACTTTCGGCCATTCACTCAAAAATGGTGCCAAACGGTTGCAAATGCTCCCCTGAGAGGTTTGGCGATCGAAGCAGAAGGCTTTTTATCACAGGAAAAGAAATCAGCTTTCGACAACTTAACCGGCAGAAATTTTTTTTTTTGAAAAAATCCCTAAGCCCCGGGGTCACAATTTCTTCAAAAATCTGACTTTCGGCCATTCACTCAAAAATGGTGCCAAACGGTTGCAAATGCTCCCCTGAGAGGTTTGGCGGTCGAAACAGAAGGCTTTTTATCACAGGAAAAGAAATCAGGCCTCGACAACTTAACCGGCAGAAAAAGATTTTTTTGAAAAAATCCCTAAGCCCCGGGGTCACAATTTCTTCAAAAATCTGACTTTCGGCCATTCACTCAAAAATGGTGCCAAACGGTTGCAAATGCTCCCCTGAGAGGTTTGGCGATCGAAGCAGAAGGCTTTTTATCACAGGAAAAGAAATCAGCTTTCGACAACTTAACCGGCAGAAATTTTTTTTTTTGAAAAAATCCCTAAGCCCCGGGGTCACAATTTCTTCAAAAATCTGACTTTCGGCCATTCACTCAGAAATGGTGCCAAACGGTTGCAAATGCTCCCCTGAGAGGTTTGGCGGTCGAAATAGAAGGCTTTTTATCACAGGAAAAGAAATCAGCCCTCGACAAATTATCTGGCAGAAAAATATTTTTTTGAAAAAATCCCTAAGCCCCGGGGTCACAATTTCTTCAAAAATCTGACTTTCGGCCATTCACTCAAAAATGGTGCCAAACGGTTGCAAATGCTCCCCTGAGAGATTTGGCGGTCGAAACAGAAGGCTTTTTATCACAGGAAAAGAAATCAGCCCTCAACAACTTAACCGGCAGAAAAAGATTTTTATGAAAAAATCCCTAAGCCCCGGGGTTACAATTTCTTCAAAAATCTGACTTTCGGCCATTCACTCAAAAATGGTGCCAAACGGTTGCAAATTCTCCCTTGAGAGGTTTGGCGGTCGAAACAGAAGGCTTTTTATCACAGGAAAAGAAATCAGCCCTCAACAACTTAACCGGCAGAATTTTATTTTTGAAAAAATCCCTAAGCCCCGGGGTCACAATTTCATCAAAAATCTGACTTTCGGCCATTCACTCAAAAATGGTGCCAAACGGTTGCAAATGCTCCCCTGAGAGGTTTGGCGGTCGAAACAGAAGGCTTTTTATCACAGGAAAAGAAATCAGCCCTCGACAACTTAACCGGCAGAAAAAGATTTTTTTAAAAAAATCCCTAAGCCCCGGGGTCACAATTTCTTCAAGAATCTGACTTTCGGCCATTCACTCAAAAATGGTGCCAAACGGTTGCAAATGCTCCCCTGAGAGCTTTGGCGGTCGAAACAAAGGGCTTTTTATCACAGGAAAAGAAATCAGCCCTCAACAACTTAACCGGCAGAAAAATATTTTTTTGAAAAAATCCCTAAGCACCGGGGTCACAATTTCTTCAAAAATCTGACTTTCGGCCATTCACTCAAAAATGGTGCCAAATGGTTGCAAATGCAAACCTGAGAGGTTTGGCGGTCGAAACAGAAGGCTTTTTATCACAGGAAAAGAAATCAGCCCTCGACAACTTAACCGGCAGAAATTTTTTTTTTTGAAAAAATCCCTAAGCCCCGGGGTCACAATTTCTTCAAGAATCTGACTTTCGGCCATTCACTCAAAAATGGTGCCAAACGGTTGCAAATGCTCCCCTTAGAGCTTTGGCGGTCGAAACAAAGGGCTTTTTATCACAGAAAAAGAAATCAGCCCTCAACAACTTAACCGGCAGAAAAATATTTTTTTGAAAAAATCCCTAAGCACCGGGGTCACAATTTCTTCAAAAATCTGACTTTCGGCCATTCACTCAAAAATGGTGCCAAATGGTTGCAAATGCAAACCTGAGAGGTTTGGCGGTCGAAACAGAAGGCTTTTTATCACAGGAAAAGAAATCAGCCCTCGACAACTTAACCGGCAGAAAAAGATTTTTTTGAAAAAATCCCTAAGCCCCGGGGTCACAATTTCTTCAAAAATCTGACTTTCGGCCATTCACTCAAAAATGGTGCCAAACGGTTGCAAATGCTCCCTTGAGAGGTTTGGCGGTCGAAACAGAAGGCTTTTTATCACAGGAAAAGAAAGCAGCCCTTGATAACTTAACTGGCAGAAAAAGATTTTTTTTGAAAAAATCCCTAAGCCCCGGGGTCACAATTTCATCAAAAATCTGACTTTCGGACATTCACTCAAAAATGGTGCCAAACGGTTGCAAATGTTCCCCTGAGAGGTTTGGCGGTCGAAACAGAAGGCTTTTTATCACAGTAAAAGAAATCAGCCCTCGACAACTTAACCGGCAGAATTTTTTTTTTGAAAAAATCCCTAAGCCACAATTTCATCAAAAATCTGACTTTCGGCCATTCACTCAAAAATGGTGCCAAACGGTTGCAAATGCTCCCCTGAGAGGTTTGGCGGTCGAAACAGAAGGCTTTTTATCACAGGAAAAGAAATCAGCCCTCGACAACTTAACCGGCAGAAAAAGATTTTTTTGAAAAAATCCCTAAGCCCCGGGGTCACAATTTCATCAAAAATCTGACTTTCGGCCATTCACTCAAAAATGGTGCCAAACGGTTGCAAATGCTCCCCTGAGAGGTTTGGCGGTTGAAACAGAAGGCTTTTTATCACAGGAAAAGAAATCAGCCCTCGACAACTTAACCGGCAGAAAAAGATTTTTTTGAAAAAATCCCTAAGCCCCGGGGTCACAATTTCTTCAAAAATCTGACTTTCGGCCATTCACTCAAAAATGGTGCCAAACGGTTGCAAATGCTCCCCTGAGAGATTTGGCGGTCGAAACAGAAGGCTTTTTATCACAGGAAAAGAAATCAGCCCTCAACAACTTAACCGGCAGAAAAAGATTTTTATGAAAAAATCCCTAAGCCCCGGGGTCACAATTTCTTCAAAAATCTGACTTTCGGCCATTCACTCAAAAATGGTGCCAAACGGTTGCAAATTCTCCCTTGAGAGGTTTGGCGGTCGAAACAGAAGGCTTTTTATCACAGGAAAAGAAATCAGCCCTCGACAACTTAACCGGCAGAATTTTATTTTTGAAAAAATCCCTAAGCCCCGGGGTCACAATTTCATCAAAAATCTGACTTTCGGCCATTCACTCAAAAATGGTGCCAAACGGTTGCAAATGCTCCCCTGAGAGGTTTGGCGGTTGAAACAGAAGGCTTTTTATCACAGGAAAAGAAATCAGCCCTCGACAACTTAACCGGCAGAAAAAGATTTTTTTGAAAAAATCCCTAAGCCCCGGGGTCACAATTTCTTCAAAAATCTGACTTTCGGCCATTCACTCAAAAATGGTGCCAAACGGTTGCAAATGCTCCCCTGAGAGATTTGGCGGTCGAAACAGAAGGCTTTTTATCACAGGAAAAGAAATCAGCCCTCAACAACTTAACCGGCAGAAAAAGATTTTTATGAAAAAATCCCTAAGCCCCGGGGTCACAATTTCTTCAAAAATCTGACTTTCGGCCATTCACTCAAAAATGGTGCCAAACGGTTGCAAATTCTCCCTTGAGAGGTTTGGCGGTCGAAACAGAAGGCTTTTTATCACAGGAAAAGAAATCAGCCCTCGACAACTTAACCGGCAGAATTTTATTTTTGAAAAAATCCCTAAGCCCCGGGGTCACAATTTCATCAAAAATCTGACTTTCGGCCATTCACTCAAAAATGGTGCCAAACGGTTGCAAATGCTCCCCTGAGAGGTTTGGCGTTCGAAACAGAAGGCTTCTTAACACAGGAAAAGAAATCAGCCCTCGACAACTTAACCGGCAGAAAAAGATTTTTTTGAAAAAATCCCTAAGCCCCGGGGTCACAATTTCTTCAAAAATCTGACTTTCGGCCATTCACTCAAAAATGGTGCCAAACGGTTGCAAATGCTCCCTTGAGAGGTTTGGCGGTCGAAACAGAAGGCTTTTTATCACAGGAAAAGAAATCAGCCCTCGACAACTTAACCGGGAGAAAAAGATTTTTTTTGAAAAAATCCCTAAGCCCCGGGGTCACAATTTCTTCAAAAATCTGACTTTCGGCCATTCACTCAAAAATGGTGCCAAACGGTTGCAAATGCTCCCCTGAGAGCTTTGGCGGTCGAAATAAAGGGCTTTTTATCACAGGAAAAGAAATCAGCCCTCAACAACTTAACCGGCAGAAAAATATTTTTTTGAAAAAATCCCTAAGCACCGGGGTCACAATTTCTTCAAAAATCTGACTTTCGGCCATTCACTCAAAAATGGTGCCAAATGGTTGCAAATGCAAACCTGAGAGGTTTGGCGGTCGAAATAAAGGGCTTTTTATCACAGGAAAAGAAATCAGCCCTCGACAACTTAACCGGCAGAAAAAGATTTTTTTGAAAAAATCCCTAAGCCCCGGGGTCACAATTTCTTCAAAAATCTGACTTTCGGCCATTCACTCAAAAATGGTGCCAAACGGTTGCAAATGCTCCCTTGAGAGGTTTGGCGGTCGAAACAGAAGGCTTTTTATCACAGGAAAAGAAATCAGCCCTCGACAACTTAACCGGGAGAAAAAGATTTTTTTTGAAAAAATCCCTAAGCCCCGGGGTCACAATTTCTTCAAAAATCTGACTTTCGGCCATTCACTCAAAAATGGTGCCAAACGGTTGCAAATGCTCCCCTGAGAGCTTTGGCGGTCGAAATAAAGGGCTTTTTATCACAGGAAAAGAAATCAGCCCTCAACAACTTAACCGGCAGAAAAATATTTTTTTGAAAAAATCCCTAAGCCCCGGGGTCACAATTTCTTCAAAAATCTGACTTTCGGCCATTCACTCAAAAATGGTGCCAAATGGTTGCAAATGCAAACCTGAGAGGTTTGGCGGTCGAAACAGAAGGCTTTTTATCACAGGAAAAGAAATCAGCCCTCGACAACTTAACCGGCAGAAAAAGATTTTTTTGAAAAAATCCCTAAGCCCCGGGGTCACAATTTCTTCAAAAATCTGACTTTCGGCCATTCACTCAAAAATGGTGCCAAACGGTTGCAAATGCTCCCTTGAGAGGTTTGGCGGTCGAAACAGAAGGCTTTTAATCACAGTAAAAGAAATCAGCCCTCGACAACTTAACCGGCAGAATTTTTTTTTTGAAAAAATCCCTAAGCCACAATTTCATCAAAAATCTGACTTTCGGCCATTCACTCAAAAATGGTGCCAAACGGTTGCAAATGCTCCCCTGAGAGGTTTGGCGGTCGAAACAGAAGGCTTTTTATCACAGGAAAAGAAATCAGCCCTCGACAACTTAACCGGCAGAAAAAGATTTTTTTGAAAAAATCCCTAAGCCCCGGGGTCACAATTTCATCAAAAATCTGACTTTCGGCCATTCACTCAAAAATGGTGCCAAACGGTTGCAAATGCTCCCCTGAGAGGTTTGGCGGTTGAAACAGAAGGCTTTTTATCACAGGAAAAGAAATCAGCCCTCGACAACTTAACCGGCAGAAAAAGATTTTTTTGAAAAAATCCCTAAGCCCCGGGGTCACAATTTCTTCAAAAATCTGACTTTCGGCCATTCACTCAAAAATGGTGCCAAACGGTTGCAAATGCTCCCCTGAGAGGTTTGGCGGTCGAAACAGAAGGCTTTTTATCACAGGAAAAGAAATCAGCCCTCAACAACTTAACCGGCAGAATTTTTTTTTTTTGAAAAAATCCCTAAGCCCCGGGGTCGCAATTTCTTCAAAAATCTGACTTTCGGCCATTCACTCAAAAATGGTGCCAAACAGTTGCAAATGCTCCCTTGAGAGGTTTGGCGGTCTCAACAGAAGGCTTTTTATCACAGGAAAAGAAAGCAGCCCTTGATAACTTAACCGGCAGAAAAAGATTTTTTTGAAAAAACCCCTAAGCCCCGGGGTCACAATTTCATCAAAAATCTGACTTTCGGCCATTCACTCAAAAATGGTGCCAAACGGTTGCAAATGCTCCCCTGAGAGGTTTGGCGGTCGAAACAGAAGGCTTTTTATCACAGGAAAAGAAATCAGCCCTCAACAACTTAACCGGCAGAATTTTTTTTTTTTGAAAAAATCCCTAAGCCCCGGGGTCACAATTTCTTCAAAAATCTGACTTTCGGCCATTCACTCAAAAATGGTGCCAAACGGTTGCAAATGCTCCCCTGAGAGGTTTGGCGGTCGAAACAGAAGGCTTTTTATCACAGGAAAAGAAATCAGCCCTCGACAACTTAACCGGCAGAAAAAGATTTTTTTGAAAAAATCCCTAAGCCCCGGGGTCAAAATTTCTTCAAGAATCTGACTTTCGGCCATTCACTCAAAAATGGTGCCAAACGGTTGCAAATGCTCCCCTGAGAGCTTTGGCGGTCGAAATAAAGGGCTTTTTATCACAGGAAAAGAAATCAGCCCTCAACAACTTAACCGGCAGAAAAAGATTTTTTTGAAAAAATCCCTAAGCCCCGGAGTCACAATTTCTTCAAAAATCTGACTTTCGGCCATTCACTCAAAAATGGTGCCAAACGGTTGCAAATGCTCCCCTGAGAGGTTTGGCGGTCGAAACAGAAGGCTTTTTATCACAGGAAAAGAAAGCAGCCCTCGACAACTTAACCGGCAGAAAAAGATTTTTTTGAAAAAATCCCTAAGCCCCGGGGTCACAATTTCATCAAAAATCTGACTTTCGGCCATTCACTCAAAAATGGTGCCAAACGGTTGCAAATGCTCCCCTGAGAGGTTTGGCGGTCGAAACAGAAGGCTTTTTATCAAAGGAAAAGAAATCAGCCCTCAACAACTTAACCGGCAGAAAAAGATTTTTTTGAAAAAATCCCTAAGCCACAATTAGGGTCACAATTTCTTCAAAAATCTGACTTTCGGCCATTCACTCAAAAATGGTGCCAAACGGTTGCAAATGCTCTCCTGAGAGGTTTGGCGGTCGAAACAGAAGGCTTTTTATCACAGGAAAAGAAATCAGCCCTTGACAACTTAACCGGCAGAAATTTTTTTTTTTTTGAAAAAATCCCTAAGCCCCGGGGGTCACAATTTCTTCAAAAATCTGACTTTCGGCCATTCACTCAAAAATGGTGCCAAACGGTTGCAAATGCTCCCCTGAGAGGTTTGGCGGTCGAAACAGAAGGCTTTTTATCACAGGAAAAGAAAGCAGCCCTCGACAACTTAACCGGCAGAAATTTTTTTTTTTTAAAAAAAATCCCTAAGCCCCGGGGTCACAATTTCTTCAAAAATCTGACTTTCGGCCATTCACTCAAAAATGGTGCCAAACGGTTGCAAATGCTCCCCTGAGAGGTTTGGCGGTCGAAACAGAAGGCTTTTTATCACAGGAAAAGAAATCAGCCCTCAACAACTTAACCGGCAGAATTTTTTTTTTTTGAAAAAATCCCTAAGCCCCGGGGTCGCAATTTCTTCAAAAATCTGACTTTCGGCCATTCAGTCAAAAATGGTGCCAAACGGTTGCAAATGCTCCCTTGAGAGGTTTGGCGGTCTCAACAGAAGGCTTTTTATCACAGGAAAAGAAAGCAGCCCTTGATAACTTAACCGGCAGAAAAAGATTTTTTTGAAAAAATCCCTAAGCCCCGGGGTCACAATTTCTTCAAAAATCTGACTTTCGGCCATTCACTCAAAAATGGTGCCAAACGGTTGCAAATGCTCCCCTGAGAGGTTTGGCGGTCGAAACAGAAGGCTTTTTATCACAGGAAAAGAAATCAGCCCTCAACAACTTAACCGGCAGAATTTTTTTTTTTTGAAAAAATCCCTAAGCCCCGGGGTCACAATTTCTTCAAAAATCTGACTTTCGGCCATTCACTCAAAAATGGTGCCAAACGGTTGCAAATGCTCCCCTGAGAGGTTTGGCGGTCGAAACAGAAGGCTTTTTATCACAGGAAAAGAAATCAGCCCTCGACAACTTAACCGGCAGAAAAAGATTTTTTTGAAAAAATCCCTAAGCCCCGGGGTCACAATTTCTTCAAGAATCTGACTTTCGGCCATTCACACAAAAATGGTGCCAAACGGTTGCAAATGCTCCCCTGAGAGCTTTGGCGGTCGAAATAAAGGGCTTTTTATCACAGGAAAAGAAATCAGCCCTCAACAACTTAACCGGCAGAAAAATATTTTTTTGAAAAAATCCCTAAGCACTGGGGTCACAATTTCTTCAAAAATCTGACTTTCGGCCATTCACTCAAAAATGGTGCCAAACGGTTGCAAATGCTCCCCTGAGAGGTTTGGGGGTCGAAACAGAAGGCTTTTTATCACAGGAAAAGAAATCAGCCCTCAACAACTTAACCGGCAGAAAAAGATTTTTTTGAAAAAATCCCTAAGCCCCGGAGTCACAATTTCTTCAAAAATCTGACTTTCGGCCATTCACTCAAAAATGGTGCCAAACGGTTGCAAATGCTCCCCTGAGAGGTTTGGCGGTCGAAACAGAAGGCTTTTTATCACAGGAAAAGAAAGCAGCCCTCGACAACTTAACCGGCAGAAAAAGATTTTTTTGAAAAAATCCCTAAGCCCCGGGGTCACAATTTCATCAAAAATCTGACTTTCGGCCATTCACTCAAAAATGGTGCCAAACGGTTGCAAATGCTCCCCTGAGAGGTTTGGCGATCGAAACGCCCCGGGGTCACAATTTCTTCAAAAATCTGACTTTCTGCCATTCACTCAAAAATGGTGCCAAACGGTTGCAAATGCTCCCCTGAGAGGTTTGGCGGTCGAAACAGAAGGCTTTTTATCACAGGAAAAGAAATCAGCCCTCGACAACTTAACCGGCAGAAAAAGATTTTTTTGAAAAAACCCCTAAGCCCCGGGGTCACAATTTCATCAAAAATCTGACTTTCGGCCATTCACTCAAAAATGGTGCCAAACGGTTGCAAATGCTCCCCTGAGAGGTTTGGCGGTCGAAACAGAAGGCTTTTTATCACAGGAAAAGAAATCAGCCCTCAACAACTTAACCGGCAGAATTTTTTTTTTTTGAAAAAATCCCTAAGCCCCGGGGTCACAATTTCTTCAAAAATCTGACTTTCGGCCATTCACTCAAAAATGGTGCCAAACGGTTGCAAATGCTCCCCTGAGAGGTTTGGCGGTCGAAACAGAAGGCTTTTTATCACAGGAAAAGAAATCAGCCCTCGACAACTTAACCGGCAGAAAAAGATTTTTTTGAAAAAATCCCTAAGCCCCGGGGTCAAAATTTCTTCAAGAATCTGACTTTCGGCCATTCACTCAAAAATGGTGCCAAACGGTTGCAAATGCTCCCCTGAGAGCTTTGGCGGTCGAAATAAAGGGCTTTTTATCACAGGAAAAGAAATCAGCCCTCAACAACTTAACCGGCAGAAAAAGATTTTTTTGAAAAAATCCCTAAGCCCCGGAGTCACAATTTCTTCAAAAATCTGACTTTCGGCCATTCACTCAAAAATGGTGCCAAACGGTTGCAAATGCTCCCCTGAGAGGTTTGGCGGTCGAAACAGAAGGCTTTTTATCACAGGAAAAGAAAGCAGCCCTCGACAACTTAACCGGCAGAAAAAGATTTTTTTGAAAAAATCCCTAAGCCCCGGGGTCACAATTTCATCAAAAATCTGACTTTCGGCCATTCACTCAAAAATGGTGCCAAACGGTTGCAAATGCTCCCCTGAGAGGTTTGGCGATCGAAACGCCCCGGGGTCACAATTTCTTCAAAAATCTGACTTTCGGCCATTCACTCAAAAATGGTGCCAAACGGTTGCAAATGCTCCCCTGAGAGGTTTGGCGGTCGAAACAGAAGGCTTTTTATCACAGGAAAAGAAATCAGCCCTCGACAACTTAACCGGCAGAAAAAGATTTTTTTGAAAAAATCCCTAAGCCCCGGGGTCACAATTTCATCAAAAATCTGACTTTCGTCCATTCACTCAAAAATGGTGCCAAACGGTTGCAAATGCTCCCCTGAGAGGTTTGGCGGTCGAAACAGAAGGCTTTTTATCAAAGGAAAAGAAATCAGCCCTCAACAACTTAACCGGCAGAAAAAGATTTTTTTGAAAAAATCCCTAAGCCACAATTAGGGTCACAATTTCTTCAAAAATCTGACTTTCGGCCATTCACTCAAAAATGGTGCCAAACGGTTGCAAATGCTCTCCTGAGAGGTTTGGCGGTCGAAACAGAAGGCTTTTTATCACAGGAAAAGAAATCAGCCCTTGACAACTTAACCGGCAGAAATTTTTTTTTTTTTGAAAAAATCCCTAAGCCCCGGGGGTCACAATTTCTTCAAAAATCTGACTTTCGGCCATTCACTCAAAAATGGTGCCAAACGGTTGCAAATGCTCCCCTGAGAGGTTTGGCGGTCGAAACAGAAGGCTTTTTATCACAGGAAAAGAAAGCAGCCCTCGACAACTTAACCGGCAGAAATTTTTTTTTTTTAAAAAAAATCCCTAAGCCCCGGGGTCACAATTTCTTCAAAAATCTGACTTTCGGCCATTCACTCAAAAATGGTGCCAAACGGTTGCAAATGCTCCCCTGAGAGGTTTGGCGGTCGAAACAGAAGGCTTTTTATCACAGGAAAAGAAATCAGCCCTCAACAACTTAACCGGCAGAATTTTTTTTTTTTGAAAAAATCCCTAAGCCCCGGGGTCGCAATTTCTTCAAAAATCTGACTTTCGGCCATTCAGTCAAAAATGGTGCCAAACGGTTGCAAATGCTCCCTTGAGAGGTTTGGCGGTCTCAACAGAAGGCTTTTTATCACAGGAAAAGAAAGCAGCCCTTGATAACTTAACCGGCAGAAAAAGATTTTTTTGAAAAAATCCCTAAGCCCCGGGGTCACAATTTCTTCAAAAATCTGACTTTCGGCCATTCACTCAAAAATGGTGCCAAACGGTTGCAAATGCTCCCCTGAGAGGTTTGGCGGTCGAAACAGAAGGCTTTTTATCACAGGAAAAGAAATCAGCCCTCAACAACTTAACCGGCAGAATTTTTTTTTTTTTGAAAAAATCCCTAAGCCCCGGGGTCACAATTTCTTCAAAAATCTGACTTTCGGCCATTCACTCAAAAATGGTGCCAAACGGTTGCAAATGCTCCCCTGAGAGGTTTGGCGGTCGAAACAGAAGGCTTTTTATCACAGGAAAAGAAATCAGCCCTCGACAACTTAACCGGCAGAAAAAGATTTTTTTGAAAAAATCCCTAAGCCCCGGGGTCACAATTTCTTCAAGAATCTGACTTTCGGCCATTCACACAAAAATGGTGCCAAACGGTTGCAAATGCTCCCCTGAGAGCTTTGGCGGTCGAAATAAAGGGCTTTTTATCACAGGAAAAGAAATCAGCCCTCAACAACTTAACCGGCAGAAAAATATTTTTTTGAAAAAATCCCTAAGCACTGGGGTCACAATTTCTTCAAAAATCTGACTTTCGGCCATTCACTCAAAAATGGTGCCAAACGGTTGCAAATGCTCCCCTGAGAGGTTTGGGGGTCGAAACAGAAGGCTTTTTATCACAGGAAAAGAAATCAGCCCTCAACAACTTAACCGGCAGAAAAAGATTTTTTTGAAAAAATCCCTAAGCCCCGGAGTCACAATTTCTTCAAAAATCTGACTTTCGGCCATTCACTCAAAAATGGTGCCAAACGGTTGCAAATGCTCCCCTGAGAGGTTTGGCGGTCGAAACAGAAGGCTTTTTATCACAGGAAAAGAAAGCAGCCCTCGACAACTTAACCGGCAGAAAAAGATTTTTTTGAAAAAATCCCTAAGCCCCGGGGTCACAATTTCATCAAAAATCTGACTTTCGGCCATTCACTCAAAAATGGTGCCAAACGGTTGCAAATGCTCCCCTGAGAGGTTTGGCGATCGAAACGCCCCGGGGTCACAATTTCTTCAAAAATCTGACTTTCGGCCATTCACTCAAAAATGGTGCCAAACGGTTGCAAATGCTCCCCTGAGAGGTTTGGCGGTCGAAACAGAAGGCTTTTTATCACAGGAAAAGAAATCAGCCCTCGACAACTTAACCGGCAGAAAAAGATTTTTTTGAAAAAATCCCTAAGCCCCGGCGTCACAATTTCTTCAAAAATCTGACTTTCGGCCATTCACTCAAAAATGGTGCCAAACGGTTGCAAATGCTCCCCTGAGAGGTTTGGCGGTCGAAACAGAAGGCTTTTTATCACAGGAAAAGAAATCAGCCCTCGACAACTTAACCGGCAGAAAAAGATTTTTTTGAAAAAATCCCTAAGCCCCGGGGTCACAATTTCATCAAAAATCTGACTTTCGTCCATTCACTCAAAAATGGTGCCAAATGGTTGCAAATGCAAACCTGAGAGGTTTGGCGGTCGAAACAGAAGGCTTTTTATCAAAGGAAAAGAAATCAGCCCTCAACAACTTAACCGGCAGAAAAAGATTTTTTTGAAAAAATCCCTAAGCCCCGGGGTCACAATTTCTTCAAAAATCTGACTTTCGGCCATTCACTCAAAAATGGTGCCAAACGGTTGCAAATGCTCTCCTGAGAGGTTTGGCGGTCGAAACAGAAGGCTTTTTATCACAGGAAAAGAAATCAGCCCTCGACAACTTAACCGGCAGAAATTTTTTTTTTTTGAAAAAAACCCTAAGCCCCGGGGGTCACAATTTCTTCAAAAATCTGACTTTCGGCCATTCACTCAAAAATGGTGCCAAACGGTTGCAAATGCTCCCCTGAGAGGTTTGGCGGTCGAAACAGAAGGCTTTTTATCAAAGGAAAAGAAATCAGCCTTCAACAACTTAACCGGCAGAAAAAGATTTTTTTGAAAAAATCCCTAAGCCCCGGAGTCACAATTTCTTCAAAAATCTGACTTTCGGCCATTCACTCAAAAATGGTGCCAAACGGTTGCAAATGCTCCCTTGAGAGGTTTGGCGGTCGAAACAGAAGGCTTTTTATCACAGGAAAAGAAAGCAGCCCTCGACAACTTAACCGGCAGAATTTTTTTTTTTTAAAAAAAAATCCCTAAGCCCCGGGGTCACAATTTCTTCAAAAATCTGACTTTCGGCCATTCACTCAAAAATGGTGCCAAACGGTTGCAAATGCTCCCCTGAGAGGTTTGGCGGTCGAAACAGAAGGCTTTTTATCACAGGAAAAGAAATCAGCCCTCAACAACTTAACCGGCAGAATTTTTTTTTTTTTGAAAAAATCCCTAAGCCCCGGGGTCGCAATTTCTTCAAAAATCTGACTTTCGGCCATTCACTCAAATATGGTGCCAAACGGTTGCAAATGCTCCCTTGAGAGGTTTGGCGGTCTCAACAGAAGGCTTTTTATCACAGGAAAAGAAAGCAGCCCTTGATAACTTAACCGGCAGAAAAAGATTTTTTTGAAAAAACCCCTAAGCCCCGGGGTCACAATTTCTTCAAGAATCTGACTTTCGGCCATTCACTCAAAAATGGTGCCAAACGGTTGCAAATGCTCCCCTGAGAGCTTTGGCGGTCGAAATAAAGGGCTTTTTATCACAGGAAAAGAAATCAGCCCTCAACAACTTAACCGGCAGAAAAATATTTTTTTGAAAAAATCCCTAAGCACTGGGGTCACAATTTCTTCAAAAATCTGACTTTCGGCCATTCACTCAAAAATGGTGCCAAACGGTTGCAAATGCTCCCCTGAGAGGTTTGGGGGTCGAAACAGAAGGCTTTTTATCACAGGAAAAGAAATCAGCCCTCAACAACTTAACCGGCAGAAAAAGATTTTTTTGAAAAAATCCCTAAGCCCCGGAGTCACAATTTCTTCAAAAATCTGACTTTCGGCCATTCACTCAAAAATGGTGCCAAACGGTTGCAAATGCTCCCCTGAGAGGTTTGGCGGTCGAAACAGAAGGCTTTTTATCACAGGAAAAGAAAGCAGCCCTCGACAACTTAACCGGCAGAAAAAGATTTTTTTGAAAAAATCCCTAAGCCCCGGGGTCACAATTTCATCAAAAAAATGACTTTCGGCCATTCACTCAAAAATGGTGCCAAACGGTTGCAAATGCTCCCCTGAGAGGTTTGGCGATCGAAACGCCCCGGGGTCACAATTTCTTCAAAAATCTGACTTTCGGCCATTCACTCAAAAATGGTGCCAAACGGTTGCAAATGCTCCCCTGAGAGGTTTGGCGGTCGAAACAGAAGGCTTTTTATCACAGGAAAAGAAATCAGCCCTCGACAACTTAACCGGCAGAAAAAGATTTTTTTGAAAAAATCCCTAAGCCCCGGGGTCACAATTTCTTCAAGAATCTGACTTTCGGCCATTCACTCAAAAATGGTGCCAAATGGTTGCAAATGCAAACCTGAGAGGTTTGGCGGTCGAAACAGAAGGCTTTTTATCACAGGAAAAGAAATCAGCCCTCGACAACTTAACTGGCAGAAAAAGATTTTTTTGAAAAAATCCCTAAGCCCCAGCGTCACAATTTCTTCAAAAATCTGACTTTCGGCCATTCACTCAAAAATGGTGCCAAACGGTTGCAAATGCTCCCCTGAGAGGTTTGGCGGTCGAAACAGAAGGCTTTTTATCACAGGAAAAGAAATCAGCCCTCGACAACTTAACCGGCAGAAAAAGATTTTTTTGAAAAAATCCCTAAGCCCCGGGGTCACAATTTCATCAAAAATCTGACTTTCGTCCATTCACTCAAAAATGGTGCCAAACGGTTGCAAATGCTCCCCTGAGAGGTTTGGCGGTCGAAACAGAAGGCTTTTTATCAAAGGAAAAGAAATCAGCCCTCAACAACTTAACCGGCAGAAAAAGATTTTTTTGAAAAAATCCCTAAGCCCCGGGGTCACAATTTCTTCAAAAATCTGACTTTCGGCCATTCACTCAAAAATGGTGCCAAACGGTTGCAAATGCTCTCCTGAGAGGTTTGGCGGTCGAAACAGAAGGCTTTTTATCACAGGAAAAGAAATCAGCCCTCGACAACTTAACCGGCAGAAATTTTTTTTTTTTTGAAAAAATCCCTAAGCCCCGGGGGTCACAATTTCTTCAAAAATCTGACTTTCGGCCATTCACTCAAAAATGGTGCCAAACGGTTGCAAATGCTCCCCTGAGAGGTTTGGCGGTCGAAACAGAAGGCTTTTTATCAAAGGAAAAGAAATCAGCCTTCAACAACTTAACCGGCAGAAAAAGATTTTTTTGAAAAAATCCCTAAGCCCCGGAGTCACAATTTCTTCAAAAATCTGACTTTCGGCCATTCACTCAAAAATGGTGCCAAACGGTTGCAAATGCTCCCTTGAGAGGTTTGGCGGTCGAAACAGAAGGCTTTTTATCACAGGAAAAGAAAGCAGCCCTCGACAACTTAACCGGCAGAATTTTTTTTTTTTTAAAAAAAAATCCCTAAGCCCCGGGGTCACAATTTCTTCAAAAATCTGACTTTCGGCCATTCACTCAAAAATGGTGCCAAACGGTTGCAAATGCTCCCCTGAGAGGTTTGGCGGTCGAAACAGAAGGCTTTTTATCACAGGAAAAGAAATCAGCCCTCAACAACTTAACCGGCAGAATTTTTTTTTTTTTGAAAAAATCCCTAAGCCCCGGGGTCGCAATTTCTTCAAAAATCTGACTTTCGGCCATTCACTCAAATATGGTGCCAAACGGTTGCAAATGCTCCCTTGAGAGGTTTGGCGGTCTCAACAGAAGGCTTTTTATCACAGGAAAAGAAAGCAGCCCTTGATAACTTAACCGGCAGAAAAAGATTTTTTTGAAAAAACCCCTAAGCCCCGGGGTCACAATTTTATCAAAAATCTGACTTTCGGCCATTCACTCAAAAATGGTGCCAAACGGTTGCAAATGCTCCCCTGAGAGGTTTGGCGATCGAAGCAGAAGGCTTTTTATCACAGGAAAAGAAATCAGCCCTCGACAACTTAACCGGCAGAAATTTTTTTTTTTGAAAAAATCCCTAAGCCCCGGGGTCACAATTTCTTCAAAAATCTGACTTTCGGCCATTCACTCAGAAATGGTGCCAAACGGTTGCAAATGCTCCCCTGAGAGGTTTGGCGGTCGAAACAGAAGGCTTTTTATCACAGGAAAAGAAATCAGCCCTCGACAAATTATCTGGCAGAAAAAGATTTTTTTGAAAAAATCCCTAAGCCCCGGGGTCACAATTTCTTCAAAAATCTGACTTTCGGCCATTCACTCAAAAATGGTGCCAAACGGTTGCAAATGCTCCCCTGAGAGATTTGGCGGTCGAAACAGAAGGCTTTTTATCACAGGAAAAGAAATCAGCCCTCAACAACTTAACCGGCAGAAAAAGATTTTTATGAAAAAATCCCTAAGCCCCGGGGTCACAATTTCTTCAAAAATTTGACTTTCGGCCATTCACTCAAAAATGGTGCCAAACGGTTGCAAATGCTCCCCTGAGAGGTTTGGCGGTCGAAACAGAAGGCTTTTTATCACAGGAAAAGAAATCAGCCCTCAACAACTTAACCGGCAGAATTTATTTTTTTTGAAAAAATCCCTAAGCCCCGGGGTCACAATTTCTTCAAAAATCTGACTTTCGGCCATTCACTCAAAAATGGTGCCAAACGGTTGCAAATGCTCCCCTGAGAGGTTTGGCGGTCGAAACAGAAGGCTTTTTATCACAGGAAAAGAAAGCAGCCCTCAACAACTTAACCGGCAGAAAAAGATTTTTTTGAAAAAATCCCTAAGCCCCGGGGTCACAATTTCTTCAAAAATCTGACTTTCGGCCATTCACTCAAAAATGGTGCCAAACGGTTGCAAATGCTCCCTTGAGAGGTTTGGCGATCGAAACGCCCCGGGGTCACAATTTCTTCAAAAATCTGACTTTCGGCCATTCACTCAAAAATGGTGCCAAACGGTTGCAAATGCTCCCCTGAGAGGTTTGGCGGTCGAAACAGAAGGCTTTTTATCACAGGAAAAGAAATCAGCCCTCGACAACTTAACCGGCAGAAAAAGATTTTTTTGAAAAAATCCCTAAGCCCCAAGGTCACAATTTCTTCAAGAATCTGACTTTCGGCCATTCACTCAAAAATGGTGCCAAACGGTTGCAAATGCTCCCCTGAGAGCTTTGGCGGTCGAAAAAAAGGGCTTTTTATCACAGGAAAAGAAATCAGCCCTCGACAACTTAACCGGCAGAAAAATATTTTTTTGAAAAAATCCCTAAGCACCGGGGTCACAATTTCTTCAAAAATCTGACTTTCGGCCATTCACTCAAAAATGGTGCCAAATGGTTGCAAATGCAAACCTGAGAGGTTTGGCGGTCGAAACAGAAGGCTTTTTATCACAGGAAAAGAAATCAGCCCTCGACAACTTAACTGGCAGAAAAAGATTTTTTTGAAAAAATCCCTAAGCCCCGGCGTCACAATTTCTTCAAAAATCTGACTTTCGGCCATTCACTCAAAAATGGTGCCAAACGGTTGCAAATGCTCCCCTGAGAGGTTTGGCCGTCGAAACAGAAGGCTTTTTATCACAGGAAAAGAAATCAGCCCTCGACAACTTAACCGGCAGAAAAAGATTTTTTTGAAAAAATCCCTAAGCCCCGGGGTCACAATTTCATCAAAAATCTGACTTTCGTCCATTCACTCAAAAATGGTGCCAAACGGTTGCAAATGCTCCCCTGAGAGGTTTGGGGGTCGAAACAGAAGGCTTTTTATCAAAGGAAAAGAAATCAGCCCTCAACAACTTAACCGGCAGAAAAAGATTTTTTTGAAAAAATCCCTAAGCCCCGTGGGTCACAATTTCTTCAAAAATCTGACTTTCGGCCATTCACTCAAAAATGGTGCCAAACGGTTGCAAATGCTCCCCTGAGAGGTTTGGCGGTCGAAACAGAAGGCTTTTTATCAAAGGAAAAGAAATCAGCCTTCAACAACTTAACCGGCAGAAAAAGATTTTTTTGAAAAAATCCCTAAGCCCCGGAGTCACAATTTCTTCAAAAATCTGACTTTCGGCCATTCACTCAAAAATGGTGCCAAACGGTTGCAAATGCTCCCTTGAGAGGTTTGGCGGTCGAAACAGAAGCCTTTTTATCACAGGAAAAGAAAGCAGCCCTCGACAACTTAACCGGCAGAATTTTTTTTTTAAAAAAAAAAATCCCTAAGCCCCGGGGTCACAATTTCTTCAAAAATCTGACTTTCGGCCATTCACTCAAAAATGGTGCCAAACGGTTGCAAATGCTCCCCTGAGAGGTTTGGCGGTCGAAACAGAAGGCTTTTTATCACAGGAAAAGAAATCAGCCCTCAACAACTTAACCGGCAGAATTTTTTTTTTTTAAAAAAAATCCCTAAGCCCCGGGGTCGCAATTTCTTCAAAAATCTGACTTTCGGCCATTCACTCAAATATGGTGCCAAACGGTTGCAAATGCTCCCTTGAGAGGTTTGGCGGTCTCAACAGAAGGCTTTTTATCACAGGAAAAGAAAGCAGCCCTTGATAACTTAACCGGCAGAAAAAGATTTTTTTGAAAAAACCCCTAAGCCCCGGGGTCACAATTTCATCAAAAATCTGACTTTCGGCCATTCACTCAAAAATGGTGCCAAACGGTTGCAAATGCTCCCCTGAGAGGTTTGGCGATCGAAGCAGAAGGCTTTTTATCACAGGAAAAGAAATCAGCCCTCGACAACTTAACCGGCAGAAATTTTTTTTTTTGAAAAAACCCCTAAGCCCCGGGGTCACAATTTCTTCAAAAATCTGACTTTCGGCCATTCACTCAGAAATGGTGCCAAACGGTTGCAAATGCTCCCCTGAGAGGTTTGGCGGTCGAAACAGAAGGCTTTTTATCACAGGAAAAGAAATCAGCCCTCGACAAATTATCTGGCAGAAAAAGATTTTTTTGAAAAAATCCCTAAGCCCCGGGGTCACAATTTCTTCAAAAATCTGACTTTCGGCCATTCACTCAAAAATGGTGCCAAACGGTTGCAAATGCTCCCCTGAGAGATTTGGCGGTCGAAACAGAAGGCTTTTTATCACAGGAAAAGAAATCAGCCCTCAACAACTTAACCGGCAGAAAAAGATTTTTATGAAAAAATCCCTAAGCCCCGGGGTCACAATTTCTTCAAAAATTTGACTTTCGGCCATTCACTCAAAAATGGTGCCAAACGGTTGCAAATGCTCCCCTGAGAGGTTTGGCGGTCGAAACAGAAGGCTTTTTATCACAGGAAAAGAAATCAGCCCTCAACAACTTAACCGGCAGAATTTATTTTTTTTGAAAAAATCCCTAAGCCCCGGGGTCGCAATTTCTTCAAAAATCTGAATTTCGGCCATTCACTCAAAAATGGTGCCAAACGGTTGCAAATGCTCCCTTGAGAGGTTTGGCGGTCTCAACAGAAGGCTTTTTATCACAGGAAAAGAAAGCAGCCCTTGATAACTTAACCGGCAGAAAAAGATTTTTTTGAAAAAAACCCTAAGCCCCGGAGTCACAATTTCATCAAAAATCTGACTTTTGGCCATTCACTCAAAAATGGTGCCAAACGGTTGCAAATGCTCCCCTGAGAGGTTTGGCGATCGAAGCAGAAGGCTTTTTATCACAGGAAAAGAAATCAGCCCTCGACAACTTAACCGGCAGAAATTTTTTTTTTTAAAAAAATCCCTAAGCCCCGGGGTCACAATTTCTTCAAAAATCTGACTTTCGGCCATTCACTCAGAAATGGTGCCAAACGGTTGCAAATGCTCCCCTGAGAGGTTTGGCGGTCGAAACAGAAGGCTTTTTATCACAGGAAAAGAAATCAGCCCTCGACAAATTATCTGGCAGAAAAAGATTTTTTTGAAAAAATCCCTAAGCCCCGGGGTCACAATTTCTTCAAAAATCTGACTTTCGGCCATTCACTCAAAAATGGTGCCAAACGGTTGCAAATGCTCCCCTGAGAGATTTGGCGGTCGAAACAGAAGGCTTTTTATCACAGGAAAAGAAATCAGCCCTCAACAACGTAACCGGCAGAAAAAGATTTTTATGAAAAAATCCCTAAGCCCCGGGGTCACAATTTCTTCAAAAATCTGACTTTCGGCCATTCACTCAAAAATGGTGCCAAACGGTTGCAAATGCTCCCCTGAGAGGTTTGGCGGTCGCAACAGAAGGCTTTTTATCACAGGAAAAGAAATCAGCCCTTGACAACTTAACCGGCAGAAAAAGATTTTTTTGAAAAAATCCCTCAGTCCCGGGGTCACAATTTCTTCAAAAATCTGACTTTCTGTCATTCACTCAAAAATGGTGCCAAACGGTTGCAAATGCTCCCCTGAGAGGTTTGGCGGTCGAAACAGAAGGCGTTTTATCACAGGAAAAGAAATCAGCCCTCAACAACTTAACCGGCAGAAAATTTTTTTTTTGAAAAAATCCCTAAGCCCCGGCGTCACAATTTCTTCAAAAATCTGACTTTCGGCCATTCACTCAAAAATGGTGCCAAACGGTTGCAAATGCTCCCCTGAGAGGTTTGGCGGTCGAAACAGAAGGCTTTTTATCACAGGAAAAGAAATCAGCCCTCGACAACTTAACCGGCAGAAAAAGATTTTTTTAAAAAAATCCCTAAGCCCCGGGGTCACAATTTCTTCAAGAATCTGACTTTCGGCCATTCACTCAAAAATGGTGCCAAACGGTTGCAAATGCTCCCCTGAGAGCTTTGGCGGTCGAAACAAAGGGCTTTTTATCACAGGAAAAGAAATCAGCCCTCGACAACTTAACCGGCAGAAAAAGATTTTTTTTAAAAAATCCCTAAGCCCCGGGGTCACAATTTCTTCAAGAATCTGACTTTCGGCCATTCACTCAAAAATGGTGCCAAACGGTTGCAAATGCTCCCCTGAGAGCTTTGGCGGTCGAAACAAAGGGCTTTTTATCACAGAAAAAGAAATCAGCCCTCAACAACTTAACCGGCAGAAAAATATTTTTTTGAAAAAATCCCTAAGCACCGGGGTCACAATTTCTTCAAAAATCTGACTTTCGGCCATTCACTCAAAAATGGTGCCAAATGGTTGCAAATGCAAACCTGAGAGGTTTGGCGGTCGAAACAGAAGGCTTTTTATCACAGGAAAAGAAATCAGCCCTCGATAACTTAACCGGCAGAAAAAGATTTTTTTGAAAAAATCCCTAAGCCCCGGGGTCACAATTTCTTCAAAAATCTGACTTTCGGCCATTCACTCAAAAATGGTGCCAAACGGTTGCAAATGCTCCCTTGAGAGGTTTGGCGGTCGAAACAGAAGGCTTTTTATCACAGGAAAAGAAAGCAGCCCTTGATAACTTAACTAGCAGAAAAAGATTTTTTTTGAAAAAATCCCTAAGCCCCGGGGTCACAATTTCATCAAAAATCTGACTTTCGGACATTCACTCAAAAATGGTGCCAAACGGTTGCAAATGTTCCCCTGAGAGGTTTGGCGGTCGAAACAGAAGGCTTTTTATCACAGTAAAAGAAATCAGCCCTCGACAACTTAACCGGCAGAATTTTTTTTTTGAAAAAATCCCTAAGCCACAATTTCATCAAAAATCTGACTTTCGGCCATTCACTCAAAAATGGTGCCAAACGGTTGCAAATGCTCCCCTGAGAGGTTTGGCGGTCGAAACAGAAGGCTTTTTATCACAGGAAAAGAAATCAGCCCTCGACAACTTAACCGGCAGAAAAATTTTTTTTTGAAAAAATACCTAACCCCCGGGGTCACAATTTCATCAAAAATCTGACTTTCGGCCATTCACTCAAAAATGGGGCCAAACGGTTGCAAATGCTCCCCTGAGAGGTTTGGCGGTTGAAACAGAAGGCTTTTTATCACAGGAAAAGAAATCAGCCCTCGACAACTTAACCGGCAGAAAAAGATTTTTTTGAAAAAATCCCTAAGCCCCGGGGTCACAATTTCTTCAAAAATCTGACTTTCGGCCATTCACTCAAAAATGGTGCCAAACGGTTGCAAATGCTCCCCTGAGAGATTTGGCGGTCGAAACAGAAGGCTTTTTATCACAGGAAAAGAAATCAGCCCTCAACAACTTAACCGGCAGAAAAAGATTTTTATGAAAAAATCCCTAAGCCCCGGGGTCACAATTTCTTCAAAAATCTGACTTTCGGCCATTCACTCAAAAATGGTGCCAAACGGTTGCAAATGCTCCCTTGAGAGGTTTGGCGGTCGAAACAGAAGGCTTTTTATCACAGGAAAAGAAATCAGCCCTCGACAACTTAACCGGCAGAATTTTATTTTTGAAAAAATCCCTAAGCCCCGGGGTCACAATTTCATCAAAAATCTGACTTTCGGCCATTCACTCAAAAATGGTGCCAAACGGTTGCAAATGCTCCCCTGAGAGGTTTGGCGTTCGAAACAGAAGGCTTCTTAACACAGGAAAAGAAATCAGCCCTCGACAACTTAACCGGCAGAAAAAGATTTTTTTGAAAAAATCCCTAAGCCCCGGGGTCACAATTTCTTCAAAAATCTGACTTTCGGCCATTCACTCAAAAATGGTGCCAAACGGTTGCAAATGCTCCCTTGAGAGGTTTGGCGGTCGAAACAGAAGGCTTTTTATCACAGGAAAAGAAATCAGCCCTCGACAACTTAACCGGCAGAAAAAGTTTTTTTTTGAAAAAATCCCTAAGCCCCGGGGTCACAATTTCTTCAAAAATCTGACTTTCGGCCATTCACTCAAAAATGGTGCCAAACGGTTGCAAATGCTCCCCTGAGAGGTTTGGCGGTCGAAATAAAGGGCTTTTTATCACAGGAAAAGAAATCAGCCCTCGACAACTTAACCGGCAGAAAAATATTTTTTTGAAAAAATCCCTAAGCACCGGGGTCACAATTTCTTCAAAAATCTGACTTTCGGCCATTCACTCAAAAATGGTGCCAAATGATTGCAAATGCAAACCTGAGAGGTTTGGCGGTCGATACAGAAGGCTTTTTATCACAGGAAAAGAAATCAGCCCTCGACAACTTAACTGGCAGAAAAAGATTTTTTTGAAAAAATCCCTAAGCCCCGGGGTCACAATTTCTTCAAAAATCTGACTTTCGGCCATTCACTCAAAAATGGTGCCAAACGATTGCAAATGCTCCCCTGAGAGGTTTGGCGGTCGAAACAGAAGGCTTTTTATCACAGGAAAAGAAATCAGCCCTCGACAACTTAACCGGCAGAAAAAGATTCTTTTGAAAAAATCCCGAAGCCCCGGGGTCACAATTTCATCAAAAATCTGACTTTCGGCCATTCACTCAAAAATGGTGCCAAAGAGTTGCAAATGCTCCCCTGAGAGGTTTGGCGGTCGAAACAAAAGGCTTTTTATCACAGGAAAAGAAATCAGCCCTCGAGAACTTAACCGGCAGAAAAAGATTTTTTTGAAAAAATCCCTAAGCCCCGGGGTCACAATTTCTTCAAAAATCTGACTTTCGGCCATTCACTCAAAAATGGTGCCAAACGGTTGCAAATGCTCTCCTGAGAGGTTTGGCGGTCGAAACAGAAGGCTTTTTAACACAGGAAAAGAAATCAGCCCTCGACAACTTAACCGGCAAAAAATTTTTTTTTTTGAAAAAATCCATAAGCCCCGGGGGTCACAATTTCTTCAAAAATCTGACTTTCGGCCATTCACTCAAAAATGGTGCCAAACGGTTGCAAATGCTCCCCTGAGAGGTTTGGCGGTCGAAACAGAAGGCTTTTTATCAAAGGAAAAGAAATCAGCCCTCAACAACTTAACCGGCAGAAAAAGATTTTTTTGAAAAAATCCCTAAGCCCCGGAGTCACAATTTCTTCAAAAATCTGACTTTCGGCCATTCACTCAAAAATGGTGCCAAACGGTTGCAAATGCTCCCTTGAGAGGTTTGGCGGTCGAAACAGAAGGCTTTTTATCACAGGAAAAGAAAGCAGCCCTCGACAACTTATCCGGCAGAATTTTTTTTTTAAAAAAAAAAATCCCTAAGCCCCGGGGTCACAATTTCTTCAAAAATCTGACTTTCGGCCATTCACTCAAAAATGGTGCCAAACTGTTGCAAATGCTCCCCTGAGAGGTTTGGCGGTCGAAACAGAAGGCTTTTTATCACAGGAAAAGTAATCAGCCGTCAACAACTTAACCGGCAGAATTATTTTTTTTTGAAAAAATCCCTAAGCCCCGGGGTCGCAATTTCTTCAAAAATCTGACTTTCGGCCATTCACTCAAAAATGGTGCCAAACGGTTGCAAATGCTCCCTTGAGAGGTTTGGCGGTCTCAACAGAAGGCTTTTTATCACAGGAAAAGAAAGCAGCCCTTGATAACTTAACCGGCAGAAAAAGATTTTTTTGAAAAAACCCCTAAGCCCCGGGCTCACAATTTCATCAAAAATCTGACTTTCGGCCATTCACTCAAAAATGGTGCCAAACGGTTGCAAATGCTCCCCTGAGAGGTTTGGCGGTCGAAACAGAAGGCTTTTTATCACAGGAAAAGAAATCAGCCCTCAACAACTTAACCGGCAGAATTTTTTTTTTTTGAAAAAATCCCTAAGCCCCGGGGTCACAATTTCTTCAAAAATCTGACTTTCGGCCATTCACTCAAAAATGGTGCCAAACGGTTGCAAATGCTCCCCTGAGAGGTTTGGCGGTCGAAACAGAAGGCTTTTTATCACAGGAAAAGAAATCAGCCCTCGACAACTTAACCGGCAGAAAAAGATTTTTTTGAAAAAATCCCTAAGCCCCGGGGTCACAATTTCTTCAAGAATCTGACTTTCGGCCATTCACTCAAAAATGGTGCCAAACGGTTGCAAATGCTCCCCTGAGAGCTTTGGCGGTCGAAAGAAAGGGCTTTTTATCACAGGAAAAGAAATCAGCCCTCAACAACTTAACCGGCAGAAAAATATTTTTTTGAAAAAATCCCTAAGCACTGGGGTCACAATTTCTTCAAAAATCTGACTTTCGGCCATTCACTCAAAAATGGTGCCAAACGGTTGCAAATGCTCCCCTGAGAGGTTTGGGGGTCGAAACAGAAGGCTTTTTATCACAGGAAAAGAAATCAGCCCTCAACAACTTAACCGGCAGAAAAAGATTTTTTTGAAAAAATCCCTAAGCCCCGGAGTCACAATTTCTTCAAAAATCTGACTTTCGGCCATTCACTCAAAAATGGTGCCAAACGGTTGCAAATGCTCCCCTGAGAGGTTTGGCGGTCGAAACAGAAGGCTTTTTATCACAGGAAAAGAAAGCAGCCCTCGACAACTTAACCGGCAGAAAAAGATTTTTTTGAAAAAATCCCTAAGCCCCGGGGTCACAATTTCATCAAAAATCTGACTTTCGGCCATTCACTCAAAAATGGTGCCAAACGGTTGCAAATGCTCCCCTGAGAGGTTTGGCGATCGAAACGCCCCGGGGTCACAATTTCTTCAAAAATCTGACTTTCGGCCATTCACTCAAAAATGGTGCCAAACGGTTGCAAATGCTCCCCTGAGAGGTTTGGCGGTCGAAACAGAAGTCTTTTTATCACAGGAAAAGAAATCAGCCCTCGACAACTTAACCGGCAGAAAAAGATTTTTTTGAAAAAATCCCTAAGCCCCGGGGTCACAATTTCTTCAAGAATCTGACTTTCGGCCATTCACTCAAAAATGGTGCCAAACGGTTGCAAATGCTCCCCTGAGAGCTTTGGCGGTCGAAATAAAGGGCTTTTAATCACAGGAAAAGAATTCAGCCCTCGACAACTTAACCGGCAGAAAAATATTTTTTTGAAAAAATCCCTAAGCACCGGGGTCACAATTTCTTCAAAAATCTGACTTTCGGCCATTCACTCAAAAATGGTGCCAAATGGTTGCAAATGCAAACCTGAGAGCTTTGGCGGTCGAAACAGAAGGCTTTTTATCACAGGAAAAGAAATCAGCCCTCGACAACTTAACTGGCAGAAAAAGATTTTTTTGAAAAAATCCCTAAGCCCCGGGGTCACAATTTCATCAAAAATCTGACTTTCGGCCATTCACTCAAAAATGGTGCCAAACGGTTGCAAATGCTCCCTTAAGAGGTTTGGCGGTCGAAACAGAAGGCTTTTTATCACAGGAAAAGAAATCAGCCCTCGACAACTTAACTGGCAGAAAAAGATTTTTTTGAAAAAATCCCTAAGCCCCGGGGTCACAATTTCATCAAAAATCTGACTTTCGGCCATTCACTCAAAAATGGTGCCAAACGGTTGCAAATGCTCCCTTAAGAGGTTTGGCGGTCGAAACAGAAGGCTTTTTATCACAGGAAAAGAAATCAGCCCTCGACAACTTAACCGGCAGAAAAAGATTTTTTTGAAAAAATCCCTAAGCCCCGGGGTCACAATTTCATCAAAAATCTGACTTTCGGCCATTCACTCAAAAATGGTGCCAAACGGTTGCAAATGCTCCCCTGAGAGGTTTGGCGGTCGAAACAGAAGGCTTTTTATCAAAGGAAAAGAAATCAGCCCTCAACAACTTAACCGGCAGAAAAAGATTTTTTTGAAAAAATCCCTAAGCCCCGGGGTCACAATTTCTTCAAAAATCTGACTTTCGGCCATTCACTCAAAAATGGTGCCAAACGGTTGCAAATGCTCCCTTGAGAGGTTTGGCGGTCGAAACAGAAGGCTTTTTATCACAGGAAAAGAAATCAGCCCTCGACAACTTAACCGGCAGAATTTTATTTTTGAAAAAATCCCTAAGCCCCGGGGTCACAATTTCATCAAAAATCTGACTTTCGGCCATTCACTCAAAAATGGTGCCAAACGGTTGCAAATGCTCCCCTGAGAGGTTTGGCGTTCGAAACAGAAGGCTTCTTAACACAGGAAAAGAAATCAGCCCTCGACAACTTAACCGGCAGAAAAAGATTTTTTTGAAAAAATCCCTAAGCCCCGGGGTCACAATTTCTTCAAAAATCTGACTTTCGGCCATTCACTCAAAAATGGTGCCAAACGGTTGCAAATGCTCCCTTGAGAGGTTTGGCGGTCGAAACAGAAGGCTTTTTATCACAGGAAAAGAAATCAGCCCTCGACAACTTAACCGGCAGAAAAAGTTTTTTTTTGAAAAAATCCCTAAGCCCCGGGGTCACAATTTCTTCAAAAATCTGACTTTCGGCCATTCACTCAAAAATGGTGCCAAACGGTTGCAAATGCTCCCCTGAGAGGTTTGGCGGTCGAAATAAAGGGCTTTTTATCACAGGAAAAGAAATCAGCCCTCGACAACTTAACCGGCAGAAAAATATTTTTTTGAAAAAATCCCTAAGCACCGGGGTCACAATTTCTTCAAAAATCTGACTTTCGGCCATTCACTCAAAAATGGTGCCAAATGATTGCAAATGCAAACCTGAGAGGTTTGGCGGTCGATACAGAAGGCTTTTTATCACAGGAAAAGAAATCAGCCCTCGACAACTTAACTGGCAGAAAAAGATTTTTTTGAAAAAATCCCTAAGCCCCGGGGTCACAATTTCTTCAAAAATCTGACTTTCGGCCATTCACTCAAAAATGGTGCCAAACGATTGCAAATGCTCCCCTGAGAGGTTTGGCGGTCGAAACAGAAGGCTTTTTATCACAGGAAAAGAAATCAGCCCTCGACAACTTAACCGGCAGAAAAAGATTCTTTTGAAAAAATCCCGAAGCCCCGGGGTCACAATTTCATCAAAAATCTGACTTTCGGCCATTCACTCAAAAATGGTGCCAAAGAGTTGCAAATGCTCCCCTGAGAGGTTTGGCGGTCGAAACAAAAGGCTTTTTATCACAGGAAAAGAAATCAGCCCTCGAGAACTTAACCGGCAGAAAAAGATTTTTTTGAAAAAATCCCTAAGCCCCGGGGTCACAATTTCTTCAAAAATCTGACTTTCGGCCATTCACTCAAAAATGGTGCCAAACGGTTGCAAATGCTCTCCTGAGAGGTTTGGCGGTCGAAACAGAAGGCTTTTTAACACAGGAAAAGAAATCAGCCCTCGACAACTTAACCGGCAAAAAATTTTTTTTTTTGAAAAAATCCATAAGCCCCGGGGGTCACAATTTCTTCAAAAATCTGACTTTCGGCCATTCACTCAAAAATGGTGCCAAACGGTTGCAAATGCTCCCCTGAGAGGTTTGGCGGTCGAAACAGAAGGCTTTTTATCAAAGGAAAAGAAATCAGCCCTCAACAACTTAACCGGCAGAAAAAGATTTTTTTGAAAAAATCCCTAAGCCCCGGAGTCACAATTTCTTCAAAAATCTGACTTTCGGCCATTCACTCAAAAATGGTGCCAAACGGTTGCAAATGCTCCCTTGAGAGGTTTGGCGGTCGAAACAGAAGGCTTTTTATCACAGGAAAAGAAAGCAGCCCTCGACAACTTATCCGGCAGAATTTTTTTTTAAAAAAAAAAAATCCCTAAGCCCCGGGGTCACAATTTCTTCAAAAATCTGACTTTCGGCCATTCACTCAAAAATGGTGCCAAACTGTTGCAAATGCTCCCCTGAGAGGTTTGGCGGTCGAAACAGAAGGCTTTTTATCACAGGAAAAGTAATCAGCCGTCAACAACTTAACCGGCAGAATTTTTTTTTTTTGAAAAAATCCCTAAGCCCCGGGGTCGCAATTTCTTCAAAAATCTGACTTTCGGCCATTCACTCAAAAATGGTGCCAAACGGTTGCAAATGCTCCCTTGAGAGGTTTGTCGGTCTCAACAGAAGGCTTTTTATCACAGGAAAAGAAAGCAGCCCTTGATAACTTAACCGGCAGAAAAAGATTTTTTTGAAAAAACCCCTAAGCCCCGGGGTCACAATTTCATCAAAAATCTGACTTTCGGCCATTCACTCAAAAATGGTGCCAAACGGTTGCAAATGCTCCCCTGAGAGGTTTGGCGGTCGAAACAGAAGGCTTTTTATCACAGGAAAAGAAATCAGCCCTCAACAACTTAACCGGCAGAATTTTTTTTTTTTGAAAAAATCCCTAAGCCCCGGGGTCACAATTTCTTCAAAAATCTGACTTTCGGCCATTCACTCAAAAATGGTGCCAAACGGTTGCAAATGCTCCCCTGAGAGGTTTGGCGGTCGAAACAGAAGGCTTTTTATCACAGGAAAAGAAATCAGCCCTCGACAACTTAACCGGCAGAAAAAGATTTTTTTGAAAAAATCCCTAAGCCCCGGGGTCACAATTTCTTCAAGAATCTGACTTTCGGCCATTCACTCAAAAATGGTGCCAAACGGTTGCAAATGCTCCCCTGAGAGCTTTGGCGGTCGAAAGAAAGGGCTTTTTATCACAGGAAAAGAAATCAGCCCTCAACAACTTAACCGGCAGAAAAATATTTTTTTGAAAAAATCCCTAAGCACTGGGGTCACAATTTCTTCAAAAATCTGACTTTCGGCCATTCACTCAAAAATGGTGCCAAACGGTTGCAAATGCTCCCCTGAGAGGTTTGGGGGTCGAAACAGAAGGCTTTTTATCACAGGAAAAGAAATCAGCCCTCAACAACTTAACCGGCAGAAAAAGATTTTTTTGAAAAAATCCCTAAGCCCCGGAGTCACAATTTCTTCAAAAATCTGACTTTCGGCCATTCACTCAAAAATGGTGCCAAACGGTTGCAAATGCTCCCCTGAGAGGTTTGGCGGTCGAAACAGAAGGCTTTTTATCACAGGAAAAGAAAGCAGCCCTCGACAACTTAACCGGCAGAAAAAGATTTTTTTGAAAAAATCCCTAAGCCCCGGGGTCACAATTTCATCAAAAATCTGACTTTCGGCCATTCACTCAAAAATGGTGCCAAACGGTTGCAAATGCTCCCCTGAGAGGTTTGGCGATCGAAACGCCCCGGGGTCACAATTTCTTCAAAAATCTGACTTTCGGCCATTCACTCAAAAATGGTGCCAAACGGTTGCAAATGCTCCCCTGAGAGGTTTGGCGGTCGAAACAGAAGTCTTTTTATCACAGGAAAAGAAATCAGCCCTCGACAACTTAACCGGCAGAAAAAGATTTTTTTGAAAAAATCCCTAAGCCCCGGGGTCACAATTTCTTCAAGAATCTGACTTTCGGCCATTCACTCAAAAATGGTGCCAAACGGTTGCAAATGCTCCCCTGAGAGCTTTGGCGGTCGAAATAAAGGGCTTTTAATCACAGGAAAAGAATTCAGCCCTCGACAACTTAACCGGCAGAAAAATATTTTTTTGAAAAAATCCCTAAGCACCGGGGTCACAATTTCTTCAAAAATCTGACTTTCGGCCATTCACTCAAAAATGGTGCCAAATGGTTGCAAATGCAAACCTGAGAGCTTTGGCGGTCGAAACAGAAGGCTTTTTATCACAGGAAAAGAAATCAGCCCTCGACAACTTAACTGGCAGAAAAAGATTTTTTTGAAAAAATCCCTAAGCCCCGGGGTCACAATTTCATCAAAAATCTGACTTTCGGCCATTCACTCAAAAATGGTGCCAAACGGTTGCAAATGCTCCCTTAAGAGGTTTGGCGGTCGAAACAGAAGGCTTTTTATCACAGGAAAAGAAATCAGCCCTCGACAACTTAACCGGCAGAAAAAGATTTTTTTGAAAAAATCCCTAAGCCCCGGGGTCACAATTTCATCAAAAATCTGACTTTCGGCCATTCACTCAAAAATGGTGCCAAACGGTTGCAAATGCTCCCCTGAGAGGTTTGGCGGTCGAAACAGAAGGCTTTTTATCAAAGGAAAAGAAATCAGCCCTCAACAACTTAACCGGCAGAAAAAGATTTTTTTGAAAAAATCCCTAAGCCCCGGGGTCACAATTTCTTCAAAAATCTGACTTTCGGCCATTCACTCAAAAATGGTGCCAAACGGTTGCAAATGCTCTCCTGAGAGGTTTGGCGGTCGAAACAGAAGGCTTTTTATCACAGGAAAAGAAATCAGCCCTCGACAACTTAACCGGCAGAAATTTTTTTTTTTTGAAAAAATCCCTAAGCCCCGGGGGTCACAATTTCTTCAAAAATCTGACTTTCGGCCATTCACTCAAAAATGGTGCCAAACGGTTGCAAATGCTCCCCTGAGAGGTTTGGCGGTCGAAACAGAAGGCTTTTTATCAAAGGAAAAGAAATCAGCCTTCAACAACTTAACCGGCAGAAAAAGATTTTTTTGAAAAAATCCCTAAGCCCCGGAGTCACAATTTCTTCAAAAGTCTGACTTTCGGCCATTCACTCAAAAATGGTGCCAAACGGTTGCAAATGCTCCCTTGAGAGGTTTGGCGGTCGAAACAGAAGGCTTTTTATCACAGGATAAGAAATCAGCCCTCGACAACTTAACCGGCAGAAAAAGATTTTTTTGAAAAAATCCCTAAGCCCCGGGGTCGCAATTTCTTCAAAAATCTGACTTTCGGCCATTCACTCAAAAATGGTGCCAAACGGTTGCAAATGCTCCCTTGAGAGGTTTGGCGGTCTCAACAGAAGGCTTTTTATCACAGGAAAAGAAAGCAGCCCTTGATAACTTAACCGGCAGAAAAAGATTTTTTTGAAAAAACCCCTAAGCCCCGGGGTCACAATTTCATCAAAAATCTGACTTTCGGCCATTCACTCAAAAATGGTGCCAAACGGTTGCAAATGCTCCCCTGAGAGGTTTGGCGGTCGAAACAGAAGGCTTTTTATCACAGGAAAAGAAATCAGCCCTCAACAACTTAACCGGCAGAATTTTTTTTTTTAAAAAAAATCCCTAAGCCCCGGGGTCACAATTTCTTCAAAAATCTGACTTTCGGCCATTCACTCAAAAATGGTGCCAAACGGTTGCAAATGCTCCCCTGAGAGGTTTGGCGGTCGAAACAGAAGGCTTTTTATCACAGGAAAAGAAATCAGCCCTCGACAACTTAACCGGCAGAAAAAGATTTTTTTGAAAAAATCCCTAAGCCCCGGGGTCACAATTTCTTCAAGAATCTGACTTTCGGCCATTCACTCAAAAATGGTGCCAAACGGTTGCAAATGCTCCCCTGAGAGCTTTGGCGGTCGAAAGAAAGGGCTTTTTATCACAGGAAAAGAAATCAGCCCTCAACAACTTAACCGGCAGAAAAATATTTTTTTGAAAAAATCCCTAAGCACTGGGGTCACAATTTCTTCAAAAATCTGACTTTCGGCCATTCACTCAAAAATGGTGCCAAATGGTTGCAAATGCTCCCCTGAGAGGTTTGGGGGTCGAAACAGAAGGCTTTTTATCACAGGAAAAGAAATCAGCCCTCAACAACTTAACCGGCAGAAAAAGATTTTTTTGAAAAAATCCCTAAGCCCCGGGGTCACAATTTCTTCAAAAATCTGACTTTCGCCATTCACTCAAAAATGGTGCCAAACGGTTGCAAATGCTCCCCTGAGAGGTTTGGCGGTCGCAACAGAAGGCTTTTTATCACAGGAAAAGAAATCAGCCCTCAACAACTTAACCGGCAGAAAAATATTTTTTTGAAAAAATCCCTAAGCACCGGGGTCACAATTTCTTCAAAAATCTGACTTTCGGCAATTCACTCAAAAATGGTGCCAAACGTTTGCAAATGCTCCCTTGAGAGGTTTGGCGGTCGAAACAGAAGGCTTTTTATCACAGGAAAAGAAAGCAGCCCTTGATAACTTAACTGGCAGAAAAAGATTTTTTTTGAAAAAATCCCTAAGCCCCGGGGTCACAATTTCTTCAAAAATCTGACTTTCGGCCATTCACTCAAAAATGGTGCCAAACGGTTGCAAATGCTCCCCTGAGAGGTTTGGCAGTCGAAACAGAAGGCTTTTTATCACAGGAAAAGAAATCAGCCCTCAACAACTTAACCGACAGAAAAAGATTTTTTTGAAAAAATCCCTAAGCCCCGGAGTCACAATTTCTTCAAAAATCTGACTTTCGGCCATTCACTCAAAAATGGTGCCAAACGGTTGCAAATGCTCCCTTGAGAGGTTTGGCGGTCGAAACAGAAGGCTTTTTATCACAGGAAAAGAAAGCAGCCCTTGATAACTTAACCGCCAGAAAAAGATTTTTTTGAAAAAATCCCTAAGCCCCGGGGTCACAATTTCTTCAAAAATCTGACTTTCGGCCATTCACTCAAAAATGGTGCCAAACGGATTTTTTTTGAAAAAATCCCTAAGCCCCGGGGTCACAATTTCTTCAAAAATCTGACTTTCGGCCATTCACTCAAAAATGGTGCCAAACGGTTGCAAATGCTCCCCTGAGAGGTTTGGCGGTCGAAACAGAAGGCTTTTTATCACAGGAAAAGAAATCAGCCCTCGACAACTTAACTGGCAGAAAAAGATTTTTTTGAAAAAATCCCTAAGCCCCGGGGTCACAATTTCTTCAAGAATCTGACTTTCGGCCATTCACTCAAAAATGGTGCCAAACGGTTGCAAATGCTCCCCTGAGAGGTTTGGCGGTCGAAACAGAAGGCTTTTTATCACAGGAAAAGAAATCAGCCCTCAACAACTTAACCGGCAGAAAAAGATTCTTTTGAAAAAATCCCTAAGCACCGGGGTCACAATTTCATCAAAAATCTGACTTTCGGCCATTCACTCAAAAATGGTGCCAAAGAGTTGTAAATGCTCCCCTGAGAGCTTTGGCGGTCGAAACAAAAGGCTTTTTATCACAGGAAAAGAAATCAGTCCTCGAGAACTTAACCGGCAGAAAAAGATTTTTTTGAAAAAATCCCTAAGCCCCGGGGTCACAATTTCTTCAAAAATCTGACTTTCGGCCATTCACTCAAAAATGGTGCCAAACGGTTGCAAATGCTCTCCTGAGAGGTTTGGCGGTCGAAACAGAAGGCTTTTTAACACAGGAAAACAAATCAGCCCTCGACAACTTAACCGGCAGAAATTTTTTTTTTTTGAAAAAATCCCTAAGCCCCGGGGTCACAATTTCTTCAAAAATCTGACTTTCGGCCATTCACTCAAAAATGGTGCCAAACGGTTGCAAATGCTCCCCTGAGAGGTTTGGCGGTCGAAACAGAAGGCTTTTTATCAAAGGAAAAGAAATCAGCCCTCAACAACTTAACCGGCAGAAAAAGATTTTTTTGAAAAAATCCCTAAGCCCCGGAGTCACAATTTCTTCAAAAATCTGACTTTCGGCCATTCACTCAAAAATGGTGCCAAACGGTTGCAAATGCTCCCTTGAGAGGTTTGGCGGTCGAAACAGAAGGCTTTTTATCACAGGAAAAGAAAGCAGCCCTTGATAACTTAACCGGCAGAATAAGATTTTTTTGAAAAAATCCCTAAGCCCCGGAGTCACAATTTCTTCAAAAATCTGACTTTCGGCCATTCACTCAAAAATGGTGCCAAACGGTTGCAAATGCTCCCTTGAGAGGTTTGGCGGTCGAAACAGAAGGCTTTTTATCACAGGAAAAGAAAGCAGCCCTTGATAACTTAACCGGCAGAATAAGATTTTTTTTGAAAAAATCCCTAAGCCCCGGGGTCACAATTTCATCAAAAATCTGACTTTCGGCCATTCGCTCAAAAATGGTGCCAAACGGTTGCAAATGCTCCCCTGAGAGCTTTGGCGGTCGAAACAAAGGGCTTTTTATCACAGAAAAAGAAATCAGCCCTCAACAACTTAACCGGCAGAAAAATATTTTTTTGAAAAAATCCCTAAGCACCGGGGTCACAATTTCTTCAAAAATCTGACTTTCGGCCATTCACTCAAAAATGGTGCCAAATGGTTGCAAATGCAAACCTGAGAGGTTTGGCGGTCGAAACAGAAGGCTTTTTATCACAGGAAAAGAAATCAGCCCTCGACAACTTAACCGGCAGAAAAAGATTTTTTTGAAAAAATCCCTAAGCCCCGGAGTCACAATTTCTTCAAAAATCTGACTTTCGGCCATTCACTCAAAAATGGTGCCAAACGGTTGCAAATGCTCCCCTGAGAGGTTTGGCGGTCGAAACAGAAGGCTTTTTATCACAGGAAAAGAAAGCAGCCCTCGACAACTTTACCGGCAGAAAAAGATTTTTTTGAAAAAATCCCTAAGCCCCGGGGTCACAATTTCTTCAAAAATCTGACTTTCGGCCATTCACTCAAAAATGGTGCCAAACGGTTGCAAATGCTCCCCTGAGAGGTTTGGCGATCGAAACGCCCCGGGGTCACAATTTCTTCAAAAATCTGACTTTCGGCCATTCACTCAAAAATGGTGCCAAACGGTTGCAAATGCTCCCCTGAGAGGTTTGGCGGTCGAAACAGAAGGCTTTTTATCACAGGAAAAGAAATCAGCCCTCAACAACTTAACCGGCAGAAAAAGATTTTTTTGAAAAAATCCCTAAGCCCCGGAGTCACAATTTCTTCAAAAATCTGACTTTCGGCCATTCACTCAAAAATGGTGCCAAACGGTTGCAAATGCTCCCCTGAGAGGTTTGGCGGTCGAAACAGAAGGCTTTTTATCACAGGAAAAGAAAGCAGCCCTTGATAACTTAACTGGCAGAAAAAGATTTTTTTTGAAAAAATCCCTAAGCCCCGGGGTCACAATTTCTTCAAAAATCTGACTTTCGGCCATTCACTCAAAAATGGTGCCAAACGGTTGCAAATGCTCCCCTGAGAGGTTTGGCAGTCGAAACAGAAGGCTTTTTATCACAGGAAAAGAAATCAGCCCTCAACAACTTAACCGGCAGAAAAAGATTTTTTTGAAAAAATCCCTAAGCCACGGAGTCACAATTTCTTCAAAAATCTGACTTTCGGCCATTCACTCAAAAATGGTGCCAAACGGTTGCAAATGCTCCCTTGAGAGGTTTGGCGGTCGAAACAGAAGGCTTTTTATCACAGGAAAAGAAAGCAGCCCTTGATAACTTAACCGGCAGAAAAAGATTTTTTTGAAAAAATCCCTAAGCCCCGGGGTCACAATTTCTTCAAAAATCTGACTTTCGGCCATTCACTCAAAAATGGTGCCAAACGGATTTTTTTTGAAAAAATCCCTAAGCCCCGGGGTCACAATTTCTTCAAGAATCTGACTTTCGGCCATTCACTCAAAAATGGTGCCAAACGGTTGCAAATGCTCCCCTGAGAGGTTTGGCGGTCGAAACAGAAGGCTTTTTATCACAGGAAAAGAAATCAGCCCTCAACAACTTAACCGGCAGAAAAAGATTCTTTTGAAAAAATCCCTAAGCACCGGGGTCACAATTTCATCAAAAATCTGACTTTCGGCCATTCACTCAAAAATGGTGCCAAAGAGTTGCAAATGCTCCCCTGAGAGCTTTGGCGGTCGAAACAAAAGGCTTTTTATCACAGGAAAAGAAATCAGCCCTCGAGAACTTAACCGGCAGAAAAAGATTTTTTTGAAAAAATCCCTAAGCCCCGGGGTCACAATTTCTTCAAAAATCTGACTTTCGGCCATTCACTCAAAAATGGTGCCAAACGGTTGCAAATGCTCCCTTGAGAGGTTTGGCGGTCGAAACAGAAGGCTTTTTATCACAGGAAAAGAAAGCAGCCCTTGATAACTAAACCGGCAGAATAAGATTTTTTTTGAAAAAATCCCTAAGCCCCGGGGTCACAATTTCATCAAAAATCTGACTTTCGGACATTCACTCAAAAATGGTGCCAAACGGTTGCAAATGTTCCCCTGAGAGGTTTGGCGGTCGAAACAGAAGGCTTTTTATCACAGTAAAAGAAATCAGCCCTCGACAACTTAACCGGCAGAATTTTTTTTTTGAAAAAATCCCTAAGCCCCGGGGTCACAATTTCATCAAAAATCTGACTTTCGGCCATTCACTCAAAAATGGTGCCAAACGGTTGCAAATGCTTCCCTGAGAGGTTTGGCGGTCGAAACAGAAGGCTTTTTATCACAGGAAAAGAAATCAGCCTTGAACAACTTAACCGGCAGAATTTTTTTTTTTTGAAAAAATCCCTAAGCCCCGGGGTCACAATTTCTTCAAAAATCTGACTTTCGGCCATTCACTCAAAAATGGTGCCAAACGGTTGCAAATGCTCCCCTGAGAGGTTTGGCGGTCGAAACAGAAGGCTTTTTATCACAGGAAAAGAAAGCAGCCCTCGACAACTTAACCGGCAGAAAAAGATTTTTTTGAAAAAATCCCTAAGCCCCGGGGTCACAATTTCATCAAAAATCTGACTTTCGGCCATTCACTCAAAAATGGTGCCAAACGGTTGCAAATGCTCCCCTGAGAGGTTTGGCGATCGAAACGCCCCGGGGTCACAATTTCTTCAAAAATCTGACTTTCGGCCATTCACTCAAAAATGGTGCCAAACGGTTGCAAATGCTCCCCTGAGAGGTTTGGCGGTCGAAACAGAAGGCTTTTTATCACAGTAAAAGAAAGCAGCCCTCGACAACTTAACCGGCAGAAAAAGATTTTTTTGAAAAAATCCCTAAGCCCCGGGGTCACAATTTCATCAAAAATCTGACTTTCGGCCATTCACTCAAAAATGGTGCCAAACGGTTGCAAATGCTCCCCTGAGAGGTTTGGCGATCGAAACGCCCCGGGGTCACAATTTCTTCAAAAATCTGACTTTCGGCCATTCACTCAAAAATGGTGCCAAACGGTTGCAAATGCTCCCCTGAGAGGTTTGGCGGTCGAAACAGAAGGCTTTTTATCACAGGAAAAGAAATCAGCCCTCGACAACTTAACCGGCAGAAAAAGATTTTTTTGAAAAAATCCCTAAGCCCCGGGGTCACAATTTCTTCAAAAATCTGACTTTCGGCCATTCACTCAAAAATGGTGCCAAATGGTTGCAAATGCAAACCTGAGAGGTTTGGCGGTCGAAACAGAAGGCTTTTTATCACAGGAAAAGAAATCAGCCCTCGACAACTTAACTGGCAGAAAAAGATTTTTTTGAAAAAATCCCTAAGCCCCGGGGTGACAATTTCTTCAAAAATCTGACTTTCGGCCATTCACTCAAAAATGGTGCCAAACGGTTGCAAATGCTCCCTTGAGAGGTTTGGCGGTCGAAACAGAAGGCTTTTTATCACAGGAAAAGAAATCAGCCCTCGACAACTTAACCGGCAGAAAAAGATTCTTTTGAAAAAATCCCTAAGCCCCGGGGTCACAATTTCATCAAAAATCTGACTTTCGGCCATTCACTCAAAAATGGTGCCAAACGGTTGCAAATGCTCCCCTGAGAGGTTTGGCGGTCGAAACAGAAGGCTTTTTATCACAGGAAAAGAAATCAGCCCTCGACAACTTAACCGGCAGAAAAAGATTTTTTTGAAAAAATCCCTAAGCCCCGGGGTCACAATTTCTTCGAAAATCTGACTTTTGGCCATTCACTCAAAAATGGTGCCAAACGGTTGCAAATGCTCCCCTGAGAGGTTTGGCGGTCGAAACAGAAGGCTTTTTATCACAGGAAAAGAAATCAGCCCTCAACAACTTAACCGGCAGAAAAAGATTTTTTTGAAAAAATCCCTAAGCCCCGGAGTCGCAATTTCTTCAAAAATCTGACTTTCGGCCATTCACTCAAAAATGGTGCCAAACGGTTGCAAATGCTCCCTTGAGAGGTTTGGCGGTCGAAACAGAAGGCTTTTTATCACAGGAAAAGAAAGCAGCCCTTGATAACTTAACCGGCAGAAAAAGATTTTTTTTGAAAAAATCCCTAAGCCCCGGGGTCACAATTTCTTCAAAAATCTGACTTTCGGCCATTCACTCAAACATGGTGCCAAACGGTTGCAAATGCTCCCCTGAGAGGTTTGGCGGTCGAAACAGAAGGCTTTTTATCACAGGAAAAGAAATCAGCCCTCAACAACTTAACCGGCAGAAAAAGATTTTTTTGAAAAAATCCCTAAGCCCCGGGGTCACAATTTCTTCAAAAATCTGACTTTCGGCCATTCACTCAAAAATGGTGCCAAACGGTTGCAAATGCTCCCCTGAGAGGTTTGGCGGTCGAAACAGAAGGCTTTTTATCACAGGAAAAGAAATCAGCCCTCAACAACTTAACCGGCAGAATTTTTTTTTTTTGAAAAAATCCCTAAGCCCCGGGGTCACAATTTCTTCAAAAATCTGACTTTCGGCCATTCACTCAAAAATGGTGCCAAACGGTTGCAAATGCTCCCCTGAGAGCTTTGGCGGTCGAAATAAAGGGCTTTTTATCACAGGAAAAGAAATCAGCCCTCAACAACTTAACCGGCAGAAAAATATTTTTTTGAAAAAATCCCTAAGCACTGGGGTCACAATTTCTTCAAAAATCTGACTTTCGGCCATTCACTCAAAAATGGTGCCAAACGGTTGCAAATGCTCCCCTGAGAGGTTTGGCGGTCGAAACAAAAGGCTTTTTATCACAGGAAAAGAAATCAGCCCTCAACAACTTAACCGGCAGAAAAAGATTTTTTTGAAAAAATCCCTAAGCCCCGGAGTCACAATTTCTTCAAAAATCTGACTTTCGGCCATTCACTCAAAAATGGTGCCAAACGGTTGCAAATGCTCCCCTGAGAGGTTTGGCGGTCGAAACAGAAGGCTTTTTATCACAGGAAAAGAAAGCAGCCCTCGACAACTTAACCGGCAGAAAAAGATTTTTTTGAAAAAATCCCTAAGCCCCGGGGTCACAATTTCATCAAAAATCTAACTTTCGGCCATTCACTCAAAAATGGTGCCAAACGGTTGCAAATGCTCCCCTGAGAGGTTTGGCGATCGAAACGCCCCGGGGTCACAATTTCTTCAAAAATCTGACTTTCGGCCATTCACTCAAAAATGGTGCCAAACGGTTGCAAATGCTCCCCTGAGAGGTTTGGCGGTCGAAACAGAAGGCTTTTTATCACAGGAAAAGAAATCAGCCCTCAACAACTTAACCGGCAGAAAAAGATTTTTTTGAAAAAATCCCTAAGCCCCGGATTCACAATTTCTTCAAAAATCTGACTTTCGGCCATTCACTCAAAAATGGTGCCAAACGGTTGCAAATGCTCCCCTGAGAGGTTTGGCGGTCGAAACAGAAGGCTTTTTATCACAGGAAAAGAAAGCAGCCCTCGACAACTTAACCGGCAGAAAAAGATTTTTTTGAAAAAATCCCTAAGCCCCGGGGTCACAATTTCATCAAAAATCTGACTTTCGGACATTCACTCAAAAATGGTGCCAAACGGTTGCAAATGCTCCCCTGAGAGGTTTGGCGATCGAAACGCCCCGGGGTCACAATTTCTTCAAAAATCTGACTTTCGGCCATTCACTCAAAAATGGTGCCAAACGGTTGCAAATGCTCCCCTGAGAGGTTTGGCGGTCGAAACAGAAGGCTTTTTATCACAGGAAAAGAAATCAGCCCTCGACAACTTAACCGGCAGAAAAAGATTTTTTTGAAAAAATCCCTAAGCCCCGGGGTCACAATTTCTTCAAAAATCTGACTTTCGGCCATTCACTCAAAAATGGTGCCAAATGGTTGCAAATGCAAACCTGAGAGGTTTGGCGGTCGAAACAGAAGGCTTTTTATCACAGGAAAAGAAATCAGCCCTCGACAACTTAACTGGCAGAAAAAGATTTTTTTGAAAAAATCCCTAAGCCCCGGGGTCACAATTTCTTCAAAAATCTGACTTTCGGCCATTCACTCAAAAATGGTGCCAAATGGTTGCAAATGCTCCCCTGAGAGCTTTGGCGGTCGAAATAAAGGGCTTTTTATCACAGGAAAAGAAATCAGCCCTCGACAACTTAACCGGCAGAAAAATATTTTTTTGAAAAAATCCCTAAGCACCGGGGTCACAATTTCTTCAAAAATCTGACTTTCGGCTATTCACTCAAAAATGGTGCCAAATGGTTGCAAATGCAAACCTGAGAGGTTTGGCGGTCGAAACAGAAGGCTTTTAATCACAGGAAAAGAAATCAGCCCTCGACAACTTAACTGGCAGAAAAATTTTTTTTTGAAAAAATCCCTAAGCCCCGGGGTCACAATTTCTTCAAAAATCTGACTTTCGGCCATTCACTCAAAAATGGTGCCAAACGGTTGCAAATGCTCCCCTGAGAGGTTTGGCGGTCGAAACAGAAGGCTTTTTATCACAGGAAAAGAAATCAGCCCTCGACAACTTAACCGGCAGAAAAAGATTTTTTTGAAAAAATCCCTAAGCCCCGGGGTCACAATTTCATCAAAAATCTGACTTTCGGCCATTCACTCAAAAATGGTGCTAAACGGTTGCAAATGCTCCCCTGAGAGGTTTGGCGATCGAAACGCCCCGGGGTCACAATTTCTTCAAAAATCTGACTTTCGGCCATTCACTCAAAAATGGTGCCAAACGGTTGCAAATGCTCCCCTGAGAGGTTTGGCGGTCGAAACAGAAGGCTTTTTATCACAGGAAAAGAAATCAGCCCTCGACAACTTAACCGGCAGAAAAAGATTCTTTTGAAAAAATCCCTAAGCCCCGGGGTCACAATTTCATCAAAAATCTGACTTTCGGCCATTCACTCAAAAATGGTGCCAAACGGTTGCAAATGCTCCCCTGAGAGGTTTGGCGCTCGAAACAGAAGGCTTTTTATCACAGGAAAAGAAATCAGCCCTCCACAACTTAACTGGCAGAAAAAGATTTTTTTGAAAAAATCCCTAAGCCCTGGGGTCACAATTTCTTCAAAAATCTGACTTTCGGCCATTCACTCAAAAATGGTGCCAAAGAGTTGCAAATGCTCCCCTGAGAGCTTTGGCGGTCGAAACAAAAGGCTTTTTATCACAGGAAAAGAAATCAGCCCTCGAGAACTTAACCGGCAGAAAAAGATTTTTTTGAAAAAATCCCTAAGCCCCGGGGTCACAATTTCTTCAAAAATCTGACTTTCCGCCATTCACTCAAAAATGGTGCCAAACGGTTGCAAATGCTCTCCTGGGAGGTTTGGCGGTCGAAATAGAAGGCTTTTTAACACAGGAAAAGAAATCAGCCCTCGACAACTTAACCGGTAGAAATTTTTTTTTTTTAAAAAAAAAACCCAAAGCCCCGGGGTCACAATTTCTTCAAAAATCTGACTTTCGGCCATTCACTCAAAAATGGTGCCAAACGGTTGCAAATGCTCCCCTGAGAGGTTTGGCGGTCGAAACAGAAGGCTTTTTATCACAGGAAAAGAAATCAGCCCTCGACAACTTAACCGGCAGAAAAAGATTTTTTTGAAAAAATCCCTAAGCCCCGGGGTCACAATTTCATCAAAAATCTGACTTTCGGCCATTCACTCAAAAATGGTGCCAAACGGTTGCAAATGCTCCCCTGAGAGGTTTGGCGATCGAAACGCCCCGGGGTCACAATTTCTTCAAAAATCTGACTTTCGGCCATTCACTCAAAAATGGTGCCAAACGGTTGCAAATGCTCCCCTGAGAGGTTTCGCGGTCGAAACAGAAGGCTTTTTATCACAGGAAAAGAAATCAGCCCTCAACAACTTAACCGGCAGAAAAAGATTTTTTTGAAAAAATCCCTAAGCCCCGGATTCACAATTTCTTCAAAAATCTGACTTTCGGCCATTCACTCAAAAATGGTGCCAAACGGTTGCAAATGCTCCCCTGAGAGGTTTGGCGGTCGAAACAGAAGGCTTTTTATCACAGGAAAAGAAAGCAGCCCTCGACAACTTAACCGGCAGAAAAAGATTTTTTTGAAAAAATCCCTAAGCCCCGGGGTCACAATTTCATCAAAAATCTGACTTTCGGACATTCACTCAAAAATGGTGCCAAACGGTTGCAAATGCTCCCCTGAGAGGTTTGGCGATCGAAACGCCCCGGGGTCACAATTTCTTCAAAAATCTGACTTTCGGCCATTCACTCAAAAATGGTGCCAAACGGTTGCAAATGCTCCCCTGAGAGGTTTGGCGGTCGAAACAGAAGGCTTTTTATCACAGGAAAAGAAATCAGCCCTCGACAACTTAACCGGCAGAAAAAGATTTTTTTGAAAAAATCCCTAAGCCCCGGGGTCACAATTTCTTCAAAAATCTGACTTTCGACCATTCACTCAAAAATGGTGCCAAACGGTTGCAAATGCTCCCCTGAGAGGTTTGGCGGTCGAAAGAAAGGGCTTTTTATCACAGGAAAAGAAATCAGCCCTCAACAACTTAACCGGCAGAAAAAGATTTTTTTGAAAAAATCCCTAAGCCCCGGGGTCACAATTTCTTCAAAAATCTGACTTTCGGCCATTCACTCAAAAATGGTGCCAAACGGTTGCAAATGCTCCCCTGAGAGGTTTGGCGGTCGAAACAGAAGGCTTTTTATCACAGGAAAAGAAATCAGCCCTCAACAACTTAACCGGCAGAAAAAGATTTTTTTGAAAAAATCCCTAAGCCCCGGGGTCACAATTTCTTCAAAAATCTGACTTTCGGCCATTCACTCAAAAATGGTGCCAAACGGTTGCAAATGCTCCCCTGAGAGGTTTGGCGGTCGAAACAGAAGGCTTTTTATCACAGGAAAAGAAATCAGCCCTCAACAACTTAACCGGCAGAAAAAGATTTTTTTGAAAAAATCCCTAAGCCCCGGGGTCACCATTTCATCAAAAATCTGACTTTCGGACATTCACTCAAAAATGGTGCCAAACGGTTGCAAATGCTCCCCTGAGAGGTTTGGTGGTCGAAACAGAAGGCTTTTTATCACAGGAAAAGAAATCAGCCTCGACAACTTAACCGGCAGAAAAAGATTTTTTTGAAAAAATCCCTAAGCCCCGGGGTCACAATTTCTTCAAAAAACTGACTTTCGGCCATTCACTCAAAAATGGTGCCAAACGGTTGCAAATGCTCCCCTGAGAGGTTTGGCGGTTGAAACAGAAGGCTTTTTATCACAGGAAAAGAAATCAGCCCTCGACAACTTAACTGGCAGAAAAAGATTTTTTTGAAAAAATCCCTAAGCCCCGGGGTCACAATTTCTTCAAAAATCTGACTTTCGACCATTCACTCAAAAATGGTGCCATACAGTTGCAAATGCTCCCCTGAGAGCTTTGGCGGTCGAAAGAAAGGGCTTTTTATCACAGGAAAAGAAATCAGCCCTCAACAACTTAACCGGCAGCAAAAGATTTTTTTGAAAAAATCCCTAAGCCCCGGGGTCACCATTTGATCAAAAATCTGACTTTCGGACATTCACTCAAAAATGGTGCCAAATGGTTGCAAATGCTCCCCTGAGAGGTTTGGCGGTCGAAACAGAAGGCTTTTTATCACAGGAAAAGAAATCAGCCCTCGACAACTTAACCGGCAGAAAAAGATTTTTTTGAAAAAATCCCTAAGCCCCGGGGTCACAATTTCTTCAAAAATCTGACTTTCGGCCATTCACTCAAAAATGGTGCCAAACGGTTGCAAATGCTCCCTTGAGAGGTTTGGCGGTCGAAACAGAAGGCTTTTTATCACAGGAAAAGAAAGCAGCCCTTGATAACTTAACCGGCAGAAAAAGATTTTTTTTGAAAAAATCCCTAAGCCCCGGGGTCACAATTTCTTCAAAAATCTGACTTTCGGCCATTCACTCAAAAATGGTGCCAAACGGTTGCAAATGCTCCCCTGAGAGGTTTGGCGGTTGAAACAGAAGGCTTTTTATCACAGAAAAAGAAATCAGCCCTCGACAACTTAACTGGAAGAAAAAGATTTTTTTGAAAAAATCCCTAAGCCCCGGGGTCACAATTTCTTCAAAAATCTGACTTTCGACCATTCACTCAAAAATGGTGCCAAACGGTTGCAAATGCTCCCCTGAGAGCTTTGGCGGTCGAAAGAAAGGGCTTTTTATCACAGGAAAAGAAATCAGCCCTCAACAACTTAACCGGCAGCAAAAGATTTTTTTGAAAAAATCCCTAAGCCCCGGGGTCACCATTTCATCAAAAATCTGACTTTCGGCCATTCACTCAAAAATGGTGCCAAACGGTTGCAAATGCTCCCCTGAGAGGTTTGGCGGTCGAAAGAAAGGGCTTTTTATCACAGGAAAAGAAATCAGCCCTCAACAACTTAACCGGCAGAAAAAGATTTTTATGAAAAAATCCCTAAGCCCCGGGGTCACAATTTCTTCAAAAATCTGACTTTCGGCCATTCACTCAAAAATGGTGCCAAACGGTTGCAAATTCTCCCCTGAGAGGTTTGGCGGTCGAAACAGAAGGCTTTTTATCACAGGAAAAGAAATCAGCCCTCAACAACTTAACCGGCAGAATTTTTTTTTTTAAAAAAAATCCCTAAGCCCCGGGGTCACAATTTCTTCAAAAATCTGACTTTCGGCCATTCACTCAAAAATGGTGCCAAACGGTTGCAAATGCTCCCCTGAGAGGTTTGGCGGTTGAAACAGAAGGCTTTTTATCACAGGAAAAGAAATCAGCCCTCGACAACTTAACTGGCAGAAAAAGATTTTTTTGAAAAAATCCCTAAGCCCCGGGGTCACAATTTCTTCAAAAATCTGACTTTCGACCATTCACTCAAAAATGGTGCCAAACAGTTGCAAATGCTCCCCTGAGAGCTTTGGCAGTCGAAAGAAAGGGCTTTTTATCACAGGAAAAGAAATCAGCCCTCAACAACTTAACCGGCAGAAAAAGATTTTTTTGAAAAAATCCCTAAGCCCCGGGGTCACCATTTCATCAAAAATCTGACTTTCGGACATTCACTCAAAAATGGTGCCAAACGGTTGCAAATGCTCCCCTGAGAGGTTTGGTGGTCGAAACAGAAGGCTTTTTATCACAGGAAAAGAAATCAGCCCTCGACAACTTAACCGGCAGAAAAAGATTTTTTTGAAAAAATCCCTAAGCCCCGGGGTCACAATTTCTTCAAAAATCTGACTTTCGACCATTCACTCAAAAATGGTGCCAAACGGTTGCAAATGCTCCCCTGAGAGGTTTGGCGGTCGAAACAGAAGGCTTTTTATCACAGGAAAAGAAATCAGCCCTCGACAACTTAACCGGCAGAAAAAGATTTTTTTGAAAAAATCCCTAAGCCCCGGGGTCACAATTTCTTCAAAAATCTGACTTTCGGCCATTCACTCAAAAATGGTGCCAAACGGTTGCAAATGCTCCCCTGAGAGGTTTGGCGGTCGAAAGAAAGGGCTTTTTATCACAGGAAAAGAAATCAGCCCTCAACAACTTAACCGGCAGAAAAAGATTTTTTTGAAAAAATCCCTAAGCCCCGGGGTCACAATTTCTTCAAAAATCTGACTTTCGGCCATTCACTCAAAAATGGTGCCAAACGGTTGCAAATGCTCCCCTGAGAGGTTTGGCGGTCGAAACAGAAGGCTTTTTATCACAGGAAAAGAAATCAGCCCTCAACAACTTAACCGGCAGAAAAAGATTTTTTTGAAAAAATCCCTAAGCCCCGGGGTCACAATTTCTTCAAAAATCTGACTTTCGGCCATTCACTCAAAAATGGTGCCAAACGGTTGCAAATGCTCCCTTGAGAGGTTTGGCGGTCGAAACAGAAGGCTTTTTATCACAGGAAAAGAAATCAGCCCTCAACAACTTAACCGGCAGAAAAAGATTTTTTTGAAAAAATCCCTAAGCCCCGGGGTCACCATTTCATCAAAAATCTGACTTTCGGACATTCACTCAAAAATGGTGCCAAACGGTTGCAAATGCTCCCCTGAGAGGTTTGGTGGTCGAAACAGAAGGCTTTTTATCACAGGAAAAGAAATCAGCCTCGACAACTTAACCGGCAGAAAAAGATTTTTTTGAAAAAATCCCTAAGCCCCGGGGTCACAATTTCTTCAAAAATCTGACTTTCGGCCATTCACTCAAAAATGGTGCCAAACGGTTGCAAATGCTCCCCTGAGAGGTTTGGCGGTTGAAACAGAAGGCTTTTTATCACAGGAAAAGAAATCAGCCCTCGACAACTTAACTGGCAGAAAAAGATTTTTTTGAAAAAATCCCTAAGCCCCGGGGTCACAATTTCTTCAAAAATCTGACTTTCGACCATTCACTCAAAAATGGTGCCATACAGTTGCAAATGCTCCCCTGAGAGCTTTGGCGGTCGAAAGAAAGGGCTTTTTATCACAGGAAAAGAAATCAGCCCTCAACAACTTAACCGGCAGCAAAAGATTTTTTTGAAAAAATCCCTAAGCCCCGGGGTCACCATTTGATCAAAAATCTGACTTTCGGACATTCACTCAAAAATGGTGCCAAACGGTTGCAAATGCTCCCCTGAGAGGTTTGGCGGTCGAAACAGAAGGCTTTTTATCACAGGAAAAGAAATCAGCCCTCGACAACTTAACCGGCAGAAAAAGATTTTTTTGAAAAAATCCCTAAGCCCCGGGGTCACAATTTCTTCAAAAATCTGACTTTCGGCCATTCACTCAAAAATGGTGCCAAACGGTTGCAAATGCTCCCCTGAGAGGTTTGGCGGTCGAAAGAAAGGGCTTTTTATCACAGGAAAAGAAATCAGCCCTCAACAACTTAACCGGCAGAAAAAGATTTTTTTGAAAAAATCCCTAAGCCCCGGGGTCACAATTTCTTCAAAAATCTGACTTTCGGCCATTCACTCAAAAATGGTGCCAAACGGTTGCAAATGCTCCCCTGAGAGGTTTGGCGGTCGAAACAGAAGGCTTTTTATCACAGGAAAAGAAATCAGCCCTCAACAACTTAACCGGCAGAAAAAGATTTTTTTGAAAAAATCCCTAAGCCCCGGGGTCACAATTTCTTCAAAAATCTGACTTTCGGCCATTCACTCAAAAATGGTGCCAAACGGTTGCAAATGCTCCCTTGAGAGGTTTGGCGGTCGAAACAGAAGGCTTTTTATCACAGGAAAAGAAAGCAGCCCTTGATAACTTAACCGGCAGAAAAAGATTTTTTTTGAAAAAATCCCTAAGCCCCGGGGTCACAATTTCTTCAAAAATCTGACTTTCGGCCATTCACTCAAAAATGGTGCCAAACGGTTGCAAATGCTCCCCTGAGAGGTTTGGCGGTTGAAACAGAAGGCTTTTTATCACAGGAAAAGAAATCAGCCCTCGACAACTTAACTGGCAGAAAAAGATTTTTTTGAAAAAATCCCTAAGCCCCGGGGTTACAATTTCTTCAAAAATCTGACTTTCGACCATTCACTCAAAAATGGTGCCAAACAGTTGCAAATGCTCCCCTGAGAGCTTTGGCGGTCGAAAGAAAGGGCTTTTTATCACAGGAAAAGAAATCAGCCCTCAACAACTTAACCGGCAGAAAAAGATTTTTTTGAAAAAATCCCTAAGCCCCGGGGTCACCATTTCATCAAAAATCTGACTTTTGGACATTCACTCAAAAATGGTGCCAAACGGTTGCAAATGTTCCCCTGAGAGGTTTGGCGGTCGAAACAGAAGGCTTTTTATCACAGTAAAAGAAATCAGCCCTCGACAACTTAACCGGCAGAATTTTTTTTTTGAAAAAATCCCTAAGCCCCGGGGTCACAATTTCATCAAAAATCTGACTTTCGGCCATTCACTCAAAAATGGTGCCAAACGGTTGCAAATTCTCCCCTGAGAGGTTTGGCGGTCGAAACAGAAGGCTTTTTATCACAGGAAAAGAAATCAGCCCTCAACAACTTAACCGGCAGAAATTTTTTTTTTTTTTAAAAATCCCTAAGCCCCGGGGTCACAATTTCTTCAAAAATCTGACTTTCGGCCATTCACTCAAAAATGGTGCCAAACGGTTGCAAATGCTCCCCTGAGAGGTTTGGCGGTCGAAACAGAAGGCTTTTTATCACAGGAAAAGAAATCAGCTCTCCAGGACTTAACCGGCAGAAAAAGATTTTTTTGAAAAAATCCCTAAGCCCCGGGGTCACAATTTCTTCAAAAATCTGACTTTCGGCCATTCACTCAAAAATGGTGCCAAACGGTTGCAAATGCTCCCCTGAGAGCTTTGGCGGTCGAAACAGAAGGCTTTTTATCACAGGAAAAGAAATCAGCCCTCAACAACTTAACCGGCAGAAAAAGATTTTTATCAAAAAATCCCTAAGCCCCAGGGTCACAATTTATTTAAAAATCTGACTTTCGGCCATTCACTCAAAAATGGTGCCAAACGGTCGCAAATTCTCCCTTGAGAGGTTTGGCGGTCGAAACAGAAGGCTTTTTATCACAGGAAAAGAAATCAGCCCTCGACAACTTAACCGGCAGAATTTTATTTTTGAAAAAATCCCTAAGCCCCGGGGTCACAATTTCTTCAAAAATCTGACTTTCGGCCATTCACTCAAAAATGGTGCCAAACGGTTGCAAATGCTCCCCTGAGAGGTTTGGCGTTCAAAACAGAAGGCTTTTTAACACAGGAAAAGAAATCAGCCCTCGACAACTTAACCGGCAGAAATTTTTTTTCTTGAAAAAATCCCTAAGCCCCGGGGTCACAATTTCTTCAAAAATCTGACTTTCGGCCATTCACTCAAAAATGGTTCCAAACGGTTGCAAATGCTCCCCTGAGAGGTTTGGCGGTCGCAACAGAAGGCTTTTTATCACAGGAAAAGAAATCAGCCCTCGACAACTTAACCGGCAAAAAAAGATTTTTTTGAAAAAATCCCTAAGCCCCGGGGTCACAATTTCTTCAAAAATCTGACTTTCGGCCATTCACTCAAAAATGGTGCCAAACGGTTGCAAATGCTCCCCTGAGAGGTTTGGCGGTCGAAACAGAAGGCTTTTTATCACAGGAAAAGAAATCAGCCCTCGACAACTTAACCGGCAAAAAAAGATTTTTTTGAAAAAATCCCTAAGCCCCGGGGTCACAATTTCTTCAAAAATCTGACTTTCGGCCATTCACTCAAAAATGCTGCCAAACGGTTGCAAATGCTCCCCTGAGAGGTTTGGCGGTCGAAACAGAAGGCTTTTTATCACAGGAAAAGAAATCAGCCCTCGACAACTTAACCGGCAGAAAAAGATTTTTTTGAAAAAATCCCTAAGCCCCGGGGTCACCATTTCATCAAAAATCTGACTTTCGGACATTCACTCAAAAATGGTGCCAAACGGTTGCAAATGCTCCCCTGAGAGGTTTGGCGGTCGAAACAGAAGGCTTTTTATCACAGGAAAAGAAATCAGCCCTCGACAACTTAACTGGCAGAAAAAGATTTTTTTGAAAAAATCCCTAAGCCCCGGGGTCACAATTTCTTCAAAAATCTGACTTTCGACCATTCACTCAAAAATGGTGCCAAACAGTTGCAAATCCTCCCCTGAGAGCTTTGGCGGTCGAAAGAAAGGGCTTTTTATCACAGGAAAAGAAATCAGCCCTCAACAACTTAACCGGCAGAAAAAGATTTTTTTGAAAAAATCCCTAAGCCCCGGGGTCACAATTTCTTCAAAAATCTGACTTTCGGCCATTCACTCAAAAATGGTGCCAAACGGTTGCAAATGCTCCCTTGAGAGGTTTGGTGGTCGAAACAGAAGGCTTTTTATCACAGGAAAAGAAAGCAGCCCTTGATAACTTAACCGGCAGAAAAAGATTTTTTTTGAAAAAATCCCTAAGCCCCGGGGTCACAATTTCATCAAAAATCTGACTTTCGGACATTCACTCAAAAATGGTGCCAAACGGTTGCAAATGTTCCCCTGAGAGGTTTGGCGGTCAAAACAGAAGGCTTTTTATCGCAGTAAAAGAAATCAGCCCTCGACAACTTAACCGGCAGAATTTTTTTTTTGAAAAAATCCCTAAGCCCCGGGGTCACAATTTCATCAAAAATCTGACTTTCGGACATTCACTCAAAAATGGTGCCAAACGGTTGCAAATGCTCCCCTGAGAGGTTTGGCGATCGAAACAGAAGGCTTTTTATCACAGGAAAAGAAATCAGCTCTCCAGAACTTAACCGGCAGAAAAAGATTTTTTTGAAAAAATCCCTAAGCCCCGGGGTCACAATTTCTTCAAAAATCTGACTTTCGACCATTCACTCAAAAATGGTGCCAAACAGTTGCAAATCCTCCCCTGAGAGCTTTGGCGGTCGAAAGAAAGGGCTTTTTATCACAGGAAAAGAAATCAGCCCTCAACAACTTAACCGGCAGAAAAAGATTTTTTTGAAAAAATCCCTAAGCCCCGGGGTCACAATTTCTTCAAAAATCTGACTTTCGGCCATTCACTCAAAAATGGTGCCAAACGGTTGCAAATGCTCCCTTGAGAGGTTTGGTGGTCGAAACAGAAGGCTTTTTATCACAGGAAAAGAAAGCAGCCCTTGATAACTTAACCGGCAGAAAAAGATTTTTTTTGAAAAAATCCCTAAGCCCCGGGGTCACAATTTCATCAAAAATCTGACTTTCGGACATTCACTCAAAAATGGTGCCAAACGGTTGCAAATGTTCCCCTGAGAGGTTTGGCGGTCAAAACAGAAGGCTTTTTATCGCAGTAAAAGAAATCAGCCCTCGACAACTTAACCGGCAGAATTTTTTTTTTGAAAAAATCCCTAAGCCCCGGGGTCACAATTTCATCAAAAATCTGACTTTCGGACATTCACTCAAAAATGGTGCCAAACGGTTGCAAATGCTCCCCTGAGAGGTTTGGCGATCGAAACAGAAGGCTTTTTATCACAGGAAAAGAAATCAGCTCTCCAGAACTTAACCGGCAGAAAAAGATTTTTTTGAAAAAATCCCTAAGCCCCGGGGTCACAATTTCTTCAAAAATCTGACTTTCGGCCATTCACTCAAAAATGGTGCCAAACGGTTGCAAATGCTCCCTTGAGAGGTTTGGTGGTCGAAACAGAAGGCTTTTTATCACTGGAAAAGAAAGCAGCCCTTGATAACTTAACCGGCAGAAAAAGATTTTTTTTGAAAAAATCCCTAAGCCCCGGGGTCACAATTTCATCAAAAATCTGACTTTCGGACATTCACTCAAAAATGGTGCCAAACGGTTGCAAATGTTCCCCTGAGAGGTTTGGCGGTCAAAACAGAAGGCTTTTTATCACAGTAAAAGAAATCAGCCCTCGACAACTTAACCGGCAGAATTTTTTTTATGAAAAAATCCCTAAGCCCCGGGGTCACAATTTCATCAAAAATCTGACTTTCGGACATTCACTCAAAAATGGTGCCAAACGGTTGCAAATGCTCCCCTGAGAGGTTTGGCGATCGAAACAGAAGGCTTTTTATCACAGGAAAAGAAATCAGCTCTCCAGAACTTAACCGGCAGAAAAAGATTTTTTTGAAAAAATCCCTAAGCCCCGGGGTCACAATTTCTTCAAAAATCTGACTTTCGGCCATTCACTCAAAAATGGTGCCAAACGGTTGCAAATGCTCCCCTGAGAGGTTTGGCGGTCGAAACAGAAGGCTTTTTATCACAGGAAAAGAAATCAGCCCTCGACAACTTAACCGGCAGAAAAAGATTTTTTTGAAAAAATCCCAAAGCCCCGGGGTCACAATTTCTTCAAAAATCTGACTTTCGGCCATTCACTCAGAAATGGTGCCAAACGGTTGCAAATGCTCCCCTGAGAGGTTTGGCGGTCGAAACAGAAGGCTTTTTATCACAGGAAAAGAAATCAGCTCTCCAGAACTTAACCGGCAGAAAAAGATTTTTTTGAAAAAATCCCTAAGCCCTGGGGTCACAATTTCTTCAAAAATCTGACTTTCGGCCATTCACTCAAAAATGGTGCCAAACGGTTGCAAATGCTCCCTTGAGAGGTTTGGTGGTCGAAACAGAAGGCTTTTTATCACTGGAAAAGAAAGCAGCCCTTGATAACTTAACCGGCAGAAAAAGATTTTTTTTGAAAAAATCCCTAAGCCCCGGGGTCACAATTTCATCAAAAATCTGACTTTCGGACATTCACTCAAAAATGGTGCCAAACGGTTGCAAATGTTCCCCTGAGAGGTTTGGCGGTCAAAACAGAAGGCTTTTTATCACAGTAAAAGAAATCAGCCCTCGACAACTTAACCGGCAGAATTTTTTTTATGAAAAAATCCCTAAGCCCCGGGGTCACAATTTCATCAAAAATCTGACTTTCGGACATTCACTCAAAAATGGTGCCAAACGGTTGCAAATGCTCCCCTGAGAGGTTTGGCGATCGAAACAGAAGGCTTTTTATCACAGGAAAAGAAATCAGCTCTCCAGAACTTAACCGGCAGAAAAAGATTTTTTTGAAAAAATCCCTAAGCCCCGGGGTCACAATTTCTTCAAAAATCTGACTTTCGGCCATTCACTCAAAAATGGTGCCAAACGGTTGCAAATGCTCCCCTGAGAGGTTTGGCGGTCGAAACAGAAGGCTTTTTATCACAGGAAAAGAAATCAGCCCTCGACAACTTAACCGGCAGAAAAAGATTTTTTTGAAAAAATCCCAAAGCCCCGGGGTCACAATTTCTTCAAAAATCTGACTTTCGGCCATTCACTCAGAAATGGTGCCAAACGGTTGCAAATGCTCCCCTGAGAGGTTTGGCGGTCGAAACAGAAGGCTTTTTATCACAGGAAAAGAAATCAGCTCTCCAGAACTTAACCGGCAGAAAAAGATTTTTTTGAAAAAATCCCTAAGCCCTGGGGTCACAATTTCTTCAAAAATCTGACATTCGGCCATTCACTCAGAAATGGTGCCAAACGGTTGCAAATGCTCCCCTGAGAGGTTTGGCGGTCGAAACAGAAGGCTTTTTATCACAGGAAAAGAAATCAGCTCTCCAGAACTTAACCGGCAGAAAAAGATTTTTTTGAAAAAATCCCTAAGCCCTGGGGTCACAATTTCTTCAAAAATCTGACTTTGGGCCATTCACTCAAAAATGGTGCCAAATGGTTGCAAATGCTCCCCTGAGAGCTTTGGCGGTCGAAACAGAAGGCTTTTTATCACAGGAAAAGAAATCAGGCCTCGACAACTTAACCGGCAGAAAAAGATTTTTTTGAAAAAATCCCTAAGCCCCGGGGTCACAATTTCTTCAAAAATCTGACTTTCGGCCATTCACTCAAAAATGGTGCCAAACGGTTGCAAATGCTCCCCTGAGAGGTTTGGCGATCGAAGCAGAAGGCTTTTTATCACAGGAAAAGAAATCAGCCCTCGACAACTTAACCGGCAGAAATTATTTTTTTTGAAAAAATCCCTAAGCCCCGGGGTCACAATTTCTTCAAAAATCTGACTTTCGGCCATTCACTCAGAAATGGTGCCAAACGGTTGCAAATGCTCCCCTGAGAGGTTTGGCGGTCGAAACAGAAGGCTTTTTATCACAGGAAAAGAAATCAGCTCTCGACAACTTAACTGGCAGAAAAAGATTTTTTTGAAAAAATCCCTAAGCCCCGGGGTCACAATTTCTTCAAAAATCTGACTTTCGGCCATTCACTCAAAAATGGTGCCAAACGGTTGCAAATGCTCCCCTGAGAGATTTGGCGGTCGAAACAGAAGGCTTTTTATCACAGGAAAAGAAATCAGCCCTCAACAACTTAACCGGCAGGAAAAGATTTTTATGAAAAAATCCCTAAGCCCCGGGGTCACAATTTCTTAAAAAATCTAACTTTCGGCCATTCACTCAAAAATGGTGCCAAACGGTTGCAAATTCTCCCTTGAGAGGTTTGGCGGTCGAAACAGAAGTCTTTTTATCACAGGAATAGAAATCAGCCCTCAACAACTTAACCGGCAGAATTTTATTTTTGAAAAAATCCCTAAGCCCCGGGGTCACAATTTCATCAAAAATCTGACTTTCGGCCATTCACTCAAAAATGGTGCCAAACGGTTGCAAATGCTCCCCTGAGAGGTTTGGCGTTTGAAACAGAAGGCTTTTTAACACAGGAAAAGAAATCAGCCCTCGACAACTTAAACGGCAGAAATTTTTTTTTTTTTGAAAAAATCCCTAAGCCCCGGGGTCACAATTTCTTCAAAAATCTGACTTTCGGCCATTCACTCAAAAATGGTGCCAAACGGTTGCAAATGCTCCCCTGAGAGGTTTGGCGGTCGCAACAGAAGGCTTTTTATCACAGGAAAAGAAATCAGCCCTTGACAACTTAACCGGCAGAAAAAGATTTTTTTGAAAAAATCCCTCAGTCCCGGGGTCACAATTTCTTCAAAAATCTGACTTTCGGCCATTCACTCAAAAATGGTGCCAAACGGTTGCAAATGCTCCCCTGAGAGGTTTGGCGGTCGAAACAGAAGGCTTTTTATCACAGGAAAAGAAATCAGCCCTCAACAACTTAACCGGCAGAAATTTTTTTTTTTGAAAAAATCCCTAAGCCCCGGGGTCACAATTTCTTCAAAAATCTGACTTTCGGCCATTCACTCAAAAATGGTGCCAAACGGTTGCAAATGCTCCCCTGAGAGGTTTGGCGGTCGAAATAGAAGGCTTTTTATCACAGGAAAAGAAATCAGCCCTCGACAACTTAACCGGCAGAAAAAGATTTTTTTAAAAAAATCCCTAAGCCCCGGGGTCACAATTTCTTCAAGAATCTGACTTTCGGCCATTCACTCAAAAATGGTGCCAAACGGTTGCAAATGCTCCCCTGAGAGCTTTGGCGGTCGAAACAAAGGGCTTTTTATCACAGGAAAAGAAATCAGCCCTCAACAACTTAACCGGCAGAAAAATATTTTTTTGAAAAAATCCCTAAGCACCGGGGTCACAATTTCTTCAAAAATCTGACTTTCGGCCATTCACTCAAAAATGGTGCCAAACGGTTGCAAATGCTCCCTTGAGAGGTTTGGCGGTCGAAACAGAAGGCTTTTTATCTCAGGAAAAGAAAGCAGCCCTTGATAACTTAACTGGCAGAAAAAGATTTTTTTTGAAAAAATCCCTAAGCCCCGGGGTCACAATTTCATCAAAAATCTGACTTTCGGACATTCACTCAAAAATGGTGCCAAACGGTTGCAAATGTTCCCCTGAGAGGTTTGGCGGTCGAAACAGAAGGCTTTTTATCACAGGAAAAGAAATCAGCCCTCCACAACTTAACCGGCAGAAAAAGATTTTTTTAAAAAAATCCCTAAGCCCCGGGGTCACAATTTCTTCAAGAATCTGACTTTCGGCCATTCACTCAAAAATGGTGCCAAACGGTTGCAAATGCTCCCCTGAGAGCTTTGGCGGTCGAAACAGAAGGCTTTTTATCACAGGAAAAGAAATCAGCCCTCGACAACTTAACCGGCAGAAAAAGATTTTTATGAAAAAATCCCTAAGCCCCGGGGTCACAATTTCTTCAAAAATCTGACTTTCGGCCATTCACTCAAAAATGGTGCCAAACGGTTGCAAATTCTCCCTTGATAGGTTTGGCGGTCGAAACAGAAGGCTTTTTATCACAGGAATAGAAATCAGCCCTCAACAACTTAACCGGCAGAATTTTATTTTTGAAAAAATCCCTAAGCCCCGGGGTCACAATTTCATCAAAAATCTGACTTTCGGCCATTCACTCAAAAATGGTGCCAAACGGTTGCAAATGCTCCCCTGAGAGGTTTGGCGTTTGAAACAGAAGGCTTTTTAACACAGGAAAAGAAATCAGCCCTCGACAACTTAAACGGCAGAAATTTTTTTTTTTTTGAAAAAATCCCTAAGCCCCGGGGTCACAATTTCTTCAAAAATCTGACTTTCGGCCATTCACTCAAAAATGGTGCCAAACGGTTGCAAATGCTCCCCTGAGAGGTTTGGCGGTCGCAACAGAAGGCTTTTTATCACAGGAAAAGAAATCAGCCCTTGACAACTTAACCGGCAGAAAAAGATTTTTTTGAAAAAATCCCTCAGTCCCGGGGTCACAATTTCTTCAAAAATCTGACTTTCGGCCATTCACTCAAAAATGGTGCCAAACGGTTGCAAATGCTCCCCTGAGAGGTTTGGCGGTCGAAACAGAAGGCTTTTTATCACAGGAAAAGAAATCAGCCCTCAACAACTTAACCGGCAGAAATTTTTTTTTTTGAAAAAATCCCTAAGCCCCGGGGTCACAATTTCTTCAAAAATCTGACTTTCGGCCATTCACTCAAAAATGGTGCCAAACGGTTGCAAATGCTCCCCTGAGAGGTTTGGCGGTCGAAACAGAAGGCTTTTTATCACAGGAAAAGAAATCAGCCCTCGACAACTTAACCGGCAGAAAAAGATTTTTTTAAAAAAATCCCTAAGCCCCGGGGTCACAATTTCTTCAAGAATCTGACTTTCGGCCATTCACTCAAAAATGGTGCCAAACGGTTGCAAATGCTCCCCTGAGAGCTTTGGCGGTCGAAACAAAGGGCTTTTTATCACAGGAAAAGAAATCAGCCCTCAACAACTTAACCGGCAGAAAAATATTTTTTTGAAAAAATCCCTAAGCACCGGGGTCACAATTTCTTCAAAAATCTGACTTTCGGCCATTCACTCAAAAATGGTGCCAAATGGTTGCAAATGCAAACCTGAGAGGTTTGGCGGTTGAAACAGAAGGCTTTTTATCACAGGAAAAGAAATCAGCCCTCGACAACTTAACCGGCAGAAAAAGATTTTTTTGAAAAAATCCCTAAGCCCCGGGGTCACAATTTCTTCAAAAATCTGACTTTCGGCCATTCACTCAAAAATGGTGCCAAACGGTTGCAAATGCTCCCTTGAGAGGTTTGGCGGTCGAAACAGAAGGCTTTTTATCTCAGGAAAAGAAAGCAGCCCTTGATAACTTAACTGGCAGAAAAAGATTTTTTTTGAAAAAATCCCTAAGCCCCGGGGTCACAATTTCATCAAAAATCTGACTTTCGGACATTCACTCAAAAATGGTGCCAAACGGTTGCAAATGTTCCCCTGAGAGGTTTGGCGGTCGAAACAGAAGGCTTTTTATCACAGTAAAAGAAATCAGCCCTCGACAACTTAACCGGCAGAATTTTTTTTTTTTGAAAAAATCCCTAAGCCACAATTTCATCAAAAATCTGACTTTCGGCCATTCACTCAAAAATGGTGCCAAGCGGTTGCAAATGCTCCCTTGAGAGGTTTGGCGGTCGAAACAGAAGGCTTTTTATCTCAGGAAAAGAAAGCAGCCCTTGATAACTTAACTGGCAGAAAAAGATTTTTTTTGAAAAAATCCCTAAGCCCCGGGGTCACAATTTCATCAAAAATCTGACTTTCGGACATTCACTCAAAAATGGTGCCAAACGGTTGCAAATGTTCCCCTGAGAGGTTTGGCGGTCGAAACAGAAGGCTTTTTATCACAGGAAAAGAAATCAGCCCTCGACAACTTAACCGGCAGAAAAAGATTTTTTTTAAAAAATCCCTAAGCCCCGGGGTCACAATTTCTTCAAGAATCTGACTTTCGGCCATTCACTCAAAAATGGTGCCAAACGGTTGCAAATGCTCCCCTGAGAGCTTTGGCGGTCGAAACAGAAGGCTTTTTATCACAGGAAAATAAATCAGCCCTCGACAACTTAACCGGCAGAAAAAGATTTTTATGAAAAAATCCCTAAGCCCCGGGGTCACAATTTCTTCAAAAATCTGACTTTCGGCCATTCACTCAAAAATGGTGCCAAACGGTTGCAAATTCTCCCTTGATAGGTTTGGCGGTCGAAACAGAAGGCTTTTTATCACAGGAATAGAAATCAGCCCTCAACAACTTAACCGGCAGAATTTTATTTTTGAAAAAATCCCTAAGCCCCGGGGTCACAATTTCATCAAAAATCTGACTTTCGGCCATTCACTCAAAAATGGTGCCAAACGGTTGCAAATGCTCCCCTGAGAGGTTTGGCGTTTGAAACAGAAGGCTTTTTAACACAGGAAAAGAAATCAGCCCTCGACAACTTAAACGGCAGAAATTTTTTTTTTTTGAAAAAATCCCTAAGCCCCGGGGTCACAATTTCTTCAAAAATCTGACTTTCGGCCATTCACTCAAAAATGGTGCCAAACGGTTGCAAATGCTCCCCTGAGAGGTTTGGCGGTCGCAACAGAAGGCTTTTTATCACAGGAAAAGAAATCAGCCCTTGACAACTTAACCGGCAGAAAAAGATGTTTTTGAAAAAATCCCTCAGTCCCGGGGTCACAATTTCTTCAAAAATCTGACTTTCGGCCATTCACTCAAAAATGGTGCCAAACGGTTGCAAATGCTCCCCTGAGAGGTTTGGCGGTCGAAACAGAAGGCTTTTTATCACAGGAAAAGAAATCAGCCCTCAACAACTTAACCGGCAGAAATTTTTTTTTTTGAAAAAATCCCTAAGCCCCGGGGTCACAATTTCTTCAAAAATCTGACTTTCGGCCATTCACTCAAAAATGGTGCCAAACGGTTGCAAATGCTCCCCTGAGAGGTTTGGCGGTCGAAACAGAAGGCTTTTTATCACAGGAAAAGAAATCAGCCCTCGACAACTTAACCGGCAGAAAAAGATTTTTTTAAAAAAATCCCTAAGCCCCGGGGTCACAATTTCTTCAAGAATCTGACTTTCGGCCATTCACTCAAAAATGGTGCCAAACGGTTGCAAATGCTCCCCTGAGAGCTTTGGCGGTCGAAACAAAGGGCTTTTTATCACAGGAAAAGAAATCAGCCCTCAACAACTTAACCGGCAGAAAAATATTTTTTTGAAAAAATCCCTAAGCACCGGGGTCACAATTTCTTCAAAAATCTGACTTTCGGCCATTCACTCAAAAATGGTGCCAAATGGTTGCAAATGCAAACCTGAGAGGTTTGGCGGTTGAAACAGAAGGCTTTTTATCACAGGAAAAGAAATCAGCCCTCGACAACTTAACCGGCAGAAAAAGATTTTTTTGAAAAAATCCCTAAGCCCCGGGGTCACAATTTCTTCAAAAATCTGACTTTCGGCCATTCACTCAAAAATGGTGCCAAACGGTTGCAAATGCTCCCTTGAGAGGTTTGGCGGTCGAAACAGAAGGCTTTTTATCTCAGGAAAAGAAAGCAGCCCTTGATAACTTAACTGGCAGAAAAAGATTTTTTTTGAAAAAATCCCTAAGCCCCGGGGTCACAATTTCATCAAAAATCTGACTTTCGGACATTCACTCAAAAATGGTGCCAAACGGTTGCAAATGTTCCCCTGAGAGGTTTGGCGGTCGAAACAGAAGGCTTTTTATCACAGTAAAAGAAATCAGCCCTCGACAACTTAACCGGCAGAATTTTTTTTTTTTGAAAAAATCCCTAAGCCACAATTTCATCAAAAATCTGACTTTCGGCCATTCACTCAAAAATGGTGCCAAACGGTTGCAAATGCTCCCCTGAGAGGTTTGGCGGTCGAAACAGAAGGCTTTTTATCACAGGAAAAGAAATCAGCCCTCGACAACTTAACCGGCAGAAAAAGATTTTTTTGAAAAAATCCCTAAGCCCCGGGGTCACAATTTCATCAAAAATCTGACTTTCGGCCATTCACTCAAAAATGGTGCCAAACGGTTGCAAATGCTCCCCTGAGAGGTTTGGCGGTTGAAACAGAAGGCTTTTTATCACAGGAAAAGAAATCAGCCCTCGACAACTTAACCGGCAGAAAAAGATTTTTTTGAAAAAATCCCTAAGCCCCGGGGTCACAATTTCATCAAAAATCTGACTTTGGGCCATTCACTCAAAAATGGTGCCAAACGGTTGCAAATGCTCCCCTGAGAGATTTGGCGGTCGAAACAGAAGGCTTTTTATCACAGGAAAAGAAATCAGCCCTCAACAACTTAACCGGCAAAAAAAGATTTTTATGAAAAAATCCCTAAGCCCCGGGGTCACAATTTCTTCAAAAATCTGACTTTCGGCCATTCACTCAAAAATGGTGCCAAACGGTTGCAAATGCTCCCTTGAGAGGTTTGGCGGTCGAAACAGAAGGCTTTTTATCACAGGAAAAGAAAGCAGCCCTTGATAACTTAACCGGCAGAAAAAGATTTTTTTTGAAAAAATCCCTAAGCCCCGGGGTCACAATTTCTTCAAAAATCTGACTTTCGGCCATTCACTCAAAAATGGTGCCAAACGGTTGCAAATGCTCCCCTGAGAGGTTTGGCGGTTGAAACAGAAGGCTTTTTATCACAGGAAAAGAAATCAGCCCTCGACAACTTAACTGGCAGAAAAAGATTTTTTTGAAAAAATCCCTAAGCCCCGGGGTCACAATTTCTTCAAAAATCTGACTTTCGACCATTCACTCAAAAATGGTGCCAAACAGTTGCAAATGCTCCCCTGAGAGCTTTGGCGGTCGAAAGAAAGGGCTTTTTATCACAGGAAAAGAAATCAGCCCTCAACAACTTAACCGGCAGCAAAAGATTTTTTTGAAAAAATCCCTAAGCCCCGGGGTCACCATTTCATCAAAAATCTGACTTTCGGACATTCACTCAAAAATGGTGCCAAACGGTTGCAAATGCTCCCCTGAGAGGTTTGGCGGTCGAAACAGAAGGCTTTTTATCACAGGAAAAGAAATCAGCCCTCGACAACTTAACCGGCAGAAAAAGATTTTTTTGAAAAAATCCCTAAGCCCCGGGGTCACAATTTCTTCAAAAATCTGACTTTCGGCCATTCACTCAAAAATGGTGCCAAACGGTTGCAAATGCTCCCCTGAGAGGTTTGGCGGTCGAAAGAAAGGGCTTTTTATCACAGGAAAAGAAATCAGCCCTCAACAACTTAACCGGCAGAAAAAGATTTTTTTGAAAAAATCCCTAAGCCCCGGGGTCACCATTTCATCAAAAATCTGACTTTCGGCCATTCACTCAAAAATGGTGCCAAACGGTTGCAAATGCTCCCCTGAGAGGTTTGGCGGTCGAAACAGAAGGCTTTTTATCACAGGAAAAGAAATCAGCCCTCAACAACTTAACCGGCAGAAAAAGATTTTTATGAAAAAATCCCTAAGCCCCGGGGTCACCATTTCATCAAAAATCTGACTTTCGGACATTCACTCAAAAATGGTGCCAAACGGTTGCAAATGCTCCCCTGAGAGGTTTGGTGGTCGAAACAGAAGGCTTTTTATCACAGGAAAAGAAATCAGCCCTCGACAACTTAACCGGCAGAAAAAGATTTTTTTGAAAAAATCCCTAAGCCCCGGGGTCACAATTTCTTCAAAAATCTGACTTTCGGCCATTCACTCAAAAATGGTGCCAAACGGTTGCAAATGCTCCCCTGAGAGGTTTGGCGGTCGAAAGAAAGGGCTTTTTATCACAGGAAAAGAAATCAGCCCTCGACAACTTAACCGGCAGAAAAAGATTTTTTTGAAAAAATCCCTAAGCCCCGGGGTCACAATTTCTTCAAAAATCTGACTTTCGACCATTCACTCAAAAATGGTGCCAAACAGTTGCAAATGCTCCCCTGAGAGCTTTGGCAGTCGAAAGAAAGGGCTTTTTATCACAGGAAAAGAAATCAGCCCTCGACAACTTAACCGGCAGAAAAAGATTTTTTTGAAAAAATCCCTAAGCCCCGGGGTCACAATTTCATCAAAAATCTGACTTTCGGCCATTCACTCAAAAATGGTGCCAAACGGTTGCAAATGCTCCCCTGAGAGGTTTGGCGGTTGAAACAGAAGGCTTTTTATCACAGGAAAAGAAATCAGCCCTCGACAACTTAACTGGCAGAAAAAGATTTTTTTGAAAAAATCCCTAAGCCCCGGGGTCACAATTTCTTCAAAAATCTGACTTTCGACCATTCACTCAAAAATGGTGCCATACAGTTGCAAATGCTCCCCTGAGAGCTTTGGCGGTCGAAAGAAAGGGCTTTTTATCACAGGAAAAGAAATCAGCCCTCAACAACTTAACCGGCAGCAAAAGATTTTTTTGAAAAAATCCCTAAGCCCCGGGGTCACCATTTGATCAAAAATCTGACTTTCGGACATTCACTCAAAAATGGTGCCAAACGGTTGCAAATGCTCCCCTGAGAGGTTTGGCGGTCGAAACAGAAGGCTTTTTATCACAGGAAAAGAAATCAGCCCTCGACAACTTAACCGGCAGAAAAAGATTTTTTTGAAAAAATCCCTAAGCCCCGGGGTCACAATTTCTTCAAAAATCTGACTTTCGGCCATTCACTCAAAAATGGTGCCAAACGGTTGCAAATGCTCCCCTGAGAGGTTTGGCGTTCAAAACAGAAGGCTTTTTAACACAGGAAAAGAAATCAGCCCTCGACAACTTAACCGGCAGAAAATTTTTTTCTTGAAAAAATCCCTAAGCCCCGGGGTCACAATTTCTTCAAAAATCTGACTTTCGGCCATTCACTCAAAAATGGTTCCAAACGGTTGCAAATGCTCCCCTGAGAGGTTTGGCGGTCGCAACAGAAGGCTTTTTATCACAGGAAAAGAAATCAGCCCTCAACAACCTAACCGGCAGAAATTTTTTTTTTTGAAAAAATCCCTAAGCCCCGGGGTCACAATTTCTTCAAAAATCTGACTTTCGGCCATTCACTCAAAAATGGTTCCAAACGGTTGCAAATGCTCCCCTGAGAGGTTTGGCGGTCGAAACAGAAGGCTTTTTATCACAGGAAAAGAAATCAGCCCTCAACAACCTAACCGGCAGAAATTTTTTTTTTTGAAAAAATCCCTAAGCCCCAGGGTCACAATTTCTTCAAAAATCTGACTTTCGGCCATTCACTCAAAAATGGTGCCAAACGGTTGCAAATGCTCCCCTGAGAGGTTTGGCGGTCGAAACAGAAGGCTTTTTATCACAGGAAAAGAAATCAGCCCTCGACAACTTAACCGGCAAAAAAAGATTTTTTTGAAAAAATCCCTAAGCCCCGGGGTCACAATTTCTTCAAAAATCTGACTTTCGGCCATTCACTCAAAAATGGTGCCAAACGGTTGCAAATGCTCCCCTGAGAGGTTTGGCGGTCGAAACAGAAGGCTTTTTATCACAGGAAAAGAAATCAGCCCTCGACAACTTAACCGGCAAAAAAAGATTTTTTTGAAAAAATCCCTAAGCCCCGGGGTCACAATTTCTTCAAAAATCTGACTTTCGGCCATTCACTCAAAAATGCTGCCAAACGGTTGCAAATGCTCCCCTGAGAGGTTTGGCGGTCGAAACAGAAGGCTTTTTATCACAGGAAAAGAAATCAGCCCTCGACAACTTAACCGGCAGAAAAAGATTTTTTTGAAAAAATCCCTAAGCCCCGGGGTCACCATTTCATCAAAAATCTGACTTTCGGACATTCACTCAAAAATGGTGCCAAACGGTTGCAAATGCTCCCCTGAGAGGTTTGGCGGTCGAAACAGAAGGCTTTTTATCACAGGAAAAGAAATCAGCCCTCGACAACTTAACTGGCAGAAAAAGATTTTTTTGAAAAAATCCCTAAGCCCCGGGGTCACAATTTCTTCAAAAATCTGACTTTCGACCATTCACTCAAAAATGGTGCCAAACAGTTGCAAATCCTCCCCTGAGAGCTTTGGCGGTCGAAAGAAAGGGCTTTTTATCACAGGAAAAGAAATCAGCCCTCAACAACTTAACCGGCAGAAAAAGATTTTTTTGAAAAAATCCCTAAGCCCCGGGGTCACAATTTCTTCAAAAATCTGACTTTCGGCCATTCACTCAAAAATGGTGCCAAACGGTTGCAAATGCTCCCTTGAGAGGTTTGGTGGTCGAAACAGAAGGCTTTTTATCACAGGAAAAGAAAGCAGCCCTTGATAACTTAACCGGCAGAAAAAGATTTTTTTTGAAAAAATCCCTAAGCCCCGGGGTCACAATTTCATCAAAAATCTGACTTTCGGACATTCACTCAAAAATGGTGCCAAACGGTTGCAAATGTTCCCCTGAGAGGTTTGGCGGTCAAAACAGAAGGCTTTTTATCGCAGTAAAAGAAATCAGCCCTCGACAACTTAACCGGCAGAATTTTTTTTTTGAAAAAATCCCTAAGCCCCGGGGTCACAATTTCATCAAAAATCTGACTTTCGGACATTCACTCAAAAATGGTGCCAAACGGTTGCAAATGCTCCCCTGAGAGGTTTGGCGATCGAAACAGAAGGCTTTTTATCACAGGAAAAGAAATCAGCTCTCCAGAACTTAACCGGCAGAAAAAGATTTTTTTGAAAAAATCCCTAAGCCCCGGGGTCACAATTTCTTCAAAAATCTGACTTTCGGCCATTCACTCAAAAATGGTGCCAAATGGTTGCAAATGCTCCCCTGAGAGCTTTGGCGGTCGAAACAGAAGGCTTTTTATCACAGGAAAAGAAATCAGGCCTCGACAACTTAACCGGCAGAAAAAGATTTTTTTGAAAAAATCCCTAAGCCCCGGGGTCACAATTTCTTCAAAAATCTGACTTTCGGCCATTCACTCAAAAATGGTGCCAAACGGTTGCAAATGCTCCCCTGAGAGGTTTGGCGATCGAAGCAGAAGGCTTTTTATCACAGGAAAAGAAATCAGCCCTCGACAACTTAACCGGCAGAAATTTTTTTTTTTGAAAAAATCCCTAAGCCCCGGGGTCACAATTTCTTCAAAAATCTGACTTTCGGCCATTCACTCAGAAATGGTGCCAAACGGTTGCAAATGCTCCCCTGAGAGGTTTGGCGGTCGAAACAGAAGGCTTTTTATCACAGGAAAAGAAATCAGCTCTCGACAACTTAACTGGCAGAAAAAGATTTTTTTGAAAAAATCCCTAAGCTCCGGGGTCACAATTTCTTCAAAAATCTGACTTTCGGCCATTCACTCAAAAATGGTGCCAAACGGTTGCAAATGCTCCCCTGAGAGATTTGGCGGTCGAAACAGAAGGCTTTTTATCACAGGAAAAGAAATCAGCCCTCAACAACTTAACCGGCAGAAAAAGATTTTTATGAAAAAATCCCTAAGCCCCGGGGTCACAATTTCTTCAAAAATCTGACTTTCGGCCATTCACTCAAAAATGGTGCCAAACGGTTGCAAATTCTCCCTTGAGAGGTTTGGCGGTCGAAACAGAAGGCTTTTTATCACAGGAATAGAAATCAGCCCTCAACAACTTAACCGGCAGAATTTTATTTTTGAAAAAATCCCTAAGCCCCGGGGTCACAATTTCATCAAAAATCTGACTTTCGGCCATTCACTCAAAAATGGTGCCAAACGGTTGCAAATGCTCCCCTGAGAGGTTTGGCGTTTGAAACAGAAGGCTTTTTAACACAGGAAAAGAAATCAGCCCTCGACAACTTAAACGGCAGAATTTTTTTTTTTTTGAAAAAATCCCTAAGCCCCGGGGTCACAATTTCTTCAAAAATCTGACTTTCGGCCATTCACTCAAAAATGGTGCCAAACGGTTGCAAATGCTCCCCTGAGAGGTTGGGGGTCGCAACAGAAGGCTTTTTATCACAGGAAAAGAAATCAGCCCTTGACAACTTAACCGGCAGAAAAAGATTTTTTTGAAAAAATCCCTCAGTCCCGGGGTCACAATTTCTTCAAAAATCTGACTTTCGGCCATTCACTCAAAAATGGTGCCAAACGGTTGCAAATGCTCCCCTGAGAGGTTTGGCGGTCGAAACAGAAGGCTTTTTATCACAGGAAAAGAAATCAGCCCTCAACAACTTAACCGGCAGAAATTTTTTTTTTTGAAAAAATCCCTAAGCCCCGGGGTCACAATTTCTTCAAAAATCTGACTTTCGGCCATTCACTCAAAAATGGTGCCAAACGGTTGCAAATGCTCCCCTGAGAGGTTTGGCAGTCGAAATAGAAGGCTTTTTATCACAGGAAAAGAAATCAGCCCTCGACAACTTAACCGGCAGAAAAAGATTTTTTTAAAAAAATCCCTAAGCCCCGGGGTCACAATTTCTTCAAGAATCTGACTTTCGGCCATTCACTCAAAAATGGTGCCAAACGGTTGCAAATGCTCCCCTGAGAGCTTTGGCGGTCGAAACAAAGGGCTTTTTATCACAGGAAAAGAAATCAGCCCTCAACAACTTAACCGGCAGAAAAATATTTTTTTGAAAAAATCCCTAAGCACCGGGGTCACAATTTCTTCAAAAATCTGACTTTCGGCCATTCACTCAAAAATGGTGCCAAACGGTTGCAAATGCTCCCTTGAGAGGTTTGGCGGTCGAAACAGAAGGCTTTTTATCTCAGGAAAAGAAAGCAGCCCTTGATAACTTAACTGGCAGAAAAAGATTTTTTTTGAAAAAATCCCTAAGCCCCGGGGTCACAATTTCATCAAAAATCTGACTTTCGGACATTCACTCAAAAATGGTGCCAAACGGTTGCAAATGTTCCCCTGAGAGGTTTGGCGGTCGAAACAGAAGGCTTTTTATCACAGGAATAGAAATCAGCCCTCAACAACTTAACCGGCAGAATTTTATTTTTGAAAAAATCCCTAAGCCCCGGGGTCACAATTTCATCAAAAATCTGACTTTCGGCCATTCACTCAAAAATGGTGCCAAACGGTTGCAAATGCTCCCCTGAGAGGTTTGGCGTTTGAAACAGAAGGCTTTTTAACACAGGAAAAGAAATCAGCCCTCGACAACTTAAACGGCAGAATTTTTTTTTTTTTGAAAAAATCCCTAAGCCCCGGGGTCACAATTTCTTCAAAAATCTGACTTTCGGCCATTCACTCAAAAATGGTGCCAAACGGTTGCAAATGCTCCCCTGAGAGGTTGGGGGTCGCAACAGAAGGCTTTTTATCACAGGAAAAGAAATCAGCCCTTGACAACTTAACCGGCAGAAAAAGATTTTTTTGAAAAAATCCCTCAGTCCCGGGGTCACAATTTCTTCAAAAATCTGACTTTCGGCCATTCACTCAAAAATGGTGCCAAACGGTTGCAAATGCTCCCCTGAGAGGTTTGGCGGTCGAAACAGAAGGCTTTTTATCACAGGAAAAGAAATCAGCCCTCAACAACTTAACCGGCAGAAATTTTTTTTTTTGAAAAAATCCCTAAGCCCCGGGGTCACAATTTCTTCAAAAATCTGACTTTCGGCCATTCACTCAAAAATGGTGCCAAACGGTTGCAAATGCTCCCCTGAGAGGTTTGGCAGTCGAAATAGAAGGCTTTTTATCACAGGAAAAGAAATCAGCCCTCGACAACTTAACCGGCAGAAAAAGATTTTTTTAAAAAAATCCCTAAGCCCCGGGGTCACAATTTCTTCAAGAATCTGACTTTCGGCCATTCACTCAAAAATGGTGCCAAACGGTTGCAAATGCTCCCCTGAGAGCTTTGGCGGTCGAAACAAAGGGCTTTTTATCACAGGAAAAGAAATCAGCCCTCAACAACTTAACCGGCAGAAAAATATTTTTTTGAAAAAATCCCTAAGCACCGGGGTCACAATTTCTTCAAAAATCTGACTTTCGGCCATTCACTCAAAAATGGTGCCAAACGGTTGCAAATGCTCCCTTGAGAGGTTTGGCGGTCGAAACAGAAGGCTTTTTATCTCAGGAAAAGAAAGCAGCCCTTGATAACTTAACTGGCAGAAAAAGATTTTTTTTGAAAAAATCCCTAAGCCCCGGGGTCACAATTTCATCAAAAATCTGACTTTCGGACATTCACTCAAAAATGGTGCCAAACGGTTGCAAATGTTCCCCTGAGAGGTTTGGCGGTCGAAACAGAAGGCTTTTTATCACAGGAAAAGAAATCAGCCCTCGACAACTTAACAGGCAGAAAAAGATTTTTTTAAAAAAATCCCTAAGCCCCGGGGTCACAATTTCTTCAAAAATCTGACTTTCGGCCATTCACTCAAAAATGGTGCCAAACGGTTGCAAATGCTCCCCTGAGAGCTTTGGCGGTCGAAACAGAAGGCTTTTTATCACAGGAAAAGAAATCAGCCCTCGACAACTTAACCGGCAGAAAAAGATTTTTATGAAAAAATCCCTAAGCCCCGGGGTCACAATTTCTTCAAAAATCTGACTTTCGGCCATTCACTCAAAAATGGTGCCAAACGGTTGCAAATTCTCCCTTGATAGGTTTGGCGGTCGAAACAGAAGGCTTTTTATCACAGGAATAGAAATCAGCCCTCAACAACTTAACCGGCAGAATTTTATTTTTGAAAAAATCCCTAAGCCCCGGGGTCACAATTTCATCAAAAATCTGACTTTCGGCCATTCACTCAAAAATGGTGCCAAACGGTTGCAAATGCTCCCCTGAGAGGTTTGGCGTTTGAAACAGAAGGCTTTTTAACACAGGAAAAGAAATCAGCCCTCGACAACTTAAACGGCAGAAATTTTTTTTTTTTGAAAAAATCCCTAAGCCCCGGGGTCACAATTTCTTCAAAAATCTGACTTTCGGCCATTCACTCAAAAATGGTGCCAAACGGTTGCAAATGCTCCCCTGAGAGGTTTGGCGGTCGCAACAGAAGGCTTTTTATCACAGGAAAAGAAATCAGCCCTTGACAACTTAACCGGCAGAAAAAGATTTTTTTGAAAAAATCCCTCAGTCCCGGGGTCACAATTTCTTCAAAAATCTGACTTTCGGCCATTCACTCAAAAATGGTGCCAAACGGTTGCAAATGCTCCCCTGAGAGGTTTGGCGGTCGAAACAGAAGGCTTTTTATCACAGGAAAAGAAATCAGCCCTCAACAACTTAACCGGCAGAATTTTTTTTTTTTGAAAAAATCCCTAAGCCCCGGGGTCACAATTTCTTCAAAAATCTGACTTTCGGCCATTCACTCAAAAATGGTGCCAAACGGTTGCAAATGCTCCCCTGAGAGGTTTGGCGGTCGAAACAGAAGGCTTTTTATCACAGGAAAAGAAATCAGCCCTCGACAACTTAACCGGCAGAAAAAGATTTTTTAAAAAAAATCCCTAAGCCCCGGGGTCACAATTTCTTCAAGAATCTGACTTTCGGCCATTCACTCAAAAATGGTGCCAAACGGTTGCAAATGTTCCCCTGAGAGGTTTGGCGGTCGAAACAGAAGGCTTTTTATCACAGTAAAAGAAATCAGCCCTCGACAACTTAACCGGCAGAATTTTTTTTTTTTGAAAAAATCCCTAAGCCACAATTTCATCAAAAATCTGACTTTCGGCCATTCACTCAAAAATGGTGCCAAACGGTTGCAAATGCTCCCCTGAGAGGTTTGGCGGTTGAAACAGAAGGCTTTTTATCACAGGAAAAGAAATCAGCCCTCGACAACTTAACCGGCAGAAAAAGATTTTTTTGAAAAAATCCCTAAGCCCCGGGGTCACAATTTCTTCAAAAATCTGACTTTGGGCCATTCACTCAAAAATGGTGCCAAACGGTTGCAAATGCTCCCCTGAGAGATTTGGCGGTCGAAACAGAAGGCTTTTTATCACAGGAAAAGAAATCAGCCCTCAACAACTTAACCGGCAGAAAAAGATTTTTATGAAAAAATCCCTAAGCCCCGGGGTCACAATTTCTTCAAAAATCTGACTTTCGGCCATTCACTCAAAAATGGTGCCAAACGGTTGCAAATTCTCCCTTGAGAGGTTTGGCGGTCGAAACAGAAGGCTTTTTATCACAGGAAAAGAAATCAGCCCTCGACAACTTAACTGGCAGAAAAAGATTTTTTTGAAAAAATCCCTAAGCCCCGGGGTCACAATTTCTTCAAAAATCTGACTTTCGGCCATTCACTCAAAAATGGTGCCAAACGATTGCAAATGCTCCCCTGAGAGGTTTGGCGGTCAAAACAGAAGGCTTTTTATCACAGGAAAAGAAATCAGCCCTCGACAACTTAACCGGCAGAAAAAGATTCTTTTGAAAAAATCCCGAAGCCCCGGGGTCACAATTTCATCAAAAATCTGACTTTCGGCCATTCACTCAAAAATGGTGCCAAAGAGTTGCAAATGCTCCCCTGAGAGGTTTGGCGGTCGAAACAAAAGGCTTTTTATCACAGGAAAAGAAATCAGCCCTCGAGAACTTAACCGGCAGAAAAGGATTTTTTTGAAAAAATCCCTAAGCCCCGGGGTCACAATTTCTTCAAAAATCTGACTTTCGGCCATTCACTCAAAAATGGTGCCAAACGGTTGCAAATGCTCCCTTGAGAGGTTTGGCGGTCGAAACAGAAGGCTTTTTATCACAGGAAAAGAAAGCAGCCCTCGACAACTTAACCGGCAGAAATTTTTTTTTAAAAAAAAAAATCCCTAAGCCCCGGGGTCACAATTTCTTCAAAAATCTGACTTTCGGCCATTCACTCAAAAATGGTGCCAAACGGTTGCAAATGCTCCCCTGAGAGGTTTGGCGGTCGAAACAGAAGGCTTTTTATCACAGGAAAAGAAATCAGCCCTCAACAACTTAACCGGCAGAATTTATTTTTTTTTGGAAAAAATCCCTAAGCCCCGGGGTCACAATTTCTTCAAAAATCTGACTTTCGGCCATTCACTCAAAAATGGTGCCAAACGGTTGCAAATGCTCCCCTGAGAGGTTTGGCGGTCGAAACAGAAGGCTTTTTATCACAGGAAAAGAAATCAGCCCTCGACAACTTAACCGGCATTAAAAGATTTTTTTGAAAAAATCCCTAAGCCCCGGGGTCACAATTTCTTCAAGAATCTGACTTTCGGCCATTCACTCAAAAATGGTGCCAAACGGTTGCAAATTCTCCCCTGAGAGCTTTGGCGGTCGAAATAAAGGGCTTTTTATCACAGGAAAAGAAATCAGCCCTCAACAACTTAACCGGCAGAAAAATATTTTTTTGAAAAAATCCCTAAGCACTGGGGTCCCAATTTCTTCAAAAATCTGACTTTCGGCCATTCACTCAAAAATGGTGCCAAACAGTTGCAAATGCTCCCCTGAGAGGTTTGGGGGTCGAAACAGAAGGCTTTTTATCACAGGAAAAGAAATCAGCCCTCAACAACTTAACCGGCAGAAAAAGATTTTTTTGAAAAAATCCCTAAGCCCCGGAGTCACAATTTCTTCAAAAATCTGACTTTCGGCCATTCACTCAAAAATGGTGCCAAACGGTTGCAAATGCTCCCCTGAGAGGTTTGGCGGTCGAAACAGAAGGCTTTTTATCACAGGAAAAGAAAGCAGCCCTCGACAACTTAACCGGCAGAAAAAGATTTTTTTGAAAAAATCCCTAAGCCCCGGGGTCACAATTTCATCAAAAATCTGACTTTCGGCCATTCACTCAAAAATGGTGCCAAACGGTTGCAAATGCTCCCCTGAGAGGTTTGGCGATCGAAACGCCCCGGGGTCACAATTTCTTCAAAAATCTGACTTTCGGCCATTCACTCAAAAATGGTGCCAAACGGTTGCAAATGCTCCCCTGAGAGGTTTGGCGGTCGAAACAGAAGGCTTTTTATCACAGGAAAAGAAATCAGCCCTCGACAACTTAACCGGCAGAAAAAGATTTTTTTGAAAAAATCCCTAAGCCCCGGGGTCACAATTTCTTCAAGAATCTGACTTTCGGCCATTCACTCAAAAATGGTGCCAAACGGTTGCAAATGCTCCCCTGAGAGCTTTGGCGGTCGAAATAAAGGGCTTTTTATCACAGGAAAAGAAATCAGCCCTCGACAACTTAACCGGCAGAAAAATATTTTTTTGAAAAAATCCCTAAGCACAATTTCTTCAAAAATCTGACTTTCGGCCATTCACTCAAAAATGGTGCCAAATGGTTGCAAATGCAAACCTGAGAGGTTTGGCGGTCGAAACAGAAGGCTTTTTATCACAGGAAAAGAAATCAGCCCTCGACAACTTAACTGGCAGAAAAAGATTTTTTTGAAAAAATCCCTAAGCCCCGGGGTCACAATTTCTTCAAAAATCTGACTTTCGGCCATTCACTCAAAAATGGTGCCAAACGGTTGCAAATGCTCCCCTGAGAGGTTTGGCGGTCGAAACAGAAGGCTTTTTATCACAGGAAAAGAACTCAGCCCTCAACAACTTAACCGGCAGAAAAAGATTTTTTTGAAAAAATCCCTAAGCCCCGGGGTCACAATTTCTTCAAGAATCTGACTTTCGGCCATTCACTCAAAAATGGTGCCAAACGGTTGCAAATGCTCCCCTGAGAGCTTTGGCGGTCGAAATAAAGGGCTTTTTATCACAGGAAAAGAAATCAGCCCTCGACAACTTAACCGGCAGAAAAATATTTTTTTGAAAAAATCCCTAAGCACCGGGGTCACAATTTCTTCAAAAATCTGACTTTCGGCCATTCACTCAAAAATGGTGCCAAATGGTTGCAAATGCAAACCTGAGAGGTTTGGCGGTCGAAACAGAAGGCTTTTTATCACAGGAAAAGAAATCAGCCCTCGACAACTTAACTGGCAGAAAAAGATTTTTTTGAAAAAATCCCTAAGCCCCGGGGTCACAATTTCTTCAAAAATCTGACTTTCGGCCATTCACTCAAAAATGGTGCCAAACGGTTGCAAATGCTCCCCTGAGAGGTTTGGCGGTCGAAACAGAAGGCTTTTTATCACAGGAAAAGAAATCAGCCCTCGACAACTTAACCGGCAGAAAAAGATTTTTTTGAAAAAATCCCTAAGCCCCGGGGTCACAATTTCATCAAAAATCTGACTTTCGGCCATTCACTCAAAAATGGTGCCAAACGGTTGCAGATGCTCCCCTGAGAGGTTTGGCGGTCGAAACAGAAGGCTTTTTATCAAAGGAAAAGAAATCAGCCCTCAACAACTTAACCGGCAGAAAAAGATTTTTTTGAAAAAATCCCTAAGCCCCGGGGTCACAATTTCTTCAAGAATCTGACTTTCGGCCATTCACTCAAAAATGGTGCCAAATGGTTGCAAATGCTCCCCTGAGAGGTTTGGCGGTCGAAACAGAAGGCTTTTTATCACAGGAAAAGAAATCAGCCCTCGACAACTTAACTGGCAGAAAAAGATTTTTTTGAAAAAATCCCTAAGCCCCGGGGTCACAATTTCTTCAAAAATCTGACTTTCGGCCATTCACTCAAAAATGGTGCCAAACGGTTGCAAATGCTCCCCTGAGAGGTTTGGCGGTCAAAACAGAAGGCTTTTTATCACAGGAAAAGAAATCAGCCCTCGACAACTTAACCGGCAGAAATTTTTTTTTTTTGAAAAAATCCCTAAGCCCCGGGGGTCACAATTTCTTCAAAAATCTGACTTTCGGCCATTCACTCAAAAATGGTGCCAAACGGTTGCAAATGCTCCCCTGAGAGGTTTGGCGGTCGAAACAGAAGGCTTTTTATCACAGGAAAAGAAATCAGCCCTCCACAACTTAACTGGCAGAAAAAGATTTTTTTGAAAAAATCCCTAAGCCCTGGGGTCACAATTTCTTCAAAAATCTGACTTTCGGCCATTCACTCAAAAATGGTGCCAAAGAGTTGCAAATGCTCCCCTGAGAGCTTTGGCGGTCGAAACAAAAGGCTTTTTATCACAGGAAAAGAAATCAGCCCTCGAGAACTTAACCGGCAGAAAAAGATTTTTTTGAAAAAATCCCTAAGCCCCGGGGTCACAATTTCTTCAAAAATCTGACTTTCCGCCATTCACTCAAAAATGGTGCCAAACGGTTGCAAATGCTCCCCTGAGAGCTTTGGCGGTCGAAATAAAGGGCTTTTTATCACAGGAAAAGAAATCAGCCCTCAACAACTTAACCGGCAGAAAAATATTTTTTTGAAAAAATCCCTAAGCACTGGGGTCACAATTTCTTCAAAAATCTGACTTTCGGCCATTCACTCAAAAATGGTGCCAAACGGTTGCAAATGCTCCCCTGAGAGGTTTGGCGGTCGAAACAGAAGGCTTTTTATCACAGGAAAAGAAATCAGCCCTCAACAACTTAACCAGCAGAAAAAGATTTTTTTGAAAAAATCCCTAAGCCCCGGAGTCGAAATTTCTTCAAAAATCTGACTTTCGGCCATTCACTTAAAAATGGTGCCAAACGGTTGCAAATGCTCCCTTGAGAGGTTTGGCGGTCGAAACAGAAGGCTTTTTATCACAGGAAAAGAAAGCAGCCCTTGATAACTTAACCGGCAGAAAAAGATTTTTTTTGAAAAAATCCCTAAGCCCCGGGGTCACAATTTCTTCAAAAATCTGACTTTCGGCCATTCACTCAAAAATGGTGCCAAATGGTTGCAAATGCTCCCCTGAGAGGTTTGGCGGTCGAAACAGAAGGCTTTTTATCACAGGAAAAGAAATCAGCCCTCAACAACTTAACCGGCAGAATTTTTTTTTTTAAAAAAAATCCCTAAGCCCCGGGGTCACAATTTCTTCAAAAATCTGACTTTCGGCCATTCACTCAAAAATGGTGCCAAACGGTTGCAAATGCTCCCCTGAGAGGTTTGGCGGTCGAAACAGAAGGCTTTTTATCACAGGAAAAGAAATGAGCCCTCGACAACTTAACCGGCAGAAAAAGATTTTTTTGAAAAAAATCCCTAAGCCCCGGGGTCACAATTTCTTCAAGAATCTGACTTTCGGCCATTCACTCAAAAATGGTGCCAAACGGTTGCAAATGCTCCCCTGAGAGGTTTGGGGGTCGAAACAGAAGGCTTTTTATCACAGGAAAAGAAATCAGCCCTCAACAACTTAACCGGCAGAAAAAGATTTTTTTGAAAAAATCCCTAAGCCCCGGAGTCACAATTTCTTCAAAAATCTGACTTTCGGCCATTCACTCAAAAATGGTGCCAAACGGTTGCAAATGCTCCCCTGAGAGGTTTGGCGGTCGAAACAGAAGGCTTTTTATCACAGGAAAAGAAAGCAGCCCTCGACAACTTAACCGGCAGAAAAAGATTTTTTTGAAAAAATCCCTAAACCCCGGGGTCACAATTTCATCAAAAATCTGACTTTCGGCCATTCACTCAAAAATGGTGCCAAACGGTTGCAAATGCTCCCCTGAGAGGTTTGGCGATCGAAACGCCCCGGGGTCACAATTTCTTCAAAAATCTGACTTTCGGCCATTCACTCAAAAATGGTGCCAAACGGTTGCCAATGCTCCCCTGAGAGGTTTGGCGGTCGAAACAGAAGGCTTTTTATCACAGGAAAAGAAATCAGCCCTCGACAACTTAACCGGCAGAAAAAGATTTTTTTGAAAAAATCCCTAAGCCCCGGGGTCACAATTTCTTCAAGAATCTGACTTTCGGCCATTCACTCAAAAATGGTGCCAAACGGTTGCAAATGCTCCCCTGAGAGCTTTGGCGGTCGAAATAAAGGGCTTTTTATCACAGGAAAAGAAATCAGCCCTCGACAACTTAACTGGCAGAAAAATATTTTTTTGAAAAAATCCCTAAGCACCGGGGTCACAATTTCTTCAAAAATCTGACTTTCGGCCATTCACTCAAAAATGGTGCCAAATGGTTGCAAATGCAAACCTGAGAGGTTTGGCAGTCGAAACAGAAGGCTTTTTATCACAGGAAAAGAAATCAGCCCTCGACAACTTAACTGGCAGAAAAAGATTTTTTTGAAAAAATCCCTAAGCCCCGGGGTCACAATTTCTTCAAAAATCTGACTTTCGGCCATTCACTCAAAAATGGTGCCAAATGGTTGCAAATGCTCCCCTGAGAGGTTTGGTGGTCGAAACAGAAGGCTTTTTATCACAGGAAAAGAAATCAGCCCTCGACAACTTAACCGGCAGAAAAAGATTCTTTTGAAAAAATCCCTAAGCCCCGGGGTCACAATTTCATCAAAAATCTGACTTTCGGCCATTCACTCAAAAATGGTGCCAAACGGTTGCAAATGCTCCCCTGAGAGGTTTGGCGGTCGAAACAGAAGGCTTTTTATCACAGGAAAAGAAATCAGCCCTCCACAACTTAACTGGCAGAAAAAGATTTTTTTGAAAAAATCCCTAAGCCCTGGGGTCACAATTTCTTCAAAAATCTGACTTTCGGCCATTCACTCAAAAATGGTGCCAAAGAGTTGCAAATGCTCCCCTGAGAGCTTTGGCGGTCGAAACAAAAGGCTTTTTATCACAGGAAAAGAAATCAGCCCTCGAGAACTTAACCGGCAGAAAAAGATTTTTTTGAAAAAATCCCTAAGCCCCGGGGTCACAATTTCTTCAAAAATCTGACTTTCCGCCATTCACTCAAAAATGGTGCCAAACGGTTGCAAATGCTCCCCTGAGAGCTTTGGCGGTCGAAATAAAGGGCTTTTTATCACAGGAAAAGAAATCAGCCCTCAACAACTTAACCGGCAGAAAAATATTTTTTTGAAAAAATCCCTAAGCACTGGGGTCACAATTTCTTCAAAAATCTGACTTTCGGCCATTCACTCAAAAATGGTGCCAAACGGTTGCAAATGCTCCCCTGAGAGGTTTGGCGGTCGAAACAGAAGGCTTTTTATCACAGGAAAAGAAATCAGCCCTCAACAACTTAACCAGCAGAAAAAGATTTTTTTGAAAAAATCCCTAAGCCCCGGAGTCGAAATTTCTTCAAAAATCTGACTTTCGGCCATTCACTTAAAAATGGTGCCAAACGGTTGCAAATGCTCCCTTGAGAGGTTTGGCGGTCGAAACAGAAGGCTTTTTATCACAGGAAAAGAAAGCAGCCCTTGATAACTTAACCGGCAGAAAAAGATTTTTTTTGAAAAAATCCCTAAGCCCCGGGGTCACAATTTCTTCAAAAATCTGACTTTCGGCCATTCACTCAAAAATGGTGCCAAACGGTTGCAAATGCTCCCCTGAGAGGTTTGGCGGTCGAAACAGAAGGCTTTTTATCACAGGAAAAGAAATCAGCCCTCAACAACTTAACCGGCAGAAAAAGATTTTTTTGAAAAAATCCCTAAGCCCCGGGGTCACAATTTCTTCAAAAATCTGACTTTCGGCCATTCACTCAAAAATGGTGCCAAACGGTTGCAAATGCTCCCTTGAGAGGTTTGGCGGTCGAAACAGAAGGCTTTTTATCACAGGAAAAGAAAGCAGCCCTTGATAACTTAACCGGCAGAAAAAGATTTTTTTTGAAAAAATCCCTAAGCCCCGGGGTCACAATTTCATCAAAAATCTGACTTTCGGACATTCACTCAAAAATGGTGCCAAACGGTTGCAAATGTTCCCCTGAGAGGTTTGGCGGTCGAAACAGAAGGCTTTTTATCACAGGAAAAGAAATCAGCCCTCGACAACTTAACCGGCAGAATTTTTTTTTTTTTTTGAAAAAATCCCTAAGCCCCGGGGTCACAATTTCTTCAAAAATCTGACTTTCGGCCATTCACTCAAAAATGGTGCCAAACGGTTGCAAATGCTCCCCTGAGAGGTTTGGCGGTCGAAACAGAAGGCTTTTTATCACAGGAAAAGAAATCAGCCCTCCACAACTTAACCGGCAGAAAAAGATTTTTTTGAAAAAATCCCCCGGGGTCACAATTTCTTCAAAAATCTGACTCGGCCATTCACTCAAAAATGGTTCCAAAGAGTTGCAAATGCGCGACTTCCGGAGGCGGCGCGAAATGGCAATGGCGGTCCTCTTCTGTCTCTGAAGAGGGGCTCCGCGGAAAAGGGTCGTACGCTGCGGCATAGCGTCGACCCATCAAGAAAAACCACGGGTAGAGTGAGCCCGTGGCCGTGGGACTCGGCGGGCGGCAGAAGCCCCCCCAGAAACGCAGAAGGGACCCCGTAAGGGGCTCCGGAGTGTAGAAGGGGGAGCGGCGCTGTGAGTTCATCGCTCTTTCCGCGAGAGCGAAGCCGCGCAGCTGCTGCCGATGAGCGCTGACCTTTCTTCTTGGAACATCAGGATATAAACAACATACCCGTGAGTAAGGGGCTTTAAAATCCGGGACTAAACTTTCTGAAATTCGGCCGAAAACGGAAAGACTAAAAACAGGAAGTCAGTCTTCCGATTCTGTTTACAAGATCAAAGCAAAGACTGCAAGAAGCGGGAAGCGCTTTAAAAGGAACTGTCAAAAGTTGGGACTATCGTGCATTTCAGCGAACAGATTCTTAAAGGGGGAAACAAGCAAAGGATTTCCTAATTTGAAAGGGACTTTAAATTGGAGCTATCCTCTTGCTGACAAGTTAGGCGGGCTGCCAGCCAGGAGAGGACTGTCAAACTGCGGATACAGTTACTGAAACTTAATGGAACTTAGGTGATACTTTTGAGCAGAAATAAATTGGACTTGATACTGTTGCAGGCACCTTCTATGAAACTTTGTTTGACTTTTAAAAAGTGCTCTGGAGAACTTTTTGGCTGTGAGGCGACTATTGTACTCTTTGAACTGAGCTAAGTTTGGAATTTAATGGCGGAAACTTCCTTCTTTGTTCCTGAAGCTTGGTGGAACTCCCCCTAGAGGGCTGTGGGATTATAAAGGCCTGGGAACTGATTTTTGTTTTGACTTTCTCTCTGCTGATTGTTTACAACTGGATCTGTCTTTCCCATGGAATAACAAATAACTTGACCTTGAGTACTGACAGATGTGTAATGAGTGGTGCAGGGAAGACAAGAGCATCCAAAGCGAAAGAAGCCAAGGAGGCTAAGGAAAAAGAAAAGGAGAAAAAACCTGCACAACTTGTACAAACAACTTTGACCCAAGGACGTCGATCATCAGTCCCAACTGTGCTGGTGGCACAGAAGGGGGAAGAAGATATGGCATTAGGTAGTTCTGAGGCAGTGTTGAAACAAATATTGGAGCAATTATCAACGTTAAATCAAAAGGTGGACAATCAGTCATTGAAAATTGATCAAGCAACATCCTCGATTCAAAAACTGACTGAACAGGTTTCCCAGCATGCACAAGCAATAGAAAACTTGCAAGGAGCAACGGCCCAAAACCGTGAATTAGCTGGAGAAGCCATTCAAAAAGTAGGATTATTACAGAAGGAGGTTGAGGAGATTAAAGGAGAAGTCAAGCCTTTGCATAAACAGGTAGGCGAACAACAAGCCTACCTGTCGATGGTGGAACTGAAAGAACGGCAGAACAACCTCAGATTAAGAGCCATACCAGAACTGGAGCAAGGAGACCTGATTGGATATTTGACACAAGAATTTTCCAAGTTCTGGGGTATAAAGGAAGATACAGACTTTAAAATTGTTTCGGCATTCAGACTGGGAAGATTGGTAAGGAAGGACAGATCCAGAGACTGCCTGATAATCTTGAGATCAAGGGAAGAGAGAGACAAAATTTTAGGCCTTCATTTTAAGAAAGGAATTGAAATACAAGATAAAAGGGTGGAAATTTACCGAGACATCCCGAAACAACTATTGGACCTTAGAGCCACCTATACGGAGTTAGCAAAACTGCTGAGATACAACGCAATCCCTTATAGGTGGGAGTTCCCACAAGGACTATCGTTTACGTATAAAGGAAAGAAGGTTAAAATCAGAACAACTGAGGACCAGCAAAAGTTCCTGCACGACCACGGGGAAGATCTCCAAAAAGGAGCAGCTTGGCCACCACCGTTACCTACACCTGCACCGCCGGGAGGCGGGCCAACACCTACACCCTCGGGATCTGAGGAATAGGAAGACACCCCACTTAAAGAACAACAAAATAGAACAGGATGTCTCTGCAGCTACTTAGTTGGAACATAAATGGCGGAAACTCTCCGGAAAAAAGAAAGAGGATATTTCATATTTTAAAGAAAGAACAATTGGATGTAATTTGTTTACAAGAAACACATGTGACTAGGCTCCATAGGAAAGTGTTAATTAACAAAAGACTAGGCCAAGAATTTATTTCATCGGACAAGGTCAAGAAAAGAGGAGTGGTAATCTATGCAAAGGAGAACCTGTCACCAAAATTTCTATTCAAGGATGACCAAGGAAGAATTTTGGCAATTGAAATCCAAACACAAGGAGAGAAAATTTTGATATTAGGAATCTACGCACCAAATGATGGAAAATCAGAATTCTACAAAAAGCTGCATGAGACCATGCTGGACTATTTGGATTATGTCAACATCATTGTGATGGGAGACATGAATGGGGTGGTGTCAACAAATATGGACAAATCACAAAATCAAAACTTAACAACAGACGGCAGACTCCCTAAAACTTTTTTTTTTGAAATGACTGACAATATGGATTTGATTGACATATGGAGGACAAAGAACCCCCTTAGGTAAAGAAGGAACTTTCGACTTCCGGAGGCGGCGCGAAACGGCAATGGCGGTCCTCTTCAGCTGCTGAAGAGGGGCTCCGCGGAAAAGGGCCGTGCGCTACGGCACAGCGACGACCCATTCAGAAAATCCACGGGTAGAGTGAGCCCGTGGCCGTGGGATTCGGCGGGCATCAGGAGCTACCTCGGAAACGCAGAAGGGACCCCGTAAGGGGCTCCGGAACGTGGAGGGGGTAGCGGTGCTGTGAATCCATCGCTCTTTCCGCGGAAGTGAAGCCGCGCGGCTGCTGCTGATGAGCGCTGACCTTTCTTCTTTGAACATTTGATTCGAAACAACATACTCGTGAGTAAGAAATTTGAGACTCTATTTGAACAGTAAATTGTGAATTTCGGCTGAAAGCGGGAGACGTTAAAAAGGAAGTCAGTCTTCCGTCTCTGTTTAAAGTGCTGAGCAAAGTTTTTCTAAAACGGAAGCGTTGAAAGGAGTTTAAAAGAACCTGGAATTTACCCTGCAAATTCGGAATTGATTACCAAAAAGTCAAGGAAAAATTAAAACTGTATTATAAGTGGACAGAGACTGGGTTATTCCTCTTTATCTTTTGTGGATTACAAAGTTATGAGACCCAGCTCTCGGGCTGGCTGGATACAAAGTAACATCAGACTGTGGTGACTGTGTATAGGGATACAAAGTTTCATTGGGCTATTTTGCAAGTTACAAGAAAGGAACTGTTGCAAGCACCTTTGTAAGGAACTTTTATACTCTGCAGTTTAAAGGGAATTTAGAGGGTCCCCCCCCTCTGTTTTGGATTTTATTTTACTTGGGAACTTAATGGAAAATTTTCATCTTTCTCTCTAACCTCTGGGGTGCTCCCCCTGCTGGATTGTGGAATTATCAGTCTCTGAGAACTGCTGGTTGTTTTGGAATTTTTTATGTCTGGATGTTTACTTCCTGGATTGCTTTTCCCATGGGATTTACAATTTGACCTTGAAACATAGACAGCTGTGGAATGAGTGGTGCAGGAAAAACAAGGGCTGGCAAGAAAGCAAAACAAGCCGAACCATTGCAATTAACTTTGCCTGTGCAGCAACGCAGGTCTTCGGTTCCAATTGTGACAGGTCTGCAAGAAGGACAACTTAAACAGCCAGTTTTGGAGGATATGGCTGCAGGAGGGCTTGACCCTATTTCTAAAGAAATATTGGACCAACTGGCAGCTTTAAACAAGAAAGCTGATGAACAAGCGGCTAAATTTGACCAGGTGACAGCTACAATTAATAAATTGACAGACCAAGTTGCTCAAAATACACAGGCGATAGGAAATATTGAAAAGACCACAACAGAGAGTCGAAAATTAGCCGAGGAAGCAAGTGCAAAAGCAGACCAAAATACAAAAAGGATTGAGGAACTAAGAGGAGAAGTAAGACCACTGAGCAGACAGGTTACTGAACAGCAGGCTTACCTGTCTATGGTGGAGCTGAAAAACAGAGAAAGCAATCTTAGGCTTAGAAATATCCCAGAATTAGAAAAGGAAGATCTGACCAGCTTCTTGACAGCAGAAATATCCAAGTTCTGGGGCTTGGCAGAAGAGAAGGACTTCAAAATTGTCACCGCCTTTAGACTAGGAAGAGTGGCCAAGAAGGATAAACCAAGAGATTGCCTGATCATATTGAGATCTAAGCAAGAAAAAGATAATATACTCGGCCTACATTTCAAAAATTCATTGGTGATACAGGGAAAGACAGCAGAAATCTTCAGAGACATACCAAAACAGTTGTTGGACTTAAGAATTACATATAAAGATCTGGCAAGATTACTGAGAAACAACACAATTCCTTACAGGTGGGAATTTCCCCAAGGACTATCTTTTAACTGGAAAGAGAAGAAGGTAAGAATCAGAACAGCAGAGGAGCAAGAAAAGTTCCTGAACGACCACGGGGAGGACCTCCGGAAAGGAACAGCAGGTACCTGGCCACCCCCCCCGCCTGGTCAAAAAGACCCACCTCCAGGAATAGACGACAAGGGAGACAACCCTATTGGCTGACAAACTGATCCAGGATGTCTCTGCAGCGCTTCAGTTGGAACATTCATGGTGCAAACTCCCCTGAAAAAAGGAAAAGGATTTTTCATATATTGAGGAAAGAACAACTAGACGTCATTTGTCTTCAAGAACCTCATGTGACCAGGCTCCACAGAAGAGTACTAATTAACAAGAGACTAGGCCAAGAATTTATTTCATCCGACAAGGTAAAGAAAAGAGGAGTAGTGATATATGCTAAGGAGAGCCTAGCACCAAAATTTGTGTTCAAAGATGAACAAGGAAGAATTCTGGCGATTGAAATACAATCACAAGGAGAAAAATTTCTGATAGTAGGAATTTATGCACCGAACGAGGGGAAATTAGAATTTTACAAGAAGCTGCATGAGATAATGCTGGACCATGTTGACTATAATAACATCATCCTGATGGGAGATATGAATGGGGTTGTCTCCACACACATGGATAAGTCACAAAACCAAAACTTGACTAAAGATGGCAGACTACCAAAGACTTTTTTTGAACTTACAGACAATATGGACTTGATTGACATTTGGAGGATAAAGAACCCTCTAGGTAAAGAGGGAACATTCTTTTCTGAGGCCCACCTATCTTGGACACGAATCGACCAAATCTGGATATCTAGAGGACTGGCACCTAAGACAAAAAAAATAGAGATCTGCCCTAAAACTTGCTCCGACCATAACGCCTTGAAAATAGACTTGAGACTTACACCAGCTGGATCCTTCAGATGGAGAATGAATGACTCTTTGCTCAGAGATCAGGAGATTGTAAAGAAGGCCCAAAAAACGATGAAAGACTATTTCGAAATAAACTTGAACACTGCGGTGGAAAAGAAAACAATCTGGGACGCAAGTAAAGCTGTTATGAGAGGATTCCTGATACAACAGAATACTATTAGGAAAAAACTCTGGAATGGTAAAAAGGACAAGATTTTGGAAAAGATAAAGGACGGAGAGAGAAGGTTGAGACTTAATCCAAAATCAAAAGAAGTCTTAAGAGAAATAAAATTCCATCAAGCACAATATGCGAAACTGATAAATCAAGAAGTTGAATGGAAAATTAAACAGATGAGACAAAGATCATTTGAATCGGCAAATAAATGTGGGAAGCTGCTTTCATGGCAGCTGAAAAGGAGACAAAAATTGAACTTTGTTACCAATCTAGAGGTTGAAGGAGAATGTATTCAGAAACCAGAAGAAATTAGAAAGTGTTTCCAGAAATATTTCAAAAAATTGTTTACTCAAGGACCCCAAGTGGAGACTGAGATAAATAAATTCTTAAAAAGCTACGGCCTGGAAAAACTAACACAAGATAAACAAACAGCCCTGAATTATAAAATAACACAACAGGAAATTGAAAGTTCCATTCAGAACATGCAATTAGGCAAATCCCCGGGCCCAGATGGACTTACCTCCAAGTATTATAAGACATTGAAGGAATATTTGATTCAACCATTGATGGAGGTATGTAACCAAATTATGGAGGGGAAGGGGGCACCAGAATCGTGGAAAGAGGCATTCATTACCTTGATACCAAAATTGGAATCTGAAAAGACTCAACTTAAGAACTATCGTCCTATCTCACTCCTAAATGTGGATTACAAGATTTTTGCTGACATTTTGGCAAACAGATTGAAAAAAGTTTTAAACGAAGTAATTCATAAAGACCAAGCAGGCTTCCTCCCTGGCAGGCATTTGTCTGACAACACTAGGAACATTGTGGATGTCTTGGAACTACTACAGACAAACTTGAATACGAAAGCAGTTTTGATATTTATAGATGCGGAGAAGGCCTTTGACAACATATCTTGGAAATTTATGAAGAAAAATTTGGAAGGGTTGGGAGTGGGAAGGGCGTTCCAAAACGGCATTGAAGCAATCTATTCAGAACAAAAAGCTAAATTGATAGTAAACAATGTGGTGACAGAGGAGCTTAAAATTGAAAAAGGAACACGACAGGGGTGCCCCCTATCACCCTTGCTATTTATTTCTGTTCTGGAGGTTTTGCTAAACTTGATTAGGAAGGACCAGCGGGTGGAAGGAATACAGGTCGGAGGAAAACAATATAAACTGAAGGCCTTTGCAGATGATTTGGTTTTGACACTACAGGAGCCAGAAACCAGTACAAAAAGAGCTTTAGAACTAATCCATGAGTTTGGTCGGGTGGCGGGATTCAAGTTAAATAAACAAAAAACTAAGGTCCTGGCGAAAAACTTGACACCTTTAGAAATAGAGGGGTTCCAGAAGGAAACGGAACTAAATGTGGTTAAAAAAGTGAAATACCTGGGGGTAAATTTGACTGGGAAAAATCTGAATTTGTTTAAAGATAATTATGGAAAATGTTGGTCTGAAATCAAAAAGGACTTAGAAATTTGGTCAAGACTGAAACTTTCCTTGTTGGGAAGAATTGCAGCAGTTAAGATGAATGTATTGCCAAGAATGTTGTTTTTGTTTCAGGCCCTGCAGATCTTGGACAGGGTGGAGTGTTTTGGAAAGTGGCAGAGGGACATTATGAAGTTTGTCTGGCAGGGCAAAAAGCCCCGAATAAAATTTAAAATACTAACAGATGCGAAGGAAAGAGGGGGATTTGCCCTGCCGGACTTAAGGTTGTATTATGAAGCTGCATCCTTCTGCTGGATGAAAGATTGGTTCTTGCTAGAAAACACTGATGTCCTAGATCTGGAAGGGTTTAACAATGCTTTTGGATGGCATGCATATTTGTGGTACGACAAGGTAAAGTCTCATAAGTTATTTAAAAACCATATTGTCAGGAAATCTTTGTTTACTGTCTGGACTAAATACAAGGACTTACTCGAAAATAAGACTCCGAGGTGGTTGTCACCGATGGAGGCAAAAGCCACAAAAATACTTAATATGGGGGGTGGCTGGGCAAAATATTGTGAAATAATAGAAAAAGTGGGGGACACTTGGAGGTTGCAAAGCTTTGAAAAATTGAAAGGAAAGGTGCGAGACTGGTTTCATTATGCCCAAATTTTAGAGATCTTCAAAAAGGACAAAAAAATTGGTTTCCAGGTGGAAAAATCAAAACTAGAGTCAGAACTACTTGAACCTAAGACGAAAGTGCTTTCAAGAATGTATAATTTGTTGCTTAAATGGAATACTCAAGACGAGATAGTTAAGTCAGCCATGATAAAATGGGCGCAAGATATTGGGTACAACATTATGTTTGAAGACTGGGAAAGGTTATGGACCACCGGCATGAAATTTACGGCATGTAGTGCCTTAAAAGAAAACATTATGAAAATGATGTATAGGTGGTACATGACCCCAGTCAAACTTGCAAAGATATATCATTTGTCTGATAATAAATGTTGGAAATGTAAGGAGGCTGAAGGAACATTCTTTCACCTCTGGTGGACATGCCCGAAGGTGAAGGCTTTTTGGGAAATGATTTACAATGAGTTGAAAAAGGTATTTAAGTATACCTTTCACAAGAAACCAGAAGCCTTCCTCTTGGGCATTGTGGGCCAGAGAGTGTCAAAGAAGGATAGAACTTTCTTTTTATATGCAACCACTGCAGCAAGAATTCTTATAGCTAAATACTGGAAGGCACAGGAGTTACCCACGCTGGAAGAATGGCATACGCAACTGATGGACTATATGGAATTGGCCGAAATGACTGGCAGAATCCGGGACCTGGGTGAAGAGGCAGTGGAAGAGGACTGGAAAAAATTTAAGGATTATTTACAAAAACATTATAAGTTATACGAATGTTGAGAATTTGCTAAGTTTTCTGGAATAACATGCTTCAGTATTGAGATTTGAAAATGGTGGAAATTAAGTTATGACCCTGAAAAGTCCAAATTTTAGAGTAAATGTTCCTATTTTTGGGATTGATGATGGAAAGAAGTTAACCAATAATACGTACTCTAAATCTAAAATATAATTAGATGAAAGTACAAAAACGCATGAAACAAGGTATTAATTTGCCGACATTTGTTTATTACAAAGAATGCAGGGTGTGGAAGATGTGGGGAAGTCCAGTGGATTATGAAAAAATGTTTGAAATTGTGAATTTTCTTTTTTCTATTTTCTGTTTCTTTTTTTTTTGTAAAACTGCTTTCGCTGAGTCATTGATGATGTACTTGACCTGGGAAAAAAGCAATAAAAAAATATTTTTTTAAAAAAAAAAAGGTAAAGAAGGAACTTTCTTTTCTGAGGCCCACCTGTCATGGACACGAATCGACCAAATATGGATATCTAGAGGGCTGGCACCTAAAACAAGAAAAGTGGAAATCTGCCCAAAAACCTGCTCCGACCATAATGCTCTGAAAATGGAATTGAGACTTACTTTAACCGGATCCTTTAGATGGAGAATGAATGACACCTTGTTAAGAGATCAAGAGATTGTGAAGAAGGCCCAAAAAACATTAAAGGACTATTTTGAAATAAACTTGAATACCATGGTGGAGAAAAGAACAATCTGGGACGCTAGCAAAGCTGTTATGAGAGGGTTTCTGATACAACAGAACTCAATCAAGAAAAAATTCTGGAATGAAAAAAAGGAGAAAATCTTGGAGAAAATAAGCGAAGGAGAGAAAAAATTGAGAACTAAACCAAAGTCAAAGGAGGTGCTGAGAGAAATCAAATTCCATCAAGCACAATACTCGAAATTGATTAATCAAGAGATTGAATGGAAAATTAAACAAATGAAGCAGAGATCGTTTGAATCAGCAAATAAATGTGGAAAGCTGCTAGCATGGCAGCTGAAAAAAAGACAAAAGTTAAATACGGTTACAAATCTAGAGGTTGAAGGAAGAATGGTTCAGAAACCAGAAGAAATTAGGAAGTGCTTCCATAGATATTTTAAAGAACTTTATGCGCAGGGGCCGCAGAAAGAGTTTGAGATAAATCAATTTTTAAAGACAAATGGATTATCAAAAATAAGTCAAGATAAAAGATCAATCTTGAACTGTAAAATAACTCAACAGGAAATTGAAGGTGCCATTCAGAACATGCAACTTGGCAAATCTCCAGGCCCGGATGGGCTTACCTCCAAATACTATAAGACTTTGAAGGACTATTTGATACAACCTTTGATGGAGGTATGCAACCAGATTATGGAGGGGAAGAGGGCACCGGAAACGTGGAAAGAAGCATTCATCACATTGATACCTAAGTCAGAATCTGAAAAGACCCAGCTTAAGAACTACCGCCCCATCTCACTCCTGAATGTGGATTACAAAATATTTGCAGACATTTTGGCAAATAGACTTAAAAAGGTACTAAATGAAGTAATTCATAAGGACCAAGCAGGCTTTCTCCCTGGCAGACATATGTTTGATAACACCAGGAACATTATTGACATTTTGGAGCTTTTACAGACTAAGAGGAACACAAGGGCGGTCTTAATCTTTATTGATGCGGAGAAAGCATTTGACAACATTTCTTGGATGTTTATGAAGAAAAACTTGGCAGGGATGGGAGTGGGGCGGGGGTTTGAAAATGGAATAGAAGCAATTTATTCAGAGCAAAAAGCAAAACTGATAGTGAACAATGTGGTGACGGAGGAATTTAAAATTGAAAAAGGGACACGACAGGGGTGCCCTCTATCCCCTCTTTTATTTATTTCAGTCCTGGAGGTGTTGCTGAACATGATTAGGGAGGACCGGTCGGTACAAGGAATAGAGGTCGGAGTGAAACAATATAAACTGAAAGCTTTTGCAGATGACTTAGTTTTAACATTACAGGAGCCAGAATCTAGTACAAAAAGAGTTCTAGAACTTATCTCTGAGTTTGGTCGGGTGGCGGGATTTAAGCTGAACAAGCAAAAAACCAAGGTTTTGGCTAAGAATTTGACATCTACAGAAACAGAGGGGTATCAGAAAGAAACAGAGTTAGGTGTGGTTAAAAAAGTGAAATACCTAGGGGTGTATTTGTCTGCTAGGAACTTGAATTTATTTAAAGACAATTATGAAAAATGTTGGTCGGAAATTAAAAAAGACTTGGAAATTTGGTCAAGATTGAAACTCACCTTGTCGGGTCGAATTGCAGCTATAAAGATGAATGTCTTGCCGAAAATGTTATTTCTGTTTCAAGCCCTACAGATCGTGGACAGAGTGGAATGTTTTGGAAAATGGCAGAAGGATATATCTAGGTTTGTCTGGCAGGGCAAAAAGCCCCGAATAAAATTTAAAATACTAACTGACTCGAAAGACAGAGGGGGGTTTGCCCTGCCGGACTTGAGGTTGTATTATGAAGCTGCAGCGTTCTGCTGGCTGAAGGATTGGTTTCTGCTGGAGAACACTGATGTCCTAGATCTGGAAGGGTTTGACAATGCTTTTGGTTGGCATGCATATATGTGGTACGACAAGGTGAAAGTTCATAAATTGTTTAAAAACCATATTGTCAGAAAAGCAATTTTTGCCGTCTGGATGAAATACAAAGACCTGTTAGAAGGTAAGACCCCGAGGTGGTTATCACCGGTGGAGGCCAAGGCTCGAAAAAGACCCAATATGGAGGCCTACTGGCCAAAATATTGGGAATTAATTGAAAGAATTGGAGACAATTGGAAGCTGCAGAGCCAGGACAAATTAAAAAGTAAGGTGCGAGACTGGTTACATTATGCTCAAATTCAAGAGGTATTTAAAATGGATAAAAAAGTTGGTTTCCAGGTGGAAAAATCGAAACTAGAGACGGAACTGTTAGAGCCAAAGACTAAGGTACTTTCGAGAATGTATAATTTGCTGCTTAAATGGAACACACAGGATGAGACAGTTAAATCTGCCATGATAAAATGGGCACAGGATGTTGGGCACAACATTATGGCTGAGGACTGGGAAAGGTTATGGAGCACCGGTATGAAGTTTACGGCATGCAGTGCCTTGAAAGAGAATATTATGAAAATGGTATACCGGTGGTACATGACCCCAGTCAAGCTAGCTAAGATATACCACCTGTCTGATAATAAATGTTGGAAATGTAAAGAGGCAGAAGGGACATTCTTTCACCTCTGGTGGACCTGCCCAAAAGTGAAGGCCTTCTGGGAAATGATTTATAATGAACTGAAAAAGGTATTTAGATATACCTTTCCTAAGAAACCGGAGGCCTTCCTTCTGGGCATGGTGGACCGGAAGGTGCTAAAGAAGGATAGAACTTTGTTCATGTACGCAACTACAGCAGCAAGAATCCTCATCGCAAAGCATTGGAAGACACAAGATTTACCCACACTGGAGGACTGGCAGACGCAGATGCTGGACTATATGGAACTAGCTGAAATGACTGGCAGAATCCGAGACCAGAGCGAGGAAACAATAGAGGAGGACTGGAAAAAATCTAAAGACTATTTGCAAAAACATTATAAGTTGTTTGAATGTTAAGATTGTGCACGATTAGGAAATGGTATGCTTCTGCAATTTGAGCAGGTAAAAGTTAAAGTAAGTAATAACAAAAAAGAGGAGACAATTTGAAACAAATATACTATGTTTATTGTGAAAGGAATTAGAATTGAACTACAACTTTTGGAATTTGGAAACATAATAATTGAAAGATACATTAAGTTGCGAAATAAGGTAACAAATTGCTGATATTGATACTGTATTACAGGGAACACAGGGCCTGGAAGACGTGAGGAGGTCCAACTGACAGTGATAAATTATGGAAAGATGATCTGACAAGCATATATTTTTTTTTCCTTTTTCTTTCTTTTTTTCCCTGTTATTATCTTTTTTACTCTTAAAATTTGTTTCTTGTCTGTGGCTTTTGTACGTTCTTGACTCTGTGAAAATATGGAAAGAAACGCAATAAAAATTTAAAAACAAAAACAAAAAACAAAGAGTTGCAAATGCTCCCCTGAGAGCTTTGGCGGTCGAAACAAAAGGCTTTTTATCACAGGAAAAGAAATCAGCCCTCGACAACTTAACCGACAGAAAAAGATTTTTTTGAAAAAATCCCTAAGCCCCGCGATCACAATTTCTTCAAAAATCTGACTTTCGGCCATTCACTCAAAAATGGTGCCAAACAGTTGCAAATGCTCTCCTGAGAGGTTTGGCGGTCGAAACAGAAGGCTTTTTATCACAGGAAAAGAAATCAGCCCTCGACAACTTAACCGGCAGAAATTTTTTTTTTTGAAAAAGTCCCTAAGCCCCGGGGTCACAATTTCTTCAAAAATCTGACTTTCGGCCATTCACTCAAAAATCATAGAATCATAGAATCATAGAATCATAGAGTTGGAAGAGACCACAAGGGCCATCGAGTCCAACCCCCTGCCAAGCAGGAAACACCATCAGAGCACTCCTGACATATGGCTGTCAAGCCTCTGCTTAAAGACCTCCAAAGAAGGAGACTCCACCACACTCCTTGGCAGCAAATTCAACTGTCGAACAGCTCTTACTGTCAGGAAGTTCTTCCTAATGTTTAGGTGGAATCTTCTTTCTTGTAGTTTGGATCCATTGCTCCGTGTCCGCTTCTCTGGAGCAGCAGAAAACAACTTTTCTCCCTCCTCTATGTGACATCCTTTTATATATTTGAACATGGCTATCATATCACCCCTTAACCTCCTCTTCTCCAGGCTAAACATGCCCAGCTCCCTTAGCCGTTCCTCATAAGGCATCGTTTCCAGGCCTTTGACCATTTTGGTTGCCCTCCTCTGGACACGTTCCAGTTTGTCAGTGTCCTTCTTGAACTGTGGTGCCCAGAACTGGACACAGTACTCCAGGTGAGGTCTGACCAGAGCAGAATACAGTGGCACTATTACTTCCCTTGATCTAGATGCTATACTCCTATTGATGCAGCCCAGAATTGCATTGGCTTTTTTAGCTGCCGCATCACACTGTTGGCTCATGTCAAGTTTGTGGTCAACCAAGACTCCTAGATCCTTTTCACATGTACTGCTCTCAAGCCAGGTGTCACCCATCTTGTATTTGTGCCTCTCATTTTTTTTGCCCAAGTGCAATACTTTACATTTCTCCCTGTTAAAATTCATCTTGTTTGTTTTGGCCCAGTTCTCTAATCTGTCAAGGTCGTTTTGAAGTGTGATCCTGTCCTCTGGGGTGTTAGCCACCCCTCCCAGTTTGGTGTCATCTGCAAATTTGATCAGGATGCCCTTGAGTCCATCATCCAAGTCGTTGATAAAGATGTTGAATAAGACCGGGCCCAAGACAGAACCCTGTGGCACCCCACTAGTCACTCTTCTCCAGGATGAAGAGGAACCATTGATGAGCACCCTTTGGGTTCGGTCAGTCAGCCAGTTACAAATCCACTGAGTGGTAGCATAGTCAAGTCCGCATTTTACCAGCTTCTTTACAAGAATATCATGGGGCACCTTGTCAAATGCCTTGCTGAAATCAAGGTAGGCTACATCCACTGCGTTCCCTTCATCTACCAGGCTTGTAATTCTGTCAAAAAACGAGATCAGGTTAGTCTGACATGACTTATTTTTCAGAAATCCATGCTGACTATTGGTGATCACAGCATTCCTTTCTAGGTGCTCACAGACTGTTTGCTTAATGATCTGCTCCAGAATCTTCCCTGGTATTGATGTCAGACTGACTGGGCGGTAATTATTTGGGTCCTCTCTTTTCCCCTTTTTGAAAATAGGTACAACATTTGCCCTCCTCCAGTCTGCCGGGACTTCGCCTGTTCTCCAGGAATTCTCAAAGATGACTGCCAGTGGTTCTGAGATCACATCTGCCAGTTCTTTTAATACTCTTGGATGCAGTTCATCTGGCCCCGGAGACTTGAATACATCTAGACTAGCCAAGTATTCTTGTACTATCTCCTTAGTTATTCTGGGCTGTGTTTCCTCTGCTGAATCAAATGGTGCCAAACGGTTGCAAATGCTCCCCTGAGAGGTTTGGCGGTCGAAACAGAAGGCTTTTTATCACAGGAAAAGAAATCAGCCCTCGACAACTTAACCGGCAGAAAAAGATTTTTTTGAAAAAATCCCTAAGCCCCGGGGTCACAATGTCTTCAAAAATCTGACTTTCGGCCATTCACTCAAAAATGGTGCCAAACGGTTGCAAATGCTCCCCTGAGAGGTTTGGCGGTCGCAACAGAAGGCTTTTTATCACAGGAAAAGAAATCAGCCCTTGACAACTTAACCGGCAGAAAAAGATTTTTTTGAAAAAATCCCTCAGCCCCGGGGTCACAATTTCTTCAAAAATCTGACTTTCGGCCATTCACTCAAAAATGGTGCCAAACGGTTGCAAATGCTCCCCTGAGAGGTTTGGCGGTCGAAACAGAAGGCTTTTTATCACAGGAAAAGAAATCAGCCCTCAACAACTTAACCGGCAGAAATATTTTTTTTTGAAAAAATCCCTAAGCCCCGGGGTCACAATTTCTTCAAAAATCTGACTTTCGGCCATTCACTCAAAAAATGGTGCCAAACGGTTGCAAATGCTCCCCTGAGAGGTTTGGCGGTCGAAACAGAAGGCTTTTTATCACAGGAAAAGAAATCAGCCCTCGACAACTTAACCGGCAGAAAAAGATTTTTTTGAAAAAATCCCTAAGCCCCGGGGTCACAATTTCTTCAAAAATCTGACTTTCGGCCATTCACTCAAAAATGGTGCCAAACGGTTGCAAATGCTCCCCTGAGAGGTTTGGCGGTCGCAACAGAAGGCTTTTTATCACAGGAAAAGAAATCAGCCCTCGACAACTAAACCGGCAGAAAAAGATTTTTTTGAAAAAATCCCTAAGCCCCGGGGTCACAATTTCTTCAAAAATCTGACTTTCGGCATTCACTCAAAAATGGTGCCAAACGGTTGCAAATGCTCCCCTGAGAGGTTTGGCGGTCGCAACAGAAGGCTTTTTATCACAGGAAAAGAAATCAGCCCTCGACAACTTAACCGGCAGAAAAAGATTTTTTTGAAAAATTCCCTAAGCCCCGGGGTCACAATTTCATCAAAAATCTGACTTTCGGCCATTCACTCAAAAATGGTGCCAAACGGTTGCAAATGCTCCCCTGAGAGGTTTGGCGGTCGAAACAGAAGGCTTTTTATCACAGGAAAAGAAATCAGCCCTCGACAACTTAACCGGCAGAAATTTTTTTTTTTTGAAAAAATCCCTAAGCCCCGGGGTCACAATTTCTTCAAAAATCTGACTTTCGGCCATTCACTCAAAAATGGTGCCAAAGAGTTGCAAATGCTCCCCTGAGAGCTTTGGCGGTCGAAACAAAAGGCTTTTTATCACAGGAAAAGAAATCAGCCCTCGAGAACTTAACCGGCAGAAAAAGATTTTTTTGAAAAAATCCCTAAGCCCCGGGGTCACAATTTCTTCAAAAATCTGACTTTTGGCCATTCACTCAGAAATGGTGCCAAACGGTTGCAAGTGCTCCCCTGAGAGGTTTGGCGGTCGAAACAGAAGGCTTGTTATCACAGGAAAAGTAATCAGCCCTCGACAACTTAACCGGCAGAAAAAGATTTTTTTGAAAAAATCCCTAAGCCCCGGGGTCACAATTTCTTCAAAAATCTGACTTTCGGCCATTCACTCAAAAATGGTGCCAAACGGTTGCAAATGCTCCCCTGAGAGGTTTGGCGGTCGAAACAGAAGGCTTTTTATCACAGAAAAAGAAATCAGCCCTCAACAACTTAACCGGCAGAAAAAGATTTTTTTGAAAAAATCCCTAAGCCCCGGGGTCACAATTTCTTCAAAAATCTGACTTTCGGCCATTCACTCAAAAATGGTGTCAAACGGTTGCAAATTCTCCCTTGAGAGGTTTGGCGGTCAAAACAGAAGGCTTTTTATCACAGGAAAAGAAATCAGCCCTCGACAACTTAACCGGCAGAATTTTATTTTTGAAAAAATCCCTAAGCCCCGGGGTCACAATTTCTTCAAAAATCTGACTTTCGGCCATTCACTCAAAAATGGTGCCAAACGGTTGCAAATGCTCCCCTGAGAGGTTTGGCGTTCGAAACAGAATGCTTTTTAACACAGGAAAAGAAATCAGCCCTCGACAACTTAACCGGCAGAATTTTTTTTTTTTGAAAAAATCCCTAAGCCCCGGGGTCACAATTTCTTCAAGAATCTGACTTTCGGCCATTCACTCAAAAATGGTGCCAAACGGTTGCAAATGCTCCCCTGAGAGGTTTGGCGGTCGAAACAGAAGGCTTTTTATCACAGGAAAAGAAATCAGCCCTCGACAACTTAACCGGCAGAAAAAGATTTTTTTGAAAAAATCCCTAAGCCCCGGGGTCACAATTTCTTCAAAAATCTGACTTTCGGCCATTCACTCAAAAATGGTGCCAAACGGTTGCAAATGCTCCCCTGAGAGGTTTGGCGGTCGCAACAGAAGGCTTTTTATCACAGGAAAAGAAATCAGCCCTCGACAACTAAACCGGCAGAAAAAGATTTTTTTGAAAAAATCCCTAAGCCCCGGGGTCACAATTTCTTCAAAAATCTGACTTTCGGCATTCACTCAAAAATGGTGCCAAACGGTTGCAAATGCTCCCCTGAGAGGTTTGGCGGTCGCAACAGAAGGCTTTTTATCACAGGAAAAGAAATCAGCCCTCGACAACTTAACCGGCAGAAAAAGATTTTTTTGAAAAATTCCCTAAGCCCCGGGGTCACAATTTCATCAAAAATCTGACTTTCGGCCATTCACTCAAAAATGGTGCCAAACGGTTGCAAATGCTCCCCTGAGAGGTTTGGCGGTCGAAACAGAAGGCTTTTTATCACAGGAAAAGAAATCAGCCCTCCACAACTTAACCGGCAGAAAAAGATTTTTTTGAAAAAATCCCTAAGCCCCGGGGTCACAATTTCTTCAAAAATCTGACTTTCGGCCATTCACTCAAAAATGGTGCCAAAGAGTTGCAAATGCTCCCCTGAGAGCTTTGGCGGTCGAAACAAAAGGCTTTTTATCACAGGAAAAGAAATCAGCCCTCGAGAACTTAACCGGCAGAAAAAGATTTTTTTGAAAAAATCCCTAAGCCCCGGGGTCACAATTTCTTCAAAAATCTGACTTTCGGCCATTCACTCAAAAATGGTGCCAAACGGTTGCAAATGCTCTCCTGAGAGGTTTGGCGGTCGAAACAGAAGGCTTTTTAACACAGGAAAAGAAATCAGCCCTCGACAACTTAACCGGCAGAATTTTTTTTTTTGAAAAAATCCCTAAGCCCCGGGGTCACAATTTCTTCAAAAATCTGACTTTCGGCCATTCACTCAAAAATGGTGCCAAACGGTTGCAAATGCTCCCCTGAGAGGTTTGGCGGTCGAAACAAAAGGCTTTTTATCACAGGAAAAGAAATCAGCCCTCGACAACTTAACCGGCAGAAAAAGATTTTTTTGAAAAAATCCCTAAGCCCCGGGGTCACAATTTCTTCAAAAATCTGACTTTCGGCCATTCACTCAAAAATGGTGCCAAACGGTTGCAAATGCTCCCCTGAGAGGTTTGGCGATCGAAACAGAAGGCTTTTTATCACAGGAAAAGAAATCAGCCCTCGACAACTTAACCGGCAGAAATTTTTTTTTTTGAAAAAATCCCTAAGCCCCGGGGTCACAATTTCTTCAAAAATCTGACTTTCGGCCATTCACTCAAAAATGGTGCCAAACGGTTGCAAATGCTCCCCTGAGAGGTTTGGCGGTCGAAACAGAAGGCTTTTTATCACAGGAAAAGAAATCAGGCCTCAACAACTTAACCGGCAGAAATTTTTTTTTTGAAAAAATCCCTAAGCCCCGGGATCACAATTTCATCAAAAATCTGACTTTTGGCCATTCACTCAGAAATGGTGCCAAACGGTTGCAAGTGCTCCCCTGAGAGGTTTGGCGGTCGAAACAGAAGGCTTGTTATCACAGGAAAAGTAATCAGCCCTCGACAACTTAACCGGCAGAAAAAGATTTTTTTGAAAAAATCCCTAAGCCCCGGGGTCACAATATCTTCAAAAATCTGACTTTCGGCCATTCACTCAAAAATGGTGCCAAACGGTTGCAAATGCTCCCCTGAGAGGTTTGGCGGTCGAAACAGAAGGCTTTTTATCACAGAAAAAGAAATCAGCCCTCAACAACTTAACCGGCAGAAAAAGATTTTTTTGAAAAAATCCCTAAGCCCCGGGGTCACAATTTCTTCAAAAATCTGACTTTCGGCCATTCACTCAAAAATGGTGTCAAACGGTTGCAAATTCTCCCTTGAGAGGTTTGGCGGTCAAAACAGAAGGCTTTTTATCACAGGAAAAGAAATCAGCCCTCGACAACTTAACCGGCAGAATTTTATTTTTGAAAAAATCCCTAAGCCCCGGGGTCACAATTTCTTCAAAAATCTGACTTTCGGCCATTCACTCAAAAATGGTGCCAAACGGTTGCAAATGCTCCCCTGAGAGGTTTGGCGTTCGAAACAGAATGCTTTTTAACACAGGAAAAGAAATCAGCCCTCGACAACTTAACCGGCAGAATTTTTTTTTTTTGAAAAAATCCCTAAGCCCCGGGGTCACAATTTCTTCAAGAATCTGACTTTCGGCCATTCACTCAAAAATGGTGCCAAACGGTTGCAAATGCTCCCCTGAGAGGTTTGGCGGTCGAAACAGAAGGCTTTTTATCACAGGAAAAGAAATCAGGCCTCAACAACTTAACCGGCAGAATTTATTTTTTTTTTAAAAATCCCTAAGCCCCGGGGTCACAATTTCTTCAAAAATCTGACTTTCGGCCATTCACTCAAAAATGGTGCCAAACGGTTGCAAATGCTCCCCTGAGAGGTTTGGCGGTCGAAACAGAAGGCTTTTTATCACAGGAAAAGAAATCAGCCCTCGACAACTTAACCGGCAGAAAAAGATTTTTTTGAAAAAATCCCTAAGCCCCGGGGTCACAATTTCTTCAAGAATCTGACTTTCGGCTATTCACTCAAAAATGGTGCCAAACGGTTGCAAATGCTCCCCTGAGAGGTTTGGCGGTCGAAACAGAAGGCTTTTTATCACAGGAAAAGAAATCAGCCCTCAACAACTTAAGCGGAAGAAATTTTTTTTTTTGAAAAAATCCCTAAGCCCCGGGGTCACAATTTCTTCAAAAATCTGACTTTCGGCTATTCACTCAAAAATGGTGCCAAACGGTTGCAAATGCTCCCCTGAGAGGTTTGGCGGTCGAAACAGAAGGCTTTTTATCACAGGAAAAGAAATCAGCCCTCGACAACTTAACCGGCAGAAAAAGATTTTTTTGAAAAAATCCCTAAGCCCCGGGGTCACAATTTCTTCAAAAATCTGACTTTCGGCCATTCACTCAAAAATGGTGCCAAACGGTTGCAAATGCTCCCCTGAGAGGTTTGGCGATCGAAACAGAAGGCTTTTTATCACAGGAAAAGAAATCAGCCCTCGACAACTTAACCGGCAGAAATTTTTTTTTTTGAAAAAATCCCTAAGCCCCGGGGTCACAATTTCTTCAAAAATCTGACATTCGGCCTTTCATTCAAAAATGGTGCCAAACGGTTGCAAATGCTCCCCTGAGAGGTTTGGCGGTCGAAATAGAAGGCTTTTTATCACAGGAAAAGAAATCAGCCCTCAACAACTTAAGCGGCAGAATTTTTTTTTTTTTTGAAAAAATCCCTAAGCCCCGGGGTCACAATTTCTTCAAAAATCTGACTTTCGGCCATTCACTCAAAAATGGTTCCAAACGGTTGCAAATGCTCCCCTGAGAGGTTTGGCGGTCGAAACAGAAGGCTTTTTATCACAGGAAAAGAAATCAGCCCTCGACAACTTAACCGGCAGAAAAAGATTTTTTTGAAAAAATCCCTAAGCCCCGGGGTCACAATTTCTTCAAGAATCTGACTGTCGGCCATTCACTCAAAAATGGTGCCAAACGGTTGCAAATGCTCCCCTGAGAGGTTTGGCGGTCGAAACAGAAGGCTTTTTATCACAGGAAAAGAAATCAGCCCTTGACAACTTAACCGGCAGAAAAAGATTTTTTTGAAAAAATCCCTCAGCCCCGGGGTCACAATTTCTTCAAAAATCTGACTTTCGGCCATTCACTCAAAAATGGTGCCAAACGGTTGCAAATGCTCCCCTGAGAGGTTTGGCGGTCGAAACAGAAGGCTTTTTATCACAGGAAAAGAAATCAGCCCTCAACAACTTAAGCGGCAGAATTTTTTTTTTTTGAAAAAATCCCTAAGCGCCGGGGTCACAATTTCTTCAAAAATCTGACTTTCGGCCATTCACTCAAAAATGGTGCCAAACGGTTGCAAATGCTCCCCTGAGAGGTTTGGCGGTCGAAACAGAAGGCTTTTTATCACAGGAAAAGAAATCAGCCCTCGACAACTTAACCGGCAGAAAAAGATTTTTTTGAAAAAATCCCTAAGCCCCGGGGTCACAATTTCTTCAAGAATCTGACTTTCGGCCATTCACTCAAAAATGGTGCCAAACGGTTGCAAATGCTCCCCTGAGAGGTTTGGCGGTCGAAACAGAAGGCTTTTTATCACAGGAAAAGAAATCAGGCCTCAACAACTTAACCGGCAGAATATATTTTTTTTGAAAAAATCCCTAAGTCCCGGGGTCACAATTTCTTCAAAAATCTGACTTTCGGCCATTCACTCAAAAATGGTGCCAAACGGTTGCAAATGCTCCCCTGAGAGGTTTGGTGGTCGAAACAAAAGGCTTTTTATCACAGGAAAAGAAATCAGCCCTTGACAACTTAACCGGCAGAAAAAGATTTTTTTGAAAAAATCCCTCAGCCCCGGGGTCACAATTTCTGCAAAAATCTGACTTTCGGCCATTCACTCAAAAATGGTGCCAAACGGTTGCAAATGCTCCCCTGAGAGGTTTGGCGGTCGAAACAGAAGGCTTTTTATCACAGGAAAAGAAATCAGCCCTCAACAACTTAAGCGGCAGAATTTTTTTTTTTTGAAAAAATCCCTAAGCCCCGGGGTCACAATTTCTTCAAAAATCTGACTTTCGGCCATTCACTCAAAAATGGTGCCAAACAGTTGCAAATGCTCCCCTGAGAGGTTTGGCGGTCGAAACAGAAGGCTTTTTATCACAGGAAAAGAAATCAGCCCTCGACAACTTAACCGGCAGAAAAAGATTTTTTTGAAAAAATCCCTAAGCCCCGGGGTCACAATTTCTTCAAGAATCTGACTTTCGGCCATTCACTCAAAAATGGTGCCAAACGGTTGCAAATGCTCCCCTGAGAGGTTTGGCGGTCGAAACAGAAGGCTTTTTATCACAGGAAAAGAAATCAGGCCTCAAAAACTTAACCGGCAGAATATTTTTTTTTTGAAAAAATCCCTAAGCCCCGGGATCACAATTTCATCAAAAATCTGACTTTTGGCCATTCACTCAGAAATGGTGCCAAACGGTTGCAAGTGCTCCCCTGAGAGGTTTGGCGGTCGAAACAGAAGGCTTGTTATCACAGGAAAAGTAATCAGCCCTCGACAACTTAACCGGCAGAAAAAGATTTTTTTGAAAAAATCCCTAAGCCCCGGGGTCACAATTTCTTCAAAAATCTGACTTTCGGCCATTCACTCAAAAATGGTGCCAAACGGTTGCAAATGCTCCCCTGAGAGGTTTGGCGGTCGAAACAGAAGGCTTTTTATCACAGAAAAAGAAATCAGCCCTCAACAACTTAACCGGCAGAAAAAGATTTTTTTGAAAAAATCCCTAAGCCCCGGGGTCACAATTTCTTCAAAAATCTGACTTTCGGCCATTCACTCAAAAATGGTGTCAAACGGTTGCAAATTCTCCCTTGAGAGGTTTGGCGGTCAAAACAGAAGGCTTTTTATCACAGGAAAAGAAATCAGCCCTCGACAACTTAACCGGCAGAATTTTATTTTTGAAAAAATCCCTAAGCCCCGGGGTCACAATTTCTTCAAAAATCTGACTTTCGGCCATTCACTCAAAAATGGTGCCAAACGGTTGCAAATGCTCCCCTGAGAGGTTTGGCGTTCGAAACAGAATGCTTTTTAACACAGGAAAAGAAATCAGCCCTCGACAACTTAACCGGCAGAATTTTTTTTTTTGGAAAAAATCCCTAAGCCCCGGGGTCACAATTTCTTCAAGAATCTGACTTTCGGCCATTCACTCAAAAATGGTGCCAAACGGTTGCAAATGCTCCCCTGAGAGGTTTGGCGGTCGAAACAGAAGGCTTTTTATCACAGGAAAAGAAATCAGGCCTCAACAACTTAACCGGCAGAATTTATTTTTTTTGAAAAAATCCCTAAGCCCCGGGGTCACAATTTCTTCAAAAATCTGACTTTCGGCCATTCACTCAAAAATGGTGCCAAACGGTTGCAAATGCTCCCCTGAGAGGTTTGGCGGTCGAAACAGAAGGCTTTTTATCACAGGAAAAGAAATCAGCCCTCGACAACTTAACCGGCAGAAAAAGATTTTTTTGAAAAAATCCCTAAGCCCCGGGGTCACAATTTCTTCAAGAATCTGACTTTCGGCTATTCACTCAAAAATGGTGCCAAACGGTTGCAAATGCTCCCCTGAGAGGTTTGGCGGTCGAAACAGAAGGCTTTTTATCACAGGAAAAGAAATCAGCCCTCAACAACTTAAGCGGAAGAAATTTTTTTTTTTGAAAAAATCCCTAAGCCCCGGGGTCACAATTTCTTCAAAAATCTGACTTTCGGCCTTTCATTCAAAAATGGTGCCAAACGGTTGCAAATGCTCCCCTGAGAGGTTTGGCGGTCGAAATAGAAGGCTTTTTATCACAGGAAAAGAAATCAGCCCTCAACAACTTAAGCGGCAGAATTTTTTTTTTTTTTGAAAAAATCCCTAAGCCCCGGGGTCACAATTTCTTCAAAAATCTGACTTTCGGCCATTCACTCAAAAATGGTTCCAAACGGTTGCAAATGCTCCCCTGAGAGGTTTGGCGGTCGAAACAGAAGGCTTTTTATCACAGGAAAAGAAATCAGCCCTCGACAACTTAACCGGCAGAAAAAGATTTTTTTGAAAAAATCCCTAAGCCCCGGGGTCACAATTTCTTCAAGAATCTGACTGTCGGCCATTCACTCAAAAATGGTGCCAAACGGTTGCAAATGCTCCCCTGAGAGGTTTGGCGGTCGAAACAGAAGGCTTTTTATCACAGGAAAAGAAATCAGCCCTTGACAACTTAACCGGCAGAAAAAGATTTTTTTGAAAAAATCCCTCAGCCCCGGGGTCACAATTTCTTCAAAAATCTGACTTTCGGCCATTCACTCAAAAATGGTGCCAAACGGTTGCAAATGCTCCCCTGAGAGGTTTGGCGGTCGAAACAGAAGGCTTTTTATCACAGGAAAAGAAATCAGCCCTCAACAACTTAAGCGGCAGAATTTTTTTTTTTTGAAAAAATCCCTAAGCGCCGGGGTCACAATTTCTTCAAAAATCTGACTTTCGGCCATTCACTCAAAAATGGTGCCAAACGGTTGCAAATGCTCCCCTGAGAGGTTTGGCGGTTGAAACAGAAGGCTTTTTATCACAGGAAAAGAAATCAGCCCTCGACAACTTAACCGGCAGAAAAAGATTTTTTTGAAAAAATCCCTAAGCCCCGGGGTCACAATTTCTTCAAGAATCTGACTGTCGGCCATTCACTCAAAAATGGTGCCAAACGGTTGCAAATGCTCCCCTGAGAGGTTTGGCGGTCGAAACAGAAGGCTTTTTATCACAGGAAAAGAAATCAGCCCTTGACAACTTAACCGGCAGAAAAAGATTTTTTTGAAAAAATCCCTCAGCCCCGGGGTCACAATTTCTTCAAAAATCTGACTTTCGGCCATTCACTCAAAAATGGTGCCAAACGGTTGCAAATGCTCCCCTGAGAGGTTTGGCGGTCGAAACAGAAGGCTTTTTATCACAGGAAAAGAAATCAGCCCTCAACAACTTAAGCGGCAGAATTTTTTTTTTTTGAAAAAATCCCTAAGCGCCGGGGTCACAATTTCTTCAAAAATCTGACTTTCGGCCATTCACTCAAAAATGGTGCCAAACGGTTGCAAATGCTCCCCTGAGAGGTTTGGCGGTTGAAACAGAAGGCTTTTTATCACAGGAAAAGAAATCAGCCCTCGACAACTTAACCGGCAGAAAAAGATTTTTTTGAAAAAATCCCTAAGCCCCGGGGTCACAATTTCTTCAAGAATCTGACTTTCGGCCATTCACTCAAAAATGGTGCCAAACGGTTGCAAATGCTCCCCTGAGAGGTTTGGCGGTCGAAACAGAAGGCTTTTTATCACAGGAAAAGAAATCAGGCCTCAACAACTTAACCGGCAGAATATTTTTTTTTTGAAAAAATCCCTAAGCCCCGGGGTCACAATTTCTTCAAAAATCTGACTTTCGGCCATTCACTCAAAAATGGTGCCAAACGGTTGCAAATGCTCCCCTGAGAGGTTTGGTGGTCGAAACAAAAGGCTTTTTATCACAGGAAAAGAAATCAGCCCTCAACAACTTAACCGGCAAATTTTTTTTTTTTTTTTGAAAAAATCCCTAAGCCCCGGGATCACAATTTCTTCAAAAATCTGACTTTCGGCCATTCACTTAAAATGGTGCCAAACGGTTGCAAATGCTCCCCTGAGAGGTTTGGCGGTCGAAACAGAAGGCTTTTTATCACAGGAAAAGAAATCAGCCCTCGACAACTTAACCGGCAGAAATTTTTTTTTTTGAAAAAATCCCTAAGCCCCGGGGTCACAATTTCTTCAAAAATCTGACATTCGGCCATTCACTCAAAAATGGTGCCAAACGGTTGCAAATGCTCCCCTGAGAGGTTTGGCGGTCGAAATAGAAGGCTTTTTATCACAGGAAAAGAAATCAGCCCTCAACAACTTAACCGGCAGAAAAAGATTTTTTTGAAAAAATCCCTAAGCCCCGGGGTCACAATTTCTTCAAAAATCTGACTTTCGGCCATTCACTCAAAAATGGTGCCAAACGGTTGCAAATGCTCCCCTGAGAGGTTTGGCGGTCGAAACAGAAGGCTTTTTATCACAGGAAAAGAAATCAGCCCTCGACAACTTAACCGGCAGAAAAAGATTTTTTTGAAAAAATCCCTAAGCCCCGGGGTCACAATTTCTTCAAAAATCTGACTTTCGGCCATTCACTCAAAAATGGTGCCAAACGGTTGCAAATGCTCCCCTGAGAGGTTTGGCGATCGAAACAGAAGGCTTTTTATCACAGGAAAAGAAATCAGCCCTCGACAACTTAACCGGCAGAAATTTTTTTTTTTGAAAAAATCCCTAAGCCCCGGGGTCACAATTTCTTCAAAAATCTGACATTCGGCCTTTCATTCAAAAATGGTGCCAAACGGTTGCAAATGCTCCCCTGAGAGGTTTGGCGGTCGAAATAGAAGGCTTTTTATCACAGGAAAAGAAATCAGCCCTCAACAACTTAAGCGGCAGAATTTTTTTTTTTTTTTGAAAAAATCCCTAAGCCCCGGGGTCACAATTTCTTCAAAAATCTGACTTTCGGCCATTCACTCAAAAATGGTTCCAAACGGTTGCAAATGCTCCCCTGAGAGGTTTGGCGGTCGAAACAGAAGGCTTTTTATCACAGGAAAAGAAATCAGCCCTCGACAACTTAACCGGCAGAAAAAGATTTTTTTGAAAAAATCCCTAAGCCCCGGGGTCACAATTTCTTCAAGAATCTGACTGTCGGCCATTCACTCAAAAATGGTGCCAAACGGTTGCAAATGCTCCCCTGAGAGGTTTGGCGGTCGAAACAGAAGGCTTTTTATCACAGGAAAAGAAATCAGCCCTTGACAACTTAACCGGCGGAAAAAGATTTTTTTGAAAAAATCCCTCAGCCCCGGGGTCACAATTTCTTCAAAAATCTGACTTTCGGCCATTCACTCAAAAATGGTGCCAAACGGTTGCAAATGCTCCCCTGAGAGGTTTGGCGGTCGAAACAGAAGGCTTTTTATCACAGGAAAAGAAATCAGCCCTCAACAACTTAAGCGGCAGAATTTTTTTTTTTTGAAAAAATCCCTAAGCCCCGGGGTCACAATTTCTTCAAAAATCTGACTTTCGGCCATTCACTCAAAAATGGTGCCAAACGGTTGCAAATGCTCCCCTGAGAGGTTTGGCGGTCGAAACAGAAGGCTTTTTATCACAGGAAAAGAAATCAGCCCTCGACAACTTAACCGGCAGAAAAAGATTTTTTTGAAAAAATCCCTAAGCCCCGGGGTCACAATTTCTTCAAGAATCTGACTTTCGGCCATTCACTCAAAAATGGTGCCAAACGGTTGCAAATGCTCCCCTGAGAGGTTTGGCGGTCGAAACAGAAGGCTTTTTATCACAGGAAAAGAAATCAGGCCTCAACAACTTAACCGGCAGAATATTTTTTTTTTGAAAAAATCCCTAAGCCCCGGGGTCACAATTTCTTCAAAAATCTGACTTTCGGCCATTCACTCAAAAATGGTGCCAAACGGTTGCAAATGCTCCCCTGAGAGGTTTGGTGGTCGAAACAGAAGGCTTTTTATCACAGGAAAAGAAATCAGCCCTCAACAACTTAACCGGCAAAATTTTTTTTTTTTTTTGAAAAAATCCCTAAGCCCCGGGATCACAATTTCTTCAAAAATCTGACTTTCGGCCATTCACTTAAAATGGTGCCAAACGGTTGCAAATGCTCCCCTGAGAGGTTTGGCGGTCGAAATAGAAGGCTTTTTATCACAGGAAAAGAAATCAGCCCTCGACAACTTAACCGGCAGAAATTTTTTTTTTTGAAAAAATCCCTAAGCCCCGGGGTCACAATTTCTTCAAAAATCTGACATTCGGCCATTCACTCAAAAATGGTGCCAAACGGTTGCAAATGCTCCCCTGAGAGGTTTGGCGGTCGAAATAGAAGGCTTTTTATCACAGGAAAAGAAATCAGCCCTCAACAACTTAACCGGCAGAATTAATTTTTTTTGAAAAAATCCCTAAGCCCCGGGGTCACAATTTCTTCAAAAATCTGACTTTCGGCCATTCACTCAAAAATGGTTCCAAACGGTTGCAAATGCTCCCCTGAGAGGTCTGGCGGTCGAAACAGAAGGCTTTTTATCACAGGAAAAGAAATCAGCCCTCGACAACTTAACCGGCAGAAAAAGATTTTTTTGAAAAAATCCCTAAGCCCCGGGGTCACAATTTCTTCAAGAATCTGACTGTCGGCCATTCACTCAAAAATGGTGCCAAACGGTTGCAAATGCTCCCCTGAGAGGTTTGGCGGTCGAAACAGAAGGCTTTTTATCACAGGAAAAGAAATCAGCCCTCGACAACTTAACCGGCAGAAAAAGATTTTTTTGAAAAAATCCCTAAGCCCCGGGGTCACAATTTCTTCAAAAATCTGACTTTCGGCCATTCACTCAAAAATGGTGCCAAACGGTTGCAAATGCTCCCCTGAGAGGTTTGGCGGTCGAAACAGAAGGCTTTTTATCACAGGAAAAGAAATCAGCCCTTGACAACTTAACCGGCAGAAAAAGATTTTTTTGAAAAAATCCCTCAGCCCCGGGGTCACAATTTCTTCAAAAATCTGACTTTCGGCCATTCACTCAAAAATGGTGCCAAACGGTTGCAAATGCTCCCCTGAGAGGTTTGGCGGTCGAAACAGAAGGCTTTTTATCACAGGAAAAGAAATCAGCCCTCAACAACTTAAGCGGCAGAATTTTTTTTTTTTTGAAAAAATCCCTAAGCCCCGGGGTCACAATTTCTTCAAAAATCTGACTTTCGGCCATTCACTCAAAAATGGTGGCAAACGGTTGCAAATGCTCCCCTGAGAGGTTTGGCGGTCGAAACAGAAGGCTTTTTATCACAGGAAAAGAAATCAGCCCTCGACAACTTAACCGGCAGAAAAAGATTTTTTTGAAAAAATCCCTAAGCCCCGGGGTCACAATTTCTTCAAAAATCTGACATTCGGCCATTCACTCAAAAATGGTGCCAAACGGTTGCAAATGCTCCCCTGAGAGGTTTGGCGGTCGAAATAGAAGGCTTTTTATCACAGGAAAAGAAATCAGCCCTCAACAACTTAACCGGCAGAATTAATTTTTTTTGAAAAAATCCCTAAGCCCCGGGGTCACAATTTCTTCAAAAATCTGACTTTCGGCCATTCACTCAAAAATGGTTCCAAACGGTTGCAAATGCTCCCCTGAGAGGTTTGGCGGTCGAAACAGAAGGCTTTTTATCACAGGAAAAGAAATCAGCCCTCGACAACTTAACCGGCAGAAAAAGATTTTTTTGAAAAAATCCCTAAGCCCCGGGGTCACAATTTCTTCAAGAATCTGACTGTCGGCCATTCACTCAAAAATGGTGCCAAACGGTTGCAAATGCTCCCCTGAGAGGTTTGGCGGTCGAAACAGAAGGCTTTTTATCACAGGAAAAGAAATCAGCCCTCGACAACTTAACCGGCAGAAAAAGATTTTTTTGAAAAAATCCCTCAGCCCCGGGGTCACAATTTCTTCAAAAATCTGACTTTCGGCCATTCACTCAAAAATGGTGCCAAACGGTTGCAAATGCTCCCCTGAGAGGTTTGGCGGTCGAAACAGAAGGCTTTTTATCACAGGAAAAGAAATCAGCCCTCAACAACTTAAGCGGCAGAATTTATTTTTTTTTGAAAAAATCCCTAAGCCCCGGGGTCACAATTTCTTCAAAAATCTGACTTTCGGCCATTCACTCAAAAATGGTGGCAAACGGTTGCAAATGCTCCCCTGAGAGGTTTGGCGGTCGAAACAGAAGGCTTTTTATCACAGGAAAAGAAATCAGCCCTCGACAACTTAACCGGCAGAAAAAGATTTTTTTGAAAAAATCCCTAAGCCCCGGGGTCACAATTTCTTCAAAAATCTGACATTCGGCCATTCACTCAAAAATGGTGCCAAACGGTTGCAAATGCTCCCCTGAGAGGTTTGGCGGTCGAAATAGAAGGCTTTTTATCACAGGAAAAGAAATCAGCCCTCAACAACTTAACCGGCAGAATTAATTTTTTTTGAAAAAATCCCTAAGCCCCGGGGTCACAATTTCTTCAAAAATCTGACTTTCGGCCATTCACTCAAAAATGGTTCCAAACGGTTGCAAATGCTCCCCTGAGAGGTTTGGCGGTCGAAACAGAAGGCTTTTTATCACAGGAAAAGAAATCAGCCCTCGACAACTTAACCGGCAGAAAAAGATTTTTTTGAAAAAATCCCTAAGCCCCGGGGTCACAATTTCTTCAAGAATCTGACTGTCGGCCATTCACTCAAAAATGGTGCCAAACGGTTGCAAATGCTCCCCTGAGAGGTTTGGCGGTCGAAACAGAAGGCTTTTTATCACAGGAAAAGAAATCAGCCCTCGACAACTTAACCGGCAGAAAAAGATTTTTTTGAAAAAATCCCTAAGCCCCGGGGTCACAATTTCTTCAAAAATCTGACTTTCGGCCATTCACTCAAAAATGGTGCCAAACGGTTGCAAATGCTCCCCTGAGAGGTTTGGCGGTCGAAACAGAAGGCTTTTTATCACAGGAAAAGAAATCAGCCCTCGACAACTTAACCGGCAGAAAAAGATTTTTTTAAAAAAATCCCTAAGCCCCGGGGTCACAATTTCTTCAAGAATCTGACTTTCGGCCATTCACTCAAAAATGGTGCCAAACGGTTGCAAATGCTCCCCTGAGAGGTTTGGCGGTCGAAACAGAAGGCTTTTTATCACAGGAAAAGAAATCAGGCCTCAACAACTTAACCGGCAGAATATTTTTTTTTTGAAAAAATCCCTAAGCCCCGGGGTCACAATTTCTTCAAAAATCTGACTTTCGGCCATTCACTCAAAAATGGTGCCAAACGGTTGCAAATGCTCCCCTGAGAGGTTTGGTGGTCGAAACAGAAGGCTTTTTATCACAGGAAAAGAAATCAGCCCTCAACAACTTAACCGGCAAATTTTTTTTTTTTTTGGAAAAAATCCCTAAGCCCCGGGATCACAATTTCTTCAAAAATCTGACTTTCGGCCATTCACTCAAAAATGGTTCCAAACGGTTGCAAATGCTCCCCTGAGAGGTTTGGCGGTCGAAACAGAAGGCTTTTTATCACAGGAAAAGAAATCAGCCCTCGACAACTTAACCGGCAGAAAAAGATTTTTTTGAAAAAATCCCTAAGCCCCGGGGTCACAATTTCTTCAAGAATCTGACTGTCGGCCATTCACTCAAAAATGGTGCCAAACGGTTGCAAATGCTCCCCTGAGAGGTTTGGCGGTCGAAACAGAAGGCTTTTTATCACAGGAAAAGAAATCAGCCCTCGACAACTTAACCGGCAGAAAAAGATTTTTTTGAAAAAATCCCTAAGCCCCGGGGTCACAATTTCTTCAAAAATCTGACTTTCGGCCATTCACTCAAAAATGGTGCCAAACGGTTGCAAATGCTCCCCTGAGAGGTTTGGCGGTCGAAACAGAAGGCTTTTTATCACAGGAAAAGAAATCAGCCCTTGACAACTTAACCGGCAGAAAAAGATTTTTTTGAAAAAATCCCTCAGCCCCGGGGTCACAATTTCTTCAAAAATCTGACTTTCGGCCATTCACTCAAAAATGGTGCCAAACGGTTGCAAATGCTCCCCTGAGAGGTTTGGCGGTCGAAATAGAAGGCTTTTTATCACAGGAAAAGAAATCAGCCCTCAACAACTTAACCGGCAGAATTAATTTTTTTCGAAAAAATCCCTAAGCCCCGGGGTCACAATTTCTTCAAAAATCTGACATTCGGCCATTCACTCAAAAATGGTGCCAAACGGTTGCAAATGCTCCCCTGAGAGGTTTGGCGGTCGAAACAGAAGGCTTTTTATCACAGGAAAAGAAATCAGCCCTCAACAACTTAACCGGCAGAATTAATTTTTTTTGAAAAAATCCCTAAGCCCCGGGGTCACAATTTCTTCAAAAATCTGACTTTCGGCCATTCACTCAAAAATGGTGGCAAACGGTTGCAAATGCTCCCCTGAGAGGTTTGGCGGTCGAAACAGAAGGCTTTTTATCACAGGAAAAGAAATCAGCCCTCGACAACTTAACCGGCAGAAAAAGATTTTTTTGAAAAAATCCCTAAGCCCCGGGGTCACAATTTCTTCAAAAATCTGACATTCGGCCATTCACTCAAAAATGGTGCCAAACGGTTGCAAATGCTCCCCTGAGAGGTTTGGCGGTCGAAATAGAAGGCTTTTTATCACAGGAAAAGAAATCAGCCCTCAACAACTTAACCGGCAGAATTAATTTTTTTTGAAAAAATCCCTAAGCCCCGGGGTCACAATTTCTTCAAAAATCTGACTTTCGGCCATTCACTCAAAAATGGTTCCAAACGGTTGCAAATGCTCCCCTGAGAGGTTTGGCGGTCGAAACAGAAGGCTTTTTATCACAGGAAAAGAAATCAGCCCTCGACAACTTAACCGGCAGAAAAAGATTTTTTTGAAAAAATCCCTAAGCCCCGGGGTCACAATTTCTTCAAGAATCTGACTGTCGGCCATTCACTCAAAAATGGTGCCAAACGGTTGCAAATGCTCCCCTGAGAGGTTTGGCGGTCGAAACAGAAGGCTTTTTATCACAGGAAAAGAAATCAGCCCTCGACAACTTAACCGGCAGAAAAAGATTTTTTTGAAAAAATCCCTCAGCCCCGGGGTCACAATTTCTTCAAAAATCTGACTTTCGGCCATTCACTCAAAAATGGTGCCAAACGGTTGCAAATGCTCCCCTGAGAGGTTTGGCGGTCGAAACAGAAGGCTTTTTATCACAGGAAAAGAAATCAGCCCTCAACAACTTAAGCGGCAGAATTTTTTTTTTTTTGAAAAAATCCCTAAGCCCCGGGGTCACAATTTCTTCAAAAATCTGACTTTCGGCCATTCACTCAAAAATGGTGGCAAACGGTTGCAAATGCTCCCCTGAGAGGTTTGGCGGTCGAAACAGAAGGCTTTTTATCACAGGAAAAGAAATCAGCCCTCGACAACTTAACCGGCAGAAAAAGATTTTTTTGAAAAAATCCCTAAGCCCCGGGGTCACAATTTCTTCAAAAATCTGACATTCGGCCATTCACTCAAAAATGGTGCCAAACGGTTGCAAATGCTCCCCTGAGAGGTTTGGCGGTCGAAATAGAAGGCTTTTTATCACAGGAAAAGAAATCAGCCCTCAACAACTTAACCGGCAGAATTAATTTTTTTTGAAAAAATCCCTAAGCCCCGGGGTCACAATTTCTTCAAAAATCTGACTTTCGGCCATTCACTCAAAAATGGTTCCAAACGGTTGCAAATGCTCCCCTGAGAGGTTTGGCGGTCGAAACAGAAGGCTTTTTATCACAGGAAAAGAAATCAGCCCTCGACAACTTAACCGGCAGAAAAAGATTTTTTTGAAAAAATCCCTAAGCCCCGGGGTCACAATTTCTTCAAGAATCTGACTGTCGGCCATTCACTCAAAAATGGTGCCAAACGGTTGCAAATGCTCCCCTGAGAGGTTTGGCGGTCGAAACAGAAGGCTTTTTATCACAGGAAAAGAAATCAGCCCTCGACAACTTAACCGGCAGAAAAAGATTTTTTTGAAAAAATCCCTAAGCCCCGGGGTCACAATTTCTTCAAAAATCTGACTTTCGGCCATTCACTCAAAAATGGTGCCAAACGGTTGCAAATGCTCCCCTGAGAGGTTTGGCGGTCGAAACAGAAGGCTTTTTATCACAGGAAAAGAAATCAGCCCTCGACAACTTAACCGGCAGAAAAAGATTTTTTTAAAAAAATCCCTAAGCCCCGGGGTCACAATTTCTTCAAGAATCTGACTTTCGGCCATTCACTCAAAAATGGTGCCAAACGGTTGCAAATGCTCCCCTGAGAGGTTTGGCGGTCGAAACAGAAGGCTTTTTATCACAGGAAAAGAAATCAGGCCTCAACAACTTAACCGGCAGAATATTTTTTTTTTGAAAAAATCCCTAAGCCCCGGGGTCACAATTTCTTCAAAAATCTGACTTTCGGCCATTCACTCAAAAATGGTGCCAAACGGTTGCAAATGCTCCCCTGAGAGGTTTGGTGGTCGAAACAGAAGGCTTTTTATCACAGGAAAAGAAATCAGCCCTCAACAACTTAACCGGCAAAATTTTTTTTTTTTTGAAAAAATCCCTAAGCCCCGGGATCACAATTTCTTCAAAAATCTGACTTTCGGCCATTCACTCAAAAATGGTTCCAAACGGTTGCAAATGCTCCCCTGAGAGGTTTGGCGGTCGAAACAGAAGGCTTTTTATCACAGGAAAAGAAATCAGCCCTCGACAACTTAACCGGCAGAAAAAGATTTTTTTGAAAAAATCCCTAAGCCCCGGGGTCACAATTTCTTCAAGAATCTGACTGTCGGCCATTCACTCAAAAATGGTGCCAAACGGTTGCAAATGCTCCCCTGAGAGGTTTGGCGGTCGAAACAGAAGGCTTTTTATCACAGGAAAAGAAATCAGCCCTCGACAACTTAACCGGCAGAAAAAGATTTTTTTGAAAAAATCCCTAAGCCCCGGGGTCACAATTTCTTCAAAAATCTGACTTTCGGCCATTCACTCAAAAATGGTGCCAAACGGTTGCAAATGCTCCCCTGAGAGGTTTGGCGGTCGAAACAGAAGGCTTTTTATCACAGGAAAAGAAATCAGCCCTTGACAACTTAACCGGCAGAAAAAGATTTTTTTGAAAAAATCCCTCAGCCCCGGGGTCACAATTTCTTCAAAAATCTGACTTTCGGCCATTCACTCAAAAATGGTGCCAAACGGTTGCAAATGCTCCCCTGAGAGGTTTGGCGGTCGAAATAGAAGGCTTTTTATCACAGGAAAAGAAATCAGCCCTCAACAACTTAACCGGCAGAATTAATTTTTTTTGAAAAAATCCCTAAGCCCCGGGGTCACAATTTCTTCAAAAATCTGACATTCGGCCATTCACTCAAAAATGGTGCCAAACGGTTGCAAATGCTCCCCTGAGAGGTTTGGCGGTCGAAACAGAAGGCTTTTTATCACAGGAAAAGAAATCAGCCCTCAACAACTTAACCGGCAGAATTAATTTTTTTTGAAAAAATCCCTAAGCCCCGGGGTCACAATTTCTTCAAAAATCTGACTTTCGGCCATTCACTCAAAAATGGTTCCAAACGGTTGCAAATGCTCCCCTGAGAGGTTTGGCGGTCGAAACAGAAGGCTTTTTATCACAGGAAAAGAAATCAGCCCTCGACAACTTAACCGGCAGAAAAAGATTTTTTTGAAAAAATCCCTAAGCCCCGGGGTCACAATTTCTTCAAGAATCTGACTGTCGGCCATTCACTCAAAAATGGTGCCAAACGGTTGCAAATGCTCCCCTGAGAGGTTTGGCGGTCGAAACAGAAGGCTTTTTATCACAGGAAAAGAAATCAGCCCTCGACAACTTAACCGGCAGAAAAAGATTTTTTTGAAAAAATCCCTCAGCCCCGGGGTCACAATTTCTTCAAAAATCTGACTTTCGGCCATTCACTCAAAAATGGTGCCAAACGGTTGCAAATGCTCCCCTGAGAGGTTTGGCGGTCGAAACAGAAGGCTTTTTATCACAGGAAAAGAAATCAGCCCTCAACAACTTAAGCGGCAGAATTTTTTTTTTTTTGAAAAAATCCCTAAGCCCCGGGGTCACAATTTCTTCAAAAATCTGACTTTCGGCCATTCACTCAAAAATGGTGGCAAACGGTTGCAAATGCTCCCCTGAGAGGTTTGGCGGTCGAAACAGAAGGCTTTTTATCACAGGAAAAGAAATCAGCCCTCGACAACTTAACCGGCAGAAAAAGATTTTTTTGAAAAAATCCCTAAGCCCCGGGGTCACAATTTCTTCAAAAATCTGACATTCGGCCATTCACTCAAAAATGGTGCCAAACGGTTGCAAATGCTCCCCTGAGAGGTTTGGCGGTCGAAATAGAAGGCTTTTTATCACAGGAAAAGAAATCAGCCCTCAACAACTTAACCGGCAGAATTAATTTTTTTTGAAAAAATCCCTAAGCCCCGGGGTCACAATTTCTTCAAAAATCTGACTTTCGGCCATTCACTCAAAAATGGTTCCAAACGGTTGCAAATGCTCCCCTGAGAGGTTTGGCGGTCGAAACAGAAGGCTTTTTATCACAGGAAAAGAAATCAGCCCTCGACAACTTAACCGGCAGAAAAAGATTTTTTTGAAAAAATCCCTAAGCCCCGGGGTCACAATTTCTTCAAGAATCTGACTGTCGGCCATTCACTCAAAAATGGTGCCAAACGGTTGCAAATGCTCCCCTGAGAGGTTTGGCGGTCGAAACAGAAGGCTTTTTATCACAGGAAAAGAAATCAGCCCTCGACAACTTAACCGGCAGAAAAAGATTTTTTTGAAAAAATCCCTAAGCCCCGGGGTCACAATTTCTTCAAAAATCTGACTTTCGGCCATTCACTCAAAAATGGTGCCAAACGGTTGCAAATGCTCCCCTGAGAGGTTTGGCGGTCGAAACAGAAGGCTTTTTATCACAGGAAAAGAAATCAGCCCTCGACAACTTAACCGGCAGAAAAAGATTTTTTTAAAAAAATCCCTAAGCCCCGGGGTCACAATTTCTTCAAGAATCTGACTTTCGGCCATTCACTCAAAAATGGTGCCAAACGGTTGCAAATGCTCCCCTGAGAGGTTTGGCGGTCGAAACAGAAGGCTTTTTATCACAGGAAAAGAAATCAGGCCTCAACAACTTAACCGGCAGAATATTTTTTTTTTGAAAAAATCCCTAAGCCCCGGGGTCACAATTTCTTCAAAAATCTGACTTTCGGCCATTCACTCAAAAATGGTGCCAAACGGTTGCAAATGCTCCCCTGAGAGGTTTGGTGGTCGAAACAGAAGGCTTTTTATCACAGGAAAAGAAATCAGCCCTCAACAACTTAACCGGCAAAATTTTTTTTTTTTTTGAAAAAATCCCTAAGCCCCGGGATCACAATTTCTTCAAAAATCTGACTTTCGGCCATTCACTTAAAATGGTGCCAAACGGTTGCAAATGCTCCCCTGAGAGGTTTGGCGGTCGAAACAGAAGGCTTTTTATCACAGGAAAAGAAATCAGCCCTCGACAACTTAACCGGCAGAAATTTTTTTTTTTGAAAAAATCCCTAAGCCCCGGGGTCACAATTTCTTCAAAAATCTGACATTCGGCCATTCACTCAAAAATGGTGCCAAACGGTTGCAAATGCTCCCCTGAGAGGTTTGGCGGTCGAAATAGAAGGCTTTTTATCACAGGAAAAGAAATCAGCCCTCAACAACTTAACCGGCAGAATTAATTTTTTTTGAAAAAATCCCTAAGCCCCGGGGTCACAATTTCTTCAAAAATCTGACTTTCGGCCATTCACTCAAAAATGGTTCCAAACGGTTGCAAATGCTCCCCTGAGAGGTTTGGCGGTCGAAACAGAAGGCTTTTTATCACAGGAAAAGAAATCAGCCCTCGACAACTTAACCGGCAGAAAAAGATTTTTTTGAAAAAATCCCTAAGCCCCGGGGTCACAATTTCTTCAAGAATCTGACTGTCGGCCATTCACTCAAAAATGGTGCCAAACGGTTGCAAATGCTCCCCTGAGAGGTTTGGCGGTCGAAACAGAAGGCTTTTTATCACAGGAAAAGAAATCAGCCCTCGACAACTTAACCGGCAGAATTTTTTTTTTTGAAAAAATCCCTAAGCCCCGGGGTCACAATTTCTTCAAAAATCTGACTTTCGGCCATTCACTCAAAAATGGTGCCAAACGGTTGCAAATGCTCCCCTGAGAGGTTTGGCGGTCGAAACAGAAGGCTTTTTATCACAGGAAAAGAAATCAGCCCTCGACAACTTAACCGGCAGAAAAAGATTTTTTTGAAAAAATCCCTAAGCCCCGGGGTCACAATTTCTTCAAGAATCTGACTGTCGGCCATTCACTCAAAAATGGTGCCAAACGGTTGCAAATGCTCCCCTGAGAGGTTTGGCGGTCGAAACAGAAGGCTTTTTATCACAGGAAAAGAAATCAGCCCTCGACAACTTAACCGGCAGAAAAAGATTTTTTTGAAAAAATCCCTAAGCCCCGGGGTCACAATTTCTTCAAGAATCTGACCGTCGGCCATTCACTCAAAAATGGTGCCAAACGGTTGCAAATGCTCCCCTGAGAGGTTTGGCGGTCGAAACAGAAGGCTTTTTATCACAGGAAAAGAAATCAGCCCTCGACAACTTAACCGGCAGAAAAAGATTTTTTTGAAAAAATCCCTAAGCCCCGGGGTCACAATTTCTTCAAAAATCTGACTTTCGGCTATTCACTCAAAAATGGTGCCAAACGGTTGCAAATGCTCCCCTGAGAGGTTTGGCGGTCGAAACAGAAGGCTTTTTATCACAGGAAAAGAAATCAGCCCTCGACAACTTAACCGGCAGAATTTTTTTTTTGAAAAAATCCCTAAGCCCCGGGGTCACAATTTCTTCAAAAATCTGACTTTCGGCCATTCACTCAAAAATGGTGCCAAACGGTTGCAAATGCTCCCCTGAGAGGTTTGGCGGTCGAAACAGAAGGCTTTTTATCACAGGAAAAGAAATCAGCCCTCGACAACTTAACCGGCAGAAAAAGATTTTTTTGAAAAAATCCCTAAGCCCCGGGGTCACAATTTCTTCAAGAATCTGACTGTCGGCCATTCACTCAAAAATGGTGCCAAACGGTTGCAAATGCTCCCCTGAGAGGTTTGGCGGTCGAAACAGAAGGCTTTTTATCACAGGAAAAGAAATCAGCCCTCGACAACTTAACCGGCAGAAAAAGATTTTTTTGAAAAAATCCCTAAGCCCCGGGGTCACAATTTCTTCAAGAATCTGACTGTCGGCCATTCACTCAAAAATGGTGCCAAACGGTTGCAAATGCTCCCCTGAGAGGTTTGGCGGTCGAAACAGAAGGCTTTTTATCACAGGAAAAGAAATCAGCCCTCGACAACTTAACCGGCAGAAAAAGATTTTTTTGAAAAAATCCCTAAGCCCCGGGGTCACAATTTCTTCAAAAATCTGACTTTCGGCTATTCACTCAAAAATGGTGCCAAACGGTTGCAAATGCTCCCCTGAGAGGTTTGGCGGTCGAAACAGAAGGCTTTTTATCACAGGAAAAGAAATCAGCCCTTGACAACTTAACCGGCAGAAAAAGATTTTTTTGAAAAAATCCCTCAGCCCCGGGGTCACAATTTCTTCAAAAATCTGACTTTCGGCCATTCACTCAAAAATGGTGCCAAACGGTTGCAAATGCTCCCCTGAGAGGTTTGGCGGTCGAAACAGAAGGCTTTTTATCACAGGAAAAGAAATCAGCCCTCAACAACTTAAGCGGCAGAATTTTTTTTTTTTGAAAAAATCCCTAAGCCCCGGGGTCACAATTTCTTCAAAAATCTGACTTTCGTCCATTCACTCAAAAATGGTGCCAAACGGTTGCAAATGCTCCCCTGAGAGGTTTGGCGGTCGAAACAGAAGGCTTTTTATCACAGGAAAAGAAATCAGCCCTCGACAACTTAACCGGCAGAAAAAGATTTTTTTGAAAAAATCCCTAAGCCCCGGGGTCACAATTTCTTCAAGAATCTGACTTTCGGCCATTCACTCAAAAATGGTGCCAAACGGTTGCAAATGCTCCCCTGAGAGGTTTGGCGGTCGAAACAGAAGGCTTTTTATCACAGGAAAAGAAATCAGCCCTTGACAACTTAACCGGCAGAAAAAGATTTTTTTGAAAAAATCCCTCAGCCCCGGGGTCACAATTTCTTCAAAAATCTGACTTTCGGCCATTCACTCAAAAATGGTGCCAAACGGTTGCAAATGCTCCCCTGAGAGGTTTGGTGGTCGAAACAGAAGGCTTTTTATCACAGGAAAAGAAATCAGCCCTCAACAACTTAACCGGCAAAAATTTTTTTTTTTTGAAAAAATCCCTAAGCCCCGGGATCACAATTTCTTCAAAAATCTGACTTTCGGCCATTCACTCAAAATGGTGCCAAACGGTTGCAAATGCTCCCCTGAGAGGTTTGGCGGTCGAAACAGAAGGCTTTTTATCACAGGAAAAGAAATCAGCCCTCAACAACTTAAGCGGCAGAATTTTTTTTTTTTGAAAAAATCCCTAAGCCCCGGGGTCACAATTTCTTCAAAAATCTGACTTTCGGCCATTCACTCAAAAATGGTGCCAAACGGTTGCAAATGCTCCCTGAGAGGTTTGGCGGTCGAAACAGAAGGCTTTTTATCACAGGAAAAGAAATCAGCCCTCAACAACTTAAGCGGCAGAATTTTTTTTTTTTGAAAAAATCCCTAAGCCCCGGGGTCACAATTTCTTCAAAAATCTGACTTTCGGCCATTCACTCAAAAATGGTGCCAAACGGTTGCAAATGCTCCCCTGAGAGGTTTGGCGGTCGAAACAGAAGGCTTTTTATCACAGGAAAAGAAATCAGCCCTTGACAACTTAACCGGCAGAAAAAGATTTTTTTGAAAAAATCCCTAAGCCCCGGGGTCACAATTTCTTCAAGAATCTGACTGTCGGCCATTCACTCAAAAATGGTGCCAAACGGTTGCAAATGCTCCCCTGAGAGGTTTGGCGGTCGAAACAGAAGGCTTTTTATCACAGGAAAAGAAATCAGCCCTCGACAACTTAACCGGCAGAAAAAGATTTTTTTGAAAAAATCCCTAAGCCCCGGGGTCACAATTTCTTCAAGAATCTGACTGTCGGCCATTCACTCAAAAATGGTGCCAAACGGTTGCAAATGCTCCCCTGAGAGGTTTGGCGGTCGAAACAGAAGGCTTTTTATCACAGGAAAAGAAATCAGCCCTCGACAACTTAACCGGCAGAAAAAGATTTTTTTGAAAAAATCCCTAAGCCCCGGGGTCACAATTTCTTCAAAAATCTGACTTTCGGCTATTCACTCAAAAATGGTGCCAAACGGTTGCAAATGCTCCCCTGAGAGGTTTGGCGGTCGAAACAGAAGGCTTTTTATCACAGGAAAAGAAATCAGCCCTCGACAACTTAACCGGCAGAATTTTTTTTTTTTGAAAAAATCCCTAAGCCCCGGGGTCACAATTTCTTCAAAAATCTGACTTTCGGCCATTCACTCAAAAATGGTGCCAAACGGTTGCAAATGCTCCCCTGAGAGGTTTGGCGGTCGAAACAGAAGGCTTTTTATCACAGGAAAAGAAATCAGCCCTCGACAACTTAACCGGCAGAAAAAGATTTTTTTGAAAAAATCCCTAAGCCCCGGGGTCACAATTTCTTCAAGAATCTGACTGTCGGCCATTCACTCAAAAATGGTGCCAAACGGTTGCAAATGCTCCCCTGAGAGGTTTGGCGGTCGAAACAGAAGGCTTTTTATCACAGGAAAAGAAATCAGCCCTCGACAACTTAACCGGCAGAAAAAGATTTTTTTGAAAAAATCCCTAAGCCCCGGGGTCACAATTTCTTCAAGAATCTGACTGTCGGCCATTCACTCAAAAATGGTGCCAAACGGTTGCAAATGCTCCCCTGAGAGGTTTGGCGGTCGAAACAGAAGGCTTTTTATCACAGGAAAAGAAATCAGCCCTCGACAACTTAACCGGCAGAAAAAGATTTTTTTGAAAAAATCCCTAAGCCCCGGGGTCACAATTTCTTCAAAAATCTGACTTTCGGCTATTCACTCAAAAATGGTGCCAAACGGTTGCAAATGCTCCCCTGAGAGGTTTGGCGGTCGAAACAGAAGGCTTTTTATCACAGGAAAAGAAATCAGCCCTTGACAACTTAACCGGCAGAAAAAGATTTTTTTGAAAAAATCCCTCAGCCCCGGGGTCACAATTTCTTCAAAAATCTGACTTTCGGCCATTCACTCAAAAATGGTGCCAAACGGTTGCAAATGCTCCCCTGAGAGGTTTGGCGGTCGAAACAGAAGGCTTTTTATCACAGGAAAAGAAATCAGCCCTCAACAACTTAAGCGGCAGAATTTTTTTTTTTTGAAAAAATCCCTAAGCCCCGGGGTCACAATTTCTTCAAAAATCTGACTTTCGGCCATTCACTCAAAAATGGTGCCAAACGGTTGCAAATGCTCCCCTGAGAGGTTTGGCGGTCGAAACAGAAGGCTTTTTATCACAGGAAAAGAAATCAGCCCTCGACAACTTAACCGGCAGAAAAAGATTTTTTTGAAAAAATCCCTAAGCCCCGGGGTCACAATTTCTTCAAGAATCTGACTTTCGGCCATTCACTCAAAAATGGTGCCAAACGGTTGCAAATGCTCCCCTGAGAGGTTTGGCGGTCGAAACAGAAGGCTTTTTATCACAGGAAAAGAAATCAGCCCTTGACAACTTAACCGGCAGAAAAAGATTTTTTTGAAAAAATCCCTAAGCCCCGGGGTCACAATTTCTTCAAAAATCTGACTTTCGGCTATTCACTCAAAAATGGTGCCAAACGGTTGCAAATGCTCCCCTGAGAGGTTTGGCGGTCGAAACAGAAGGCTTTTTATCACAGGAAAAGAAATCAGCCCTCGACAACTTAACCGGCAGAATTTTTTTTTTTTGAAAAAATCCCTAAGCCCCGGGGTCACAATTTCTTCAAAAATCTGACTTTCGGCCATTCACTCAAAAATGGTGCCAAACGGTTGCAAATGCTCCCCTGAGAGGTTTGGCGGTCGAAACAGAAGGCTTTTTATCACAGGAAAAGAAATCAGCCCTCGACAACTTAACCGGCAGAAAAAGATTTTTTTGAAAAAATCCCTAAGCCCCGGGGTCACAATTTCTTCAAGAATCTGACTGTCGGCCATTCACTCAAAAATGGTGCCAAACGGTTGCAAATGCTCCCCTGAGAGGTTTGGCGGTCGAAACAGAAGGCTTTTTATCACAGGAAAAGAAATCAGCCCTCGACAACTTAACCGGCAGAAAAAGATTTTTTTGAAAAAATCCCTAAGCCCCGGGGTCACAATTTCTTCAAGAATCTGACTGTCGGCCATTCACTCAAAAATGGTGCCAAACGGTTGCAAATGCTCCCCTGAGAGGTTTGGCGGTCGAAACAGAAGGCTTTTTATCACAGGAAAAGAAATCAGCCCTCGACAACTTAACCGGCAGAAAAAGATTTTTTTGAAAAAATCCCTAAGCCCCGGGGTCACAATTTCTTCAAAAATCTGACTTTCGGCTATTCACTCAAAAATGGTGCCAAACGGTTGCAAATGCTCCCCTGAGAGGTTTGGCGGTCGAAACAGAAGGCTTTTTATCACAGGAAAAGAAATCAGCCCTTGACAACTTAACCGGCAGAAAAAGATTTTTTTGAAAAAATCCCTCAGCCCCGGGGTCACAATTTCTTCAAAAATCTGACTTTCGGCCATTCACTCAAAAATGGTGCCAAACGGTTGCAAATGCTCCCCTGAGAGGTTTGGCGGTCGAAACAGAAGGCTTTTTATCACAGGAAAAGAAATCAGCCCTCAACAACTTAAGCGGCAGAATTTTTTTTTTTTGAAAAAATCCCTAAGCCCCGGGGTCACAATTTCTTCAAAAATCTGACTTTCGGCCATTCACTCAAAAATGGTGCCAAACGGTTGCAAATGCTCCCCTGAGAGGTTTGGCGGTCGAAACAGAAGGCTTTTTATCACAGGAAAAGAAATCAGCCCTCGACAACTTAACCGGCAGAAAAAGATTTTTTTGAAAAAATCCCTAAGCCCCGGGGTCACAATTTCTTCAAGAATCTGACTTTCGGCCATTCACTCAAAAATGGTGCCAAACGGTTGCAAATGCTCCCCTGAGAGGTTTGGCGGTCGAAACAGAAGGCTTTTTATCACAGGAAAAGAAATCAGCCCTTGACAACTTAACCGGCAGAAAAAGATTTTTTTGAAAAAATCCCTCAGCCCCGGGGTCACAATTTCTTCAAAAATCTGACTTTCGGCCATTCACTCAAAAATGGTGCCAAACGGTTGCAAATGCTCCCCTGAGAGGTTTGGTGGTCGAAACAGAAGGCTTTTTATCACAGGAAAAGAAATCAGCCCTCAACAACTTAACCGGCAAAAATTTTTTTTTTTTGAAAAAATCCCTAAGCCCCGGGATCACAATTTCTTCAAAAATCTGACTTTCGGCCATTCACTCAAAATGGTGCCAAACGGTTGCAAATGCTCCCCTGAGAGGTTTGGCGGTCGAAACAGAAGGCTTTTTATCACAGGAAAAGAAATCAGGCCTCAACAACTTAAGCGGCAGAATTTTTTTTTTTTGAAAAAATCCCTAAGCCCCGGGGTCACAATTTCTTCAAAAATCTGAATTTCGGCCATTCACTCAAAAATGGTGCCAAACGGTTGCAAATGCTCCCCTGAGAGGTTTGGTGGTCGAAACAGAAGGCTTTTTATCACAGGAAAAGAAATCAGCCCTCAACAACTTAACCGGCAAAAATTTTTTTTTTTTGAAAAAATCCCTAAGCCTTGGGATCACAATTTCTTCAAAAATCTGACTTTCGGCCATTCACTCAAAATGGTGCCAAACCGTTGCAAATGCTCCCCTGAGAGGTTTGGCGGTCGAAACAGAAGGCTTTTTATCACAGGAAAAGAAATCAGGCCTCAACAACTTAACCGGCAGAATATTTTTTTTTTGAAAAAATCCCTAAGCCCCGGGGTCACAATTTCTTCAAAAATCTGACTTTCGGCCATTCACTCAAAAATGGTGCCAAACGGTTGCAAATGCTCCCCTGAGAGGTTTGGTGGTCGAAACAGAAGGCTTTTTATCACAGGAAAAGAAATCAGGCCTCAACAACTTAAGCGGCAGAATTTTTTTTTTTTGAAAAAATCGCTAAGCCCCGGGATCACAATTTCTTCAAAAATCTGACTTTCGGCCATTCACTTAAAATGGTGCCAAACGGTTGCAAATGCTCCCCTGAGAGGTTTGGCGGTCGAAACAGAAGGCTTTTTATCACAGGAAAAGAAATCAGCCCTCGACAACTTAACCGGCAGAAATTTTTTTTTTTTGAAAAAATCCCTAAGCCCCAGGGTCACAATTTCTTCAAAAATCTGACATTCGGCCATTCACTCAAAAATGGTGCCAAACGGTTGCAAATGCTCCCCTGAGAGGTTTGGCGGTCGAAACAGAAGGCTTTTTATCACAGGAAAAGAAATCAGCCCTCGACAACTTAACCGGCAGAAAAAGATTTTTTTGAAAAAATCCCTAAGCCCCGGGGTCACAATTTCTTCAAGAATCTGACTTTCGGCCATTCACTCAAAAATGTTGCCAAACGGTTGCAAATGCTCCCCTGAGAGGTTTGGCGGTCGAAACAGAAGGCTTTTTATCACAGGAAAAGAAATCAGGCCTCAACAACTTAACCGGCAGAATTTTTTTTTTTTGAAAAAATCCCTAAGCCCCGGGGTCACAATTTCTTCAAAAATCTGACTTTCGGCCATTCACTCAAAAATGGTGCCAAACGGTTGCAAATGCTCCCCTGAGAGGTTTGGTGGTCGAAACAGAAGGCTTTTTATCACAGGAAAAGAAATCAGCCCTCAACAACTTAACCGGCAAAATTTTTTTTTTTTTTGAAAAAATCCCTAAGCCCCGGGATCACAATTTCTTCAAAAATCTGACTTTCGGCCATTCACTCAAAATGGTGCCAAACGGTTGCAAATGCTCCCCTGAGAGGTTTGGCGGTCGAAACAGAAGGCTTTTTATCACAGGAAAAGAAATCAGCCCTCGACAACTTAACCGGCAGAAATTTTTTTTTTTGAAAAAATCCCTAAGCCCCGGGGTCACAATTTCTTCAAGAATCTGACTGTCGGCCATTCACTCAAAAATGGTGCCAAACGGTTGCAAATGCTCCCCTGAGAGGTTTGGCGGTCGAAACAGAAGGCTTTTTATCACAGGAAAAGAAATCAGCCCTCGACAACTTAACCGGCAGAAAAAGATTTTTTTGAAAAAATCCCTAAGCCCCGGGGTCACAATTTCTTCAAAAATCTGACTTTCGGCCATTCACTCAAAAATGGTGCCAAACGGTTGCAAATGCTCCCCTGAGAGGTTTGGCGGTCGAAACAGAAGGCTTTTTATCACAGGAAAAGAAATCAGCCCTTGACAACTTAACCGGCAGAAAAAGATTTTTTTGAAAAAATCCCTCAGCCCCGGGGTCACAATTTCTTCAAAAATCTGACTTTCGGCCATTCACTCAAAAATGGTGCCAAACGGTTGCAAATGCTCCCCTGAGAGGTTTGGCGGTCGAAACAGAAGGCTTTTTATCACAGGAAAAGAAATCAGCCCTCAACAACTTAAGCGGCAGAATTTTTTTTTTTTGAAAAAATCCCTAAGCCCCGGGGTCACAATTTCTTCAAAAATCTGACTTTCGGCCATTCACTCAAAAATGGTGCCAAACGGTTGCAAATGCTCCCCTGAGAGGTTTGGCGGTCGAAACAGAAGGCTTTTTATCACAGGAAAAGAAATCAGCCCTCGACAACTTAACCGGCAGAAAAAGATTTTTTTGAAAAAATCCCTAAGCCCCGGGGTCACAATTTCTTCAAGAATCTGACTTTCGGCCATTCACTCAAAAATGGTGCCAAACGGTTGCAAATGATCCCCTGAGAGGTTTGGCGGTCGAAACAGAAGGCTTTTTATCACAGGAAAAGAAATCAGGCCTCAACAACTTAACCGGCAGAATTTTTTTTTTTTGAAAAAATCCCTAAGCCCCGGGGTCACAATTTCTTCAAAAATCTGACTTTCGGCCATTCACTCAAAAATGGTGCCAAACGGTTGCAAATGCTCCCCTGAGAGGTTTGGTGGTCGAAACAGAAGGCTTTTTATCACAGGAAAAGAAATCAGCCCTCAACAACTTAACCGGCAAAAATTTTTTTTTTTTGAAAAAATCCCTAAGCCCCGGGATCACAATTTCTTCAAAAATCTGACTTTCGGCCATTCACTCAAAATGGTGCCAAACCGTTGCAAATGCTCCCCTGAGAGGTTTGGCGGTCGAAACAGAAGGCTTTTTATCACAGGAAAAGAAATCAGGCCTCAACAACTTAACCGGCAGAATATTTTTTTTTTGAAAAAATCCCTAAGCCCCGGGGTCACAATTTCTTCAAAAATCTGACTTTCGGCCATTCACTCAAAAATGGTGCCAAACGGTTGCAAATGCTCCCCTGAGAGGTTTGGTGGTCGAAACAGAAGGCTTTTTATCACAGGAAAAGAAATCAGCCCTCAACAACTTAACCGGCAAATTTTTTTTTTTTTTGAAAAAATCGCTAAGCCCCGGGATCACAATTTCTTCAAAAATCTGACTTTCGGCCATTCACTTAAAATGGTGCCAAACGGTTGCAAATGCTCCCCTGAGAGGTTTGGCGGTCGAAACAGAAGGCTTTTTATCACAGGAAAAGAAATCAGCCCTCGACAACTTAACCGGCAGAAATTTTTTTTTTTTAAAAAAATCCCTAAGCCCCGGGGTCACAATTTCTTCAAAAATCTGACATTCGGCCATTCACTCAAAAATGGTGCCAAACGGTTGCAAATGCTCCCCTGAGAGGTTTGGCGGTCGAAACAGAAGGCTTTTTATCACAGGAAAAGAAATCAGCCCTCGACAACTTAACCGGCAGAAAAAGATTTTTTTGAAAAAATCCCAAACCGGGGTCACAATTTCTTCAAGAATCTGACTTTCGGCCATTCACTCAAAAATGTTGCCAAACGGTTGCAAATGCTCCCCTGAGAGGTTTGGCGGTCGAAACAGAAGGCTTTTTATCACAGGAAAAGAAATCAGGCCTCAACAACTTAACCGGCAGAATTTTTTTTTTTTGAAAAAATCCCTAAGCCCCGGGGTCACAATTTCTTCAAAAATCTGACTTTCGGCCATTCACTCAAAAATGGTGCCAAACGGTTGCAAATGCTCCCCTGAGAGGTTTGGTGGTCGAAACAGAAGGCTTTTTATCACAGGAAAAGAAATCAGCCCTCAACAACTTAACCGGCAAAATTTTTTTTTTTTTTGAAAAAATCCCTAAGCCCCGGGATCACAATTTCTTCAAAAATCTGACTTTCGGCCATTCACTCAAAATGGTGCCAAACGGTTGCAAATGCTCCCCTGAGAGGTTTGGCGGTCGAAACAGAAGGCTTTTTATCACAGGAAAAGAAATCAGCCCTCGACAACTTAACCGGCAGAAATTTTTTTTTTTGAAAAAATCCCTAAGCCCCGGGGTCACAATTTCTTCAAGAATCTGACTGTCGGCCATTCACTCAAAAATGGTGCCAAACGGTTGCAAATGCTCCCCTGAGAGGTTTGGCGGTCGAAACAGAAGGCTTTTTATCACAGGAAAAGAAATCAGCCCTCGACAACTTAACCGGCAGAAAAAGATTTTTTTGAAAAAATCCCTAAGCCCCGGGGTCACAATTTCTTCAAAAATCTGACTTTCGGCCATTCACTCAAAAATGGTGCCAAACGGTTGCAAATGCTCCCCTGAGAGGTTTGGCGGTCGAAACAGAAGGCTTTTTATCACAGGAAAAGAAATCAGCCCTTGACAACTTAACCGGCAGAAAAAGATTTTTTTGAAAAAATCCCTCAGCCCCGGGGTCACAATTTCTTCAAAAATCTGACTTTCGGCCATTCACTCAAAAATGGTGCCAAACGGTTGCAAATGCTCCCCTGAGAGGTTTGGCGGTCGAAACAGAAGGCTTTTTATCACAGGAAAAGAAATCAGCCCTCAACAACTTAAGCGGCAGAATTTTTTTTTTTTTTGAAAAAATCCCTAAGCCCCGGGGTCACAATTTCTTCAAAAATCTGACTTTCGGCCATTCACTCAAAAATGGTGGCAAACGGTTGCAAATGCTCCCCTGAGAGGTTTGGCGGTCGAAACAGAAGGCTTTTTATCACAGGAAAAGAAATCAGCCCTCGACAACTTAACCGGCAGAAAAAGATTTTTTTGAAAAAATCCCTAAGCCCCGGGGTCACAATTTCTTCAAGAATCTGACTTTCGGCCATTCACTCAAAAATGGTGCCAAACGGTTGCAAATGCTCCCCTGAGAGGTTTGGCGGTCGAAACAGAAGGCTTTTTATCACAGGAAAAGAAATCAGGCCTCAACAACTTAACCGGCAGAATTTTTTTTTTTTTTAAAAAATCCCTAAGCCCCGGGGTCACAATTTCTTCAAAAATCTGACTTTCGGCCATTCACTCAAAAATGGTGCCAAACGGTTGCAAATGCTCCCCTGAGAGGTTTGGTGGTCGAAACAGAAGGCTTTTTATCACAGGAAAAGAAATCAGCCCTCAACAACTTAACCGGCAAAATTTTTTTTTTTTTTTAAAAATCCCTAAGCCCCGGGATCACAATTTCTTCAAAAATCTGACTTTCGGCCATTCACTCAAAATGGTGCCAAACGGTTGCAAATGCTCCCCTGAGAGGTTTGGCGGTCGAAACAGAAGGCTTTTTATCACAGGAAAAGAAATCAGCCCTCGACAACTTAACCGGCAGAATTTTTTTTTTTGAAAAAATCCCTAAGCCCCGGGGTCACAATTTCTTCAAAAATCTGACTTTCGGCCATTCACTCAAAAATGGTGCCAAACGGTTGCAAATGCTCCCCTGAGAGGTTTGGCGGTCGAAACAGAAGGCTTTTTATCACAGGAAAAGAAATCAGCCCTCGACAACTTAACCGGCAGAAAAAGATTTTTTTGAAAAAATCCCTAAGCCCCGGGGTCACAATTTCTTCAAGAATCTGACTGTCGGCCATTCACTCAAAAATGGTGCCAAACGGTTGCAAATGCTCCCCTGAGAGGTTTGGCGGTCGAAACAGAAGGCTTTTTATCACAGGAAAAGAAATCAGCCCTCGACAACTTAACCGGCAGAAAAAGATTTTTTTGAAAAAATCCCTAAGCCCCGGGGTCACAATTTCTTCAAGAATCTGACTGTCGGCCATTCACTCAAAAATGGTGCCAAACGGTTGCAAATGCTCCCCTGAGAGGTTTGGTGGTCGAAACAGAAGGCTTTTTATCACAGGAAAAGAAATCAGCCCTCGACAACTTAACCGGCAGAAAAAGATTTTTTTGAAAAAATCCCTAAGCCCCGGGGTCACAATTTCTTCAAAAATCTGACTTTCGGCTATTCACTCAAAAATGGTGCCAAACGGTTGCAAATGCTCCCCTGAGAGGTTTGGCGGTCGAAACAGAAGGCTTTTTATCACAGGAAAAGAAATCAGCCCTTGACAACTTAACCGGCAGAAAAAGATTTTTTTGAAAAAATCCCTCAGCCCCTGGGTCACAATTTCTTCAAAAATCTGACTTTCGGCCATTCACTCAAAAATGGTGCCAAACGGTTGCAAATGCTCCCCTGAGAGGTTTGGCGGTCGAAACAGAAGGCTTTTTATCACAGGAAAAGAAATCAGCCCTCAACAACTTAAGCGGCAGAATTTTTTTTTTTTGAAAAAATCCCTAAGCCCCGGGGTCACAATTTCTTCAAAAATCTGACTTTCGGCCATTCACTCAAAAATGGTGCCAAACGGTTGCAAATGCTCCCCTGAGAGGTTTGGCGGTCGAAACAGAAGGCTTTTTATCACAGGAAAAGAAATCAGCCCTCGACAACTTAACCGGCAGAAAAAGATTTTTTTGAAAAAATCCCTAAGCCCCGGGGTCACAATTTCTTCAAGAATCTGACTTTCGGCCATTCACTCAAAAATGGTGCCAAACGGTTGCAAATGCTCCCCTGAGAGGTTTGGCGGTCGAAACAGAAGGCTTTTTATCACAGGAAAAGAAATCAGGCCTCAACAACTTAACCGGCAGAATTTTTTTTTTTTGAAAAAATCCCTAAGCCCCGGGATCACAATTTCTTCAAAAATCTGACTTTCGGCCATTCACTCAAAATGGTGCCAAACGGTTGCAAATGCTCCCCTGAGAGCTTTGGCGGTCGAAACAAAAGGCTTTTTATCACAGGAAAAGAAATCAGCCCTCAACAACTTAAGCGGCAGAATTTTTTTTTTTTGAAAAAATCCCTAAGCCCCGGGGTCACAATTTCTTCAAAAATCTGACTTTCGGCCATTCACTCAAAATGGTGCCAAACGGTTGCAAATGCTCCCCTGAGAGGTTTGGCGGTCGAAACAGAAGGCTTTTTATCACAGGAAAAGAAATCAGCCCTCGACAACTTAACCGGCAGAAATTTTTTTTTTTGAAAAAATCCCTAAGCCCCGGGGTCACAATTTCTTCAAGAATCTGACTGTCGGCCATTCACTCAAAAATGGTGCCAAACGGTTGCAAATGCTCCCCTGAGAGGTTTGGCGGTCGAAACAGAAGGCTTTTTATCACAGGAAAAGAAATCAGCCCTCGACAACTTAACCGGCAGAAAAAGATTTTTTTGAAAAAATCCCTAAGCCCCGGGGTCACAATTTCTTCAAAAATCTGACTTTCGGCCATTCACTCAAAAATGGTGCCAAACGGTTGCAAATGCTCCCCTGAGAGGTTTGGCGGTCGAAACAGAAGGCTTTTTATCACAGGAAAAGAAATCAGCCCTTGACAACTTAACCGGCAGAAAAAGATTTTTTTGAAAAAATCCCTCAGCCCCGGGGTCACAATTTCTTCAAAAATCTGACTTTCGGCCATTCACTCAAAAATGGTGCCAAACGGTTGCAAATGCTCCCCTGAGAGGTTTGGCGGTCGAAACAGAAGGCTTTTTATCACAGGAAAAGAAATCAGCCCTCAACAACTTAAGCGGCAGAATTTTTTTTTTTTGAAAAAATCCCTAAGCCCCGGGGTCACAATTTCTTCAAAAATCTGACTTTCGGCCATTCACTCAAAAATGGTGCCAAACGGTTGCAAATGCTCCCCTGAGAGGTTTGGCGGTCGAAACAGAAGGCTTTTTATCACAGGAAAAGAAATCAGCCCTCGACAACTTAACCGGCAGAAAAAGATTTTTTTGAAAAAATCCCTAAGCCCCGGGGTCACAATTTCTTCAAGAATCTGACTTTCGGCCATTCACTCAAAAATGGTGCCAAACGGTTGCAAATGATCCCCTGAGAGGTTTGGCGGTCGAAACAGAAGGCTTTTTATCACAGGAAAAGAAATCAGGCCTCAACAACTTAACCGGCAGAATTTTTTTTTTTTGAAAAAATCCCTAAGCCCCGGGGTCACAATTTCTTCAAAAATCTGACTTTCGGCCATTCACTCAAAAATGGTGCCAAACGGTTGCAAATGCTCCCCTGAGAGGTTTGGTGGTCGAAACAGAAGGCTTTTTATCACAGGAAAAGAAATCAGCCCTCAACAACTTAACCGGCAAAAATTTTTTTTTTTTGAAAAAATCCCTAAGCCCCGGGATCACAATTTCTTCAAAAATCTGACTTTCGGCCATTCACTCAAAATGGTGCCAAACCGTTGCAAATGCTCCCCTGAGAGGTTTGGCGGTCGAAACAGAAGGCTTTTTATCACAGGAAAAGAAATCAGGCCTCAACAACTTAACCGGCAGAATATTTTTTTTTTGAAAAAATCCCTAAGCCCCGGGGTCACAATTTCTTCAAAAATCTGACTTTCGGCCATTCACTCAAAAATGGTGCCAAACGGTTGCAAATGCTCCCCTGAGAGGTTTGGTGGTCGAAACAGAAGGCTTTTTATCACAGGAAAAGAAATCAGCCCTCAACAACTTAACCGGCAAATTTTTTTTTTTTTTGAAAAAATCGCTAAGCCCCGGGATCACAATTTCTTCAAAAATCTGACTTTCGGCCATTCACTTAAAATGGTGCCAAACGGTTGCAAATGCTCCCCTGAGAGGTTTGGCGGTCGAAACAGAAGGCTTTTTATCACAGGAAAAGAAATCAGCCCTCGACAACTTAACCGGCAGAAATTTTTTTTTTTTAAAAAAATCCCTAAGCCCCGGGGTCACAATTTCTTCAAAAATCTGACATTCGGCCATTCACTCAAAAATGGTGCCAAACGGTTGCAAATGCTCCCCTGAGAGGTTTGGCGGTCGAAACAGAAGGCTTTTTATCACAGGAAAAGAAATCAGCCCTCGACAACTTAACCGGCAGAAAAAGATTTTTTTGAAAAAATCCCTAAGCCCCGGGGTCACAATTTCTTCAAGAATCTGACTTTCGGCCATTCACTCAAAAATGTTGCCAAACGGTTGCAAATGCTCCCCTGAGAGGTTTGGCGGTCGAAACAGAAGGCTTTTTATCACAGGAAAAGAAATCAGGCCTCAACAACTTAACCGGCAGAATTTTTTTTTTTTGAAAAAATCCCTAAGCCCCGGGGTCACAATTTCTTCAAAAATCTGACTTTCGGCCATTCACTCAAAAATGGTGCCAAACGGTTGCAAATGCTCCCCTGAGAGGTTTGGTGGTCGAAACAGAAGGCTTTTTATCACAGGAAAAGAAATCAGCCCTCAACAACTTAACCGGCAAAATTTTTTTTTTTTTTGAAAAAATCCCTAAGCCCCGGGATCACAATTTCTTCAAAAATCTGACTTTCGGCCATTCACTCAAAATGGTGCCAAACGGTTGCAAATGCTCCCCTGAGAGGTTTGGCGGTCGAAACAGAAGGCTTTTTATCACAGGAAAAGAAATCAGCCCTCGACAACTTAACCGGCAGAAATTTTTTTTTTTGAAAAAATCCCTAAGCCCCGGGGTCACAATTTCTTCAAGAATCTGACTGTCGGCCATTCACTCAAAAATGGTGCCAAACGGTTGCAAATGCTCCCCTGAGAGGTTTGGCGGTCGAAACAGAAGGCTTTTTATCACAGGAAAAGAAATCAGCCCTCGACAACTTAACCGGCAGAAAAAGATTTTTTTGAAAAAATCCCTAAGCCCCGGGGTCACAATTTCTTCAAAAATCTGACTTTCGGCCATTCACTCAAAAATGGTGCCAAACGGTTGCAAATGCTCCCCTGAGAGGTTTGGCGGTCGAAACAGAAGGCTTTTTATCACAGGAAAAGAAATCAGCCCTTGACAACTTAACCGGCAGAAAAAGATTTTTTTGAAAAAATCCCTCAGCCCCGGGGTCACAATTTCTTCAAAAATCTGACTTTCGGCCATTCACTCAAAAATGGTGCCAAACGGTTGCAAATGCTCCCCTGAGAGGTTTGGCGGTCGAAACAGAAGGCTTTTTATCACAGGAAAAGAAATCAGCCCTCAACAACTTAAGCGGCAGAATTTTTTTTTTTTTGAAAAAATCCCTAAGCCCCGGGGTCACAATTTCTTCAAAAATCTGACTTTCGGCCATTCACTCAAAAATGGTGGCAAACGGTTGCAAATGCTCCCCTGAGAGGTTTGGCGGTCGAAACAGAAGGCTTTTTATCACAGGAAAAGAAATCAGCCCTCGACAACTTAACCGGCAGAAAAAGATTTTTTTGAAAAAATCCCTAAGCCCCGGGGTCACAATTTCTTCAAGAATCTGACTTTCGGCCATTCACTCAAAAATGGTGCCAAACGGTTGCAAATGCTCCCCTGAGAGGTTTGGCGGTCGAAACAGAAGGCTTTTTATCACAGGAAAAGAAATCAGGCCTCAACAACTTAACCGGCAGAATTTTTTTTTTTTTGAAAAAATCCCTAAGCCCCGGGGTCACAATTTCTTCAAAAATCTGACTTTCGGCCATTCACTCAAAAATGGTGCCAAACGGTTGCAAATGCTCCCCTGAGAGGTTTGGTGGTCGAAACAGAAGGCTTTTTATCACAGGAAAAGAAATCAGCCCTCAACAACTTAACCGGCAAAATTTTTTTTTTTTTTTAAAAATCCCTAAGCCCCGGGATCACAATTTCTTCAAAAATCTGACTTTCGGCCATTCACTCAAAATGGTGCCAAACGGTTGCAAATGCTCCCCTGAGAGGTTTGGCGGTCGAAACAGAAGGCTTTTTATCACAGGAAAAGAAATCAGCCCTCGACAACTTAACCGGCAGAATTTTTTTTTTTGAAAAAATCCCTAAGCCCCGGGGTCACAATTTCTTCAAAAATCTGACTTTCGGCCATTCACTCAAAAATGGTGCCAAACGGTTGCAAATGCTCCCCTGAGAGGTTTGGCGGTCGAAACAGAAGGCTTTTTATCACAGGAAAAGAAATCAGCCCTCGACAACTTAACCGGCAGAAAAAGATTTTTTTGAAAAAATCCCTAAGCCCCGGGGTCACAATTTCTTCAAGAATCTGACTGTCGGCCATTCACTCAAAAATGGTGCCAAACGGTTGCAAATGCTCCCCTGAGAGGTTTGGCGGTCGAAACAGAAGGCTTTTTATCACAGGAAAAGAAATCAGCCCTCGACAACTTAACCGGCAGAAAAAGATTTTTTTGAAAAAATCCCTAAGCCCCGGGGTCACAATTTCTTCAAGAATCTGACTGTCGGCCATTCACTCAAAAATGGTGCCAAACGGTTGCAAATGCTCCCCTGAGAGGTTTGGTGGTCGAAACAGAAGGCTTTTTATCACAGGAAAAGAAATCAGCCCTCGACAACTTAACCGGCAGAAAAAGATTTTTTTGAAAAAATCCCTAAGCCCCGGGGTCACAATTTCTTCAAAAATCTGACTTTCGGCTATTCACTCAAAAATGGTGCCAAACGGTTGCAAATGCTCCCCTGAGAGGTTTGGCGGTCGAAACAGAAGGCTTTTTATCACAGGAAAAGAAATCAGCCCTTGACAACTTAACCGGCAGAAAAAGATTTTTTTGAAAAAATCCCTCAGCCCCTGGGTCACAATTTCTTCAAAAATCTGACTTTCGGCCATTCACTCAAAAATGGTGCCAAACGGTTGCAAATGCTCCCCTGAGAGGTTTGGCGGTCGAAACAGAAGGCTTTTTATCACAGGAAAAGAAATCAGCCCTCAACAACTTAAGCGGCAGAATTTTTTTTTTTTGAAAAAATCCCTAAGCCCCGGGGTCACAATTTCTTCAAAAATCTGACTTTCGGCCATTCACTCAAAAATGGTGCCAAACGGTTGCAAATGCTCCCCTGAGAGGTTTGGCGGTCGAAACAGAAGGCTTTTTATCACAGGAAAAGAAATCAGCCCTCGACAACTTAACCGGCAGAAAAAGATTTTTTTGAAAAAATCCCTAAGCCCCGGGGTCACAATTTCTTCAAGAATCTGACTTTCGGCCATTCACTCAAAAATGGTGCCAAACGGTTGCAAATGCTCCCCTGAGAGGTTTGGCGGTCGAAACAGAAGGCTTTTTATCACAGGAAAAGAAATCAGGCCTCAACAACTTAACCGGCAGAATTTTTTTTTTTTGAAAAAATCCCTAAGCCCCGGGATCACAATTTCTTCAAAAATCTGACTTTCGGCCATTCACTCAAAATGGTGCCAAACGGTTGCAAATGCTCCCCTGAGAGCTTTGGCGGTCGAAACAAAAGGCTTTTTATCACAGGAAAAGAAATCAGCCCTCAACAACTTAAGCGGCAGAATTTTTTTTTTTTGAAAAAATCCCTAAGCCCCGGGGTCACAATTTCTTCAAAAATCTGACTTTCGGCCATTCACTCAAAAATGGTGCCAAACGGTTGCAAATGCTCCCCTGAGAGGTTTGGCGGTCGAAACAGAAGGCTTTTTATCACAGGAAAAGAAATCAGCCCTCAACAACTTAAGCGGCAGAATTTTTTTTTTTTGAAAAAATCCCTAAGCCCCGGGGTCACAATTTCTTCAAAAATCTGACTTTCGGCCATTCACTCAAAAATGGTGCCAAACGGTTGCAAATGCTCCCCTGAGAGGTTTGGCGGTCGAAACAGAAGGCTTTTTATCACAGGAAAAGAAATCAGCCCTCGACAACTTAACCGGCAGAAAAAGATTTTTTTGAAAAAATCCCTAAGCCCCGGGGTCACAATTTCTTCAAGAATCTGACTTTCGGCCATTCACTCAAAAATGGTGCCAAACGGTTGCAAATGATCCCCTGAGAGGTTTGGCGGTCGAAACAGAAGGCTTTTTATCACAGGAAAAGAAATCAGGCCTCAACAACTTAACCGGCAGAATTTTTTTTTTTTTGAAAAAATCCCTAAGCCCCGGGGTCACAATTTCTTCAAAAATCTGACTTTCGGCCATTCACTCAAAAATGGTGCCAAACGGTTGCAAACGCTCCCCTGAGAGGTTTGGCGGTCGAAACAGAAGGCTTTTTATCACAGGAAAAGAAATCAGGCCTCAACAACTTAACCGGCAGAATATTTTTTTTTTGAAAAAATCCCTAAGCCCCGGGGTCACAAGTTCTTCAAAAATCTGACTTTCGGCCATTCACTCAAAAATGGTGCCAAACGGTTGCAAATGCTCCCCTGAGAGGTTTGGTGGTCGAAACAGAAGGCTTTTTATCACAGGAAAAGAAATCAGCCCTCAACAACTTAACCGGCAAATTTTTTTTTTTTTTGAAAAAATCCCTAAGCCCCGGGATCACAATTTCTTCAAAAATCTGACTTTCGGCCATTCACTTAAAATGGTGCCAAACGGTTGCAAATGCTCCCCTGAGAGGTTTGGCGGTCGAAACAGAAGGCTTTTTATCACAGGAAAAGAAATCAGCCCTCGACAACTTAACCGGCAGAAATTTTTTTTTTTGAAAAAATCCCTAAGCCCCGGGGTCACAATTTCTTCAAAAATCTGACATTCGGCCATTCACTCAAAAATGGTGCCAAACGGTTGCAAATGCTCCCCTGAGAGGTTTGGCGGTCGAAACAGAAGGCTTTTTATCACAGGAAAAGAAATCAGCCCTCGACAACTTAACCGGCAGAAAAAGATTTTTTTGAAAAAATCCCTAAGCCCCGGGGTCACAATTTCTTCAAGAATCTGACTTTCGGCCATTCACTCAAAAATGTTGCCAAACGGTTGCAAATGCTCCCCTGAGAGGTTTGGCGGTCGAAACAGAAGGCTTTTTATCACAGGAAAAGAAATCAGGCCTCAACAACTTAACCGGCAGAATTTTTTTTTTTTGAAAAAATCCCTAAGCCCCGGGGTCACAATTTCTTCAAAAATCTGACTTTCGGCCATTCACTCAAAAATGGTGCCAAACGGTTGCAAATGCTCCCCTGAGAGGTTTGGTGGTCGAAACAGAAGGCTTTTTATCACAGGAAAAGAAATCAGCCCTCAACAACTTAACCGGCAAATTTTTTTTTTTTTTTGAAAAAATCCCTAAGCCCCGGAATCACAATTTCTTCAAAAATCTGACTTTCGGCCATTCACTCAAAATGGTGCCAAACGGTTGCAAATGCTCCCCTGAGAGGTTTGGCGGTCGAAACAGAAGGCTTTTTATCACAGGAAAAGAAATCAGCCCTCGACAACTTAACCGGCAGAAATTTTTTTTTTTGAAAAAATCCCTAAGCCCCGGGGTCACAATTTCTTCAAAAATCTGACATTCGGCCATTCACTCAAAAATGGTGCCAAACGGTTGCAAATGCTCCCCTGAGAGGTTTGGCGGTCGAAATAGAAGGCTTTTTATCACAGGAAAAGAAATCAGCCCTCAACAACTTAACCGGCAGAATTTTTTTTTTTTGAAAAAATCCCTAAGCCCCGGGGTCACAATTTCTTCAAAAATCTGACTTTCGGCCATTCACTCAAAAATGGTGCCAAACGGTTGCAAATGCTCCCCTGAGAGGTTTGGCGGTCGAAACAGAAGGCTTTTTATCACAGGAAAAGAAATCAGCCCTCGACAACTTAATCGGCAGAAAAAGATTTTTTTGAAAAAATCCCTAAGCCCCGGGGTCACAATTTCATCAAAAATCTGACTTTCGGCCATTCACTCAAAAATGGTGCCAAACCGTTGCAAATGCTGCCCTGAGAGTTTTGGCGGTCGAAACAGAAGGCTTTTTATCAGAGGAAAAGAAATCAGCCCTCGACAACTTAACCGGCAGAATTATTTTTTTTTGAAAAAATCCCTAAGCCCCGGGGTCACAATTTCTTCAAAAATCTGACTTTCGGCCATTCACTCAAAAATGGTGCCAAACGGTTGCAAATGCTCCCCTGAGAGGTTTGGCGGTCGAAACAGAAGGCTTTTTATCACAGGAAAAGAAATCAGCCCTCGACAACTTAACCGGCAGAATTATTTTTTTTAAAAAAAATCCCTAAGCCCCGGGATCACAATTTCTTCAAAAATCTGACTTTCGGCCATTCACTCAAAAATGGTGCCAAACCGTTGCAAATGCTGCCCTGACAGGTTTGGCGGTCGAAACAGAAGGCTTTTTATCACAGGAAAAGAAATCAGCCCTCGACAACTTAACCGGCAGAATTATTTTTTTTTAAAAAAATCCCTAAGCCCCGGGGTCACAATTTCTTCAAAAATCTGACTTTCGGCCATTCACTCAAAAATGGTGCCAAACGGTTGCAAATGCTCCCCTGAGAGGTTTGGCGGTCGAAACAGAAGGCTTTTTATCACAGGAAAAGAAATCAGCCCTCAACAACTTAACCGGCAGAATTTTTTTTTTTTGAAAAAATCCCTAAGCCCCGGGATCACAATTTCTTCAAAAATCTTATTTTCGGACATTCACTCAGAAATGGTGCCAAACGGTTGCAAATGCTCCCCTGAGAGGTTTGGCGGTCGAAACAGAAGGCTTTTTATCACAGGAAAAGAAATCAGCCCTCGACAACTTAACCGGCAGAAAAAGATTTTTTTGAAAAAATCCCTAAGCCCCGGGGTCACAATTTCTTCAAGAATCTGACTTTCGGCCATTCACTCAAAAATGGTGCCAACCGGTTGCAAATGCTCCCCTGAGAGGTTTGGCGGTCGAAACAGAAGGCTTTTTATCACAGGAAAAGAAATCAGCCCTCGACAACTTAACAGGCAGAAAAAGATTTTTTTGAAAAAATCCCTAAGCCCCGGGGTCACAATTTCATCAAAAATCTGACTTTCGGCCATTCACTCAAAAATGGTGCCAAACCGTTGCAAATGCTGCCCTGAGAGTTTTGGCGGTCGAAACAGAAGGCTTTTTATCAGAGGAAAAGAAATCAGCCCTCGACAACTTAACCGGCAGAATTATTTTTTTTTGAAAAAATCCCTAAGCCCCGGGGTCACAATTTCTTCAAAAATCTGACTTTCGGCCATTCACTCAAAAATGGTGCCAAACGGTTGCAAATGCTCCCCTGAGAGGTTTGGCGGTCGAAACAGAAGGCTTTTTATCACAGGAAAAGAAATCAGCCCTCGACAACTTAACCGGCAGAAAAAGATTTTTTTGAAAAAATCCCTAAGCCCCGGGGTCACAATTTCATCAAAAATCTGACTTTCGGCCATTCACTCAAAAATGGTGCCAAACCGTTGCAAATGCTGCCCTGACAGGTTTGGCGGTCGAAACAGAAGGCTTTTTATCACAGGAAAAGAAATCAGCCCTCGACAACTTAACCGGCAGAATTATTTTTTTTTGAAAAAATCCCTAAGCCCCGGGGTCACAATTTCTTCAAAAATCTGACTTTCGGCCATTCACTCAAAAATGGTGCCAAACGGTTGCAAATGCTCCACTGAGAGGTTTGGCGGTCGAAACAGAAGGCTTTTTATCACAGGAAAAGAAATCAGCCCTCGACAACTTAACCGGCAGAAAAAGATTTTTTTGAAAAAATCCCTAAGCCCCGGGGTCACAATTTCTTCAAAAATCTGACTTTCGACCATTCACTCAAAAATGGTGCCAAACGGTTGCAAATGCTCCCCTGAGAGGTTTGGCGGTCGAAATAGAAGGCTTTTTATCACAGGAAAAGAAATCAGCCCTCATCATCTTAACCGGTAGAAATTTTTTTTTTTTTGAAAAAATCCCTAAGCCCCGGGGTCACAATTTCTTCAAAAATCTGACTTTCGGCCATTCACTCAAAAATGGTGCCAAACGGTTGCAAATGCTCCCCTGAGAGGTTTGGCGGTCGAAACAGAAGGCTTTTTATCACAGGAAAAGAAATCAGCCCTCCACAACTTAACCGGCAGAAAAAGATTTTTTTGAAAAAATCCCTAAGCCCCGGGGTCACAATTTCTTCAAAAATCTGACTTTCCGCCATTCACTCAAAAATGGTGCCAAAGAGTTGCAAATGCTCCCCTGAGAGCTTTGGCGGTCGAAACAAAAGGCTTTTTATCACAGGAAAAGAAATCAGCCCTCGAGAACTTAACCGGCAGAAAAAGATATTTTTGAAAAAATCCCTAAGCCCCGGGGTCACAATTTCTTCAAAAATCTGACTTTCGGCCATTCACTCAAAAATGGTGCCAAACGGTTGCAAATGCTCTCCTGAGAGGTTTGGCGGTCGAAACAGAAGGCTTTTTATCACAGGAAAAGAAATCAGCCCTCGACAACTTAACCGGCAGAATTTTTTTTTTTTTTGAAAAAATCCCTAAGCCCCGGGGTCACAATTTCTTCAAAAATCTGACTTTCGGCCATTCACTCAAAAATGGTGCCAAACGGTTGCAAATGCTCCCCTGAGAGGTTTGGTGGTCGAAACAAAAGGCTTTTTATCACAGGAAAAGAAATCAGCCCTCGACAACTTAACCGGCAGAAAAAGATTTTTTTGAAAAAATCCCTAAGCCCCGGGGTCACAATTTCTTCAAAAATCTGACTTTCGGCCATTCACTCAAAAATGGTGCCAAACGGTTGCAAATGCTCCCCTGAGAGGTTTGGCGATCGAAACAGAAGGCTTTTTATCACAGGAAAAGAAATCAGCCCTCGACAACTTAACCGGCAGAATTTTTTTTTTTTTTGAAAAAATCCCTAAGCCCCGGGGTCACAATTTCTTCAAAAATCTGACTTTCGGCCATTCATTCAAAAATGGTGCCAAACGGTTGCAAATGCTCCCCTGAGAGGTTTGGCGGTCGAAACAGAAGGCTTTTTATCACAGGAAAAGAAATCAGCCCTCAACAACTTAACCGGCAGAAATTTTTTTTTTGAAAAAATCCCTAAGCCACGGGATCACAATTTCTTCAAAAATCTGACTTTCGGCCATTCACTCAGAAATGGTGCCAAAGGGTTGCAAGTGCTCCCCTGAGAGGTTTGGCGGTCGAAACAGAAGGCTTTTTATCACAGGAAAAGTAATCAGCCCTCGACAACTTAACCGGCAGAAAAAGATTTTTTTGAAAAAATCCCTAAGCCCCGGGGTCACAATTTCTTCAAAAATCTGAGTTTCGGCCATTCACTCAAAAATGGTGCCAAACGGTTGCAAATGCTTCCCTGAGAGGTTTGGCGGTCGAAACAGAAGGCTTTTTATCACAGGAAAAGAAATCAGCCCTCAACAACTTAACCGGCAGAAAAAGATTTTTTTGAAAAAATCCCTAAGCCCCGGGGTCACAATTTCTTCAAAAATCTGACTTTCGGCCATTCACTCAAAAATGGTGTCAAACGGTTGCAAATTCTCCCTTGAGAGGTTTGGCGGTCAAAACAGAAGGCTTTTTATCACAGGAAAAGAAATCAGCCCTCGACAACTTAACCGGCAGAATTTTATTTTTGAAAAAATCCCTAAGCCCCGGGGTCACAATTTCTTCAAAAATCTGACTTTCGGCCATTCACTCAAAAATGGTGCCAAACGGTTGCAAATGCTCCCCTGAGAGGTTTGGCGTTCGAAACAGAAGGCTTTTTAACACAGGAAAAGAAATCAGCCCTCGACAACTTAACCGGCAGAATTTTTTTTTTTAAAAAAAATCCCTAAGCCCCGGGGTCACAATTTATTCAAAAATCTGACTTTCGGCCATTCACTCAAAAATGGTGCCAAACGGTTGCAAATGCTCCCCTGAGAGGTTTGGCGGTCGCAACAGAAGGCTTTTTATCACAGGAAAAGAAATCAGCCCTCAACAACTTAAGCGGCAGAAATTTTTTTTTTTGAAAAAATCCCTAAGCCCCGGGGTCACAATTTCTTCAAAAATCTGACTTTCGGCCATTCACTCAAAAATGGTGCCAAACGGTTGCAAATGCTCCCCTGAGAGGTTTGGCGGTCGAAACAGAAGTCTTTTTATCACAGGAAAAGAAATCAGGCCTCAACAACTTAACCGGCAGAAAAAGATTTTTTTGAAAAAATCCCTAAGCCCCGGGGTCACAATTTCTTCAAAAATCTGACTTTCGGCCATTCACTCAAAAATGGTGTCAAACGGTTGCAAATTCTCCCTTGAGAGGTTTGGCGGTCAAAACAGAAGGCTTTTTATTACAGGAAAAGAAATCAGCCCTCGACAACTTAACCGGCAGAATTTTATTTTTGAAAAAATCCCTAAGCCCCGGGGTCACAATTTCATCAAAAATCTGACTTTCGGCCATTCACTCAAAAATGGTGCCAAACGGTTGCAAATGCTCCCCTGAGAGGTTTGGCGGTCGAAATAGAAGGCTTTTTATCACAGGAAAAGAAATCAGCCCTCATCATCTTAACCGGTAGAAATTTTTTTTTTTTTTGAAAAAATCCCTAAGCCCCGGGGTCACAATTTCTTCAAAAATCTGACTTTCGGCCATTCACTCAAACATGGTGCCAAACGGTTGCAAATGCTCCCCTGAGAGGTTTGGCGGTCGAAACAGAAGGCTTTTTATCACAGGAAAAGAAATCAGCCCTCATCATCTTAACCGGTAGAAATTTTTGTTTTTTAAAAAAAATCCCTAAGCCCCGGGGTCACAATTTCTTCAAAAATCTGACTTTCGGCCATTCACTCAAAAATGGTGCCAAACGGTTGCAAATGCTCCCCTGAGAGTTTTGGCGGTCGAAACAGAAGGCTTTTTATCACAGGAAAAGAAATCAGCCCTCCACAACTTAACCGGCAGAAAAAGATTTTTTTGAAAAAATCCCTAAGCCCCGGGGTCACAATTTCTTCAAAAATCTGACTTTCGGCCATTCACTCAAAAATGGTGCCAAAGAGTTGCAAATGCTCCCCTGAGAGCTTTGGCGGTCGAAACAAAAGGCTTTTTATCACAGGAAAAGAAATCAGCCCTCGAGAACTTAACCGGCAGAAAAAGATATTTTTGAAAAAATCCCTAAGCCCCGGGGTCACAATTTCTTCAAAAATCTGACTTTCGGCCATTCACTCAAAAATGGTGCCAAACGGTTGCAAATGCTCTCCTGAGAGGTTTGGTGGTCGAAACAAAAGGCTTTTTATCACAGGAAAAGAAATCAGCCCTCGACAACTTAACCGGCAGAAAAAGATTTTTTTGAAAAAATCCCTAAGCCCCGGGGTCACAATTTCTTCAAAAATCTGACTTTCGGCCATTCACTCAAAAATGGTGCCAAACGGTTGCAAATGCTCCCCTGAGAGGTTTGGCGATCGAAACAGAAGGCTTTTTATCACAGGAAAAGAAATCAGCCCTCGACAACTTAACCGGCAGAATTTTTTTTTTTTTTGAAAAAATCCCTAAGCCCCGGGGTCACAATTTCTTCAAAAATCTGACTTTCGGCCATTCATTCAAAAATGGTGCCAAACGGTTGCAAATGCTCCCCTGAGAGGTTTGGCGGTCGAAACAGAAGGCTTTTTATCACAGGAAAAGAAATCAGCCCTCAACAACTTAACCGGCAGAATTTTTTTTTTTGAAAAAATCCCTAAGCCCCGGGATCACAATTTCTTCAAAAATCTGACTTTCGGCCATTCACTCAGAAATGGTGCCAAACGGTTGCAAATGCTTCCCTGAGAGGTTTGGCGGTCGAAACAGAAGGCTTTTTATCACAGGAAAAGAAATCAGCCCTCAACAACTTAACCGGCAGAAAAAGATTTTTTTGAAAAAATCCCTAAGCCCCGGGGTCACAATTTCTTCAAAAATCTGACTTTCGGCCATTCACTCAAAAATGGTGTCAAACGGTTGCAAATTCTCCCTTGAGAGGTTTGGCGGTCAAAACAGAAGGCTTTTTATCACAGGAAAAGAAATCAGCCCTCGACAACTTAACCGGCAGAATTTTATTTTTGAAAAAATCCCTAAGCCCCGGGGTCACAATTTCTTCAAAAATCTGACTTTCGGCCATTCACTCAAAAATGGTGCCAAACGGTTGCAAATGCTCCCCTGAGAGGTTTGGCGTTCGAAACAGAAGGCTTTTTAACACAGGAAAAGAAATCAGCCCTCGACAACTTAACCGGCAGAATTTTTTTTTTAAAAAAAAATCCCTAAGCCCCGGGGTCACAATTTATTCAAAAATCTGACTTTCGGCCATTCACTCAAAAATGGTGCCAAACGGTTGCAAATGCTCCCCTGAGAGGTTTGGCGGTCGCAACAGAAGGCTTTTTATCACAGGAAAAGAAATCAGCCCTTGACAACTTAATCGGCAGAAAAAGATTTTTTTGAAAAAATCCCTCAGCCCCGGGGTCACAATTTCTTCAAAAATCTGAGTTTCGGCCATTCACTCAAAAATGGTGCCAAACGGTTGCAAATGCTCCCCTGAGAGGTTTGGCGGTCGAAACAGAAGGCTTTTTATCACAGGAAAAGAAATCAGGCCTCAACAACTTAACCGGCAGAAAAAGATTTTTTTGAAAAAATCCCTAAGCCCCGGGGTCACAATTTCTTCAAAAATCTGACTTTCGGCCATTCACTCAAAAATGGTGTCAAACGGTTGCAAATTCTCCCTTGAGAGGTTTGGCGGTCAAAACAGAAGGCTTTTTATCACAGGAAAAGAAATCAGCCCTCGACAACTTAACCGGCAGAATTTTATTTTTGAAAAAATCCCTAAGCCCCGGGGTCACAATTTCATCAAAAATCTGACTTTCGGCCATTCACTCAAAAATGGTGCCAAACGGTTGCAAATGCTCCCCTGAGAGGTTTGGCGGTCGAAATAGAAGGCTTTTTATCACAGGAAAAGAAATCAGCCCTCATCATCTTAACCGGTAGAAATTTTTTTTTTTTTGAAAAAATCCCTAAGCCCCGGGGTCACAATTTCTTCAAAAATCTGACTTTCGGCCATTCACTCAAACATGGTGCCAAACGGTTGCAAATGCTCCCCTGAGAGGTTTGGCGGTCGAAACAGAAGGCTTTTTATCACAGGAAAAGAAATCAGCCCTCCACAACTTAACCGGCAGAAAAAGATTTTTTTGAAAAAATCCCTAAGCCCCGGGGTCACAATTTCTTCAAAAATCTGACTTTCGGCCATTCACTCAAAAATGGTGCCAAAGAGTTGCAAATGCTCCCCTGAGAGCTTTGGCGGTCGAAACAAAAGGCTTTTTATCACAGGAAAAGAAATCAGCCCTCGAGAACTATACCGGCAGAAAAAGATTTTTTTGAAAAAATCCCTAAGCCCCGGGGTCACAATTTCTTCAAAAATCTGACTTTCGGCCATTCACTCAAAAATGGTGCCAAACGGTTGCAAATGCTCTCCTGAGAGGTTTGGCGGTCGAAACAGAAGGCTTTTTAACACAGGAAAAGAAATCAGCCCTCGACAACTTAACCGGCAGAAATTTTTTTTTTTGAAAAAATCCCTAAGCCCCGGGGTCACAATTTCTTCAAAAATCTGACTTTCGGCCATTCACTCAAAAATGGTGCCAAACGGTTGCAAATGCTCCCCTGAGAGGTTTGGCGGTCGAAACAAAAGGCTTTTTATCACAGGAAAAGAAATCAGCCCTCGACAACTTAACCGGCAGAAAAAGATTTTTTTGAAAAAATCCCTAAGCCCCGGGGTCACAATTTCTTCAAAAATCTGACTTTCGGCCATTCACTCAAAAATGGTGCCAAACGGTTGCAAATGCTCCCCTGAGAGGTTTGGCGATCGAAACAGAAGGCTTTTTATCACAGGAAAAGAAATCAGCCCTCGACAACTTAACCGGCAGATTTTTTTTTTTTTTTTGAAAAAATCCCTAAGCCCCGGGGTCACAATTTCTTCAAAAATCTGACTTTCGGCCATTCATTCAAAAATGGTGCCAAACGGTTGCAAATGCTCCCCTGAGAGGTTTGGCGGTCGAAACAGAAGGCTTTTTATCACAGGAAAAGAAATCAGCCCTCAACAACTTAACCGGCAGAAATTTTTTTTTTGAAAAAATCCCTAAGCCCCGGGATCACAATTTCTTCAAAAATCTGACTTTCGGCCATTCACTCAGAAATGGTGCCAAACGGTTGCAAGTGCTCCCCTGAGAGGTTTGGCGGACGAAACAGAAGGCTTTTTATCACAGGAAAAGTAATCAGCCCTCGACAACTTAACCGGCAGAAAAAGATTTTTTTGAAAAAATCCCTAAGCCCCGGGGTCACAATTTCTTCAAAAAACTGACTTTCGGCCATTCACTCAAAAATGGTGCCAAACGGTTGCAAATGCTTTCCTGAGAGGTTTGGCGGTCGAAACAGAAGGCTTTTTATCACAGGAAAAGAAATCAGCCCTCAACAACTTAACCGGCAGAAAAAGATTTTTTTGAAAAAATCCCTAAGCCCCGGGGTCACAATTTCTTCAAAAATCTGACTTTCGGCCATTCACTCAAAAATGGTGTCAAACGGTTGCAAATTCTCCCTTGAGAGGTTTGGCGGTCAAAACAGAAGGCTTTTTATCACAGGAAAAGAAATCAGCCCTCGACAACTTAACCGGCAGGATTTTATTTTTGAAAAAATCCCTAAGCCCCGGGGTCACAATTTCTTTAAAAATCTGACTTTCGGCCATTCACTCAAAAATGGTGCCAAACGGTTGCAAATGCTCCCCTGAGAGGTTTGGCGTTCGAAACAGAAGGCTTTTTAACACAGGAAAAGAAATCAGCCCTCGACAACTTAACCGGCAGAATTTTTTTTTTAAAAAAAAAATCCCTAAGCCCCGGGGTAACAATTTCTTCAAAAATCTGACTTTCGGCCATTCACTCAAAAATGGTGCCAAACGGTTGCATATGCTCCCCTGAGAGGTTTGGCGGTCGCAACAGAAGGCTTTTTATCACAGGAAAAGAAATCAGCCCTCGAAAACTTAACCGGCAGAAAAAGATTTGTTTGAAAAAATCCCTAAGCCCCGGGGTCACAATTTCTTCAAAAATCTGACTTTCGGCCATTCACTCAAACATGGTGCCAAACGGTTGCAAATGCTCCCCTGAGAGGTTTGGCGGTCGAAACAGAAGGCTTCTTATCACAGGAAAAGAAATCCGCCCTCGACAACTTAACCGGCAGAATTTTTTTTTTTGAAAAAATCCCTAAGCCCCGGGGTCACAATTGCATCAAAAATCTGACTTTCGGCCATTCACTCAAAAATGGTGCCAAACGGTTGCAAATGCTCCCCTGAGAGGTTTGGCGGTCGAAGCAGAAGGCTTTTTATCACAGGAAAAGAAATCAGCCCTCGACAACTTAACCGGTAGAAATTTTTTTTTTTGAAAAAATCCCTAAGCCCCGGGGTCACAATTTCTTCAAAAATCTGACTTTCGGCCATTCACTCAAAAATGGTGCCAAACGGTTGCAAATGCTCCCCTGAGAGGTTTGGCGGTCGAAATAGCAGGCTTTTTATCACAGGAAAAGAAATCAGCCCTCCACAACTTAACTGGCAGAATTTTTTTTTTCAAAAAAAACCCTAAGCCCAGGGGGCACATTTTCATCAAAAATCTGACTTTCAGCCATTCACTCAAAAATGGTGCCAAACGGTTGCAAATGCTCCCCTGAGAGGTTTGGCGGTCGAAACAGAAGGCTTTTTATCAAAGGTAAAGAAATCCGCCCTCGACAACTTAATCGGCAAAATTATTTTTTTGAAAAAATCCCTAAGCCCCGGGGTCACAATTTCTTCAAAAATCTGACTTTCGGCCATTCACTCAAAAATGGTGCCAAACGGTTGCAAATGCTCCCCTGAGAGGTTTGGCGGTCGAAACAAAAGGCTTTTTATCACAGGAAAAGAAATCAGCCCTCGACAACTTAACCGGCAGAAAAAGATTTTTTTGAAAAAATCCCTAAGCCCCGGGGTCACAATTTCTTCAAAAATCTGACTTTCGGCCATTCACTCAAAAATGGTGCCAAACGGTTGCAAATGCTCCCCTGAGAGGTTTGGCGATCGAAACAGAAGGCTTTTTATCACAGGAAAAGAAATCAGCCCTCGACAACTTAACCGGCAGATTTTTTTTTTTTTTTTGAAAAAATCCCTAAGCCCCGGGGTCACAATTTCTTCAAAAATCTGACTTTCGGCCATTCATTCAAAAATGGTGCCAAACGGTTGCAAATGCTCCCCTGAGAGGTTTGGCGGTCGAAACAGAAGGCTTTTTATCACAGGAAAAGAAATCAGCCCTCAACAACTTAACCGGCAGAAATTTTTTTTTTGAAAAAATCCCTAAGCCCCGGGATCACAATTTCTTCAAAAATCTGACTTTCGGCCATTCACTCAGAAATGGTGCCAAACGGTTGCAAGTGCTCCCCTGAGAGGTTTGGCGGACGAAACAGAAGGCTTTTTATCACAGGAAAAGTAATCAGCCCTCGACAACTTAACCGGCAGAAAAAGATTTTTTTGAAAAAATCCCTAAGCCCCGGGGTCACAATTTCTTCAAAAAACTGACTTTCGGCCATTCACTCAAAAATGGTGCCAAACGGTTGCAAATGCTTCCCTGAGAGGTTTGGCGGTCGAAACAGAAGGCTTTTTATCACAGGAAAAGAAATCAGCCCTCAACAACTTAACCGGCAGAAAAAGATTTTTTTGAAAAAATCCCTAAGCGCCGGGGTCACAATTTCTTCAAAAATCTGACTTTCGGCCATTCACTCAAAAATGGTGTCAAACGGTTGCAAATTCTCCCTTGAGAGGTTTGGCGGTCAAAACAGAAGGCTTTTTATCACAGGAAAAGAAATCAGCCCTCGACAACTTAACCGGCAGAATTTTATTTTTGAAAAAATCCCTAAGCCCCGGGGTCACAATTTCTTTAAAAATCTGACTTTCGGCCATTCACTCAAAAATGGTGCCAAACGGTTGCAAATGCTCCCCTGAGAGGTTTGGCGTTCGAAACAGAAGGCTTTTTAACACAGGAAAAGAAATCAGCCCTCGACAACTTAACCGGCAGAATTTTTTTTTTAAAAAAAAATCCCTAAGCCCCGGGGTAACAATTTCTTCAAAAATCTGACTTTCGGCCATTCACTCAAAAATGGTGCCAAACGGTTGCATATGCTCCCCTGAGAGGTTTGGCGGTCGCAACAGAAGGCTTTTTATCACAGGAAAAGAAATCAGCCCTTGACAACTTAACCGGCAGAAAAAGATTTTTTTGAAAAAATCCCTCAGCCCCGGGGTCACAATTTCTTCAAAAATCTGACTTTCGGCCATTCACTCAAAAATGGTGCCAAACAGTTGCAAATGCTCCCCTGAGAGGTTTGGCGGTCGAAACAGAAGGCTTTTTATCACAGGAAAAGAAATCAGCCCTCAACAACTTAAGCGGCAGAAATTTTTTTTTTTGAAAAAATCCCTAAGCCCCGGGGTCACAATTTCTTGAAAAATCTGACTTTCGGCCATTCACTCAAAAATGGTGCCAAACGGTTGCAAATGCTCCCCTGAGAGGTTTGGCGGTCGAAACAGAAGTCTTTTTATCACAGGAAAAGAAATCAGGCCTCAACAACTTAACCGGCAGAAAAAGATTTTTTTGAAAAAATCCCTAAGCCCCGGGGTCACAATTTCTTCAAAAATCTGACTTTCGGCCATTCACTCAAAAATGGTGTCAAACGGTTGCAAATTCTCCCTTGAGAGGTTTGGCGGTCAAAACAGAAGGCTTTTTATTACAGGAAAAGAAATCAGCCCTCGACAACTTAACCGGCAGAAAAAGATTTTTTTGAAAAAATCCCTAAGCCCCGGGGTCACAATTTCTTCAAAAATCTGACTTTCCGCCATTCACTCAAAAATGCTGCCAAATGGTTGCAAATGCAAACCTGAGAGGTTTGGCGGTCGAAACAGAAGGCTTTTTATCGCAGGAAAAGAAATCAGCCCTCGACAACTTAACTGGCAGAAAAAGATTTTTTTGAAAAAATCCCTAAGCCCCGGGGACACAATTTCTTCAAAAATCTGACTTTCGGCCATTCACTCAAAAATGGTGCCAAACGGTTGCAAATGCTTCCCTGAGAGGTTTGGCGGTCGAAACAGAAAGCTTTTTATCACAGGAAAAGAAATCAGCCCTCGACAACTTAACCGGCAGAAAAAGATTTTTTTGAAAAAATCCCTAAGCCCCGGGGTCACAATTTCTTCAAAAATCTGACTTTCCGCCATTCACTCAAAAATGGTGTCAAACGGTTGCAAATTCTCCCTTGAGAGGTTTGGCGGTCAAAACAGAAGGCTTTTTATCACAGGAAAAGAAATCAGCCCTCGACAACTTAACCGGCAGAATTTTATTTTTGAAAAAATCCCTAAGCCCCGGGGTCACAATTTCATCAAAAATCTGACTTTCGGCCATTCACTCAAAAATGGTGCCAAACGGTTGTAAATGCTCCCCTGAGAGGTTTGGCGGTCGAAATAGAAGGCTTTTTATCACAGGAAAAGAAATCAGCCCTCATCATCTTAACCGGTAGAAATTTTTTTTTTTTGAAAAAATCCCTCAGCCCCGGGGTCACAATTTCTTCAAAAATCTGACTTTCGGCCATTCACTCAAAAATGGTGCCAAACGGTTGCAAATGCTCTCCTGAGAGGTTTGGCGGTCGAAACAGAAGGCTTTTTATCACAGGAAAAGAAATCAGCCCTCAACAACTTAAGCGGCAGAAAAAGATTTTTTTGAAAAAATCCCTAAGCCCCGGGGTCACCATTTCATCAAATATCTGACTTTCGGCCATTCACTCAAAAATGGTGCCAAATGGTTGCAAATGCAAACCTGAGAGGTTTGGCGGTCGAAACAGAAGGCTTTTTATCGCAGGAAAAGAAATCAGCCCTCGACAACTTAACTGGCAGAAAAAGATTTTTTTGAAAAAATCCCTAAGCCCCGGGGTCACAATTTCTTCAAAAATCTGACTTTCGGCCATTCACTCAAAAATGGTGCCAAACGGTTGCAAATGCTCCCCTGAGAGGTTTGGCGGTCGAAACAGAAGGCTTTTTATCACAGGAAAAGAAATCAGCCCTCAACAACTTAAGCGGCAGAAATTTTTTTTTTTGAAAAAATCCCTAAGCCCCGGGGTCACAATTTCTTCAAAAATCTGACTTTCGGCCATTCACTCAAAAATGGTGCCAAACGGTTGCAAATGCTCCCCTGAGAGGTTTGGCGGTCGAAACAGAAGTCTTTTTATCACAGGAAAAGAAATCAGGCCTCAACAACTTAACCGGCAGAAAAAGATTTTTTTGAAAAAATCCCTAAGCCCCGGGGTCACAATTTCTTCAAAAATCTGACTTTCGGCCATTCACTCAAAAATGGTGTCAAACGGTTGCAAATTCTCCCTTGAGAGGTTTGGCGGTCAAAACAGAAGGCTTTTTATCACAGGAAAAGAAATCAGCCCTCGACAACTTAACCGGCAGAATTTTATTTTTGAAAAAATCCCTAAGCCCCGGGGTCACAATTTCATCAAAAATCTGACTTTCGGCCATTCACTCAAAAATGGTGCCAAACGGTTGCAAATGCTCCCCTGAGAGGTTTGGCCTTCGAAACAGAAGGCTTTTTAACACAGGAAAAAAAATCAGCCCTCGACAACTTAACCGGCAGAATTTTTTTTTTTTTGAAAAAATCCCTAAGCCCCGGGGTCACAATTTCTTCAAAAATCTGACTTTCGGCCATTCACTCAAAAATGGTGCCAAACGGTTGCAAATGCTCCCCTGAGAGGTTTGGCGGTCGCAACAGAAGGCTTTTTATCACAGGAAAAGAAATCAGCCCTTGACAACTTAACCGGCAGAAAACGATTTTTTTGAAAAAATCCCTCAGCCCCGGGGTCACAATTTCTTCAAAAATCTGACTTTCGGCCATTCACTCAAAAATGGTGCCAAACGGTTGCAAATGCTCCCCTGAGAGGTTTGGCGGTCGAAACAGAAGGCTTTTTATCACAGGAAAAGAAATCAGCCCTCGACAACTTAACCGGAAGAAAGAGATTTTTTTGAAAAAATCCCTAAGCCCCGGGATCACAATTTCTTCAAAAATCTGACTTTCGGCCATTCACTCAAAAATGGTGCCAAACGGTTGCAAATGCTCCCCTGAGAGGTTTGGCGGTTGAAATAGAAGGCTTTTTATCACAGGAAAAGAAATCAGCCCTCGGCAACTTAACCGGCAGAATTTTATTTTTTTTTTGAAAAAATCCCTAAGCCCCGGGGTCACAATTTCTTCAAAAATCTGACTTCCGGCCATTCACTCAAAAATGGTGCCAAACGGTTGCAAATGCTCCCCTGAGAGGTTTGGCGGTTGAAACAGAAGGCTTTTTATCACAGGAAAAGAAATCAGCCCTCGACAACTTAACCGGCAGAAAAAGATTTTTTTGAAAAAATCCCTAAGCCCCGGGGTCACAATTTCATCAGAAATCTGACTTTCGACCATTCACTCAAAAATGGTGTCAAAGCGTTGCAAATACTCCCCTGAGAGGTTTGGCGGTCGAAAAAGAAGGCTTTTTATCACAGGAAAAGAAATCAGCCCTCGACAACTTAACCGGCAGAATTTTTTTTTTTTTGAAGAAATCCCTAAGCCCCGGGGTCACAATTTCTTCAAGAATCTGACTTTCGGCCATTCACTCAAAAATGGTGCCAAACGGTTGCAAAAGCTCCCCTGAGAGGTTTGGCGGTCGAAACAGAAGGCTTTTTATCACAGGAAAAGAAATCAGCCCTCGACAACTTAACCGGCAGAAAAAGATTTTTTTGAAAAAATCCCTAAGCCCCGGGGTCACCATTTCATCAAAAATCTGACTTTCGGCCATTCACTCAAAAATGGTGCCAAACGGTTGCAAATGCTCCCCTGAGAGGTTTGGCGGTTGAAACAGAAGGCTTTTTATCACAGTAAAAGAAATTGTGACCTTAGGGAAATTGTGGCTTAGGGATTTTTTCAAAAAAAAATAATTCTGCCGGTTACACATCTGTATTCAGGCTTCTTATCACAGGAAAAGAAATCAGCCCTCGACAACTTAACCGGCAGAAAAAGATTTTTTTGAAAAAATCCCTAAGCCCCGGGGTCACAATTTCTTCAAAAATCAGACTTTCGGCCATTCACTCAAAAATGGTGCCATACGGTTGCAAATGCTCCCCTGAGAGGTTTGGCGGTCGAAACAGAAGGCTTTTTATCACAGGAAAAGAAATCAGCCCTCAACAACTTAACCGGCAGAAATTTTTTTTTTTGAAAAAATCCCTAAGCCCCGGGGTCACAATTTCTTCAAAAATCTGACTTTCCGTCATTCACTCAAAAATGCTGCCAAATGGTTGCAAATGCTCCCCTGAGAGGTTTGGCAGTCGAAACAAAAGGCTTTTTATCACAGGAAAAGAAATCAGCCCTCGACAACTTAACCAGCAGAAAAAGGTTTTTTTGAAAAAATCCCTAAGCCCCGGGGTCACAATTTCTTCAAAAATCTGACTTTCGGCCATTCACTCAAAAATGGTGCCAAACGGTTGCAAATGCTCCCCTGAGAGGTTTGGCGGTTGAAATAGAAGGCTTTTTATCACAGGAAAAGAAATCAGCCCTCGGCAACTTAACCGGCAGAAAAAGATTTTTTTGAAAAAATCCCTAAGCCCCGGGGTCACAATTTTTTCAAAAATCTGACTTTCGGCCATTCACTCAAAAATGGTGCCAAACGGTTGCAAATGCTCCCCTGAGAGGTTTGGCGGTCGAAAAAGAAGGCTTTTTATCACAGGAAAAGAAAGCAGCCCTCGACAACTTAACCGGCAGAAAAAGATTTTTTTGAAAAAATCCCTAAGCCCCGGGGTCACCATTTCATCAAAAATCTGACTTTCGGCCATTCACTCAAAAATGGTGCCAAATCGTTGCAAATGCTCCCCTGAGAGGTTTGGGGGTTGAAACAGAAGGCTTTTTATCACAGTAAAAGAAATCAGCCCTCGACAACTTAACCGGCAGAATTTTTTTTTAAAAAAAATCCCTAAGCCCCGGGGTCACAATTTCTTCAAAAATCTGACTTTCGACCATTCACTCAAAAATGGTGCCAAACCGTTGCAAATGCTCCCCTGAGAGGTTTGGCGGTCGAAAAAGAAGGCTTTTTATCACAGGAAAAGAAATCAGCCCTTGACAACTTAACCGGCAGAAAAAGATTTTTTTGAAAAAATCCCTCAGCCCCGGGGTCACAATTTCTTCAAAAATCTGACTTTCGGCCATTCACTCAAAAATGGTGCCAAACGGTTGCAAATGCTCCCCTGAGAGGTTTGGCGGTCGAAACAGAAGGCTTTTTATCACAGTAAAAGAAATCAGCCCTCAACAAATTAACCGGCAGAAAAAGATTTTTTTTAAAAAATCCCTAAGCCCCGGGGTCACAATTTCTTCAAAAATCTGACTTTCCGCCATTCACTCAAAAATGCTGCCAAATGGTTGCAAATGCTCCCCTGAGAGGTTTGGCGGTCGAAACAGAAGGCTTTTTATCACAGGAAAAGAAATCAGCCCTCGACAACTTAACCGGCAGAAAACGATTTTTTTGAAAAAATCCCTAAGCCCCGGGGTCACAATTTCTTCAAAAATCTGACTTTCGGCCATTCAATCAAAAATGGTGCCAAACGGTTGCAAATGCTCCCCTGAGAGGTTTGGCGGTCGAAACAGAAGGCTTTTTATCACAGTAAAAGAAATCAGCCCTCAACAACTTAACCGGCAGAAAAAGATTTTTTTGAAAAAATCCCTAAGCCCCGGGGTCACAATTTCTTCAAAAATCTGACTTTCCGCCATTCACTCAAAAATGCTGCCAAATGGTTGCAAATGCTCCCCTGAGAGGTTTGGCAGTCGAAACAAAAGGCTTTTTATCACAGGAAAAGAAATCAGCCCTCGACAACTTAACCGGCAGAAAAAGGTTTTTTTGAAAAAATCCCTAAGCCCCCGGGGTCACAATTTCTTCAAAAATCTGACTTTCGGCCATTCACTCAAAAATGGTGCCAAACGGTTGCAAATGCTCCCCTGAGAGGTTTGGCGGTCGAAACAGAAGGCTTTTTATCACAGGAAAAGAAATCAGCCCTCGACAACTTAACCGGCAGAAAACGATTTTTTTGAAAAAATCCCTAAGCCCCGGGGTCACAATTTCTTCAAAAATCTGACTTTCGGCCATTCAATCAAAAATGGTGCCAAACGGTTGCAAATGCTCCCCTGAGATGTTTGGCGGTCGAAACAGAAGGCTTTTTATCACAGGAAAAGAAATTAGCCCTCAACAACTTAACCGGCAGAAATTTTTTTTTTTGAAAAAATCCCTAAGCCCCGGGGTCACAATTTCTTCAAAAATCTGACTTTCGTTCATTCAATCAAAAATGGTGCCAAACGGTTGCAAATGCTCCCCTGAGAGGTTTGGCGGTCGAAACAGAAGGCTTTTTATCACAGGAAAAGAAATCAGCCCTCAACAACTTAACCGGCAGAAAAAGATTTTTTTGAAAAAATCCCTAAGCCCCGGGGTCACAATTTCTTCAAAAATCTGACTTTCCCCCATTCACTCAAAAATGGTGCCAAATGGTTGCAAATGCTCCCCTGAGAGGTTTGGCAGTCGAAACAAAAGGCTTTTTATCACAGGAAAAGAAATCAGCCCTCGACAACTTAACCGGCAGAAAAAGGTTTTTTTGAAAAAATCCCTAAGCCCCGGGGTCACAATTTCTTCAAAAATCTGACTTTCGGCCATTCACTCAAAAATGGTGCCAAACAGTTGCAAATGCTCCCCTGAGAGCTTTGGCGGTCGAAACAAAAGGCTTTTTATCACAGGAAAAGAAATCAGCCCTCGACAACTTAACTGGCAGAAAAAGATTTTTTTGAAAAAATCCCTAAGCCCCCGGATCACAATTTCTTCAAAAATCTGACTTTCGGCCATTCACTCAAAAATGGTGCCAAACGGTTGCAAATGCTCCCCTGAGAGGTTTGGCGGTCGAAACAGAAGGCTTTTTATCACAGGAAAAGAAATCAGCCCTCGACAACTTAACCGGCAGAAAACGATTTTTTTGAAAAAATCCCTAAGCCCTGGGGTCACAATTTCTTCAAAAATCTGACTTTCGGCCATTCAATCAAAAATGGTGCCAAACGGTTGCAAATGCTCCCCTGAGAGGTTTGGCGGTCGAAACAGAAGGCTTTTTATCACAGGAAACGAAATCAGCCCTCAACAACTAAACCGGCAGAAAAAGATTTTTTTGAAAAAATCCCTAAGCCCCGGGGTCACAATTTCTTCAAAAATCTGACTTTCGGCCATTCACTCAAAAATGGTGCCAAACGGTTGCAAATGCTCCCCTGAGAGGTTTGGCGGTCGAAATAGAAGGCTTTTTATCACAGGAAAAGAAATCAGCCCTTGGCAACTTAACCGGCAGAATTTTTTTTTTTTTTAAAGAATCCCTAAGCCCCGGTGTCACCATTTCATCAAAAATCTGACTTTCGGCCATTCACTCATAAATGGTGCCAAACGGTTGCAAATGCTCCCTTGAGAGGTTTGGCGGTCGAAACAGAAGGCTTTTTATCACAGGAAAAGAAATCAGCCCTCAACAACTTAACCGGCAGAAAAAGATTTTTTTGAAAAAATCCCTAAGCCCCGGGGTCACAATTTCTTCAAAAATCTGACTTTCGGCCATTCACTCAAAAATGGTGCCAAACAGTTGCAAATGCTCCCCTGAGAGCTTTGGCGGTCGAAACAAAGGGCTTTTTATCACAGGAAAAGAAATCAGCCCTCGACAACATAACCGGCAGAAAAAGATTTTTTTGAAAAAATCCCTAAGCCCCGGGGTCACAATTTCTTCAAAAATCTGACCTTCGGCCATTCACTCAAAAATGGTGCCAAACGGTTGCAAATGCTCCCTTGAGAGGTTTGGCGGTCGAAACAGAAGGCTTTTTATCACAGGAAAAGAAATCAGCCCTCAACAACTTAACCGGCAGAAAAAGATTTTTTTGAAAAAATCCCTAAGCCCCGGGGTCACAATTTCTTCAAAAATCTGACTTTCGGCCATTCACTCAAAAATGGTGCCAAACGGTTGCAAATGCTCCCCTGAGAGGTTTGGCGGTCGAAACAGAAGGCTTTTTATCACAGAAAAAGAAAGCAGCCCTTGATAACTTAACCGGCAGAAAAAGATTTTTTTTGAAAAAATCCCTAAGCCCCGGGGTCACAATTTCATCAAAAATCTGACTTTCGGACATTCACTCAAAAATGGTGCCAAACGGTTGCAAATGCTCCCCTGAGAGGTTTGGCGGTCGAAACAGAAGGCTTTTTATCACAGTAAAAGAAATCAGCCCTCGACAACTTAACCGGCAGAATTTTTTTTTAAAAAAAATCCCTAAGCCCCGGGGTCACAATTTCATCAAAAATCTGACTTTCGGCCATTCACTCAAAAATGGTGCCAAACGGTTGCAAATGCTCCCTTGAGAGGTTTGGCGGTCGAAACAAAAGGCTTTTTATCACAGGAAAAGAAAGCAGCCCTTGATAACTTAACCGGCAGGAAAAGATTTTTTTGAAAAAATCCCTCAGCCCCGGGGTCACAATTTCATCAAAAATCTGACTTTCGGACATTCACTCAAAAATGGTGCCAAACGGTTGCAAATGCTCCCCTGAGAGGTTTGGCGGTTGAAACAGAAGGCTTTTTATCACAGGAAAAGAAATTGTGACCTTAGGGAAATTGTGGCTTAGGGATTTTTTCCAAAAAAAATAATTCTGCCGGTTACACATCTGTATTCAGGCTTCTTATCACAGGAAAAGAAATCAGCCCTCGACAACTTAACCGGCAGAAAAAGATTTTTTTGAAAAAATCCCTAAGCCCCGGGGTCACAATTTCTTCAAAAATCTGACTTTCGGCCATTCACTCAAAAAGCGTGCCAAACGGTTGCAAATGCTCCCCTGAGAGGTTTGGCGGTCGAAACAGAAGGCTTTTTATCACAGGAAAAGAAATCAGCCCTCAACAACTTAACCGGCAGAAATTTTTTTTTTTGAAAAAATCGCTAAGCCCCGGGGTCACAATTTCTTCAAAAATCTGACTTTCGGCCATTCACTCAAAAATGGTGCCAAACGGTTGCAAATGCTCCCCTGAGAGGTTTGGCGGTCGAAACAGAAGGCTTTTTATCACAGTAAAAGAAATCAGCCCTCAACAACTTAACCGGCAGAAAAAGATTTTTTTGAAAAAATCCCTAAGCCCCGGGGTCACAATTTCTTCAAAAATCTGACTTTCTGCCATTCACTCAAAAATGCTGCCAAATGGTTGCAAATGCTCCCCTGAGAGGTTTGGCAGTCGAAACAAAAGGCTTTTTATCACAGGAAAAGAAATCAGCCCTCGACAACTTAACCGGCAGAAAAAGGTTTTTTTGAAAAAATCCCTAAGCCCCGGGGTCACAATTTCTTCAAAAATCTGACTTTCGGCCATTCACTCAAAAATGGTGCCAAACTGTTGCAAATGCTCCCCTGAGAGGTTTGGCGGTTGAAATAGAAGGCTTTTTATCACAGGAAAAGAAATCAGCCCTCGGCAACTTAACCGGCAGATTTTTTTTTTTTGGAAAAAATCCCAAAGCCCCGGGGTCACAATTTTTTCAAAAATCTGACTTTCGGCCATTCACTCAAAAATGGTGCCAAACGGTTGCAAATGCTCCCCTGAGAGGTTTGGCGGTCGAAACAGAAGGCTTTTTATCACAGGAAAAGAAATCAGCCCTCGACAACTTAACCGGCAGAAAAAGATTTTTTTGAAAAAATCCCTAAGCCCCGGGGTCACCATTTCATCAAAAATCTGACTTTCGGCCATTCACTCAAAAATGGTGCCAAATGGTTGCAAATGCTCCCCTGAGAGGTTTGGCGGTTGAAACAGAAGGCTTTTTATCACAGTAAAAGAAATCAGCCCTCGACAACTTAACCGGCAGAATTTTTTTTTTAAAAAAATCCCTAAGCCCCGGGGTCACAATTTCTTCAAAAATCTGACTTTCGACCATTCACTCAAAAATGGTGCCAAACCGTTGCAAATGCTCCCCTGAGAGGTTTGGCGGTCGAAAAAGAAGGCTTTTTATCACAGGAAAAGAAATCAGCCCTTGACAACTTACCCGGCAGAAAAAGATTTTTTTGAAAAAATCCCTCAGCCCCGGGGGTCACAATTTCTTCAAAAATCTGACTTTCGGCCATTCACTCAAAAATGGTGCCAAACGGTTGCAAATGCTCCCCTGAGAGGTTTGGCGGTCGAAACAGAAGGCTTTTTATCACAGGAAAAGAAATCAGCCCTCGACAACTTAACCGGCAGAAAAAGATTTTTTTAAAAAAATTCCGTAAGCCCCGTGGTCACAATTTCATCAAAAATCTGACTTTCGGCCATTCACTCAAAAATGGTGCCAAACGGTTGCAAATGCTCCCCTGAGAGATTTGGCGGTCGAAACAGAAGTCTTTTTATCACAGGAAAAGAAATCAGCCCTCGACAACTTAACCGGCAGGAAAAGATTTTTTTGAAAAAATCCCTCAGCCCCGGGGTCACAATTTCATCAAAAATCTGACTTTCGGACATTCACTCAAAAATGGTGCCAAACGGTTGCAAATGCTCCCCTGAGAGGTTTGGCGGTTGAAACAGAAGGCTTTTTATCACAGGAAAAGAAATTGTGACCTTAGGGAAATTGTGGCTTAGGGATTTTTTCAAAAAAAAATAATTCTGCCGGTTACACATCTGTATTCAGGCTTCTTATCACAGGAAAAGAAATCAGCCCTCGACAACTTAACCGGCAGAAAAAGATTTTTTTGAAAAAATCCCTAAGCCCCGGGGTCACAATTTCTTCAAAAATCTGACTTTCGGCCATTCACTCAAAAAGCGTGCCAAACGGTTGCAAATGCTCCCCTGAGAGGTTTGGCGGTCGAAACAGAAGGCTTTTTATCACAGTAAAAGAAATCAGCCCTCAACAACTTAACCGGCAGAAAAATTTTTTTTTTGAAAAAATCCCTAAGCCCCGGGGTCACAATTTCTTCAAAAATCTGACTTTCCGCCATTCACTCAAAAATGCTGCCAAATGGTTGCAAATGCTCCCCTGAGAGGTTTGGCAGTCGAAACAAAAGGCTTTTTATCACAGGAAAAGAAATTGTGACCTTAGGGAAATTGTGGCTTAGGGATTTTTTCAAAAAAAAATAATTCTGCCGGTTACACATCTGTATTCAGGCTTCTTATCACAGGAAAAGAAATCAGCCCTCGACAACTTATCCGGCAGAAAAAGATTTTTTTGAAAAAATCCCTAAGCCCCGGGGTCACAATTTCTTCAAAAATCTGACTTTCGTTCATTCACTCAAAAATGGTGCCAAACGGTTGCAAATGCTCCCCTGAGAGGTTTGGCGGTCGAAACAGAAGGCTTTTTATCACAGGAAAAGAAATCAGCCCTCAACAACTTAACCGGCAGGAAAAGATTTTTTTGAAAAAATCCCTAAGCCCCGGGGTCACAATTTCTTCAAAAATCTGACTTTCGTTCATTCACTCAAAAATGGTGCCAAACAGTTGCAAATGCTCCCCTGAGAGCTTTGGCGGTCGAAACAAAAGGCTTTTTATCACAGGAAAAGAAATCAGCCCTCGACAACTTAACTGGCAGAAAAAGATTTTTTTGAAAAAATCCCTAAGCCCCCGGATCACAATTTCTTCAAAAATCTGACTTTCGGCCATTCACTCAAAAATGGTGCCAAACGGTTGCAAATGCTCCCCTGAGAGGTTTGGCGGTCGAAACAGAAGGCTTTTTATCACAGGAAAAGAAATCAGCCATCGACAACTTAACCGGCAGAAAACGATTTTTTTGAAAAAATCCCTAAGCCCCGGGGTCACAATTTCTTCAAAAATCTGACTTTCGGCCATTCAATCAAAAATGGTGCCAAACGGTTGCAAATGCTCCCCTGAGAGGTTTGGCGGTCGAAACAGAAGGCTTTTTATCACAGGAAAAGAAATCAGCCCTCAACAACTAAACCGGCAGAAAAAGATTTTTTTGAAAAAATCCCTAAGCCCCGGGGTCACAATTTCTTCAAAAATCTGACTTTCGGCCATTCACTCAAAAATGGTGCCAAACGGTTGCAAATGCTCCCCTGAGAGGTTTGGCGGTCGAAACAGAAGGCTTTTTATCACAGGAAAAGAAATCAGCCCTCAAAAACTTAATCGGCAGAAATTTTTTTTTTTTTGAAAAAATCCCAAAGCCCCGGGGTCACAATTTCTTCAAAAATCTGACTTTCGGCCATTCACTCAAAAATGGTTCCAAACGGTTGAAAATGCTCCCCTGAGAGTTTTGGCGGTCGAAACAGAAGGCTTTTTATCACAGGAAAAGAAATCAGCCCTCGACAACTTAACCGGCAGAAAAAGATTTTTTTGAAAAAATCCCTAAGCCCCGGGGTCACAATTTCTTCAAAAATCTGACTTTCGGCCATTCACTCAAAAATGGTGCCAAACAGTTGCAAATGCTCCCCTGAGAGCTTTGGCGGTCGAAACAAAGGGCTTTTTATCACAGGAAAAGAAATCAGCCCTCGACAACTTAACCGGCAGAAAAAGATTTTTTTGAAAAAATCCCTAAGCCCCGGGGTCACAATTTCTTCAAAAATCTGACCTTCGGCCATTCACTCAAAAATGGTGCCAAACGGTTGCAAATGCTCCTTGAGAGGTTTGGCGGTCGAAACAGAAGGCTTTTTATCACAGGAAAAGAAATCAGCCCTCAACAACTTAACCGGCAGAAAAAGATTTTTTTGAAAAAATCCCTAAGCCCCGGGGTCACAATTTCTTCAAAAATCTGACTTTCGGCCATTCACTCAAAAATGGTGCCAAACGGTTGCAAATGCTCCCCTGAGAGGTTTGGCGGTCGAAACAGAAGGCTTTTTATCACAGAAAAATAAAGCAGCCCTTGATAACTTAACCGGCAGAAAAAGATTTTTTTTGAAAAAATCCCTAAGCCCCGGGGTCACAATTTCATCAAAAATCTGACTTTCGGCCATTCACTCAAAAATGGTGCCAAACGGTTGCAAATGCTCCCCTGAGAGGTTTGGCGGTCGAAACAGAAGGCTTTTTATCACAGTAAAAGAAATCAGCCCTCGACAACTTAACCGGCAGAATTTTTTTTGAAAAAATCCCTAAGCCCCGGGGTCACAATTTCATCAAAAATCTGACTTTCGGCCATTCACTCAAAAATGGTGCCAAACGGTTGCAAATGCTCCCCTGAGAGGTTTGGTGGTCGAAACAGAAGGCTTTTTATCACAGGAAAAGAAATCAGCCCTCGACAACTTAACCGGCAGAAAAAGATTTTTTTGAAAAAATCCCTCAGCCCCGGGGTCACAATTTCTTCAAAAATCTGACTTTCGGCCATTCACTCAAAAATGGTGCCAAACGGTTGCAAATGCTCCCTTGAGAGGTTTGGCGGTCGAAACAAAAGGCTTTTTATCACAGGAAAAGAAAGCAGCCCTTGATAACTTAACCGGCAGGAAAAGATTTTTTTGAAAAAGTCCCTCAGCCCCGGGGTCACAATTTCATCAAAAATCTGACTTTCGGACATTCACTCAAAAATGGTGCCAAACGGTTGCAAATGCTCCCCTGAGAGGTTTGGCGGTTGAAACAGAAGGCTTTTTATCACAGGAAAAGAAATCAGCCCTCAACAACTTAACCGGCAGAAACTTTTTTTTAAAAAAAAAATCCCTAAGCCCCGGGATCACAATTTCTTCAAAAATCTGACTTTCGGCCATTCACTCAAAAATGGTGCCAAACGGTTGCAAATGCTCCCCTGAGAGGTTTGGCGGTCGAAACAGAAGGCTTTTTATCACAGGAAAAGAAATCAGCCCTTGACAACTTAACCGGCAGAAAAAGATTTTTTTGAAAAAATCCCTAAGCCCCGGGGTCACAATTTCTTCAAGAATCTGACTTTCGGCCATTCACTCAAAAATGGTGCCAAACGGTTGCAAATGCTCCCCTGAGAGGTTTGGCGGTCGAAACAGAAGGCTTTTTATCACAGGAAAAGAAATCAGCCCTCGACAACTTAACCGGCAGAAAAAGATTTTTTTGAAAAAATCCCTAAGCCCCGGGGTCACAATTTCTTCAAAAATCTGACTTTCGGCCATTCACTCAAAAATGGTGCCAAACGGTTGCAAATGCTCCCCTGAGAGGTTTGGCGGTCGAAACAGAAGGCTTTTTATCACAGAAAAATAAAGCAGCCCTTGATAACTTAACCGGCAGAAAAAGATTTTTTTTGAAAAAATCCCTAAGCCCCGGGGTCACAATTTCATCAAAAATCTGACTTTCGGCCATTCACTCAAAAATGGTGCCAAACGGTTGCAAATGCTCCCCTGAGAGGTTTGGCGGTCGAAACAGAAGGCTTTTTATCACAGTAAAAGAAATCAGCCCTCGACAACTTAACCGGCAGAATTTTTTTTGAAAAAATCCCTAAGCCCCGGGGTCACAATTTCATCAAAAATCTGACTTTCGGCCATTCACTCAAAAATGGTGCCAAACGGTTGCAAATGCTCCCCTGAGAGGTTTGGTGGTCGAAACAGAAGGCTTTTTATCACAGGAAAAGAAATCAGCCCTCGACAACTTAACCGGCAGAAAAAGATTTTTTTGAAAAAATCCCTCAGCCCCGGGGTCACAATTTCTTCAAAAATCTGACTTTCGGCCATTCACTCAAAAATGGTGCCAAACGGTTGCAAATGCTCCCTTGAGAGGTTTGGCGGTCGAAACAAAAGGCTTTTTATCACAGGAAAAGAAAGCAGCCCTTGATAACTTAACCGGCAGGAAAAGATTTTTTTGAAAAAGTCCCTCAGCCCCGGGGTCACAATTTCATCAAAAATCTGACTTTCGGACATTCACTCAAAAATGGTGCCAAACGGTTGCAAATGCTCCCCTGAGAGGTTTGGCGGTTGAAACAGAAGGCTTTTTATCACAGGAAAAGAAATCAGCCCTCAACAACTTAACCGGCAGAAACTTTTTTTTAAAAAAAAAATCCCTAAGCCCCGGGATCACAATTTCTTCAAAAATCTGACTTTCGGCCATTCACTCAAAAATGGTGCCAAACGGTTGCAAATGCTCCCCTGAGAGGTTTGGCGGTCGAAACAGAAGGCTTTTTATCACAGGAAAAGAAATCAGCCCTTGACAACTTAACCGGCAGAAAAAGATTTTTTTGAAAAAATCCCTAAGCCCCGGGGTCACAATTTCTTCAAGAATCTGACTTTCGGCCATTCACTCAAAAATGGTGCCAAACGGTTGCAAATGCTCCCCTGAGAGGTTTGGCGGTCGAAACAGAAGGCTTTTTATCACAGGAAAAGAAATCAGCCCTCGACAACTTAACCGGCAGAAAAAGATTTTTTTGAAAAAATCCCTAAGCCCCGGGGTCACAATTTCTTCAAAAATCTGACTTTCGGCCATTCACTCAAAAATGGTGCCAAACGGTTGCAAATGCTCCCCTGAGAGGTTTGGCGGTCGAAACAGAAGGCTTTTTATCACAGGAAAAGAAATCAGCCCTCAACAACTTAACCGGCAGAAATTTTTTTTTTTGAAAAAAACCCTAAGCTCCGGGGTCACAATTTCTTCAAAAATCTGACTTTCGGCCATTCACTCAAAAATGGTGCCAAACGGTTGCAAATGCTCCCCTGAGAGGTTTGGCGGTCGAAACAGAAGGCTTTTTATCACAGGAAACGAAATCAGCCCTCAACAACTTAACCGGCAGAAAAAGATTTTTTTGAAAAAATCCCTAAGCCCCGGGGTCACAATTTCTTCAAAAATCTGACTTTCGGCCATTCACTCAAAAATGGTGCCAAACGGTTGCAAATGCTCCCCTGAGAGGTTTGGCGGTCGAAATAGAAGGCTTTTTATCACAGGAAAAGAAATCAGCCCTTGGCAACTTAACCGGCAGAATTTTTTTTTTTTTGAAAAAATCCCTAAGCCCCGGTGTCACCATTTCATCAAAAATCTGACTTTTGGCCATTCACTCATAAATGGTGCCAAACGGTTGCAAATGCTCCCTTGAGAGGTTTGGCGGTCGAAACAGAAGGCTTTTTATCACAGGAAAAGAAATCAGCCCTCAACAACTTAACCGGCAGAAAAAGATTTTTTTGAAAAAATCCCTAAGTCCCGGGGTCACAATTTCTTCAAAAATCTGACTTTCGGCCATTCACTCAAAAATGGTGCCAAACAGTTGCAAATGCTCCGCTGAGAGCTTTGGCGGTCGAAACAAAGGGCTTTTTATCACAGGAAAAGAAATCAGCCCTCGACAACTTAACCGGCAGAAAAAGATTTTTTTGAAAAAATCCCTAAGCCCCGGGGTCACAATTTCTTCAAAAATCTGACTTTCGGCCATTCACTCAAAAATGGTGCCAAACGGTTGCAAATGCTCCCTTGAGAGGTTTGGCGGTCGAAACAGAAGGCTTTTTATCACAGGAAAAGAAATCAGCCCTTGATAACTTAACCGGCAGAAAAAGATTTTTTTTGAAAAAATCCCTAAGCCCCGGGGTCACAATTTCATCAAAAATCTGACTTTCGGACATTCACTCAAAAATGGTGCCAAACGGTTGCAAATGCTCCCCTGAGAGGTTTGGCGGTCGAAACAGAAGGCTTTTTATCACAGGAAAAGAAATCCGCTCTCGACAACTTAACCGGCAGAATTTTTTTTTTGAAAAAATCCCTAAGCCCCGGGGTCACAATTTCATCAAAAATCTGACTTTCGGCCATTCACTCAAAAATGGTGCCAAACGGTTGCAAATGCTCCCCTGAGAGGTTTGGCGGTCGAAACAGAAGGCTTTTTATCACAGGAAAAGAAATCAGCCCTCGACAATTTAACCGGCAGAAAAAGATTTTTTTGAAAAAATCCCTAAGCCCCGGGGTCACAATTTCTTCAAAAATCTGACTTTCGGCCATTCACTCAAAAATGGTGCCAAACGGTTGCAAATGCTCCCCTGAGAGGTTTGGCGGTCGAAACAGAAGGCTTTTTATCACAGGAAAAGAAATCAGCCCTCGACAACTTAACCGGCAGATTTTTTTTTTAAAAAAAAAAAATCCCTAAGCCCCGGGGTCACAATTTCTTCAAAAATCTGACTTTCGGCCATTCACTCAAAAATGGTGCCAAACGGTTGCAAATGCTCCCCTGAGAGGTTTGGCGGTCGAAACAGAAGGCTTTTTATCACAGGAAAAGAAATCAGTCCTCGACAACTTAACCGGCAGAATTTTTTTTTTTGAAAAAATCCCTAAGCCCCGGGGTCACAATTTCTTCAAAAATCTGACTTTCGGCCATTCACTCAAAAATGGTGCCAAACGGTTGCAAATGCTCCCCTGAGAGGTTTGGCGGTCGAAACAGAAGGATTTTTATCACAGGAAAAGAAATCAGCCCTCGAAAACTTAACCGGCAGAAAAAGATTTGTTTGAAAAAATCCCTAAGCCCCGGGGTCACAATTTCTTCAAAAATCTGACTTTCGGCCATTCACTCAAAAATGGTGCCAAACGGTTGCAAATGCTCCCCTGAGAGGTTTGGCGGTCGATACAGAAGGCTTTTTATCACAGGAAAAGAAATCAGCCCTCAACAACTTAACCGGCAGAAAATTTTTTTTTTGAAAAAAACCCTAAGCTCCGGGGTCACAATTTCTTCAAAAATCTGACTTTCGGCCATTCACTCAAAAATGGTGCCAAACGGTTGCAAATGCTCCCCTGAGAGGTTTGGCGGTCGAAACAGAAGGCTTTTTATCACAGGAAACGAAATCAGCCCTCAACAACTTAACCGGCAGAAAAAGATTTTTTTGAAAAAATCCCTAAGCCCCGGGGTCACAATTTCTTCAAAAATCTGACTTTCGGCCATTCACTCAAAAATGGTGCCAAACGGTTGCAAATGCTCCCCTGAGAGGTTTGGCGGTCGAAATAGAAGGCTTTTTATCACAGGAAAAGAAATCAGCCCTTGGCAACTTAACCGGCAGAATTTTTTTTTTTTTGAAAAAATCCCTAAGCCCCGGTGTCACCATTTCATCAAAAATCTGACTTTTGGCCATTCACTCATAAATGGTGCCAAACGGTTGCAAATGCTCCCTTGAGAGGTTTGGCGGTCGAAACAGAAGGCTTTTTATCACAGGAAAAGAAATCAGCCCTCAACAACTTAACCGGCAGAAAAAGATTTTTTTGAAAAAATCCCTAAGTCCCGGGGTCACAATTTCTTCAAAAATCTGACTTTCGGCCATTCACTCAAAAATGGTGCCAAACAGTTGCAAATGCTCCGCTGAGAGCTTTGGCGGTCGAAACAAAGGGCTTTTTATCACAGGAAAAGAAATCAGCCCTCGACAACTTAACCGGCAGAAAAAGATTTTTTTGAAAAAATCCCTAAGCCCCGGGGTCACAATTTCTTCAAAAATCTGACTTTCGGCCATTCACTCAAAAATGGTGCCAAACGGTTGCAAATGCTCCCTTGAGAGGTTTGGCGGTCGAAACAGAAGGCTTTTTATCACAGGAAAAGAAATCAGCCCTTGATAACTTAACCGGCAGAAAAAGATTTTTTTTGAAAAAATCCCTAAGCCCCGGGGTCACAATTTCATCAAAAATCTGACTTTCGGACATTCACTCAAAAATGGTGCCAAACGGTTGCAAATGCTCCCCTGAGAGGTTTGGCGGTCGAAACAGAAGGCTTTTTATCACAGGAAAAGAAATCCGCTCTCGACAACTTAACCGGCAGAATTTTTTTTTTGAAAAAATCCCTAAGCCCCGGGGTCACAATTTCATCAAAAATCTGACTTTCGGCCATTCACTCAAAAATGGTGCCAAACGGTTGCAAATGCTCCCCTGAGAGGTTTGGCGGTCGAAACAGAAGGCTTTTTATCACAGGAAAAGAAATCAGCCCTCGACAATTTAACCGGCAGAAAAAGATTTTTTTGAAAAAATCCCTAAGCCCCGGGGTCACAATTTCTTCAAAAATCTGACTTTCGGCCATTCACTCAAAAATGGTGCCAAACGGTTGCAAATGCTCCCCTGAGAGGTTTGGCGGTCGAAACAGAAGGCTTTTTATCACAGGAAAAGAAATCAGCCCTCGACAACTTAACCGGCAGATTTTTTTTTTTAAAAAAAAAAAATCCCTAAGCCCCGGGGTCACAATTTCATCAAAAATCTGACTTTCGGCCATTCACTCAAAAATGGTGCCAAACGGTTGCAAATGCTCCCCTGAGAGGTTTGGCGGTCGAAACAGAAGGCTTTTTATCACAGGAAAAGAAATCAGTCCTCGACAACTTAACCGGCAGAATTTTTTTTTTTGAAAAAATCCCTAAGCCCCGGGGTCACAATTTCTTCAAAAATCTGACTTTCGGCCATTCACTCAAAAATGGTGCCAAACGGTTGCAAATGCTCCCCTGAGAGGTTTGGCGGTCGAAACAGAAGGATTTTTATCACAGGAAAAGAAATCAGCCCTCGAAAACTTAACCGGCAGAAAAAGATTTGTTTGAAAAAATCCCTAAGCCCCGGGGTCACAATTTCTTCAAAAATCTGACTTTCGGCCATTCACTCAAAAATGGTGCCAAACGGTTGCAAATGCTCCCCTGAGAGGTTTGGCGGTCGATACAGAAGGCTTTTTATCACAGGAAAAGAAATCAGCCCTCGACAACTTAACCGGCAGAAAAAGATTTGTTTGAAAAAATCCCTAAGCCCCGGGGTCACAATTTCTTCAAAAATCTGACTTTCGGCCATTCACTCAAAAATGGTGCCAAACGGTTGCAAATGCTCCCCTGAGAGGTTTGGCGGTCGAAACAGAAGGCTTTTTATCACAGGAAACGAAATCAGCCCTCAACAACTTAACCGGCAGAAAAAGATTTTTTTGAAAAAATCCCTAAGCCCCGGGGTCACAATTTCTTCAAAAATCTGACTTTCGGCCATTCACTCAAAAATGGTGCCAAACGGTTGCAAATGCTCCCCTGAGAGGTTTGGCGGTCGAAATAGAAGGCTTTTTATCACAGGAAAAGAAATCAGCCCTTGGCAACTTAACCGGCAGAATTTTTTTTTTTTTGAAAAAATCCCTAAGCCCCGGTGTCACCATTTCATCAAAAATCTGACTTTTGGCCATTCACTCATAAATGGTGCCAAACGGTTGCAAATGCTCCCTTGAGAGGTTTGGCGGTCGAAACAGAAGGCTTTTTATCACAGGAAAAGAAATCAGCCCTCAACAACTTAACCGGCAGAAAAAGATTTTTTTGAAAAAATCCCTAAGTCCCGGGGTCACAATTTCTTCAAAAATCTGACTTTCGGCCATTCACTCAAAAATGGTGCCAAACAGTTGCAAATGCTCCGCTGAGAGCTTTGGCGGTCGAAACAAAGGGCTTTTTATCACAGGAAAAGAAATCAGCCCTCGACAACTTAACCGGCAGAAAAAGATTTTTTTGAAAAAATCCCTAAGCCCCGGGGTCACAATTTCTTCAAAAATCTGACTTTCGGCCATTCACTCAAAAATGGTGCCAAACGGTTGCAAATGCTCCCTTGAGAGGTTTGGCGGTCGAAACAGAAGGCTTTTTATCACAGGAAAAGAAATCAGCCCTTGATAACTTAACCGGCAGAAAAAGATTTTTTTTGAAAAAATCCCTAAGCCCCGGGGTCACAATTTCATCAAAAATCTGACTTTCGGACATTCACTCAAAAATGGTGCCAAACGGTTGCAAATGCTCCCCTGAGAGGTTTGGCGGTCGAAACAGAAGGCTTTTTATCACAGGAAAAGAAATCCGCTCTCGACAACTTAACCGGCAGAATTTTTTTTTTGAAAAAATCCCTAAGCCCCGGGGTCACAATTTCATCAAAAATCTGACTTTCGGCCATTCACTCAAAAATGGTGCCAAACGGTTGCAAATGCTCCCCTGAGAGGTTTGGCGGTCGAAACAGAAGGCTTTTTATCACAGGAAAAGAAATCAGCCCTCGACAATTTAACCGGCAGAAAAAGATTTTTTTGAAAAAATCCCTAAGCCCCGGGGTCACAATTTCTTCAAAAATCTGACTTTCGGCCATTCACTCAAAAATGGTGCCAAACGGTTGCAAATGCTCCCCTGAGAGGTTTGGCGGTCGAAACAGAAGGCTTTTTATCACAGGAAAAGAAATCAGCCCTCGACAACTTAACCGGCAGATTTTTTTTTTTAAAAAAAAAAAATCCCTAAGCCCCGGGGTCACAATTTCATCAAAAATCTGACTTTCGGCCATTCACTCAAAAATGGTGCCAAACGGTTGCAAATGCTCCCCTGAGAGGTTTGGCGGTCGAAACAGAAGGCTTTTTATCACAGGAAAAGAAATCAGTCCTCGACAACTTAACCGGCAGAATTTTTTTTTTTGAAAAAATCCCTAAGCCCCGGGGTCACAATTTCTTCAAAAATCTGACTTTCGGCCATTCACTCAAAAATGGTGCCAAACGGTTGCAAATGCTCCCCTGAGAGGTTTGGCGGTCGAAACAGAAGGATTTTTATCACAGGAAAAGAAATCAGCCCTCGAAAACTTAACCGGCAGAAAAAGATTTGTTTGAAAAAATCCCTAAGCCCCGGGGTCACAATTTCTTCAAAAATCTGACTTTCGGCCATTCACTCAAAAATGGTGCCAAACGGTTGCAAATGCTCCCCTGAGAGGTTTGGCGGTCGATACAGAAGGCTTTTTATCACAGGAAAAGAAATCAGCCCTCGACAACTTAACCGGCAGAAAAAGATTTGTTTGAAAAAATCCCTAAGCCCCGGGGTCACAATTTCTTCAAAAATCTGACTTTCGGCCATTCACTCAAAAATGGTGCCAAACGGTTGCAAATGCTCCCCTGAGAGGTTTGGCGGTCGAAACAGAAGGCTTTTTATCACAGGAAAAGAAATCAGCCCTCGACAACTTAACCGGCAGAAAAAGATTTTTTTGAAAAAATCCCTAAGCCCCGGGGTCACAATTTCTTCAAAAATCTGACTTTCGGCCATTCACTCAAAAATGGTGCCAAACGGTTGCAAATGCTCCCCTGAGAGGTTTGGCGGTCGAAACAGAAGGCTTTTTATCACAGGAAAAGAAATCAGTCCTCGACAACTTAACCGGCAGAATTTTTTTTTTTGAAAAAATCCCTAAGCCCCGGGGTCACAATTTCTTCAAAAATCTGACTTTCGGCCATTCACTCAAAAATGGTGCCAAACGGTTGCAAATGCTCCCCTGAGAGGTTTGGCGGTCGAAACAGAAGGATTTTTATCACAGGAAAAGAAATCAGCCCTCGAAAACTTAACCGGCAGAAAAAGATTTGTTTGAAAAAATCCCTAAGCCCCGGGGTCACAATTTCTTCAAAAATCTGACTTTCGGCCATTCACTCAAAAATGGTGCCAAACGGTTGCAAATGCTCCCCTGAGAGGTTTGGCGGTCGAAACAGAAGGCTTTTTATCACAGGAAAAGAAATCAGCCCTCGACAACTTAACCGGCAGAAAAAGATTTGTTTGAAAAAATCCCTAAGCCCCGGGGTCACAATTTCTTCAAAAATCTGACTTTCGGCCATTCACTCAAAAATGGTGCCAAACGGTTGCAAATGCTCCCCTGAGAGGTTTGGCGGTCGAAACAGAAGGCTTTTTATCACAGGAAAAGAAATCAGCCCTCGACAACTTAACCGGCAGAAAAAGATTTTTTTGAAAAAATCCCTAAGCCCCGGGGTCACAATTTCTTCAAAAATCTGACTTTATGCCAGTCACTCAAAAATGGTGCCAAACGGTTGCAAATGCTCCCCTGAGAGGTTTGGCGGTCGAAACAGAAGGCTTTTTATCACAGGAAAAGAAATCAGCCCTCGACAACTTAACCGGCAGAATTGTTTTTTTTTTGAAAAAATCCCTAAGCCCCGGGGTCACAATTTCATCAAAAATCTGACTTTCGGCCATTCACTCAAAAATGGTGCCAAACGGTTGCAAATGCTCCCCTGAGAGGTTTGGCGGTCGAAACAGAAGGCTTTTTATCACAGGAAAAGAAATCAGCCCTCGACAACTTAACTGGCAGAAAAAGATTTGTTTGAAAAAATCCCTAAGCCCCGGGGTCACAATTTCTTCAAAAATCTGACTTTCGGCCATTCACTCAAAAATGGTGCCAAACGGTTGCAAATGCTCCCCTGAGAGGTTTGGCGGTCGAAACAGAAGGCTTTTTATCACAGGAAAAGAAATCAGCCCTCGACAGCTTAACCGGCAGAATTATTTTTTTTTAAAAAAAATCCCTAAGCCCCGCTGTCACAATTTCATCAAAAATCTGACTTTCGGCCATTCACTCAAAAATGGTGCCAAACGGTTGCAAATGCTCCCCTGAGAGGTTTGGCGGTCGAAACAGAAGGCTTTTTATCACAGGAAAAGAAATCAGCCCTCGACAATTTAACCGGCAGAAAAAGATTTTTTTGAAAAAATCCCTAAGCCCCGGGGTCACAATTTCTTCAAAAATCTGACTTTCGGACATTCACTCAGAAATGGTGCCAAACGGTTGCAAATGCTCCCCTGAGAGGTTTGGCGGTCGAAACAGAAGGCTTTTTATCACAGGAAAAGAAATCAGCCCTCGACAACTTAACCGGCAGATTTTTTTTAAAAAAAAAAAATCCCTAAGCCCCGGGGTCACAATTTCATCAAAAATCTGACTTTCGGCCAATCACTCAAAAATGGTGCCAAACGGTTGAAAATGCTCCCCTGAGAGGTTTGGCGGTCGAAACAGAAGGCTTTTTATCACAGGAAAAGAAATCAGTCCTCGACAACTTAACCGGCAGAATTTTTTTTTTTGAAAAAATCCCTAAGCCCCGGGGTCACAATTTCTTCAAAAATCTGACTTTCGGCCATTCACTCAAAAATGGTGCCAAACGGTTGCAAATGCTCCCCTGAGAGGTTTGGCGGTCGAAACAGAAGGATTTTTATCACAGGAAAAGAAATCAGCCCTCGAAAACTTAACCGGCAGAAAAAGATTTGTTTGAAAAAATCCCTAAGCCCCGGGGTCACAATTTCTTCAAAAATCTGACTTTCGGCCATTCACTCAAAAATGGTGCCAAACGGTTGCAAATGCTCCCCTGAGAGGTTTGGCGGTCGAAACAGAAGGCTTTTTATCACAGGAAAAGAAATCAGCCCTCGACAACTTAACCGGCAGAAAAAGATTTGTTTGAAAAAATCCCTAAGCCCCGGGGTCACAATTTCTTCAAAAATCTGACTTTCGGCCATTCACTCAAAAATGGTGCCAAACGGTTGCAAATGCTCCCCTGAGAGGTTTGGCGGTCGAAACAGAAGGATTTTTATCACAGGAAAAGAAATCAGCCCTCGAAAACTTAACCGGCAGAAAAAGATTTGTTTGAAAAAATCCCTAAGCCCCGGGGTCACAATTTCTTCAAAAATCTGACTTTCGGCCATTCACTCAAAAATGGTGCCAAACGGTTGCAAATGCTCCCCTGAGAGGTTTGGCGGTCGAAACAGAAGGCTTTTTATCACAGGAAAAGAAATCAGCCCTCGACAACTTAACCGGCAGAAAAAGATTTGTTTGAAAAAATCCCTAAGCCCCGGGGTCACAATTTCTTCAAAAATCTGACTTTCGGCCATTCACTCAAAAATGGTGCCAAACGGTTGCAAATGCTCCCCTGAGAGGTTTGGCGGTCGAAACAGAAGGCTTTTTATCACAGGAAAAGAAATCAGCCCTCGACAACTTAACCGGCAGAAAAAGATTTTTTTGAAAAAATCCCTAAGCCCCGGGGTCACAATTTCTTCAAAAATCTGACTTTATGCCAGTCACTCAAAAATGGTGCCAAACGGTTGCAAATGCTCCCCTGAGAGGTTTGGCGGTCGAAACAGAAGGCTTTTTATCACAGGAAAAGAAATCAGCCCTCGACAACTTAACCGGCAGAATTGTTTTTTTTTTGAAAAAATCCCTAAGCCCCGGGGTCACAATTTCATCAAAAATCTGACTTTCGGCCATTCACTCAAAAATGGTGCCAAACGGTTGCAAATGCTCCCCTGAGAGGTTTGGCGGTCGAAACAGAAGGCTTTTTATCACAGGAAAAGAAATCAGCCCTCGACAACTTAACTGGCAGAAAAAGATTTGTTTGAAAAAATCCCTAAGCCCCGGGATCACAATTTCTTCAAAAATCTGACTTTCGGCCATTCACTCAAAAATGGTGCCAAACGGTTGCAAATGCTCCCCTGAGAGGTTTGGCGGTCGAAACAGAAGGCTTTTTATCACAGGAAAAGAAATCAGCCCTCGACAGCTTAACCGGCAGAATTATTTTTTTTAAAAAAAATCCCTAAGCCCCGCTGTCACAATTTCATCAAAAATCTGACTTTCGGCCATTCACTCAAAAATGGTGCCAAACGGTTGCAAATGCTCCCCTGAGAGGTTTGGCGGTCGAAACAGAAGGCTTTTTATCACAGGAAAAGAAATCAGCCCTCGACAATTTAACCGGCAGAAAAAGATTTTTTTTAAAAAATCCCTAAGCCCCGGGGTCACAATTTCTTCAAAAATCTGACTTTCGGCCATTCACTCAAAAATGGTGCCAAACGGTTGCAAATGCTCCCCTGAGAGGTTTGGCGGTCGAAACAGAAGGCTTTTTATCACAGGAAAAGAAATCAGCCCTCGACAACTTAACCGGCAGATTTTTTTTTTTAAAAAAAAATCCCTAAGCCCCGGGGTCACAATTTCATCAAAAATCTGACTTTCGGCCATTCACTCAAAAATGGTGCCAAACGGTTGAAAATGCTCCCCTGAGAGGTTTGGCGGTCGAAACAGAAGGCTTTTTATCACAGGAAAAGAAATCAGTCCTCGACAACTTAACCGGCAGAATTTTTTTTTTTGAAAAAACCCCTAAGCCCCGGGGTCACAATTTCTTCAAAAATCTGACTTTCGGCCATTCACTCAAAAATGGTGCCAAACGGTTGCAAATGCTCCCCTGAGAGGTTTGGCGGTCGAAACAGAAGGATTTTTATCACAGGAAAAGAAATCAGCCCTCGAAAACTTAACCGGCAGAAAAAGATTTGTTTGAAAAAATCCCTAAGCCCCGGGGTCACAATTTCTTCAAAAATCTGACTTTCGGCCATTCACTCAAAAATGGTGCCAAACGGTTGCAAATGCTCCCCTGAGAGGTTTGGCGGTCGAAACAGAAGGCTTTTTATCACAGGAAAAGAAATCAGTCCTCGACAACTTAACCGGCAGAATTTTTTTTTTTGAAAAAATCCCTAAGCCCCGGGGTCACAATTTCTTCAAAAATCTGACTTTCGGCCATTCACTCAAAAATGGTGCCAAACGGTTGCAAATGCTCCCCTGAGAGGTTTGGCGGTCGAAACAGAAGGATTTTTATCACAGGAAAAGAAATCAGCCCTCGAAAACTTAACCGGCAGAAAAAGATTTGTTTGAAAAAATCCCTAAGCCCCGGGGTCACAATTTCTTCAAAAATCTGACTTTCGGCCATTCACTCAAAAATGGTGCCAAACGGTTGCAAATGCTCCCCTGAGAGGTTTGGCGGTCGAAACAGAAGGCTTTTTATCACAGGAAAAGAAATCAGCCCTCGACAACTTAACCGGCAGAAAAAGATTTGTTTGAAAAAATCCCTAAGCCCCGGGGTCACAATTTCTTCAAAAATCTGACTTTCGGCCATTCACTCAAAAATGGTGCCAAACGGTTGCAAATGCTCCCCTGAGAGGTTTGGCGGTCGAAACAGAAGGATTTTTATCACAGGAAAAGAAATCAGCCCTCGAAAACTTAACCGGCAGAAAAAGATTTGTTTGAAAAAATCCCTAAGCCCCGGGGTCACAATTTCTTCAAAAATCTGACTTTATGCCAGTCACTCAAAAATGGTGCCAAACGGTTGCAAATGCTCCCCTGAGAGGTTTGGCGGTCGAAACAGAAGGCTTTTTATCACAGGAAAAGAAATCAGCCCTCGACAACTTAACCGGCAGAATTGTTTTTTTTTTGAAAAAATCCCTAAGCCCCGGGGTCACAATTTCATCAAAAATCTGACTTTCGGCCATTCACTCAAAAATGGTGCCAAACGGTTGCAAATGCTCCCCTGAGAGGTTTGGCGGTCGAAACAGAAGGCTTTTTATCACAGGAAAAGAAATCAGCCCTCGAGAACTTAACTGGCAGAAAAAGATTTGTTTGAAAAAATCCCTAAGCCCCGGGGTCACAATTTCTTCAAAAATCTGACTTTCGGCCATTCACTCAAAAATGGTGCCAAACGGTTGCAAATGCTCCCCTGAGAGGTTTGGCGGTCGAAACAGAAGGCTTTTTATCACAGGAAAAGAAATCAGCCCTCGACAACTTAACTGGCAGAAAAAGATTTGTTTGAAAAAATCCCTAAGCCCCGGGGTCACAATTTCTTCAAAAATCTGACTTTCGGCCATTCACTCAAAAATGGTGCCAAACGGTTGCAAATGCTCCCCTGAGAGGTTTGGCGGTCGAAACAGAAGGCTTTTTATCACAGGAAAAGAAATCAGCCCTCGACAACTTAACTGGCAGAAAAAGATTTGTTTGAAAAAATCCCTAAGCCCCGGGGTCACAATTTCTTCAAAAATCTGACTTTCGGCCATTCACTCAAAAATGGTGCCAAACGGTTGCAAATGCTCCCCTGAGAGGTTTGGCGGTCGAAACAGAAGGCTTTTTATCACAGGAAAAGAAATCAGCCCTCGACAACTTAACCGGCAGATTTTTTTTTTAAAAAAAAAATCCCTAAGCCCCGGGGTCACAATTTCATCAAAAATCTGACTTTCGGCCATTCACTCAAAAATGGTGCCAAACGGTTGAAAATGCTCCCCTGAGAGGTTTGGCGGTCGAAACAGAAGGCTTTTTATCACAGGAAAAGAAATCAGTCCTCGACAACTTAACCGGCAGAATTTTTTTTTTTGAAAAAATCCCTAAGCCCCGGGGTCACAATTTCTTCAAAAATCTGACTTTCGGCCATTCACTCAAAAATGGTGCCAAACGGTTGCAAATGCTCCCCTGAGAGGTTTGGCGGTCGAAACAGAAGGATTTTTATCACAGGAAAAGAAATCAGCCCTCGAAAACTTAACCGGCAGAAAAAGATTTGTTTGAAAAAATCCCTAAGCCCCGGGGTCACAATTTCTTCAAAAATCTGACTTTCGGCCATTCACTCAAAAATGGTGCCAAACGGTTGCAAATGCTCCCCTGAGAGGTTTGGCGGTCGAAACAGAAGGCTTTTTATCACAGGAAAAGAAATCAGCCCTCGACAACTTAACCGGCAGAAAAAGATTTGTTTGAAAAAATCCCTAAGCCCCGGGGTCACAATTTCTTCAAAAATCTGACTTTCGGCCATTCACTCAAAAATGGTGCCAAACGGTTGCAAATGCTCCCCTGAGAGGTTTGGCGGTCGAAACAGAAGGCTTTTTATCACAGGAAAAGAAATCAGCCCTCGACAACTTAACCGGCAGAAAAAGATTTTTTTGAAAAAATCCCTAAGCCCCGGGGTCACAATTTCTTCAAAAATCTGACTTTATGCCAGTCACTCAAAAATGGTGCCAAACGGTTGCAAATGCTCCCCTGAGAGGTTTGGCGGTCGAAACAGAAGGCTTTTTATCACAGGAAAAGAAATCAGCCCTCGACAACTTAACCGGCAGAATTGGTTTTTTTTTAAAAAAATCCCTAAGCCCCTCTGTCACAATTTCTTCAAAAATGTGACTTTCGGCCATTCACTCAAAAATGGTGCCAAACGGTTGCAAATGCTCCCCTGAGAGGTTTGGCGGTCGAAAAAGAAGGCTTTTTATCACAGGAAAAGAAATCCGCTCTCGACAACTTAACCGGCAGAAAAAGATTTGTTTGAAAAAATCCCTAAGACCCGGGGTCACAATTTCATCAAAAATCTGACTTTCGGCCATTCACTCAAAAATGGTGCCAAACGGTTGCAAATGCTCCCCTGAGAGGTTTGGCGGTCGAAACAGAAGGCTTTTTATCACAGGAAAAGAAATCAGCCCTCAACAACTTAACTGGCAGAAAAAGATTTTTTTGAAAAAATCCCTAAGCCCCGGGGTCACAATTTCTTCAAAAATCTGACTTTCGGCCATTCACTCAAAAATGGTGCCAAACGGTTGCAAATGCTCCCCTGAGAGGTTTGGCGGTTGAAACAGAAGGCTTTTTATCACAGGAAAAGAAATCAGCCCTCGACAACTTAACCGGCAGAAAAAGATTTTTTTGAAAAAATCCCTAAGCCCCGGGGTCACAATTTCATCAAAAATCTGACTTTCGGCCATTCACTCAAAAATGGTGCCAAACGGTTGAAAATGCTCCCCTGAGAGGTTTGGCGGTCGAAACAGAAGGCTTTTTATCACAGGAAAAGAAATCAGTCCTCGACAACTTAACCGGCAGAATTTTTTTTTTTGAAAAAATCCCTAAGCCCCGGGGTCACAATTTCTTCAAAAATCTGACTTTCGGCCATTCACTCAAAAATGGTGCCAAACGGTTGCAAATGCTCCCCTGAGAGGTTTGGCGGTCGAAACAGAAGGATTTTTATCACAGGAAAAGAAATCAGCCCTCGAAAACTTAACCGGCAGAAAAAGATTTGTTTGAAAAAATCCCTAAGCCCCGGGGTCACAATTTCTTCAAAAATCTGACTTTCGGCCATTCACTCAAAAATGGTGCCAAACGGTTGCAAATGCTCCCCTGAGAGGTTTGGCGGTCGAAACAGAAGGCTTTTTATCACAGGAAAAGAAATCAGTCCTCGACAACTTAACCGGCAGAATTTTTTTTTTTGAAAAAATCCCTAAGCCCCGGGGTCACAATTTCTTCAAAAATCTGACTTTCGGCCATTCACTCAAAAATGGTGCCAAACGGTTGCAAATGCTCCCCTGAGAGGTTTGGCGGTCGAAACAGAAGGATTTTTATCACAGGAAAAGAAATCAGCCCTCGAAAACTTAACCGGCAGAAAAAGATTTGTTTGAAAAAATCCCTAAGCCCCGGGGTCACAATTTCTTCAAAAATCTGACTTTCGGCCATTCACTCAAAAATGGTGCCAAACGGTTGCAAATGCTCCCCTGAGAGGTTTGGCGGTCGAAACAGAAGGCTTTTTATCACAGGAAAAGAAATCAGCCCTCGACAACTTAACCGGCAGAAAAAGATTTGTGTGAAAAAATCCCTAAGCCCCGGGGTCACAATTTCTTCAAAAATCTGACTTTCGGCCATTCACTCAAAAATGGTGCCAAACGGTTGCAAATGCTCCCCTGAGAGGTTTGGCGGTCGAAACAGAAGGATTTTTATCACAGGAAAAGAAATCAGCCCTCGAAAACTTAACCGGCAGAAAAAGATTTGTTTGAAAAAATCCCTAAGCCCCGGGGTCACAATTTCTTCAAAAATCTGACTTTCGGCCATTCACTCAAAAATGGTGCCAAACGGTTGCAAATGCTCCCCTGAGAGGTTTGGCGGTCGAAACAGAAGGCTTTTTATCACAGGAAAAGAAATCAGCCCTCGACAACTTAACCGGCAGAAAAAGATTTGTTTGAAAAAATCCCTAAGCCCCGGGGTCACAATTTCTTCAAAAATCTGACTTTCGGCCATTCACTCAAAAATGGTGCCAAACGGTTGCAAATGCTCCCCTGAGAGGTTTGGCGGTCGAAACAGAAGGCTTTTTATCACAGGAAAAGAAATCAGCCCTCGACAACTTAACCGGCAGAAAAAGATTTTTTTGAAAAAATCCCTAAGCCCCGGGGTCACAATTTCTTCAAAAATCTGACTTTATGCCAGTCACTCAAAAATGGTGCCAAACGGTTGCAAATGCTCCCCTGAGAGGTTTGGCGGTCGAAACAGAAGGCTTTTTATCACAGGAAAAGAAATCAGCCCTCGACAACTTAACCGGCAGAATTGTTTTTTTTTTGAAAAAATCCCTAAGCCCCGGGGTCACAATTTCATCAAAAATCTGACTTTCGGCCATTCACTCAAAAATGGTGCCAAACGGTTGCAAATGCTCCCCTGAGAGGTTTGGCGGTCGAAACAGAAGGCTTTTTATCACAGGAAAAGAAATCAGCCCTCGAGAACTTAACTGGCAGAAAAAGATTTGTTTGAAAAAATCCCTAAGCCCCGGGGTCACAATTTCTTCAAAAATCTGACTTTCGGCCATTCACTCAAAAATGGTGCCAAACGGTTGCAAATGCTCCCCTGAGAGGTTTGGCGGTCGAAACAGAAGGCTTTTTATCACAGGAAAAGAAATCAGCCCTCGACAGCTTAACCGGCAGAATTATTTTTTTTTTAAAAAATCCCTAAGCCCCGCTGTCACAATTTCATCAAAAATCTGACTTTCGGCCATTCACTCAAAAATGGTGCCAAACGGTTGCAAATGCTCCCCTGAGAGGTTTGGCGGTCGAAACAGAAGGCTTTTTATCACAGGAAAAGAAATCAGCCCTCGACAATTTAACCGGCAGAAAAAGATTTTTTTGAAAAAATCCCTAAGCCCCGGGGTCACAATTTCTTCAAAAATCTGACTTTCGGCCATTCACTCAAAAATGGTGCCAAACGGTTGCAAATGCTCCCCTGAGAGGTTTGGCGGTCGAAACAGAAGGCTTTTTATCACAGGAAAAGAAATCAGCCCTCGACAACTTAACCGGCAGATTTTTTTTTTTTAAAAAAAATCCCTAAGCCCCGGGGTCACAATTTCATCAAAAATCTGACTTTCGGCCATTCACTCAAAAATGGTGCCAAACGGTTGAAAATGCTCCCCTGAGAGGTTTGGCGGTCGAAACAGAAGGCTTTTTATCACAGGAAAAGAAATCAGTCCTCGACAACTTAACCGGCAGAATTTTTTTTTTTGAAAAAATCCCTAAGCCCCGGGGTCACAATTTCTTCAAAAATCTGACTTTCGGCCATTCACTCAAAAATGGTGCCAAACGGTTGCAAATGCTCCCCTGAGAGGTTTGGCGGTCGAAACAGAAGGATTTTTATCACAGGAAAAGAAATCAGCCCTCGAAAACTTAACCGGCAGAAAAAGATTTGTTTGAAAAAATCCCTAAGCCCCGGGGTCACAATTTCTTCAAAAATCTGACTTTCGGCCATTCACTCAAAAATGGTGCCAAACGGTTGCAAATGCTCCCCTGAGAGGTTTGGCGGTCGAAACAGAAGGCTTTTTATCACAGGAAAAGAAATCAGCCCTCGACAACTTAACCGGCAGAAAAAGATTTGTTTGAAAAAATCCCTAAGCCCCGGGGTCACAATTTCTTCAAAAATCTGACTTTCGGCCATTCACTCAAAAATGGTGCCAAACGGTTGCAAATGCTCCCCTGAGAGGTTTGGCGGTCGAAACAGAAGGCTTTTTATCACAGGAAAAGAAATCAGCCCTCGACAACTTAACCGGCAGAAAAAGATTTTTTTGAAAAAATCCCTAAGCCCCGGGGTCACAATTTCTTCAAAAATCTGACTTTATGCCAGTCACTCAAAAATGGTGCCAAACGGTTGCAAATGCTCCCCTGAGAGGTTTGGCGGTCGAAACAGAAGGCTTTTTATCACAGGAAAAGAAATCAGCCCTCGACAACTTAACCGGCAGAATTGTTTTTTTTTTAAAAAAATCCCTAAGCCCCTCTGTCACAATTTCTTCAAAAATGTGACTTTCGGCCATTCACTCAAAAATGGTGCCAAACGGTTGCAAATGCTCCCCTGAGAGGTTTGGCGGTCGAAAAAGAAGGCTTTTTATCACAGGAAAAGAAATCCGCTCTCGACAACTTAACCGGCAGAAAAAGATTTGTTTGAAAAAATCCCTAAGACCCGGGGTCACAATTTCATCAAAAATCTGACTTTCGGCCATTCACTCAAAAATGTTGCCAAACGGTTGCAAATGCTCCCCTGAGAGGTTTGGCGGTCGAAATAGAAGGCTTTTTATCACAGGAAAAGAAATCAGCCCTTGGCAACTTAACCGGCAGAATTTTTTTTTTTGAAAAAATCCCTAAGCCCCGGGGTCACAATTTCTTCAAAAATCTGACTTTCGGCCATTCACTCAAAAATGGTGCCAAACGGTTGCAAATGCTCCCCTGAGAGGTTTGGCGGTCGAAACAGAAGGATTTTTATCACAGGAAAAGAAATCAGCCCTCGAAAACTTAACCGGCAGAAAAAGATTTGTTTGAAAAAATCCCTAAGCCCCGGGGTCACAATTTCTTCAAAAATCTGACTTTCGGCCATTCACTCAAAAATGGTGCCAAACGGTTGCAAATGCTCCCCTGAGAGGTTTGGCGGTCGAAACAGAAGGCTTTTTATCACAGGAAAAGAAATCAGCCCTCGACAACTTAACCGGCAGAAAAAGATTTGTTTGAAAAAATCCCTAAGCCCCGGGGTCACAATTTCTTCAAAAATCTGACTTTCGGCCATTCACTCAAAAATGGTGCCAAACGGTTGCAAATGCTCCCCTGAGAGGTTTGGCGGTCGAAACAGAAGGCTTTTTATCACAGGAAAAGAAATCAGCCCTCGACAACTTAACCGGCAAAAAAAGATTTTTTTGAAAAAATCCCTAAGCCCCGGGGTCACAATTTCTTCAAAAATCTGACTTTCGGCCATTCACTCAAAAATGGTGCCAAACGGTTGCAAATGCTCCCCTGAGAGGTTTGGCGGTCGAAACAGAAGGCTTTTTATCACAGGAAAAGAAATCAGCCCTCGACAACTTAACCGGCAGAAAAAGATTTTTTTGAAAAAATCCCTAAGCCCCGGGGTCACAATTTCTTCAAAAATCTGACTTTATGCCAGTCACTCAAAAATGGTGCCAAACGGTTGCAAATGCTCCCCTGAGAGGTTTGGCGGTCGAAACAGAAGGCTTTTTATCACAGGAAAAGAAATCAGCCCTCGACAACTTAACCGGCAGAATTGTTTTTTTTTAAAAAAAATCCCTAAGCCCCTCTGTCACAATTTCTTCAAAAATGTGACTTTCGGCCATTCACTCAAAAATGGTGCCAAACGGTTGCAAATGCTCCCCTGAGAGGTTTGGCGGTCGAAAAAGAAGGCTTTTTATCACAGGAAAAGAAATCCGCTCTCGACAACTTAACCGGCAGAAAAAGATTTGTTTGAAAAAATCCCTAAGACCCGGGGTCACAATTTCATCAAAAATCTGACTTTCGGCCATTCACTCAAAAATGGTGCCAAACGGTTGCAAATGCTCCCCTGAGAGGTTTGGCGGTCGAAACAGAAGGCTTTTTATCACAGGAAAAGAAATCAGCCCTCAACAACTTAACTGGCAGAAAAAGATTTTTTTGAAAAAATCCCTAAGCCCCGGGGTCACAATTTCTTCAAAAATCTGACTTTCGGCCATTCACTCAAAAATGGTGCCAAACGGTTGCAAATGCTCCCCTGAGAGGTTTGGCGGTCGAAACAGAAGGCTTTTTATCACAGGAAAAGAAATCAGCCCTCAAAAACTTAATCGGCAGAATTTTTTTTTTTTTTGAAAAAATCCCAAAGCCCCGGGGTCACAATTTCTTCAAAAATCTGACTTTCGGCCATTCACTCAAAAATGGTTCCAAACGGTTGAAAATGCTCCCCTGAGAGTTTTGGCGGTCGAAACAGAAGGCTTTTTATCACAGGAAAAGAAATCAGCCCTTGGCAACTCAACCGGCAGAATTTTTTTTTTTGAAAAAATCCCTAAGCCCCGGGGTCACAATTTCTTCAAGAATCTGACTTTCGGCCATTCACTCAAAAATGGTGCCAAACGGTTGCAAATGCTCCCCTGAGAGGTTTGGCGGTCGAAACAGAAGGCTTTTTATCACAGGAAAAGAAATCAGCCCTCGACAACTTAACCGGCAGAAAAAGATTTTTTTGAAAAAATCCCTAAGCCCCGGGGTCACAATTTCTTCAAAAATCTGACTTTCGGCCATTCACTCAAAAATGGTGCCAAACGGTTGCAAATGCTCCTTGAGAGGTTTGGCGGTCGAAACAGAAGGCTTTTTATCACAGGAAAAGAAATCAGCCCTCAACAACTTAACCGGCAGAAAAAGATTTTTTTGAAAAAATCCCTAAGCCCCGGGGTCACAATTTCTTCAAAAATCTGACTTTCGGCCATTCACTCAAAAATGGTGCCAAACGGTTGCAAATGCTCCCCTGAGAGGTTTGGCGGTCGAAACAGAAGGCTTTTTATCACAGTAAAAGAAATCAGCCCTCGACAACTTAACCGGCAGAATTTTTTTTTGAAAAAATCCCTCAGCCCCGGGGTCACAATTTCTTCAAAAATCTGACTTTCGGCCATTCACTCAAAAATGGTGCCAAACGGTTGCAAATGCTCCCTTGAGAGGTTTGGCGGTCGAAACAAAAGGCTTTTTATCACAAAAAAAGAAAGCAGCCCTTGATAACTTAACCGGCAGGAAAAGATTTTTTTGAAAAAATCCCTCAGCCCCGGGGTCACAATTTCATCAAAAATCTGACTTTCGGACATTCACTCAAAAATGGTGCCAAACGGTTGCAAATGCTCCCCTGAGAGGTTTGGCGGTCGAAACAGAAGGCTTTTTATCACAGGAAAAGAAATCAGCCCTCAACAACTTAACCGGCAGAAACTTTTTTTTAAAAAAAAAATCCCTAAGCCCCGGGATCACAATTTCTTCAAAAATCTGACTTTCGGCCATTCACTCAAAAATGGTGCCAAACGGTTGCAAATGCTCCCCTGAGAGGTTTGGCGGTCGAAACAGAAGGCTTTTTATCACAGGAAAAGAAATCAGCCCTCGACAACTTTACCGGCAGAAAAAGATTTTTTTGAAAAAATCCCTAAGCCCCGGGGTCACAATTTCTTCAAAAATCTGACTTTCGGCCATTCACTCAAAAATGGTGCCAAACAGTTGCAAATGCAAACCTCTGAAAGGTTTGGCGGTCGAAACAGAAGGCTTTTTATCACAGGAAAAGAAATCAGCCCTCAACAACTTAACCGGCAGAAAAAGATTTTTTTGAAAAAATCCCTAAGCCCCGGTGTCACCATTTCATCAAAAATCTGACTTTTGGCCATTCACTCATAAATGGTGCCAAACGGTTGCAAATGCTCCCTTGAGAGGTTTGGCGGTCGAAACAGAAGGCTTTTTATCACAGGAAAAGAAATCAGCCCTCAACAACTTAACCGGCAGAAAAAGATTTTTTTGAAAAAATCCCTAAGCCCCGGGGTCACAATTTCTTCAAAAATCTGACTTTCGGCCATTCACTCAAAAATGGTGCCAAACAGTTGCAAATGCTCCCCTGAGAGCTTTGGCGGTCGAAACAAAGGGCTTTTTATCACAGGAAAAGAAATCAGCCCTCGACAACTTAACCGGCAGAAAAAGATTTTTTTGAAAAAATCCCTAAGCCCCGGGGTCACAATTTCTTCAAAAATCTGACTTTCGGCCATTCACTCAAAAATGGTGCCAAACGGTTGCAAATGCTCCCTTGAGAGGTTTGGCGGTCGAAACAGAAGGCTTTTTATCACAGGAAAAGAAATCAGCCCTTGATAACTTAACCGGCAGAAAAAGATTTTTTTTGAAAAAATCCCTAAGCCCCGGGGTCACAATTTCATCAAAAATCTGACTTTCGGACATTCACTCAAAAATGGTGCCAAACGGTTGCAAATGCTCCCCTGAGAGGTTTGGCGGTCGAAACAGAAGGCTTTTTATCACAGGAAAAGAAATCCGCTCTCGACAACTTAACCGGCAGAATTTTTTTTTTGAAAAAATCCCTAACCCCCGGGGTCACAATTTCATCAAAAATCTGACTTTCGGCCATTCACTCAAAAATGGTGCCAAACGGTTGCAAATGCTCCCCTGAGAGGTTTGGCGGTCGAAACAGAAGGCTTTTTATCACAGGAAAAGAAATCAGCCCTCGACAACTTAACTGGCAGAAAAAGATTTGTTTGAAAAAATCCCTAAGCCCCGGGGTCACAATTTCTTCAAAAATCTGACTTTCGGCCATTCACTCAAAAATGGTGCCAAACGGTTGCAAATGCTCCCCTGAGAGGTTTGGCGGTCGAAACAGAAGGCTTTTTATCACAGGAAAAGAAATCAGCCCTCGACAACTTAACTGGCAGAAAAAGATTTGTTTGAAAAAATCCCTAAGCCCCGGGGTCACAATTTCTTCAAAAATCTGACTTTCGGCCATTCACTCAAAAATGGTGCCAAACGGTTGCAAATGCTCCCCTGAGAGGTTTGGCGGTCGAAACAGAAGGCTTTTTATCACAGGAAAAGAAATCAGCCCTTGACAGCTTAACCGGCAGAATTATTTTTTTTTAAAAAAATCCCTAAGCCCCGCTGTCACAATTTCATCAAAAATCTGACTTTCGGCCATTCACTCAAAAATGGTGCCAAACGGTTGCAAATGCTCCCCTGAGAGGTTTGGCGGTCGAAACAGAAGGCTTTTTATCACAGGAAAAGAAATCAGCCCTCGACAACTTAACCGGCAGAAAAAGATTTTTTTGAAAAAATCCCTAAGCCCCGGGGTCACAATTTCATCAAAAATCTGACTTTCGGCCATTCACTCAAAAATGGTGCCAAACGGTTGCAAATGCTCCCCTGAGAGGTTTGGCGGTCGAAACAGAAGGCTTTTTATCACAGGAAAAGAAATCAGTCCTCGACAACTTAACCCGCAGAATTTTTTTTTTTGAAAAAATCCCTAAGCCCCGGGGTCACAATTTCTTCAAAAATCTGACTTTCGGCCATTCACTCAAAAATGGTGCCAAACGCTTGCAAATGCTCCCCTGAGAGGTTTGGCGGTCGAAACAGAAGGATTTTTATCACAGGAAAAGAAATCAGCCCTCGAAAACTTAACCGGCAGAAAAAGATTTGTTTGAAAAAATCCCTAAGCCCCGGGGTCACAATTTCTTCAAAAATCTGACTTTCGGCCATTCACTCAAAAATGGTGCCAAACGGTTGCAAATGCTCCCCTGAGAGGTTTGGCGGTCGAAACAGAAGGCTTTTTATCACAGGAAAAGAAATCAGCCCTCGACAACTTAACCGGCAGAAAAAGATTTGTTTGAAAAAATCCCTAAGCCCCGGGGTCACAATTTCTTCAAAAATCTGACTTTCGGCCATTCACTCAAAAATGGTGCCAAACGGTTGCAAATGCTCCCCTGAGAGGTTTCGCGGTCGAAACAGAAGGCTTTTTATCACAGGAAAAGAAATCAGCCCTCGACAACTTAACCGGCAGAAAAAGATTTTTTTGAAAAAATCCCTAAGCCCCGGGGTCACAATTTCTTCAAAAATCTGACTTTATGCCAGTCACTCAAAAATGGTGCCAAACGGTTGCAAATGCTCCCCTGAGAGGTTTGGCGGTCGAAACAGAAGGCTTTTTATCACAGGAAAAGAAATCAGCCCTCGACAACTTAACCGGCAGAATTGTTTTTTTTTTAAAAAAATCCCTAAGCCCCTCTGTCACAATTTCTTCAAAAATGTGACTTTCGGCCATTCACTCAAAAATGGTGCCAAACGGTTGCAAATGCTCCCCTGAGAGGTTTGGCGGTCGAAAAAGAAGGCTTTTTATCACAGGAAAAGAAATCCGCTCTCGACAACTTAACCGGCAGAAAAAGATTTGTTTGAAAAAATCCCTAAGCCCCGGGGTCACAATTTCATCAAAAATCTGACTTTCGGCCATTCACTCAAAAATGGTGCCAAACGGTTGCAAATGCTCCCCTGAGAGGTTTGGCGGTCGAAACAGAAGGCTTTTTATCATAGGAAAAGAAATCAGCCCTCGACAACTTAACCGGCAGATTTTTTTTTAAAAAAAAAAAATCCCTAAGCCGCGGGGTCACAATTTCATCAAAAATCTGACTTTCGGCCATTCACTCAAAAATGGTGCCAAACGGTTGCAAATGCTCCCCTGAGAGGTTTGGCGGTCGAAACAGAAGGCTTTTTATCACAGGAAAAGAAATCAGTCCTCGACAACTTAACCGGCAGAATTTTTTTTTTTGAAAAAATCCCTAAGCCCCGGGGTCACAATTTCTTCAAAAATCTGACTTTCGGCCATTCACTCAAAAATGGTGCCAAACGGTTGCAAATGCTCCCCTGAGAGGTTTGGCGGTCGAAATAGAAGGATTTTTATCACAGGAAAAGAAATCAGCCCTCGAAAACTTAACCGGCAGAAAAAGATTTGTTTGAAAAAATCCCTAAGTCCCGGGGTCACAATTTCTTCAAAAATCTGACTTTCGGCCATTCACTCAAAAATGGTGCCAAACGGTTGCAAATGCTCCCCTGAGAGGTTTGGCGGTCGAAACAGAAGGCTTTTTATCACAGGAAAAGAAATCAGCCCTCGACAACTTAACCGGCAGAAAAAGATTTGTTTGAAAAAATCCCTAAGCCCCGGGGTCACAATTTCTTCAAAAATCTGACTTTCGGCCATTCACTCAAAAATGGTGCCAAACGGTTGCAAATGCTCCCCTGAGAGGTTTGGCGGTCGAAACAGAAGGCTTTTTATCACAGGAAAAGAAATCAGCCCTCGACAACTTAACCGGCAGAAAAAGATTTTTTTGAAAAAATCCCTAAGCCCCGGGGTCACAATTTCTTCAAAAATCTGACTTTATGCCAGTCACTCAAAAATGGTGCCAAACGGTTGCAAATGCTCCCCTGAGAGGTTTGGCGGTCGAAACAGAAGGCTTTTTATCACAGGAAAAGAAATCAGCCCTCGACAACTTAACCGGCAGAATTGTTTTTTTTTAAAAAAAAATCCCTAAGCCCCTCTGTCACAATTTCTTCAAAAATGTGACTTTCGGCCATTCACTCAAAAATGGTGCCAAACGGTTGCAAATGCTCCCCTGAGAGGTTTGGCGGTCGAAAAAGAAGGATTTTTATCACAGGAAAAGAAATCCGCTCTCGACAACTTAACCGGCAGAATTTTTTTTTTGAAAAAATCCCTAAGCCCCGGGGTCACAATTTCATCAAAAATCTGACTTTCGGCCATTCACTCAAAAATGGTGCCAAACGGTTGCAAATGCTCCCCTGAGAGGTTTGGCGGTCGAAACAGAAGGCTTTTTATCACAGGAAAAGAAATCAGCCCTCGACAACTTAACTGGCAGAAAAAGATTTGTTTGAAAAAATCCCTAAGCCCCGGGGTCACAATTTCTTCAAAAATCTGACTTTCGGCCATTCACTCAAAAATGGTGCCAAACGGTTGCAAATGCTCCCCTGAGAGGTTTGGCGGTCGAAACAGAAGGCTTTTTATCACAGGAAAAGAAATCAGCCCTTGACAGCTTAACCGGCAGAATTATTTTTTTTAAAAAAAATCCCTAAGCCCCGCTGTCACAATTTCATCAAAAATCTGACTTTCGGCCATTCACTCAAAAATGGTGCCAAACGGTTGCAAATGCTCCCCTGAGAGGTTTGGCGGTCGAAACAGAAGGCTTTTTATCACAGGAAAAGAAATCAGCCCTCGACAACTTAACCGGCAGAAAAAGATTTTTTTGAAAAAATCCCTAAGCCCCGGGGTCACAATTTCATCAAAAATCTGACTTTCGGCCATTCACTCAAAAATGGTGCCAAACGGTTGCAAATGCTCCCCTGAGAGGTTTGGCGGTCGAAACAGAAGGCTTTTTATCACAGGAAAAGAAATCAGTCCTCGACAACTTAACCCGCAGAATTTTTTTTTTTGAAAAAATCCCTAAGCCCCGGGGTCACAATTTCTTCAAAAATCTGACTTTCGGCCATTCACTCAAAAATGGTGCCAAACGGTTGCAAATGCTCCCCTGAGAGGTTTGGCGGTCGAAACAGAAGGATTTTTATCACAGGAAAAGAAATCAGCCCTCGAAAACTTAACCGGCAGAAAAAGATTTGTTTGAAAAAATCCCTAAGCCCCGGGGTCACAATTTCTTCAAAAATCTGACTTTCGGCCATTCACTCAAAAATGGTGCCAAACGGTTGCAAATGCTCCCCTGAGAGGTTTGGCGGTCGAAACAGAAGGCTTTTTAACACAGGAAAAGAAATCAGCCCTCGACAACTTAACCGGCAGAAAAAGATTTGTTTGAAAAAATCCCTAAGCCCCGGGGTCACAATTTCTTCAAAAATCTGACTTTCGGCCATTCACTCAAAAATGGTGCCAAACGGTTGCAAATGCTCCCCTGAGAGGTTTCGCGGTCGAAACAGAAGGCTTTTTATCACAGGAAAAGAAATCAGCCCTCGACAACTTAACCGGCAGAAAAAGATTTTTTTGAAAAAATCCCTAAGCCCCGGGGTCACAATTTCTTCAAAAATCTGACTTTATGCCAGTCACTCAAAAATGGTGCCAAACGGTTGCAAATGCTCCCCTGAGAGGTTTGGCGGTCGAAACAGAAGGCTTTTTATCACAGGAAAAGAAATCAGCCCTCGACAACTTAACCGGCAGAATTGTTTTTTTTAAAAAAAAATCCCTAAGCCCCTCTGTCACAATTTCTTCAAAAATGTGACTTTCGGCCATTCACTCAAAAATGGTGCCAAACGGTTGCAAATGCTCCCCTGAGAGGTTTGGCGGTCGAAAAAGAAGGCTTTTTATCACAGGAAAAGAAATCCGCTCTCGACAACTTAACCGGCAGAAAAAGATTTGTTTGAAAAAATCCCTAAGCCCCGGGGTCACAATTTCATCAAAAATCTGACTTTCGGCCATTCACTCAAAAATGGTGCCAAACGGTTGCAAATGCTCCCCTGAGAGGTTTGGCGGTCGAAACAGAAGGCTTTTTATCACAGGAAAAGAAATCAGCCCTCGACAACTTAACCGGCAGATTTTTTTTAAAAAAAAAAAAATCCCTAAGCCCCGGGGTCACAATTTCATCAAAAATCTGACTTTCGGCCATTCACTCAAAAATGGTGCCAAACGGTTGCAAATGCTCCCCTGAGAGGTTTGGCGGTCGAAACAGAAGGCTTTTTATCACAGGAAAAGAAATCAGTCCTCGACAACTTAACCGGCAGAATTTTTTTTTTTGAAAAAATCCCTAAGCCCCGGGGTCACAATTTCTTCAAAAATCTGACTTTCGGCCATTCACTCAAAAATGGTGCCAAACGGTTGCAAATGCTCCCCTGAGAGGTTTGGCGGTCGAAACAGAAGGATTTTTATCACAGGAAAAGAAATCAGCCCTCGAAAACTTAACCGGCAGAAAAAGATTTGTTTGAAAAAATCCCTAAGTCCCGGGGTCACAATTTCTTCAAAAATCTGACTTTCGGCCATTCACTCAAAAATGGTGCCAAACGGTTGCAAATGCTCCCCTGAGAGGTTTGGCGGTCGAAACAGAAGGCTTTTTATCACAGGAAAAGAAATCCGCCCTCGACAACTTAACCGGCAGAAAAAGATTTGTTTGAAAAAATCCCTAAGCCCCGGGGTCACAATTTCTTCAAAAATCTGACTTTCGGCCATTCACTCAAAAATGGTGCCAAACGGTTGCAAATGCTCCCCTGAGAGGTTTGGCGGTCGAAACAGAAGGCTTTTTATCACAGGAAAAGAAATCAGCCCTCGACAACTTAACCGGCAGAAAAAGATTTTTTTGAAAAAATCCCTAAGCCCCGGGGTCACAATTTCTTCAAAAATCTGACTTTATGCCAGTCACTCAAAAATGGTGCCAAACGGTTGCAAATGCTCCCCTGAGAGGTTTGGCGGTCGAAACAGAAGGCTTTTTATCACAGGAAAAGAAATCAGCCCTCGACAACTTAACCGGCAGAATTGTTTTTTTTTTAAAAAAAATCCCTAAGCCCCTCTGTCACAATTTCTTCAAAAATGTGACTTTCGGCCATTCACTCAAAAATGGTGCCAAACGGTTGCAAATGCTCCCCTGAGAGGTTTGGCGGTCGAAAAAGAAGGCTTTTTATCACAGGAAAAGAAATCCGCTCTCGACAACTTAACCGGCAGAAAAAGATTTGTTTGAAAAAATCCCTAAGCCCCGGGGTCACAATTTCTTCAAAAATCTGACTTTCGGCCATTCACTCAAAAATGGTGCCAAACGGTTGCAAATGCTCCCCTGAGAGGTTTGGCGGTTGAAACAGAAGGCTTTTTATCACAGGAAAAGAAATCAGCCCTCGACAACTTAACCGGCAGAAAAAGATTTTTTTGAAAAAATCCCTAAGCCCCGGGGTCACAATTTCTTCAAAAATCTGACTTTCGGCCATTCACTCAAAAATGGTGCCAAACGGTTGCAAATGCTCCCCTGAGAGGTTTGGCGGTTGAAACAGAAGGCTTTTTATCACAGGAAAAGAAATCAGCCCTCGACAACTTAACCGGCAGAAATTTTTTTTTTGAAAAAATCCCTAAGCCCCGGGGTCACAATTTCTTCAAAAATCTGACTTTCGGCCATTCACTCAAAAATGGTGCCAAACGGTTGCAAATGCTCCCCTGAGAGGTTTGGTGGTCGAAACAGAAGGCTTTTTATCACAGGAAAAGAAATCAGCCCTCGACAACTTAACCGTCAGAATAATTTTTTTTTTAAAAAATCCCTAAGCCCCGCTGTCACAATTTCTTCAAAAATGTGACTTTCGGCCATTCACTCAAAAATGGTGCCAAACGGTTGCAAATGCTCCCCTGAGAGGTTTGGCGGTCGAAACAGAAGGCTTTTTATCACAGGAAAAGAAATCCGCTCTCAACAACTTAACCGGCAGAATTTTTTTTTTTTTTTGAAAAAATCCCTAAGCCCCGGGGTCACAATTTCATCAAAAATCTGACTTTCGGCCATTCACTCAAAAATGGTGCCAAACGGTTTCCAATGCTCCCCTGAGAGGTTTGGCGGTCGAAACAGAAGGATTTTTATCACAGGAAAAGAAATCAGCCCTCGACAACTTAACCGGCAGAAAAAGATTTTTTTGAAAAAATCCCTAAGCCCCGGGGTCACAATTTCTTCAAAAATCTGACTTTCGGCCATTCACTCAAAAATGGTGCCAAACGGTTGCAAATGCTCCCCTGAGAGGTTTGGCGGTCGAAACAGAAGGCTTTTTATCACAGGAAAAGAACTCAGCCCTCGACAACTTAACCGGCAGAAAAAGATTTGTTTGAAAAAATCCCTAAGCCCCGGGGTCACAATTTCTTCAAAAATCTGACTTTCGGCCATTCACTCAAAAATGGTGCCAAACGGTTGCAAATGCTCCCCTGAGAGGTTTGGCGGTCGAAACAGAAGGCTTTTTATCACAGGAAAAGAAATCAGCCCTCGACAACTTAACCGGCAGGAAAAGATTTTTTTGAAAAAATCCCTAAGCCCCGGGGTCACAATTTCTTCAAAAATCTGACTTTCGGCCATTCACTCAAAAATGGTGCCAAACGGTTGCAAATGCTCCCCTGAGAGGTTTGGCGGTCGAAACAGAAGGCTTTTTATCACAGGAAAAGAAATCAGCCCTCGACAACTTAACCGGCAGAAAAAGATTTGTTTGAAAAAATCCCTAAGCCCCGGGGTCACAATTTCTTCAAAAATCTGACTTTCGGCCATTCACTCAAAAATGGTGCCAAACGGTTCCAAATGCTCCCCTGAGAGGTTTGGCGGTCGAAACAGAAGGCTTTTTATCACAGGAAAAGAAATCAGCCCTCGACAACTTAACCGGCAGAAAAAGATTTTTTTGAAAAAATCCCTAAGTCCCGGGGTCACAATTTCTTCAAAAATCTGACTTTCGGCCATTCACTCAAAAATGGTGCCAAACGGTTGCAAATGCTCCCCTGAGAGGTTTGGCGGTCGAAACAGAAGGCTTTTTATCACAGGAAAAGAAATCCGCCCTCGACAACTTAACCGGCAGAAAAAGATTTTTTTGAAAAAATCCCTAAGCCCCGGGGTCACAATTTCTTCAAAAATCTGACTTTCGGCCATTCACTCAAAAATGGTGCCAAACGGTTGCAAATGCTCCCCTGAGAGGTTTGGCGGTCGAAACAGAAGGCTTTTTATCACAGGAAAAGAAATCAGCCCTCGACAACTTAACCGGCAGAAAAAGATTTGTTTGAAAAAATCCCTAAGCCCCGGGGTCACAATTTCTTCAAAAATCTGACTTTCGGCCATTCACTCAAAAATGGTGCCAAACGGTTCCAAATGCTCCCCTGAGAGGTTTGGCGGTCGAAACAGAAGGCTTTTTATCACAGGAAAAGAAATCAGCCCTCGACAACTTAACCGGCAGAATTATTTTTTTAAAAAAAAATCCCTAAGCCCCGCTGTCACAATTTCTTCAAAAATGTGACTTTCGGCCATTCACTCAAAAATGGTGCCAAACGGTTGCAAATGCTCCCCTGAGAGGTTTGGCGGTCGTAACAGAAGGCATTTTATCACAGGAAAAGAAATCCGCTCTCGACAACTTAACCGGCAGAATTTTTTTTTTTTTGGAAAAAATCCCTAAGCCCCGGGGTCACAATTTCTTCAAAAATCTGACTTTCGGCCATTCACTCAAAAATGGTGCCAAACGGTTGCAAATGCTCCCCTGAGAGGTTTGGCGGTCGAAACAGAAGGCTTTTTATCACAGGAAAAGAAATCAGCCCTCGACAACTTAACCGGCAGAAAAAGATTTGTTTGAAAAAATCCCTAAGCCCCGGGGTCACAATTTCTTCAAAAATCTGACTTTCGGCCATTCACTCAAAAATGGTGCCAAACGGTTGCAAATGCTCCCCTGAGAGGTTTGGCGGTCGAAACAGAAGGCTTTTTATCACAGGAAAAGAAATCAGCCCTCGACAACTTAACCGGCAGAAAAAGATTTGTTTGAAAAAATCCCTAAGCCCCGGGGTCACAATTTCTTCAAAAATCTGACTTTCGTCCATTCACTCAAAAATGGTGCCAAACGGTTGCAAATGCTCCCCTGAGAGGTTTGGCGGTCGAAACAGAAGGCTTTTTATCACAGGAAAAGAAATCAGCCCTCGACAACTTAACCGGCAGAATTATTTTTTTTAAAAAAAATCCCTAAGCCCCGCTGTCACAATTTCTTCAAAAATCTGACTTTCGGCCATTCACTCAAAAATGGTGCCAAACGGTTGCAAATGCTCCCCTGAGAGGTTTGGCGGTCGAAACAGAAGTCTTTTTATCACAGGAAAAGAAATCCGCTCTCGACAACTTAACCGGCAGAATTTTTTTTTTTTTTGGAAAAAATCCCTAAGCCCCGGGGTCACAATTTCTTCAAAAATCTGACTTTCGGCCATTCACTCAAAAATGGTGCCAAACGGTTGCAAATGCTCCCCTGAGAGGTTTGGCGGTCGAAACAGAAGGATTTTTATCACAGGAAAAGAAATCAGCCCTCGACAACTTAACCGGCAGAAAAAGATTTGTTTGAAAAAATCCCTAAGCCCCGGGGTCACAATTTATTCAAAAATCTGACTTTCGGCCATTCACTCAAAAATGGTGCCAAACGGTTGCAAATGCTCCCCTGAGAGGTTTGGCGATCGAAACAGAAGGCTTTTTATCACAGGAAAAGAACTCAGCCCTCGACAACTTAACCGGCAGAAAAAGATTTGTTTGAAAAAATCCCTAAGCCCCGGGGTCACAATTTCTTCAAAAATCTGACTTTCGGCCATTCACTCAAAAATGGTGCCAAACGGTTGCAAATGCTCCCCTGAGAGGTTTGGTGGTCGAAACAGAAGGCTTTTTATCACAGGAAAAGAAATCAGCCCTCGACAACTTAACCGGCAGAAAAAGATTTTTTTGAAAAAATCCCTAAGCCCCGGGGTCACAATTTCTTCAAAAATCTGACTTTCGGCCATTCACTCAAAAATGGTGCCAAACGGTTGCAAATGCTCCCCTGAGAGGTTTGGCGGTCGAAACAGAAGGCTTTTTATCACAGGAAAAGAAATCAGCCCTCGACAACTTAACCGGCAGAATTGTTGTTGTTTTTTTAAATCCCTAAGCCCCGCTGTCACAATTTCTTCAAAAATGTGACTTTCGGCCATTCACTCAAAAATGGTGCCAAACGGTTGCAAATGCTCCCCTGAGAGGTTTGGCGGTCGAAACAGAAGGCTTTTTATCACAGGAAAAGAAATCCGCTCTCGACAACTTAACCGGCAGAATTTTTTTTTTTTTGAAAAAATCCCTAAGCCCCGGGGTCACAATTTCATCAAAAATCTGACTTTCGGCCATTCACTCAAAAATGGTGCCAAACGGTTGCAAATGCTCCCCTGAGAGGTTTGGCGGTCGAAACAGAAGGCTTTTTATCACAGGAAAAGAAATCAGCCCTCGACAACTTAACCGGCAGAAAAAGATTTGTTTGAAAAAATCCCTAAGCCCCGGGGTCACAATTTCTTCAAAAATCTGACTTTCGGCCATTCACTCAAAAATGGTGCCAAACGGTTGCAAATGCTCCCCTGAGAGGTTTGGCGGTTGAAACAGAAGGCTTTTTATCACAGGAAAAGAAATCAGCCCTCGACAACTTAACCGGCAGAAAAAGATTTGTTTGAAAAAATCCCTAAGCCCCGGGGTCACAATTTCTTCAAAAATCTGACTTTCGGCCATTCACTCAAAAATGGTGCCAAACGGTTGCAAATGCTCCCCTGAGAGGTTTGGCGGTCGAAACAGAAGGCTTTTTATCACAGGAAAAGAAATCCGCCCTCGACAACTTAACCGGCAGAAAAAGATTTTTTTGAAAAAATCCCTAAGCCCCGGGGTCACAATTTCTTCAAAAATCTGACTTTCGGCCATTCACTCAAAAATGGTGCCAAACGGTTGCAAATGCTCCCCTGAGAGGTTTGGCGGTCGAAACAGAAGGCTTTTTATCACAGGAAAAGAAATCAGCCCTCGACAACTTAACCGGCAGAAAAAGATTTGTTTGAAAAAATCCCTAAGCCCCGGGGTCACAATTTCTTCAAAAATCTGACTTTCGGCCATTCACTCAAAAATGGTGCCAAACGGTTGCAAATGCTCCCCTGAGAGGTTTGGCGGTCGAAACAGAAGGCTTTTTATCACAGGAAAAGAAATCAGCCCTCGACAGCTTAACCGGCAGAATTATTTTTTTAAAAAAAAATCCCTAAGCCCCGCTGTCACAATTTCATCAAAAATCTGACTTTCGGCCATTCACTCAAAAATGGTGCCAAACGGTTGCAAATGCTCCCCTGAGAGGTTTGGCGGTCGAAACAGAAGGCTTTTTATCACAGGAAAAGAAATCAGCCCTCGACAATTTAACCGGCAGAAAAAGATTTTTTTGAAAAAATCCCTAAGCCCCGGGGTCACAATTTCTTCAAAAATCTGACTTTCGGCCATTCACTCAAAAATGGTGCCAAACGGTTGCAAATGCTCCCCTGAGAGGTTTGGCGGTCGAAACAGAAGGCTTTTTATCACAGGAAAAGAAATCAGCGCTCGACAACTTAACCGGCAGAAAAAGATTTTTTTGAAAAAATCCCTAAGCCCCGGGGTCACAATTTCTTCAAAAATCTGACTTTCGGCCATTCACTCAAAAATGGTGCCAAACGGTTGCAAATGCTCCCCTGAGAGGTTTGGCGGTCGAAACAGAAGGCTTTTTATCACAGGAAAAGAAATCCGCCCTCGACAACTTAACCGGCAGAAAAAGATTTTTTTGAAAAAATCCCTAAGCCCCGGGGTCACAATTTCTTCAAAAATCTGACTTTCGGCCATTCACTCAAAAATGGTGCCAAACGGTTCCAAATGCTCCCCTGAGAGGTTTGGCGGTCGAAACAGAAGGCTTTTTATCACAGGAAAAGAAATCAGCCCTCGACAACTTAACCGGCAGAAAAAGATTTGTTTGAAAAAATCCCTAAGCCCCGGGGTCACAATTTCTTCAAAAATCTGACTTTCGGCCATTCACTCAAAAATGGTGCCAAACGGTTCCAAATGCTCCCCTGAGAGGTTTGGCGGTCGAAACAGAAGGCTTTTTATCACAGGAAAAGAAATCAGCCCTCGACAACTTAACCGGCAGAATTATTTTTTTAAAAAAAAATCCCTAAGCCCCGCTGTCACAATTTCTTCAAAAATGTGACTTTCGGCCATTCACTCAAAAATGGTGCCAAACGGTTGCAAATGCTCCCCTGAGAGGTTTGGCGGTCGTAACAGAAGGCATTTTATCACAGGAAAAGAAATCCGCTCTCGACAACTTAACCGGCAGAATTTTTTTTTTTTTTGGAAAAAATCCCTAAGCCCCGGGGTCACAATTTCTTCAAAAATCTGACTTTCGGCCATTCACTCAAAAATGGTGCCAAACGGTTGCAAATGCTCCCCTGAGAGGTTTGGCGGTCGAAACAGAAGGCTTTTTATCACAGGAAAAGAAATCAGCCCTCGACAACTTAACCGGCAGAAAAAGATTTGTTTGAAAAAATCCCTAAGCCCCGGGGTCACAATTTCTTCAAAAATCTGACTTTCGGCCATTCACTCAAAAATGGTGCCAAACGGTTGCAAATGCTCCCCTGAGAGGTTTGGCGGTCGAAACAGAAGGCTTTTTATCACAGGAAAAGAAATCAGCCCTCGACAACTTAACCGGCAGAATTATTTTTTTTAAAAAAAATCCCTAAGCCCCGCTGTCACAATTTCTTCAAAAATGTGACTTTCGGCCATTCACTCAAAAATGGTGCCAAACGGTTGCAAATGCTCCCCTGAGAGGTTTGGCGGTCGAAACAGAAGTCTTTTTATCACAGGAAAAGAAATCCGCTCTCGACAACTTAACCGGCAGAATTTTTTTTTTTTTTGGAAAAAATCACTAAGCCCCGGGGTCAATATTTCTTCAAAAATCTGACTTTCGGCCATTCACTCAAAAATGGTGCCAAACGGTTGCAAATGCTCCCCTGAGAGGTTTGGCGGTCGAAACAGAAGGCTTTTTATCACAGGAAAAGAAATCAGCCCTCGACAACTTAACCGGCAGAAAAAGATTTGTTTGAAAAAATCCCTAAGCCCCGGGGTCACAATTTCTTCAAAAATCTGACTTTCGGCCATTCACTCAAAAATGGTGCCAAACGGTTGCAAATGCTCCCCTGAGAGGTTTGGCGGTCGAAACAGAAGGCTTTTTATCACAGGAAAAGAAACCAGCCCTCGACAACTTAAGCGGCAGAAAAAGATTTTTTAAAAAAAATCCCTAAGCCCCGGGGTCACAATTTCTTCAAAAATCTGACTTTCGGCCATTCACTGAAAAATGGTGCCAAACGGTTGCAAATGCTCCCCTGAGAGGTTTGGCGGTCGAAACAGAAGGCTTTTTATCACAGGAAAAGAAATCAGCCCTCGACAACTTAAGCGGCAGAAAAAGATTTTTTTAAAAAAATCCCTAAGCCCCGGGGTCACAATTTCTTCAAAAATCTGACTTTCGGCCATTCACTCAAAAATGGTGCCAAACGGTTGCAAATGCTCCCCTGAGAGGTTTGGCGGTTGAAACAGAAGGCTTTTTATCACAGGAAAAGAAATCAGCCCTCGACAACTTAACCGGCAGAATTATTTTTTTTTAAAAAAATCCCTAAGCCCCGGGGTCACAATTTCATCAAAAATCTGACTTTCGGCCATTCACTCAAAAATGGTGCCAAACGGTTGAAAATGCTCCCCTGAGAGGTTTGGCGGTCGAAACAGAAGGCTTTTTATCACAGGAAAAGAAATCAACCCTCGACAACTTAACCGGCAGAATTTTTTTTTTAAAAAAAATCCCTAAGCCCCGGGGTCACAATTTCTTCAAAAATCTGACTTTCGGCCATTCACTCAAAAATGGTGCCAAACGGTTGCAAATGCTCCCCTGAGAGGTTTGGCGGTCGAAACAGAAGGCTTTTTATCACAGGAAAAGAAATCAGCCCTCGACAACTTAACCGGCAGAAAAAGATTTGTTTGAAAAAATCCCTAAGCCCCGGGGTCACAATTTCTTCAAAAATCTGACTTTCGGCCATTCACTCAAAAATGGTGCCAAACGGTTGCAAATGCTCCCCTGAGAGGTTTGGCGGTCGAAACAGAAGGCTTTATATCACAGGAAAAGAAATCAGCCCTCGACAACTTAACCGGCAGAAAAAGATTTTTTTAAAAAAATCCCTAAGCCCCGGGGTCACAATTTCTTCAAAAATCTGACTTTCAGCCATTCACTCAAAAATGGTGCCAAACGGTTGCAAATGCTCCCCTGAGAGGTTTGGGGGTCGAAACAGAAGGCTTTTTATCACAGGAAAAGAAACCCGCCCTCGACAACTTAACCGGCAGAAAAAGATTTTTTTGAAAAAATCCCTAAGACCCGGGGTCACAATTTCTTCAAAAATCTGACTTTCGGCCATTCACTCAAAAATGGTGCCAAACGGTTGCAAATGCTCCCCTGAGAGGTTTGGCGGTCGAAACAGAAGGCTTTTTATCACAGGAAAAGAAATCAGCCCTCGACAACTTAAGCGGCAGAAAAAGATTTTTTTAAAAAAATCCCTAAGCCCCGGGGTCACAATTTCTTCAAAAATCTGACTTTCGGCCATTCACTCAAAAATGGTGCCAAACGGTTGCAAATGCTCCCCTGAGAGGTTTGGCGGTTGAAACAGAAGGCTTTTTATCACAGGAAAAGAAATCAGCCCTCGACAACTTAACCGGCAGAATTATTTTTTTTTTAAAAAATCCCTAAGCCCCGGGGTCACAATTTCATCAAAAATCTGACTTTCGGCCATTCACTCAAAAATGGTGCCAAACGGTTGAAAATGCTCCCCTGAGAGGTTTGGCGGTCGAAACAGAAGGCTTTTTATCACAGGAAAAGAAATCAACCCTCGACAACTTAACCGGCAGAATTTTTTTTTTAAAAAAAAATCCCTAAGCCCCGGGGTCACAATTTCTTCAAAAATCTGACTTTCGGCCATTCACTCAAAAATGGTGCCAAACGGTTGCAAATGCTCCCCTGAGAGGTTTGGCGGTCGAAACAGAAGGCTTTTTATCACAGGAAAAGAAATCAGCCCTCGACAACTTAACCGGCAGAAAAAGATTTGTTTGAAAAAATCCCTAAGCCCCGGGGTCACAATTTCTTCAAAAATCTGACTTTCGGCCATTCACTCAAAAATGGTGCCAAACGGTTGCAAATGCTCCCCTGAGAGGTTTGGCGGTCGAAACAGAAGGCCTTTTATCCCAGGAAAAGAAATCAGCCCTCGACAACTTAACCGGCAGAAAAAGATTTTTTTGAAAAAATCCCTAAGCCCCGGGGTCACAATTTCTTCAAAAATCTGACTTTCAGCCATTCACTCAAAAATGGTGCCAAACGGTTGCAAATGCTCCCCTGAGAGGTTTGGGGGTCGAAACAGAAGGCTTTTTATCACAGGAAAAGAAATCCGCCCTCGACAACTTAACCGGCAGAAAAAGATTTTTTTGAAAAAATCCCTAAGACCCGGGGTCACAATTTCTTCAAAAATCTGACTTTCGGCCATTCACTCAAAAATGGTGCCAAACGGTTGCAAATGCTCCCCTGAGAGGTTTGGCGGTCGAAACAGAAGGCTTTTTATCACAGGAAAAGAAATCAGCCCTCGACAACTTAAGCGGCAGAAAAAGATTTTTTTAAAAAAATCCCTAAGCCCCGGGGTCACAATTTCTTCAAAAATCTGACTTTCGGCCATTCACTCAAAAATGGTGCCAAACGGTTGCAAATGCTCCCCTGAGAGGTTTGGCGGTTGAAACAGAAGGCTTTTTATCACAGGAAAAGAAATCAGCCCTCGACAACTTAACCGGCAGAATTATTTTTTTTTAAAAAAATCCCTAAGCCCCGGGGTCACAATTTCATCAAAAATCTGACTTTCGGCCATTCACTCAAAAATGGTGCCAAACGGTTGAAAATGCTCCCCTGAGAGGTTTGGCGGTCGAAACAGAAGGCTTTTTATCACAGGAAAAGAAATCAACCCTCGACAACTTAACCGGCAGAATTTTTTTTTAAAAAAAAATCCCTAAGCCCCGGGGTCACAATTTCTTCAAAAATCTGACTTTCGGCCATTCACTCAAAAATGGTGCCAAACGGTTGCAAATGCTCCCCTGAGAGGTTTGGCGGTCGAAACAGAAGGCTTTTTATCACAGGAAAAGAAATCAGCCCTCGACAACTTAACCGGCAGAAAAAGATTTGTTTGAAAAAATCCCTAAGCCCCGGGGTCACAATTTCTTCAAAAATCTGACTTTCGGCCATTCACTCAAAAATGGTGCCAAACGGTTGCAAATGCTCCCCTGAGAGGTTTGGCGGTCGAAACAGAAGGCTTTATATCACAGGAAAAGAAATCAGCCCTCGACAACTTAACCGGCAGAAAAAGATTTTTTTGAAAAAATCCCTAAGACCCGGGGTCACAATTTCTTCAAAAATCTGACTTTCGGCCATTCACTCAAAAATGGTGCCAAACGGTTGCAAATGCTCCCCTGAGAGGTTTGGCGGTTGAAACAGAAGGCTTTTTATCACAGGAAAAGAAATCAGCCCTCGACAACTTAACCGGCAGAAAAAGATTTGTTTGAAAAAATCCCTAAGCCCCGGGGTCACAATTTCTTCAAAAATGTGACTTTCGGCCATTCACTCAAAAATGGTGCCAAACGGTTGCAAATGCTCCCCTGAGAGGTTTGGCGGCCGAAACAGAAGGCTTTTTATTACAGGAAAAGAAATCAGCCCTCGACAACTTAACCGGCAGAATTATTTTTTTTAAAAAAAATCCCTAAGCCCCGCTGTCACAATTTCTTCAAAAATGTGACTTTCGGCCATTCACTCAAAAATGGTGCCAAACGGTTGCAAATGCTCCCCTGAGAGGTTTGGCGGTCGAAACAGAAGGCTTTTTATCACAGGAAAAGAAATCCGCTCTCGACAACTTAACCGGCATAATTTTTTTTTTTTTTTGGAAAAAATCCCTAAGCCCCGGGGTCACAATTTCATCAAAAATCTGACTATCGGCCATTCACTCAAAAATGGTGCCAAACGGTTGCAAATGCTCCCCTGAGAGGTTTGGCGGTCGAAACAGAAGGCTTTTTATCACAGGAAAAGAAATCAGCCCTCGACAACTTAACCGGCAGAAATTTTTTTTTTGAAAAAATCCCTAAGCCCCGGGGTCACAATTTCTTCAAAAATCTGACTTTCGGCCATTCACTCAAAAATGGTGCCAAACGGTTGCAAATGCTCCCCTGAGAGGTTTGGTGGTCGAAACAGAAGGCTTTTTATCACAGGAAAAGAAATCAGCCCTCGACAACTTAACCGGCAGAAAAAGATTTTTTTGAAAAAATCCCTAAGCCCCGGGGTCACAATTTCTTCAAAAATCTGACTTTCGGCCATTCACTCAAAAATGGTGCCAAACGGTTGCAAATGCTCCCCTGAGAGGTTTGGCGGTCGAAACAGAAGGCTTTTTATCACAGGAAACGAAATCAGCCCTCGACAACTTAAGCGGCAGAAAAAGATTTTTTTAAAAAAATCCCTAAGCCCCGGGGTCACAATTTCTTCAAAAATCTGACTTTCGGCCATTCACTCAAAAATGGTGCCAAACGGTTGCAAATGCTCCCCTGAGAGGTTTGGCGGTCGAAACAGAAGGCTTTTTATCACAGGAAAAGAAATCAGCCCTCGACAACTTAACCGGCAGAATTATTTTTTTAAAAAAAAATCCCTAAGCCCCGGGGTCACAATTTCATCAAAAATCTGACTTTCGGCCATTCACTCAAAAATGGTGCCAAACGGTTGCAAATGCTCCCCTGAGAGGTTTGGCGGTCGAAACAGAAGGCTTTTTATCACAGGAAAAGAAATCAGCCCTCGACAACTTAACCGGCAGAATTTTTTTTTTAAAAAAAATCCCTAAGCCCCGGGGTCACAATTTCTTCAAAAATCTGACTTTCGGCCATTCACTCAAAAATGGTGCCAAACGGTTGCAAATGCTCCCCTGAGAGGTTTGGTGGTCGAAACAGAAGGCTTTTTATCACAGGAAAAGAAATCAGCCCTCGACAACTTAACCGGCAGAAAAAGATTTGTTTGAAAAAATCCCTAAGCCCCGGGGTCACAATTTCTTCAAAAATCTGACTTTCGGCCATTCACTCAAAAATGGTGCCAAACGGTTGCAAATGCTCCCCTGAGAGGTTTGGCGGTCGAAACAGAAGGCTTTTTATCACAGGAAAAGAAATCAGCCCTCGACAACTTAAACGGCAGAAAAAGATTTTTTTGAAAAAATCCCTAAGCCCCGGGGTCACAATTTCTTCAAAAATGTGACTTTCGGCCATTCACTCAAAAATGGTGCCAAACGGTTGCAAATGCTCCCCTGAGAGGTTTGGCGGCCGAAACAGAAGGCTTTTTATTACAGGAAAAGAAATCAGCCCTCGACAACTTAACCGGCAGAATTATTTTTTTTTTAAAAAATCCCTAAGCCCCGCTGTCACAATTTCTTCAAAAATGTGACTTTCGGCCATTCACTCAAAAATGGTGCCAAACGGTTGCAAATGCTCCCCTGAGAGGTTTGGCGGTCGAAACAGAAGGCTTTTTATCACAGGAAAAGAAATCCGCTCTCGACAACTTAACCGGCATAATTTTTTTTTTTTTTTTGGAAAAAATCCCTAAGCCCCGGGGTCACAATTTCATCAAAAATCTGACTTTCGGCCATTCACTCAAAAATGGTGCCAAACGGTTGCAAATGCTCCCCTGAGAGGTTTGGCGGTCGAAACAGAAGGCTTTTTATCACAGGAAAAGAAATCAGCCCTCGACAACTTAACCGGCAGAAATTTTTTTTTTGAAAAAATCCCTAAGCCCCGGGGTCACAATTTCTTCAAAAATCTGACTTTCGGCCATTCACTCAAAAATGGTGCCAAACGGTTGCAAATGCTCCCCTGAGAGGTTTGGTGGTCGAAACAGAAGGCTTTTTATCACAGGAAAAGAAATCAGCCCTCGACAACTTAACCGGCAGAAAAAGATTTTTTTGAAAAAATCCCTAAGCCCCGGGGTCACAATTTCTTCAAAAATCTGACTTTCGGCCATTCACTCAAAAATGGTGCCAAACGGTTGCAAATGCTCCCCTGAGAGGTTTGGCGGTCGAAACAGAAGGCTTTTTATCACAGGAAACGAAATCAGCCCTCGACAACTTAAGCGGCAGAAAAAGATTTTTTTAAAAAAATCCCTAAGCCCCGGGGTCACAATTTCTTCAAAAATCTGACTTTCGGCCATTCACTCAAAAATGGTGCCAAACGGTTGCAAATGCTCCCCTGAGAGGTTTGGCGGTCGAAACAGAAGGCTTTTTATCACAGGAAAAGAAATCAGCCCTCGACAACTTAAGCGGCAGAAAAAGATTTTTTTAAAAAAATCCCTAAGCCCCGGGGTCACAATTTCTTCAAAAATCTGACTTTCGGCCATTCACTCAAAAATGGTGCCAAACGGTTGCAAATGCTCCCCTGAGAGGTTTGGCGGTCGAAACAGAAGGCTTTTTATCACAGGAAAAGAAATCAGCCCTCGACAACTTAACCGGCAGAATTATTTTTTTTAAAAAAAATCCCTAAGCCCCGGGGTCACAATTTCATCAAAAATCTGACTTTCGGCCATTCACTCAAAAATGGTGCCAAACGGTTGCAAATGCTCCCCTGAGAGGTTTGGCGGTCGAAACAGAAGGCTTTTTATCACAGGAAAAGAAATCAGCCCTCGACAACTTAACCGGCAGAATTTTTTTTTTAAAAAAAATCCCTAAGCCCCGGGGTCACAATTTCTTCAAAAATCTGACTTTCGGCCATTCACTTAAAAATGGTGCCAAACTGTTGCAAATGCTCCCCTGAGAGGTTTGGTGGTCGAAACAGAAGGCTTTTTATCACAGGAAAAGAAATCAGCCCTCGACAACTTAACCGGCAGAAAAAGATTTGTTTGAAAAAATCCCTAAGCCCCGGGGTCACAATTTCTTCAAAAATCTGACTTTCGGCCATTCACTCAAAAATGGTGCCAAACGGTTGCAAATGCTCCCCTGAGAGGTTTGGCGGTCGAAACAGAAGGCTTTTTATCACAGGAAAAGAAATCAGCCCTCGACAACTTAAACGGCAGAAAAAGATTTTTTTGAAAAAATCCCTAAGCCCCGGGGTCACAATTTCTTCAAAAATGTGACTTTCGGCCATTCACTCAAAAATGGTGCCAAACGGTTGCAAATGCTCCCCTGAGAGGTTTGGCGGCCGAAACAGAAGGCTTTTTATTACAGGAAAGGAAATCAGCCCTCGACAACTTAACCGGCAGAATTATTTTTTTTTAAAAAAATCCCTAAGCCCCGCTGTCACAATTTCTTCAAAAATGTGACTTTCGGCCATTCACTCAAAAATGGTGCCAAATGGTTGCAAATGCTCCCCTGAGAGGTTTGGCGGTCGAAACATAAGGCTTTTTATCACAGGAAAAGAAATCAGCCCTCGACAACATAAGCGGCAGAAAAAGATTTTTTTAAAAAAATCCCTAAGCCCCGGGGTCACAATTTCATCAAAAATCTGACTTTCGGCCATTCACTCAAAAATGGTGCCAAACGGTTGCAAATGCTCCCCTGAGAGGTTTGGCGGTCGAAACAGAAGGCTTTTTATCACAGGAAAAGAAATCAGCCCTCGACAACTTAACCGGCAGAATTTTTTTTTTTAAAAAAAATCCCTAAGCCCCGGGGTCACAATTTCTTCAAAAATCTGACTTTCGGCCATTCACTCAAAAATGGTGCCAAACGGTTGCAAATGCTCTCCTGAGAGGTTTGGCGGTCAAAATACAAGGCTTTTTATCACAGGAAAAGAAATCAGCCCTCGACAACTTAACCGGCAGAATATTTTTTTTTGAAAAAATCCCTAAGCCGCGGGGTCACAATTTCTTCAAAAATCTGACTTTCGGCCATTCACTCAAAAATGGTGCCAAACGGTTGCAAATGCTCCCCTGAGAGGTTTGGCGGTCGAAACAGAAGGCTTTTTATCACAGGAAAAGAAATCAGCCCTCGACAACTTAACCGGCAGGAAAAGATTTTTTTGAAAAAATCCCTAAGCCCCGGGGTCACAATTTCATCAAAAATCTGACTTTCGGCCATTCACTCAAAAATGGTGCCAAACGGTTGCAAATGCTCCCCTGAGAGGTTTGGCGGTCGAAACAGAAGGCTTTTTATCACAGGAAAAGAAATCAGCCCTCGACAACTTAACCGGCAGAATTTTTTTTTAAAAAAAAATCCCTAAGCCCCGGGGTCACAATTTCTTCAAAAATCTGACTTTCGGCCATTCACTCAAAAATGGTGCCAAACGGTTGCAAATGCTCCCCTGAGAGGTTTGGTGGTCGAAACAGAAGGCTTTTTATCACAGGAAAAGAAATCAGCCCTCGACAACTTAACCGGCAGAAAAAGATTTGTTTGAAAAAATCCCTAAGCCCCGGGGTCACAATTTCTTCAAAAATCTGACTTTCGGCCATTCACTCAAAAATGGTGCCAAACGGTTGCAAATGCTCCCCTGAGAGGTTTGGCGGTCGAAACAGAAGGCTTTTTATCACAGGAAAAGAAATCAGCCCTCGACAACTTAAACGGCAGAAAAAGATTTTTTTGAAAAAATCCCTAAGCCCCGGGGTCACAATTTCTTCAAAAATGTGACTTTCGGCCATTCACTCAAAAATGGTGCCAAACGGTTGCAAATGCTCCCCTGAGAGGTTTGGCGGCCGAAACAGAAGGCTTTTTATTACAGGAAAAGAAATCAGCCCACGACAACTTAACCGGCAGAATTATTTTTTTTAAAAAAAATCCCTAAGCCCCGCTGTCACAATTTCTTCAAAATTTGACTTTCGGCCATTCACTCAAAAATGGTGCCAAACGGTTGCAAATGCTCCCCTGAGAGGTTTGGCGGTCGAAACAGAAGGCTTTTTATCACAGGAAAAGAAATCCGCTCTCGACAACTTAACCGGCATAATTTTTTTTTTTTTTTTGGAAAAAATCCCTAAGCCCCGGGGTCACAATTTCATCAAAAATCTGACTTTCGGCCATTCACTCAAAAATGGTGCCAAACGGTTGCAAATGCTCCCCTGAGAGGTTTGGCGGTCGAAACAGAAGGCTTTTTATCACAGGAAAAGAAATCAGCCCTCGACAACTTAACCGGCAGAAATTTTTTTTTTGAAAAAATCCCTAAGCCCCGGGGTCACAATTTCTTCAAAAATCTGACTTTCGGCCATTCACTCAAAAATGGTGCCAAACGGTTGCAAATGCTCCCCTGAGAGGTTTGGTGGTCGAAACAGAAGGCTTTTTATCACAGGAAAAGAAATCAGCCCTCGACAACTTAACCGGCAGAAAAAGATTTTTTTGAAAAAATCCCTAAGCCCCGGGGTCACAATTTCTTCAAAAATCTGACTTTCGGCCATTCACTCAAAAATGGTGCCAAACGGTTGCAAATGCTCCCCTGAGAGGTTTGGCGGCCGAAACAGAAGGCTTTTTATTACAGGAAAAGAAATCAGCCCTCGACAACTTAACCGGCAGAATTATTTTTTTTAAAAAAAATCCCTAAGCCCCGCTGTCACAATTTCTTCAAAAATATGACTTTCGGCCATTCACTCAAAAATGGTGCCAAATGGTTGCAAATGCTCCCCTGAGAGGTTTGGCGGTCGAAACAGAAGGCTTTTTATCACAGGAAAAGAAATCAGCCCTCGACAACATAAGCGGCAGAAAAAGATTTTTTTAAAAAAATCCCTAAGCCCCGGGGTCACAATTTCTTCAAAAATCTGACTTTCGGCCATTCACTCAAAAATGGTGCCAAACGGTTGCAAATGCTCCCCTGAGAGGTTTGGTGGTCGAAACAGAAGGCTTTTTATCACAGGAAAAGAAATCAGCCCTCGACAACTTAACCAGCAGAAAAAGATTTGTTTGAAAAAATCCCTAAGCCCCGGGGTCACAATTTCTTCAAAAATCTGACTTTCGGCCATTCACTCAAAAATGGTGCCAAACGGTTGCAAATGCTCCCCTGAGAGGTTTGGCGGTCGAAACAGAAGGCTTTTTATCACAGGAAAAGAAATCAGCCCTCGACAACTTAAACGGCAGAAAAAGATTTTTTTGAAAAAATCCCTAAGCCCCGGGGTCACAATTTCTTCAAAAATGTGACTTTCGGCCATTCACTCAAAAATGGTGCCAAACGGTTGCAAATGCTCCCCTGAGAGGTTTGGCGGCCGAAACAGAAGGCTTTTTATTACAGGAAAAGAAATCAGCCCTCGACAACTTAACCGGCAGAATTATTTTTTTTTAAAAAAATCCCTAAGCCCCGCTGTCACAATTTCTTCAAAAATGTGACTTTCGGCCATTCACTCAAAAATGGTGCCAAATGGTTGCAAATGCTCCCCTGAGAGGTTTGGCGGTCGAAACAGAAGGCTTTTTATCACAGGAAAAGAAATCAGCCCTCGACAACATAAGCGGCAGAAAAAGATTTTTTTAAAAAAATCCCTAAGCCCCGGGGTCACAATTTCTTCAAAAATCTGACTTTCGGCCATTCACTCAAAAATGGTGCCAAACGGTTGCAAATGCTCCCCTGAGAGGTTTGGCGGTCGAAACAGAAGGCTTTTTATCACAGGAAAAGAAATCAGCCCTCGACAACTTAACCGGCAGAATTATTTTTTTTAAAAAAAATCCCTAAGCCCCGGGGTCACAATTTCATCAAAAATCTGACTTTCGGCCATTCACTCAAAAATGGTGCCAAACGGTTGCAAATGCTCCCCTGAGAGGTTTGGTGGTCGAAACAGAAGGCTTTTTATCACAGGAAAAGAAATCAGCCCTCGACAACTTAACCGGCAGAATTTTTTTTAAAAAAAAAATCCCTAAGCCCCGGGGTCACAATTTCTTCAAAAATCTGACTTTCGGCCATTCACTCAAAAATGGTGCCAAACGGTTGCAAATGCTCTCCTGAGAGGTTTGGCGGTCAAAATACAAGGCTTTTTATCACAGGAAAAGAAATCAGCCCTCGACAACTTAACCGGCAGAATATTTTTTTTTGAAAAAATCCCTAAGCCGCGGGGTCACAATTTCTTCAAAAATCTGACTTTCGGCCATTCACTCAAAAATGGTGCCAAACGGTTGCAAATGCTCCCCTGAGAGGTTTGGCGGTCGAAACAGAAGGCTTTTTATCACAGGAAAAGAAATCAGCCCTCGACAACTTAACCGGCAGGAAAAGATTTTTTTGAAAAAATCCCTAAGCCCCGAGGTCACAATTTCATCAAAAATCTGACTTTCGGCCATTCACTCAAAAATGGTGCGAAACGGTTGCAAATGCTCCCCTGAGAGGTTTGGCGGTCGAAACAGAAGGCCTTTTTATCACAGGAAAAGAAATCAGCCCTCGACAACTTAACCGGCAGAATATTTTTTTTTTGAAAAAATCCCTAAGCCCCGGGGTCACAATTTCTTCAAAAATCTGACTTTCGGCCATTCACTCAAAAATGGTGCCAAACGGTTGCAAATGCTCCCCTGAGAGGTTTGGCGGTCGAAACAGAAGGCTTTTTATCACAGGAAAAGAAATCAGCCCTCGACAACTTAACCGGCAGAAAAAGATTTTTTTAAAAAAATCCCTAAGCCCCGGGGTCACAATTTCTTCAAAAATCTGACTTTCGGCCATTCACTCAAAAATGGTGCCAAACGGTTGCAAATGCTCCCCTGAGAGGTTTGGCGGTCGAAACAGAAGGCTTTTTATCACAGGAAAAGAAATCAGCCCTCGACAACTTAACCGGCAGGAAAAGATTTTTTTGAAAAAATCCCTAAGCCCCGAGGTCACAATTTCATCAAAAATCTGACTTTCGGCCATTCACTCAAAAATGGTGCCAAACGGTTGCAAATGCTCCCCTGAGAGGTTTGGCGGTCGAAACAGAAGGCTTTTTATCACAGGAAAAGAAATCAGCCCTCGACAACTTAACCGGCAGGAAAAGATTTTTTTGAAAAAATCCCTAAGCCCCGGGGTCACAATTGCATCAAAAATCTGACTTTCGGCCATTCACTCAAAAACGGTGCCAAACGGTTGCAAATGCTCCCCTGAGAGGTTGGGCGGTCGCAACAGAAGGCTTTTTATCACAGGAAAATAAATCAGCCCTCGACAACTTAACCGGCAGATTTTTTTTTTTGAAAAAATCCCTAAGCCCCGGGGTCACAATTTTTTCAAAAATCTGACTTTCGGCCATTCACTCAAAAATGGTGCCAAACGGTTGCAAATGCTCCCCTGAGAGGTTTGGCGGTCGAAACAGAAGGCTTTTTATCACAGGAAAAGAAATCAGCCCTCGACAACTTAACCGGCAGAAAAAGATTTTTTTGAAAAAATCCCTAAGCCCCGGGGTCACAATTTCTTCAAAAATCTGACTTTCGGCCATTCACTCAAAAATGGTGCCAAACGGTTGCAAATGCTCCCCTGAGAGGTTTGGCGGTCGAAACAGAAGGCTTTTTATCACAGGAAAAGAAATCAGCCTTCGACAACTTAACCGGCAGAAATTTTTTTTTTGAAAAAATCCCTAAGCCCTGGGGTCACAATTTCTTGAAAAATCTGACTTTCGGCCATTCACTCAAAAATGGTGCCAAACGGTTGCAAATGCTCCCCTGAGAGGTTTGGCGGTCGAAACAGAAGGCCTTTTATCCCAGGAAAAGAAATCAGCCCTCGACAACTTAACCGGCAGAAGTTTTTTTTTTGAAAAAATCCCTAAGCCCTGGGGTCACAATTTCTTGAAAAATCTGACTTTCGGCCATTCACTCAAAAATGGTGCCAAACGGTTGCAAATGCTCCCCTGAGAGGTTTGGCGGTCGAAACAGAAGGCCTTTTATCCCAGGAAAAGAAATCAGCCCTCGACAACTTAACCGGCAGAAGTTTTTTTTTTGAAAAAATCCCTAAGCCCCGGGGTCACAATTTCATCAAAAATCTGACTTTCGGCCATTCACTCAAAAATGGTGCCAAACGGTTGCAAATGCTCCCCTGAGAGGTTTGGCGGTCGAAACAGAAGGCTTTTTATCACAGGAAAAGAAATCAGCCCTCGACAACTTAACCGGCAGAAGTTTTTTTTTTGAAAAAATCCCTAAGCCCCGGGGTCACAATTTCATCAAAAATCTGACTTTCGGCCATTCACTCAAAAATGGTGCCAAACGGTTGCAAATGCTCCCCTGAGAGGTTTGGCGGTCGAAACAGAAGGCTTTTTATCACAGGAAAAGAAATCAGCCCTCCACAACTTAACCGGCAGAATATTTTTTTTTGAAAAAATCCCTAAGCCGCGGGGTCACAATTTCTTCAAAAATCTGACTTTCGGCCATTCACTCAAAAATGGTGCCAAACGGTTGCAAATGCTCCCCTGAGAGGTTTGGCGGTCGAAACAGAAGGCTTTTTATCACAGGAAAAGAAATCAGCCCTCGACAACTTAACCGGCAGAAAAAGATTTTTTTAAAAAAATCCCTAAGCCCCGGGGTCACAATTTCTTCAAAAATCTGACTTTCGGCCATTCACCCAAAAATGGTGCCAAACGGTTGCAAATGCTCCCCTGAGAGGTTTGGCGGTCGAAACAGAAGGCTTTTTATCACAGTAAAAGAAATCAGCCCTCGACAACTTAACCGGCAGGAAAAGATTTTTTTGAAAAAATCCCTAAGCCCCGAGGTCACAATTTCATCAAAAATCTGACTTTCGGCCATTCACTCAAAAATGGTGCCAAACGGTTGCAAATGCTCCCCTGAGAGGTTTGGCGGTCGAAACAGAAGGCCTTTTTATCACAGGAAAAGAAATCAGCCCTCGACAACTTAACCGGCAGGAAAAGATTTTTTGGAAAAAATCCCTAAGCCCCGGGGTCACAATTGCATCAAAAATCTGACTTTCGGCCATTCACTCAAAAACGGTGCCAAACGGTTGCAAATGCTCCCCTGAGAGGTTGGGCGGTCGCAACAGAAGGCTTTTTATCACAGGAAAATAAATCAGCCCTCGACAACTTAACCGGCAGATTTTTTTTTTCGAAAAAATCCCTAAGCCCCGGGGTCACAATTTTTTCAAAAATCTGACTTTCGGCCATTCACTCAAAAATGGTGCCAAACGGTTGGAAATGCTCCCCTGAGAGGTTTGGCGGTCGAAACAGAAGGCTTTTTATCACAAGAAAAGAAATCAGCCCTCGACAACTTAACCGGCAGAAAAAGATTTTTTTGAAAAAATCCCTAAGCCCCGGGGTCACAATTTCTTCAAAAATCTGACTTTCGGCCATTCACTCAAAAATGGTGCCAAACGGTTGCAAATGCTCCCCTGAGAGGTTTGGCGGTCGATACAGAAGGCTTTTTATCACAGGAAAAGAAATCAGCCTTCGACAACTTAACCGGCAGAAATTTTTTTTTTGAAAAAATCCCTAAGCCCTGGGGTCACAATTTCTTGAAAAATCTGACTTTCGGCCATTCACTCAAAAATGGTGCCAAACGGTTGCAAATGCTCCCCTGAGAGGTTTGGCGGTCGAAACAGAAGGCCTTTTATCCCAGGAAAAGAAATCAGCCCTCGACAACTTAACCGGCAGAAGTTTTTTTTTTGAAAAAATCCCTAAGCCCCGGGGTCACAATTTCATCAAAAATCTGACTTTCGGCCATTCACTCAAAAATGGTGCCAAACGGTTGCAAATGCTCCCCTGAGAGGTTTGGCGGTCGAAACAGAAGGCTTTTTATCACAGGAAAAGAAATCAGCCCTCGACAACTTAACCGGCAGAAGTTTTTTTTTTGAAAAAATCCCTAAGCCCCGGGGTCACAATTTCATCAAAAATCTGACTTTCGGCCATTCACTCAAAAATGGTGCCAAACGGTTGCAAATGCTCCCCTGAGAGGTTTGGCGGTCGAAACAGAAGGCTTTTTATCACAGGAAAAGAAATCAGCCCTCCACAACTTAACCGGCAGAAAAAGATTTTTTTGAAAAAATCCCTAAGCCCCGGGGTCACAATTTCTTCAAAAATCTGACTTTCGACCATTCACTCAATAAGGATGCCAAACTGTTGCAAATGCTCCCCTGAGAGGTTTGGCGGTCAAAATACAAGGCTTTTTATCACAGGAAAAGAAATCAGCCCTCGACAACTTAACCGGCAGAATATTTTTTTTTGAAAAAATCCCTAAGCCGCGGGGTCACAATTTCTTCAAAAATCTGACTTTCGGCCATTCACTCAAAAATGGTGCCAAACGGTTGCAAATGCTCCCCTGAGAGGTTTGGCGGTCGAAACAGAAGGCTTTTTATCACAGGAAAAGAAATCAGCCCTCGACAACTTAACCGGCAGGAAAAGATTTTTTTGAAAAAATCCCTAAGCCCCGAGGTCACAATTTCATCAAAAATCTGACTTTCGGCCATTCACTCAAAAATGGTGCGAAACGGTTGCAAATGCTCCCCTGAGAGGTTTGGCGGTCGAAACAGAAGGCCTTTTTATCACAGGAAAAGAAATCAGCCCTCGACAACTTAACCGGCAGAATATTTTTTTTTTGAAAAAATCCCTAAGCCCCGGGGTCACAATTTCTTCAAAAATCTGACTTTCGGCCATTCACTCAAAAATGGTGCCAAACGGTTGCAAATGCTCCCCTGAGAGGTTTGGCGGTCGAAACAGAAGGCTTTTTATCACAGGAAAAGAAATCAGCCCTCGACAACTTAACCGGCAGAAAAAGATTTTTTTAAAAAAATCCCTAAGCCCCGGGGTCACAATTTCTTCAAAAATCTGACTTTCGGCCATTCACTCAAAAATGGTGCCAAACGGTTGCAAATGCTCCCCTGAGAGGTTTGGTGGTCGAAACAGAAGGCTTTTTATCACAGGAAAAGAAATCAGCCCTCGACAACTTAACCGGCAGGAAAAGATTTTTTTGAAAAAATCCCTAAGCCCCGAGGTCACAATTTCATCAAAAATCTGACTTTCGGCCATTCACTCAAAAATGGTGCCAAACGGTTGCAAATGCTCCCCTGAGAGGTTTGGCGGTCGAAACAGAAGGCCTTTTTATCACAGGAAAAGAAATCAGCCCTCGACAACTTAACCGGCAGGAAAAGATTTTTTTGAAAAAATCCCTAAGCCCCGGGGTCACAATTGCATCAAAAATCTGACTTTCGGCCATTCACTCAAAAACGGTGCCAAACGGTTGCAAATGCTCCCCTGAGAGGTTGGGCGGTCGCAACAGAAGGCTTTTTATCACAGGAAAATAAATCAGCCCTCGACAACTTAACCGGCAGATTTTTTTTTTTGAAAAAATCCCTAAGCCCCGGGGTCACAATTTTTTCAAAAATCTGACTTTCGGCCATTCACTCAAAAATGGTGCCAAACGGTTGCAAATGCTCCCCTGAGAGGTTTGGCGGTCGAAACAGAAGGCCTTTTATCCCAGGAAAAGAAATCAGCCCTCGACAACTTAACCGGCAGAAGTTTTTTTTTTGAAAAAATCCCTAAGCCCCGGGGTCACAATTTCATCAAAAATCTGACTTTCGGCCATTCACTCAAAAATGGTGCCAAACGGTTGCAAATGCTCCCCTGAGAGGTTTGGCGGTCGAAACAGAAGGCTTTTTATCACAGGAAAAGAAATCAGCCCTCCACAACTTAACCGGCAGAAAAAGATTTTTTTGAAAAAATCCCTAAGCCCCGGGGTCACAATTTCTTCAAAAATCTGACTTTCGACCATTCACTCAATAAGGATGCCAAACTGTTGCAAATGCTCCCCTGAGAGGTTTGGCGGTCAAAATAGAAGACTTTTTATCACAGGAAAAGAAATCAGCCCTCGACAACTTAACCGGCAGAATATTTTTTTTTGAAAAAATCCCTAAGCCGCGGGGTCACAATTTCTTCAAAAATCTGACTTTCGGCCATTCACTCAAAAATGGTGCCAAACGGTTGCAAATGCTCCCCTGAGAGGTTTGGCGGTCGAAACAGAAGGCTTTTTATCACAGGAAAAGAAATCAGCCCTCGACAACTTAACCGGCAGAAAAAGATTTTTTTGAAAAAATCCCTAAGCCCCGAGGTCACAATTTCATCAAAAATCTGACTTTCGGCCATTCACTCAAAAATGGTGCCAAACGGTTGCAAATGCTCCCCTGAGAGGTTTGGCGGTCGAAACAGAAGGCCTTTTTATCACAGGAAAAGAAATCAGCCCTCGACAACTTAACAAGCAGGAAAATATTTTTTTGAAAAAATCCCTAAGCCTCGGGGTCACAATTTCTTCAAAAATCTGACTTTCGGCCAATCACTCAAAAATGGTGCCAAACGGTTGCAAATGCTCCCCTGAGAGGTTTGGCGGTCGAAACAGAAGGCTTTTTATCACAGGAAAAGAAATCAGCCCTCGACAACTTAACCGGCAGAAAAAGATTTGTTTGAAAAAATCCCTAAGCCCCGGGGTCACAATTTCTTCAAAAATCTGACTTTCGGCCATTCACTCAAAAATGGTGCCAAACGGTTGCAAATGCTCCCCTGAGAGGTTTGGCGGTCGAAACAGAAGGATTTTTATCACAGGAAAAGAAATCAGCCCTCGACAACTTAACCGGCAGAAAAAGATTTGATTGAAAAAATCCCTAAGCCCCGGGGTCACAATTTCATCAAAAATCTGACTTTCTTCCATTCACTCAAAAATGGTGCCAAACGGTTGCAAATGCTCCCCTGAGAGGTTTGGCGGTCGAAACAGAAGGCCTTTTTATCACAGGAAAAGAAATCAGCCCTCGACAACTTAACCGGCAGGAAAAGATTTTTTTGAAAAAATCCCTAAGCCCCGGGGTCACAATTTCTTCAAAAATGTGACTTTCGGCCATTCACTCAAAAATGGTGCCAAACAGTTGCAAATGCTCTCCTGAGAGGTTTGGCGGTCGCAACAGAAGGCTTTTTATCACAGGAAAAGAAATCAACCCTCGACAACTTAACCGGCAGGAAAAGATTTTTTTGAAAAAATCCCTAAGCCCCGGGGTCACAATTGCATCAAAAATCTGACTTTCGGCCATTCACTCAAAAACGGTGCCAAACGGTTGCAAATGCTCCCCTGAGAGGTTTGGCGGTCGAAACAGAAGGCTTTTTATCCCAGGAAAAGAAATCAGCCCTCGACAACTTAACCGGCAGAAAAAGCTTTGTTTGAAAAAATCCCTAAGCCCCGGGGTCACAATTTCTTCAAAAATCTGACTTTCGGCCATTCACTCAAAAATGGTGCCAAACGGTTGCAAATGCTCCCCTGAGAGGTTTGGCGGTCGAAACAGAAGGCTTTTTATCACAGGAAAAGAAATCAGCCCTCGACAACTTAACCGGCAGAAAAAGATTTTTTTAAAAAAATCCCTAAGCCGCGGGGTCACAATTTCTTCAAAAATCTGACTTTCGGCCATTCACTCAAAAATGGTGCCAAACGTTTGCAAATGCTCCCCTGAGAGGTTTGGCGGTCGAAACAGAAGGCTTTTTATCACAGGAAAAGAAATCAGCCCTCGACAACTTAACCGGCAGGAAAAGATTTTTTTGAAAAAATCCCTAAGCCCCGAGGTCACAATTTCATCAAAAATCTGACTTTCGGCCATTCACTCAAAAATGGTGCCAAACGGTTGCAAATGCTCCCCTGAGAGGTTTGGCGGTCGAAACAGAAGGCCTTTTTATCACAGGAAAAGAAATCAGCCCTCGACAACTTAACCGGTAGGAAAAGATTTTTTTGAAAAAATCCCTAAGCCTCGGGGTCACAATTTCTTCAAAAATCTGACTTTCGGCCATTCACTCAAAAATGGTGCCAAACGGTTGCAAATGCTCCCCTGAGAGGTTTGGCGGTCGAAACAGAAGGATTTTTATCACAGGAAAAGAAATCAGCCCTCGACAACTTAACCGGCAGAAAAAGATTTGTTTGAAAAAATCCCTAAGCCCCGGGGTCACAATTTCATCAAAAATCTGACTTTCGGCCATTCACTCAAAAATGGTGCCAAACGGTTGCAAATGCTCCCCTGAGAGGTTTGGCGGTCGAAACAGAAGGCTTTTTATCACAGGAAAAGAAATCAGCCCTCAACAACTTAACCGGCAGAAAAAGATTTTTTTAAAAAAATCCCTAAGCCCCGGGGGGTCACAATTTCTTCAAAAATCTGACTTTCGGCCATTCACTCAAAAATGGTGCCAAACGATTGCAAATGCTCCCCTGAGAGGTTTGGCGGTCAAAACAGAAGGCTTTTTATCACAGGAAAAGAAATCAGCCCTCGACAACTTAACCGGCAGAATATTTTTTTTTGGAAAAAATCCCTAAGCCCCGGGGTCACAATTTCTTCAAAAATCTGACTTTCGGCCATTCACTCAAAAATGGTGCCAAACGGTTGCAAATGCTCCCCTGAGAGGTTTGGCGGTCGAAACAGAAGGCTTTTTATCACAGGAAAAGAAATCAGCCCTCGACAACTTAACCGGCAGAAAAAGATTTTTTTAAAAAAATCCCTAAGCCCCGGGGTCACAATTTCTTCAAAAATCTGACTTTCGGCCATTCACTCAAAAATGGTGCCAAACGGTTGCAAATGCTCCCCTGAGAGGTTTGGCGGTCGAAACAGAAGGCCTTTTTATCACAGGAAAAGAAATCAGCCCTCGACAACTTAACCGGCAGGAAAAGATTTTTTTGAAAAAATCCCTAAGCCCCGGGGTCACAATTGCATCAAAAATCTGACTTTCGGCCATTCACTCAAAAACGGTGCCAAACGGTTGCAAATGCTCCCCTGAGAGGATGGGCGGTCGCAACAGAAGGCTTTTTATCACAGGAAAATAAATCAGCCCTCGACAACTTAACCGGCAGAATTTTTTTTTTGAAAAAAGCCCTAAGCCCCGGGGTCACAATTTTTTCAAAAATCTGACTTTCGGCCATTCACTCAAAAATGGTGCCAAACGGTTGCAAATGCTCCCCTGAGAGGTTTGGCGGTCGAAACAGAAGGCTTTTTATCACAGGAAAAGAAATCAGCCCTCGACAACTTAACCGGCAGAAAAAGATTTTTTTAAAAAAATCCCTAAGCCCCGGGGTCACAATTTCTTCAAAAATCTGACTTTCGGCCATTCACTCAAAAATGGTGCCAAACGGTTGCAAATGCTCCCCTGAGAGGTTTGGCGGTCGAAACAGAAGGCCTTTTTATCACAGGAAAAGAAATCAGCCCTCGACAACTTAACCGGCAGGAAAAGATTTTTTTGAAAAAATCCCTAAGCCCCGGGGTCACAATTGCATCAAAAATCTGACTTTCGGCCATTCACTCAAAAACGGTGCCAAACGGTTGCAAATGCTCCCCTGAGAGGTTGGGCGGTCGCAACAGAAGGCTTTTTATCACAGGAAAATAAATCAGCCCTCGACAACTTAACCGGCAGAATTTTTTTTTTGAAAAAATCCCTAAGCCCCGGGGTCACAATTTTTTCAAAAATCTGACTTTCGGCCATTCACTCAAAAATGGTGCCAAACGGTTGCAAATGCTCCCCTGAGAGGTTTGGCGGTCGAAACAGAAGGCTTTTTATCACAGGAAAAGAAATCAGCCCTCGACAACTTAACCGGCAGAAAAAGATTTTTTTGAAAAAATCCCTAAGCCCCGGGGTCACAATTTCTTCAAAAATCTGACTTTCGGCCATTCACTCAAAAATGATGCCAAACGGTTGCAAATGCTCCCCTGAGAGGTTTGGCGGTCGAAACAGAAGGCTTTTTATCACAGGAAAAGAAATCAGCCTTCGACAACTTAACCGGCAGAAATTTTTTTTTTGAAAAAATCCCTAAGCCCTGGGGTCACAATTTCTTGAAAAATCTGACTTTCGGCCATTCACTCAAAAATGGTGCCAAACGGTTGCAAATGCTCCCCTGAGAGGTTTGGCGGTCGAAACAGAAGGCCTTTTATCCCAGGAAAAGAAATCAGCCCTCGACAACTTAACCGGCAGAAGTTTTTTTTTTGAAAAAATCCCTAAGCCCCGGGGTCACAATTTCATCAAAAATCTGACTTTCGGCCATTCACTCAAAAATGGTGCCAAACGGTTGCAAATGCTCCCCTGAGAGGTTTGGCGGTCGAAACAGAAGGCTTTTTATCACAGGAAAAGAAATCAGCCCTCCACAACTTAACCGGCAGAAAAAGATTTTTTTGAAAAAATCCCTAAGCCCCGGGGTCACAATTTCTTCAAAAATCTGACTTTCGACCATTCACTCAATAAGGATGCCAAACTGTTGCAAATGCTCCCCTGAGAGGTTTGGCGGTCAAAATAGAAGGCTTTTTATCACAGGAAAAGAAATCAGCCCTCGACAACTTAACCGGCAGAATATTTTTTTTTGAAAAAATCCCTAAGCCGCGGGGTCACAATTTCTTCAAAAATCTGACTTTCGGCCATTCACTCAAAAATGGTGACAAACGGTTGCAAATGCTCCCCTGAGAGGTTTGGCGGTCGAAACAGAAGGCTTTTTATCACAGGAAAAGAAATCAGCCCTCGACAACTTAACCGGCAGAAAAAGATTTTTTTGAAAAAATCCCTAAGCCCCGAGGTCACAATTTCATCAAAAATCTGACTTTCGGCCATTCACTCAAAAATGGTGCCAAACGGTTGCAAATGCTCCCCTGGGAGGTTTGGCGGTCGAAACAGAAGGCCTTTTTATCACAGGAAAAGAAATCAGCCCTCGACAACTTAACCGGCAGGAAAAGATTTTTTTGAAAAAATCCCTAATCCTCGGGGTCACAATTTCTTCAAAAATCTGACTTTCGGCCATTCACTCAAAAATGGTGCCAAACGGTTGCAAATGCTCTCCTGAGAGGTTGGGCGGTCGCAACAGAAGGCTTTTTATCACAGGAAAATAAATCAGCCCTCGACAACTTAACCGGCAGAAAAAGATTTTTTTAAAAAAATCCCTAAGCCCCGGGTTCACAATTTCTTCAAAAATCTGACTTTCGGCCATTCACTCAAAAATGGTGCCAAACGGTTGCAAATGCTCCCCTGAGAGGTTTGGCGGTCGAAACAGAAGGCCTTTTTATCACAGGAAAATAAATCAGCCCTCGACAACTTAACCGGCAGAATTTTTTTTTTGAAAAAATCCCTAAGCCCCGGGGTCACAATTTTTTCAAAAATCTGACTTTCGGCCATTCACTCAAAAATGGTGCCAAACGGTTGCAAATGCTCCCCTGAGAGGTTTGGCGGTCGCAACAGAAGGCTTTTTATCACAGGAAAAGAAATCAGCCCTCGACAACTTAACCGGCAGGAAAAGATTTTTTTGAAAAAATCCCTAAGCCCCGGGGTCACAATTGCATCAAAAATCTGACTTTCGGCCATTCACTCAAAAACGGTGCCAAACGGTTGCAAATGCTCCCCTGAGAGGTTTGGCGGTAGAAACAGAAGGCTTTTTATCCCAGGAAAAGAAATCAGCCCTCGACAACTTAACCGGCAGAAAAAGCTTTGTTTGAAAAAATCCCTAAGCCCCGGGGTCACAATTTCTTCAAAAATCTGACTTTCGGCCATTCACTCAAAAATGGTGCCAAACGGTTGCAAATGCTCCCCTGAGAGGTTTGGCGGTCGAAACAGAAGGCTTTTTATCACAGGAAAAGAAATCAGCCCTCGACAACTTAACCGGCAGAAAAAGATTTTTTAAAAAAAATCCCTAAGCCGCGGGGTCACAATTTCTTCAAAAATCTGACTTTCGGCCATTCACTCAAAAATGGTGCCAAACGTTTGCAAATGCTCCCCTGAGAGGTTTGGCGGTCGAAACAGAAGGCTTTTTATCACAGGAAAAGAAATCAGCCCTCCACAACTTAACCGGCAGAAAAAGATTTTTTTGAAAAAATCCCTAAGCCCCGGGGTCACAATTTCTTCAAAAATCTGACTTTCGACCATTCACTCAATAAGGATGCCAAACTGTTGCAAATGCTCCCCTGAGAGGTTTGGCGGTCAAAATAGAAGGCTTTTTATCACAGGAAAAGAAATCAGCCCTCGACAACTTAACCGGCAGAATATTTTTTTTTGAAAAAATCCCTAAGCCGCGGGGTCACAATTTCTTCAAAAATCTGACTTTCGGCCATTCACTCAAAAATGGTGACAAACGGTTGCAAATGCTCCCCTGAGAGGTTTGGCGGTCGAAACAGAAGGCTTTTTATCACAGGAAAAGAAATCAGCCCTCGACAACTTAACCGGCAGAAAAAGATTTTTTTGAAAAAATCCCTAAGCCCCGAGGTCACAATTTCATCAAAAATCTGACTTTCGGCCATTCACTCAAAAATGGTGCCAAACGGTTGCAAATGCTCCCCTGGGAGGTTTGGCGGTCGAAACAGAAGGCCTTTTTATCACAGGAAAAGAAATCAGCCCTCGACAACTTAACCGGCAGGAAAAGATTTTTTTGAAAAAATCCCTAATCCTCGGGGTCACAATTTCTTCAAAAATCTGACTTTCGGCCATTCACTCAAAAATGGTGCCAAACGGTTGCAAATGCTCTCCTGAGAGGTTGGGCGGTCGCAACAGAAGGCTTTTTATCACAGGAAAATAAATCAGCCCTCGACAACTTAACCGGCAGAAAAAGATTTTTTTAAAAAAATCCCTAAGCCCCGGGTTCACAATTTCTTCAAAAATCTGACTTTCGGCCATTCACTCAAAAATGGTGCCAAACGGTTGCAAATGCTCCCCTGAGAGGTTTGGCGGTCGAAACAGAAGGCCTTTTTATCACAGGAAAAGAAATCAGCCCTCGACAACTTAACCGGCAGGAAAAGATTTTTTTGAAAAAATCCCTAAGCCCCGGGGTCACAATTGCATCAAAAATCTGACTTTCGGCCATTCACTCAAAAACGGTGCCAAACGGTTGCAAATGCTCCCCTGAGAGGTTGGGCGGTCGCAACAGAAGGCTTTTTATCACAGGAAAATAAATCAGCCCTCGACAACTTAACCGGCAGAATTTTTTTTTTGAAAAAAGCCCTAAGCCCCGGGGTCACAATTTTTTCCAAAATCTGACTTTCGGCCATTCACTCAAAAATGGTGCCAAACGGATGCAAATGCTCCCCTGAGAGGTTTGGCGGTCGAAACAGAAGGCTTTTTATCACAGGAAAAGAAATCAGCCCTCGACAACTTAACCGGCAGAAAAAGATTTTTTTAAAAAAATCCCTAAGCCCCGGGGTCACAATTTCTTCAAAAATCTGACTTTCGGCCATTCACTCAAAAATGGTGCCAAACGGTTGCAAATGCTCCCCTGAGAGGTTTGGCGGTCGAAACAGAAGGCCTTTTTATCACAGGAAAAGAAATCAGCCCTCGACAACTTAACCGGCAGGAAAAGATTTTTTTGAAAAAATCCCTAAGCCCCGGGGTCACAATTGCATCAAAAATCTGACTTTCGGCCATTCACTCAAAAACGGTGCCAAACGGTTGCAAATGCTCCCCTGAGAGGTTGGGCGGTCGCAACAGAAGGCTTTTTATCACAGGAAAATAAATCAGCCCTCGACAACTTAACCGGCAGAATTTTTTTTTTGAAAAAATCCCTAAGCCCCGGGGTCACAATTTTTTCAAAAATCTGACTTTCGGCCATTCACTCAAAAATGGTGCCAAACGGTTGCAAATGCTCCCCTGAGAGGTTTGGCGGTCGCAACAGAAGGCTTTTTATCACAGGAAAAGAAATCAGCCCTCGACAACTTAACCGGCAGGAAAAGATTTTTTTGAAAAAATCCCTAAGCCCCGGGGTCACAATTGCATCAAAAATCTGACTTTCGGCCATTCACTCAAAAACGGTGCCAAACGGTTGCAAATGCTCCCCTGAGAGGTTTGGCGGTAGAAACAGAAGGCTTTTTATCCCAGGAAAAGAAATCAGCCCTCGACAACTTAACCGGCAGAAAAAGCTTTGTTTGAAAAAATCCCTAAGCCCCGGGGTCACAATTTCTTCAAAAATCTGACTTTCGGCCATTCACTCAAAAATGGTGCCAAACGGTTGCAAATGCTCCCCTGAGAGGTTTGGCGGTCGAAACAGAAGGCTTTTTATCACAGGAAAAGAAATCAGCCCTCGACAACTTAACCGGCAGAAAAAGATTTTTTAAAAAAAATCCCTAAGCCGCGGGGTCACAATTTCTTCAAAAATCTGACTTTCGGCCATTCACTCAAAAATGGTGCCAAACGTTTGCAAATGCTCCCCTGAGAGGTTTGGCGGTCGAAACAGAAGGCTTTTTATCACAGGAAAAGAAATCAGCCCTCGACAACTTAACCGGCAGGAAAAGATTTTTTTGAAAAAATCCCTAAGCCCCGAGGTCACAATTTCATCAAAAATCTGACTTTCGGCCATTCACTCAAAAATGGTGCCAAACGGTTGCAAATGCTCCCCTGAGAGGTTTGGCGGTCGAAACAGAAGGCCTTTTTATCACAGGAAAAGAAATGAGCCCTCGACAACTTAACCGGTAGGAAAAGATTTTTTTGAAAAAATCCCTAAGCCTCGGGGTCACAATTTCTTCAAAAATCTGACTTTCGGCCATTCACTCAAAAATGGTGCCAAACGGTTGCAAATGCTCTCCTGAGAGGTTTGGCGGTCGCAACAGAAGGCTTTTTATCACAGGAAAATAAATCAGCCCTCGACAACTTAACCGGCAGAATTTTTTTTTTGAAAAAATCCCTAAGCCCCGGGGTCACAATTTCTTCAAAAATCTGACTTTCGGCCATTCACTCAAAAATGGTGCCAAACGGTTGCAAATGCTCCCCTGAGAGGTTTGGCGGTCGAAACAGAAGGATTTTTATCACAGGAAAAGAAATCAGCCCTCGACAACTTAACCGGCAGGAAAAGATTTTTTTGAAAAAATCCCTAATCCTCGGGGTCACAATTTCTTCAAAAATCTGACTTTCGGCCATTCACTCAAAAATGGTGCCAAACGGTTGCAAATGCTCTACTGAGAGGTTGGGCGGTCGCAACAGAAGGCTTTTTATCACAGGAAAATAAATCAGCCCTCGACAACTTAACCGGCAGAAAAAGATTTTTTTAAAAAAATCCCTAAGCCCCGGGTTCACAATTTCTTCAAAAATCTGACTTTCGGCCATTCACTCAAAAATGGTGCCAAACGGTTGCAAATGCTCCCCTGAGAGGTTTGGCGGTCGAAACAGAAGGCTTTTTATCACAGGAAAAGAAATCAGCCCTCGACAACTTAACCGGCAGATTTTTTTAAAAAAAAAAAATCCCTAAGCCCCGGGGTCACAATTTCTTCAAAAATCTGACTTTCGGCCATTCACTCAAAAATGGTGCCAAACGGTTGCAAATGCTCCCCTGAGAGGTTGGGCGGTCGCAACAGAAGGCTTTTTATCACAGGAAAATAAATCAGCCCTCGACAACTTAACCGGCAGAATTTTTTTTTTTGAAAAAATCCCTAAGCCCCGGGGTCACAATTTCTTCAAAAATCTGACTTTCGGCCAATCACTCAAAAATGGTGCCAAACGGTTGCAAATGCTCCCCTGAGAGGTTTGGGGGTCGAAACAGAAGGCTTTTTATCACAGGAAAAGAAATCAGCCCTCGACAACTTAACCGGCAGAAAAAGATTTGTTTGAAAAAATCCCTAAGCCCCGGGGTCACAATTTCTTCAAAAATCTGACTTTCGGCCATTCACTCAAAAATGGTGCCAAACGGTTGCAAATGCTCCCCTGAGAGGTTTGGCGGTCGAAACAGAAGGATTTTTATCACAGGAAAAGAAATCAGCCCTCGACAACTTAACCGGCAGAAAAAGATTTGATTGAAAAAATCCCTAAGCCCCGGGGTCACAATTTCTTCAAAAATCTGACTTTCGGCCATTCACTCAAAAATGGTGCCAAACGGTTGCAAATGCTCCCCTGAGAGCTTTGGCGGTCGAAACAGAAGGCTTTTTATCACAGGAAAAGAAATAAGCCCTCGACAACTTAACCGGCAGAAAAAGATTTTTTTAAAAAAATCCCTAAGCCGCGGGGTCACAATTTCTTCAAAAATCTGACTTTCGGCCATTCACTCAAAAATGGTGCCAAACGTTTGCAAATGCTCCCCTGAGAGGTTTGGCGGTCGAAACAGAAGGCTTTTTATCACAGGAAAAGAAATCAGCCCTCGACAACTTAACCGGCAGGAAAAGATTTTTTTGAAAAAATCCCTAAGCCCCGAGGTCACAATTTCATCAAAAATCTGACTTTCGGCCATTCACTCAAAAATGGTGCCAAACGGTTGCAAATGCTCCCCTGAGAGGTTTGGCGGTCGAAACAGAAGGCCTTTTTATCACAGGAAAAGAAATCAGCCCTCGACAACTTAACCGGTCGGAAAAGATTTTTTTGAAAAAATCCCTAAGCCTCGGGGTCACAATTTCTTCAAAAATCTGACTTTCGGCCATTCACTCAAAAATGGTGCCAAACGGTTGCAAATGCTCTCCTGAGAGGTTTGGCGGTCGCAACAGAAGGCTTTTTATCACAGGAAAATAAATCAGCCCTCGACAACTTAACCGGCAGAATTTTTTTTTTGAAAAAATCCCTAAGCCCCGGGGTCACAATTTCTTCAAAAATCTGACTTTCGGCCAGTCACTCAAAAATGGTGCCAAACGGTTGCAAATGCTCCCCTGAGAGGTTTGGCGGTCGAAACAGAAGGATTTTTATCACAGGAAAAGAAATCAGCCCTCGACAACTTAACCGGCAGAAAAAGATTTTTTTGAAAAAATCCCTAAGCCCCGGGGTCACAATTTCTTCAAAAATATGACTTTCGGCCATTCACTCAAAAATGGTGCCAAACGGTTGCAAATGCTCCCCTGAGAGGTTTGGCGGTCGAAACAGAAGGCTTTTTATCACAGGAAAAGAAATCAGCCTTCGACAACTTAACCGGCAGAAATTTTTTTTTTGAAAAAATCCCTAAGCCCTGGGGTCACAATTTCTTGAAAAATCTGACTTTCGGCCATTCGCTCAAAAATGGTGCCAAACGGTTGCAAATGCTCCCCTGAGAGGTTTGGCGGTCGAAACAGAAGGCCTTTTATCCCAGGAAAAGAAATCAGCACTCGACAACTTAACCGGCAGAAAAAGATTTTTTTGAAAAAATCCCTAAGCCCCGGGGTCACAATTTCTTCAAAAATCTGACTTTCGGCCATTCACTCAAAAATGGTGCCAAACGGTTGCAAATGCTCCCCTGAGAGGTTTGGCGGTCGAAACAGAAGGCTTTTTATCACAGGAAAAGAAATCAGCCCTCGACAACTTAACCGGCAGAAGTTTTTTTTTTGAAAAAATCCCTAAGCCCCTGGGTCACAATTTCATCAAAAATCTGACTTTCGGCCATTCACTCAAAAATGGTGCCAAACGGTTGCAAATGCTCCCCTGAGAGGTTTGGCGGTCGAAACAGAAGGCTTTTTATCACAGGAAAATAAATCAGCCCTCCACAACTTAACCGGCAGAAAAAGATTTTTTTGAAAAAATCCCTAAGCCCCGGGGTCACAATTTCTTCAAAAATCTGACTTTCGACCATTCACTCAATAAGGATGCCAAACTGTTGCAAATGCTCCCCTGAGAGGTTTGGCGGTCAAAATAGAAGGCTTTTTATCACAGGAAAAGAAATCAGCCCTCGACAACTTAACCGGCAGAAAAAGATTTCTTTGAAAAAATCCCTAAGCCGCGGGGTCACAATTTCATCAAAAATCTGACTTTCGGCCATTCACTCAAAAATGGTGTCAAACGGTTGCAAATGCTCCCCTGAGAGGTTTGGCGGTCGAAACAGAAGGCTTTTTATCACAGGAAAAGAAATCAGCCCTCGACAACTTAACCGGCAGAATTTTTTTTTTTGAAAAAATCCCTAAGCCCTGGGGTCACAATTTCTTGGAAAATCTGACTTTCGGCCATTCACTCAAAAATGGTGCCAAACGGTTGCAAATGCTCCCCTGAGAGGTTTGGCGGTCGCAACAGAAGGCTTTTTATCACAGGAAAAGAAATCAGCCCTCGACAACTTAACCGGCGGAATATTTTTTTTTTGAAAAAATCCCTAAGCCCCGGGGTCACAATTTCTTCAAAAATATGACTTTCGGCCATTCACTCAAAAATGGTGCCAAACGGTTGCAAATGCTCCCCTGAGAGGTTTGGCGGTCGAAACAGAAGGCTTTTTATCACAGGAAAAGAAATCAGCCTTCGACAACTTAACCGGCAGAAATTTTTTTTTTGAAAAAATCCCTAAGCCCTGGGGTCACAATTTCTTGAAAAATCTGACTTTCGGCCATTCGCTCAAAAATGGTGCCAAACGGTTGCAAATGCTCCCCTGAGAGGTTTGGCGGTCGAAACAGAAGGCCTTTTATCCCAGGAAAAGAAATCAGCACTCGACAACTTAACCGGCAGAAAAAGATTTTTTTGAAAAAATCCCTAAGCCCCGGGGTCACAATTTCTTCAAAAATCTGACTTTCGGCCATTCACTCAAAAATGGTGCCAAACGGTTGCAAATGCTCCCCTGAGAGGTTTGGCGGTCGAAACAGAAGGCTTTTTATCACAGGAAAAGAAATCAGCCCTCGACAACTTAACCGGCAGAAGTTTTTTTTTTGAAAAAATCCCTAAGCCCCTGGGTCACAATTTCATCAAAAATCTGACTTTCGGCCATTCACTCAAAAATGGTGCCAAACGGTTGCAAATGCTCCCCTGAGAGGTTTGGCGGTCGAAACAGAAGGCTTTTTATCACAGGAAAATAAATCAGCCCTCCACAACTTAACCGGCAGAAAAAGATTTTTTTGAAAAAATCCCTAAGCCCCGGGGTCACAATTTCTTCAAAAATCTGACTTTCGACCATTCACTCAATAAGGATGCCAAACTGTTGCAAATGCTCCCCTGAGAGGTTTGGCGGTCAAAATAGAAGGCTTTTTATCACAGGAAAAGAAATCAGCCCTCGACAACTTAACCGGCAGAAAAAGATTTCTTTGAAAAAATCCCTAAGCCGCGGGGTCACAATTTCATCAAAAATCTGACTTTCGGCCATTCACTCAAAAATGGTGTCAAACGGTTGCAAATGCTCCCCTGAGAGGTTTGGCGGTCGAAACAGAAGGCTTTTTATCACAGGAAAAGAAATCAGCCCTCGACAACTTAACCGGCAGAATTTTTTTTTTTGAAAAAATCCCTAAGCCCTGGGGTCACAATTTCTTGGAAAATCTGACTTTCGGCCATTCACTCAAAAATGGTGCCAAACGGTTGCAAATGCTCCCCTTAGAGGTTTGGCGGTCGAAACAGAAGGCTTTTTATCACAGGAAAAGAAATCAGCCCTCGACAACTTAACCGGCGGAATATTTTTTTTTTGAAAAAATCCCTAAGCCCCGGGGTCACAATTTCTTCAAAAATCTGACTTTCGGCCATTCACTCAAAAATGGTGCCAAACGGTTGCAAATGCTCCCCTGAGAGGTTTGGCGGTCGAAACAGAAGGCTTTTTATCACAGGAAAAGAAATCAGCCCTCGACAACTTAACCGGCAGAAAAAGATTATTTGAAAAAAATCCCTAAGCCCCGGGGTCACAATTTCTTCAAAAATCTGACTTTCGGCCATTCACTCAAAAATGGTGCCAAACGGTTGCAAATGCTCCCCTGAGAGGTTTGGCGGTCGAAACAGAAGGCTTTTTATCACAAGAAAAGAAATCAGCCCTCGACAACTTAACCGGCAGGAAAAGATTTTTTTGAAAAAATCCCTAAGCCCCGAGGTCACAATTTCATCAAAAATCTGACTTTCGGCCATTCACTCAAAAATGGTGCCAAACGGTTGCAAATGCTCCCCTGAGAGGATTGGCGGTCGAAACAGAAGGCCTTTTTATCACAGGAAAAGAAATCAGCCCTCGACAACTTAACCGGCAGGAAAAGATTTTTTTGAAAAAATCCCTAAGCCCCGGGGTCACAATTGCATCAAAAATCTGACTTTCGGCCATTCACTCAAAAACGGTGCCAAACGGTTGCAAATGCTCCCCTGAGAGGTTTGGCGGTCGAAACAGAAGGCTTTTTCTCCCAGGAAAAGAAATCAGCCCTCGACAACTTAACCGGCAGAAAAAGCTTTGTTTGAAAAAATCCCTAAGCCCCGGGGTCACAATTTCTTCAAAAATCTGACTTTCGGCCATTCACTCAAAAATGGTGCCAAACGGTTGCAAATGCTCCCCTGAGAGGTTTGGCGGTCGAAACAGAAGGCCTTTTATCCCAGGAAAAGAAATCAGCCCTCGACAACTTAACCGGCAGAAAAAGATTTGTTTGAAAAAATCCCTAAGCCCCGGGGTCACTATTTCTTCAAAAATCTGACTTTCGGCCATTCACTCAAAAATGGTGCCAAACGGTTGCAAATGCTCCCCTGAGAGGTTTGGCGGTCGAAACAGAAGGCTTTTTATCACAGGAAAAGAAATCAGCCCTCGACAACTTAACCGGCAGAAGTTTTTTTTTTGAAAAAATCCCTAAGCCCCGGGGTCACAATTTCATCAAAAATCTGACTTTCGGCCATTCACTCAAAAATGGTGCCAAACGGTTGCAAATGCTCCCCTGAGAGGTTTGGCGGTCGAAACAGAAGGCTTTTTATCACAGGAAAAGAAATCAGCCCTCCACAACTTAACCGGCAGAAAAAGATTTTTTTGAAAAAATCCCTAAGCCTCGGGGTCACAATTTCTTCAAAAATCTGACTTTCGACCATTCACTCAAAAATGGTGCCAAACGTTTGCAAATGCTCCCCTGAGAGGTTTGGCGGTCGAAACAGAAGGCTTTTTATCACAGGAAAAGAAATCAGCCCTCCACAACTTAACCGGTAGGAAAAGATTTTTTTGAAAAAATCCCTAAGCCTCGGGGTCACAATTTCTTCAAAAATCTGACTTTCGACCATTCACTCAAAAATGGTGCCAAACGTTTGCAAATGCTCCCCTGAGAGGTTTGGCGGTCGAAACAGAAGGCTTTTTATCACAGGAAAAGAAATCAGCCCTCGACAACTTAACCGGAAGAAAAAGATTTGTTTGAAAAAATACGTAAGCCCCGGGGGTCACAATTTCTTCAAAAATCTGACTTTCGGCCATTCACTCAAAAATGGTGCCAAACGGTTGCAAATGCTCCCCTGAGAGGTTTGGCGGTCGAAACAGAAGGCTTTTTATCACAGGAAAAGAAATCAGCCCTCGACAACTTAACCGGCAGAAAAAGATTTTTTTGAAAAAATCCCTAAGCCTCGGGGTCACAATTTCTTCAAAAATCTGACTTTCGGCCATTCACTCAAAAATGGTGCCAAACGGTTGCAAATGCTCTCCTGAGAGGTTTGGCGGTCGCAACAGAAGGCTTTTTATCACAGGAAAATAAATCAGCCCTCGACAACTTAACCGGCAGAATTTTTTTTTTGAAAAAATCCGTAAGCCCCGGGGTCACAATTTCTTCAAAAATCTGACTTTCGGCCATTCACTCAAAAATGGTGCCAAACGGTTGCAAATGCTCCCCTGAGAGGTTTGGCGGTCGAAACAGAAGGCTTTTTATCACAGGAAAAGAAATCAGCCCTCGACAACTTAACCGGCAGAAAAAGATTTGTTTGAAAAAATCCCTAAGCCCCGGGGTCACAATTTCATCAAAAATCTGACTTTCGGCCATTCACTCAAAAATGGTGCCAAACGGTTGCAAATGCTCCCCTGAGAGGTTTGGCGGTCGAAACAGAAGGATTTTTATCACAGGAAAAGAAATCAGCCCTCGACAACTTAACCGGCAGAAAAAGATTTTTTTAAAAAAATCACTAAGCCCCGGGGTCACAATTTCTTCAAAAATCTGACTTTCGGCCATTCACTCAAAAATGGTGCCAAACGGTTGCAAATGCTCCCCTGAGAGGTTTGGCGGTCGAAACAGAAGGCTTTTTATCACAGGAAAAGAAATCAGCCCTCGACAACTTAACCGGCAGAATATTTTTTTTTTGAAAAAATACCTAAGCCCCGGGGTCACAATTTCTTCAAAAATCTGACTTTCGGCCATTCACTCAAAAATGGTGCCAAACGGTTGCAAATGCTCCCCTGAGAGGTTTGGCGGTCGAAACAGAAGGCTTTTTATCACAGGAAAATAAATCAGCCCTCGACAACTTAACCGGCAGGAAAAGATTTTTTTGAAAAAATCCCTAAGCCTCGGGGTCACAATTTCTTCAAAAATCTGACTTTCGGCCATTCACTCAAAAATGGTGCCAAACGGTTGCAAATGCTCTCCTGAGAGGTTTGGCGGTCGCAACAGAAGGCTTTTTATCACAGGAAAATAAATCAGCCCTCGACAACTTAACCGGCAGAATTTTTTTTTTGAAAAAATCCCTAAGCCCCGGGGTCACAATTTCTTCAAAAATCTGACTTTCGGCCATTCACTCAAAAATGGTGCCAAACGGTTGCAAATGCTCCCCTGAGAGGTTTGGCGGTCGAAACAGAAGGATTTTTATCACAGGAAAAGAAATCAGCCCTCGACAACTTAACCGGCAGAAAAAGATTTGTTTGAAAAAATCCCTAAGCCCCGGGGTCACAATTTCATCAAAAATCTGACTTTCGGCCATTCACTCAAAAATGGTGCCAAACGGTTGCAAATGCTCCCCTGAGAGGTTTGGCGGTGGAAACAGAAGGCTTTTTATCACAGGAAAAGAAATCAGCCCTCGACAACTTAACCGGCAGAAGTTTTTTTTTTTGAAAAAATCCCTAAGCCCCGGGGTCACAATTTCTTCAAAAATCTGACTTTCGGCCATTCACTCAAAAATGGTGCCAAACGGTTGCAAATGCTCCCCTGAGAGGTTTGGCGGTCGAAACAGAAGGCTTTTTATCACAGGAAAAGAAATCAGCCTTCGACAACTTAACCGGCAGAAATTTTTTTTTTGAAAAAATCCCTAAGCCCTGGGGTCACAATTTCTTGAAAAATCTGACTTTCGGCCATTCACTCAAAAATGGTGCCAAACGGTTGCAAATGCTCCCCTGAGAGGTTTGGCGGTCGAAACAGAAGGCCTTTTATCCCAGGAAAAGAAATCAGCCCTCGACAACTTAACCGGCAGAAAAAGATTTGTTTGAAAAAATCCCTAAGCCCCGGGGTCACAATTTCTTCAAAAATCTGACTTTCGTCCATTCACTCAAAAATGGTGCCAAACGGTTGCAAATGCTCCCCTGAGAGGTTTGGCGGTCGAAACAGAAGGCTTTTTATCACAGGAAAAGAAATCAGCCCTCGACAACTTAACCGGCAGAAAAAGATTTTTTTGAAAAAATCCCTAAGCCCCGGGGTCACAAGTTCATCAAAAATCTGACTTTCGGCCATTCACTCAAAAATGGTGCCAAACGGTTGCAAATGCTCCCCTGAGAGGTTTGGCGGTCGAAACAGAAGGCTTTTTATCACAGGAAAAGAAATCAGCCCTCCACAACTTAACCGGCAGAAAAAGATTTTTTTGAAAAAATCCCTAAGCCCCGGGGTCACAATTTCTTCAAAAATCTGACTTTCGACCATTCACTCAATAAGGATGCCAAACTGTTGCAAATGCTCCCCTGAGAGGTTTGGCGGTCAAAATAGAAGGCTTTTTATCACAGGAAAAGAAATCAGCCCTCGACAACTTAACCGGCAGAATATTTTTTTTTGAAAAAATCCCTAAGCGGCGGGGTCACAATTTCTTCAAAAATCTGACTTTCGGCCATTCACTCAAAAATGGTGCCAAACGGTTGCAAATGCTCCCCTGAGAGCTTTGGCGGTCGAAACAGAAGGCTTTTTATCACAGGAAAAGAAATCAGCCCTCTACAACTTAACCGGCAGAAAAAGATTATTTGAAAAAATCCCTAAGCCCCGGGGTCACAATTTCTTCAAAAATATGACTTTCGGCCATTCACTCAAAAATGGTGCCAAACGGTTGCAAATGCTCCCCTGAGAGGTTTGGCGGTCGAAACAGAAGGCTTTTTATCACAGGAAAAGAAATCAGCCTTCGACAACTTAACCGGCAGAAATTTTTTTTTTGAAAAAATCCCTAAGCCCTGGGGTCACAATTTCTTGAAAAATCTGACTTTCGGCCATTCACTCAAAAATGGTGCCAAACGGTTGCAAATGCTCCCCTGAGAGGTTTGGCGGTCGAAACAGAAGGCCTTTTATCCCAGGAAAAGAAATCAGCCCTCGACAACTTAACCGGCAGAAAAAGATTTGTTTGAAAAAATCCCTAAGCCCCGGGGTCACAATTTCTTCAAAAATCTGACTTTCGGCCATTCACTCAAAAATGGTGCCAAACGGTTGCAAATGCTCCCCTGAGAGGTTTGGCGGTCGAAACAGAAGGCTTTTTATCACAGGAAAAGAAATCAGCCCTCGACAACTTAACCGGCAGAAGTTTTTTTTTTTGAAAAAATCCCTAAGCCCCGGGGTCACAATTTCATCAAAAATCTGACTTTCGGCCATTCACTCAAAAATGGTGCCAAACGTTTGCAAATGCTCCCCTGAGAGGTTTGGCGGTCGAAACAGAAGGCTTTTTATCACAGGAAAAGAAATCAGCCCTCGACAACTTAACCGGCAGAAAAAGATTTTTTTGAAAAAATCCCTAAGCCCCGGGGTCACAATTTCTTCAAAAATCTGACTTTCGGCCATTCACTCAAAAATGGTGCCAAACAGTTGCAAATGCTCCCCTGAGAGGTTTGGCGGTCGAAACAGAAGGCTTTTTATCACAGGAAAAGAAATCAGCCCTCGACAACTTAACCGGCAGAAAAAGATTTTTTTGAAAAAATCGCTAAGCCTCCGGGTTACAATTTCTTCAAAAATCTGACTTTCGGCCATTCACTCAAAAATGGTGCCAAACGGTTGCAAATGCTCCCCTGAGAGGTTTGGCGGTCGAAACAGAAGGCTTTTTATCACAGGAAAAGAAATCAGCCCTCGACAACTTAACCGGCAGGAAAAGATTTGTTTGAAAAAATCCGTAAGCCCCGGGGTCACAATTTCTTCAAAAATCTGACTTTCGGCCATTCACTCAAAAATGGTGCCAAACGGTTGCAAATGCTCCCCTGAGAGGTTTGGCGGTCGAAACAGAAGGCTTTTTATCACAGGAAAAGAAATCAGCCCTCGACAACTTAACCGGCAGAATTTTTTTTTTTGAAAAAATCCCTAAGCCCTGGGGTCACAATTTCTTGGAAAATCTGACTTTCGGCCATTCACTCAAAAATGGTGCCAAACGGTTGCAAATGCTCCCCTGAGAGGTTTGGCGGTCGAAACAGAAGGCTTTTTATCACAGGAAAAGAAATCAGCCCTCGACAACTTAACCGGCGGAATATTTTTTTTTTGAAAAAATCCCTAAGCCCCGGGGTCACAATTTCTTCAAAAATCTGACTTTCGGCCATTCACTCAAAAATGGTGCCAAACGGTTGCAAATGCTCCCCTGAGAGGTTTGGCGGTCGAAACAGAAGGCTTTTTATCACAGGAAAAGAAATCAGCCCTCGACAACTTAACCGGCAGAAAAAGATTTTTTTAAAAAAATCCCTAAGCCCCGGGGTCACAATTTCTTCAAAAATCTGACTTTCGGCCATTCACTCAAAAATGGTGCCAAACGGTTGCAAATGCTCCCCTGAGAGGTTTGGCGGTCGAAACAGAAGGCTTTTTATCACAAGAAAAGAAATCAGCCCTCGACAACTTAACCGGCAGGAAAAGATTTTTTTGAAAAAATCCCTAAGCCCCGAGGTCACAATTTCATCAAAAATCTGACTTTCGGCCATTCACTCAAAAATGGTGCCAAACGGTTGCAAATGCTCCCCTGAGAGGTTTGGCGGTCGAAACAGAAGGCCTTTTTATCACAGGAAAAGAAATCAGCCCTCGACAACTTAACCGGCAGGAAAAGATTTTTTTGAAAAAATCCCTAAGCCCCGGGGTCACAATTGCATCAAAAATCTGACTTTCGGCCATTCACTCAAAAACGGTGCCAAACGGTTACAAATGCTCCCCTGAGAGGTTTGGCGGTCGAAACAGAAGGCTTTTTATCCCAGGAAAAGAAATCAGCCCTCGACAACTTAACCGGCAGAAAAAGCTTTGTTTGAAAAAATCCCTAAGCCCCGGGGTCACAATTTCTTCAAAAATCTGACTTTCGGCCATTCACTCAAAAATGGTGCCAAACGGTTGCAAATGCTCCCCTGAGAGGTTTGGCGGTCGAAACAGAAGGCCTTTTATCCCAGGAAAAGAAATCAGCCCTCGACAACTTAACCGGCAGAAAAAGATTTGTTTGAAAAAATCCCTAAGCCCCGGGGTCACAATTTCTTCAAAAATCTGACTTTCGGCCATTCACTCAAAAATGGTGCCAAACGGTTGCAAATGCTCCCCTGAGAGGTTTGGCGGTCGAAACAGAAGGCTTTTTATCACAGGAAAAGAAATCAGCCCTCGACAACTTAACCGGCAGAAAAAGATTTTTTTGAAAAAATCCCTAAGCCCCGGGGTCACAATTTCTTCAAAAATCTGACTTTCGGCCATTCACTCAAAAATGGTGCCAAACAGTTGCAAATGCTCCCCTGAGAGGTTTGGCGGTCGAAACAGAAGGCTTTTTATCACAGGAAAAGAAATCAGCCCTCGACAACTTAACCGGCAGAAAAAGATTTTTTTGAAAAAATCGCTAAGCCTCCGGGTTACAATTTCTTCAAAAATCTGACTTTCGGCCATTCACTCAAAAATGGTGCCAAACGGTTGCAAATGCTCCCCTGAGAGGTTTGGCGGTCGAAACAGAAGGCTTTTTATCACAGGAAAAGAAATCAGCCCTCGACAACTTAACCGGCAGGAAAAGATTTGTTTGAAAAAATCCGTAAGCCCCGGGGTCACAATTTCTTCAAAAATCTGACTTTCGGCCATTCACTCAAAAATGGTGCCAAACGGTTGCAAATGCTCCCCTGAGAGGTTTGGCGGTCGAAACAGAAGGCTTTTTATCACAGGAAAAGAAATCAGCCCTCGACAACTTAACCGGCAGAATTTTTTTTTTTGAAAAAATCCCTAAGCCCTGGGGTCACAATTTCTTGGAAAATCTGACTTTCGGCCATTCACTCAAAAATGGTGCCAAACGGTTGCAAATGCTCCCCTGAGAGGTTTGGCGGTCGAAACAGAAGGCTTTTTATCACAGGAAAAGAAATCAGCCCTCGACAACTTAACCGGCGGAATATTTTTTTTTTGAAAAAATCCCTAAGCCCCGGGGTCACAATTTCTTCAAAAATCTGACTTTCGGCCATTCACTCAAAAATGGTGCCAAACGGTTGCAAATGCTCCCCTGAGAGGTTTGGCGGTCGAAACAGAAGGCTTTTTATCACAGGAAAAGAAATCAGCCCTCGACAACTTAACCGGCAGAAAAAGATTTTTTTAAAAAAATCCCTAAGCCCCGGGGTCACAATTTCTTCAAAAATCTGACTTTCGGCCATTCACTCAAAAATGGTGCCAAACGGTTGCAAATGCTCCCCTGAGAGGTTTGGCGGTCGAAACAGAAGGCTTTTTATCACAAGAAAAGAAATCAGCCCTCGACAACTTAACCGGCAGGAAAAGATTTTTTTGAAAAAATCCCTAAGCCCCGAGGTCACAATTTCATCAAAAATCTGACTTTCGGCCATTCACTCAAAAATGGTGCCAAACGGTTGCAAATGCTCCCCTGAGAGGTTTGGCGGTCGAAACAGAAGGCCTTTTTATCACAGGAAAAGAAATCAGCCCTCGACAACTTAACCGGCAGGAAAAGATTTTTTTGAAAAAATCCCTAAGCCCCGGGGTCACAATTGCATCAAAAATCTGACTTTCGGCCATTCACTCAAAAACGGTGCCAAACGGTTGCAAATGCTCCCCTGAGAGGTTTGGCGGTCGAAACAGAAGGCTTTTTATCCCAGGAAAAGAAATCAGCCCTCGACAACTTAACCGGCATAAAAAGCTTTGTTTGAAAAAATCCCTAAGCCCCGGGGTCACAATTTCTTCAAAAATCTGACTTTCGGCCATTCACTCAAAAATGGTGCCAAACGGTTGCAAATGCTCCCCTGAGAGGTTTGGCGGTCGAAACAGAAGGCCTTTTATCCCAGGAAAAGAAATCAGCCCTCGACAACTTAACCGGCAGAAAAAGATTTGTTTGAAAAAATCCCTAAGCCCCGGGGTCACAATTTCTTCAAAAATCTGACTTTCGGCCATTCACTCAAAAATGGTGCCAAACGGTTGCAAATGCTCCCCTGAGAGGTTTGGCGGTCGAAACAGAAGGCTTTTTATCACAGGAAAAGAAATCAGCCCTCGACAACTTAACCGGAAGAAAAAGATTTGTTTCAAAAAATCCGTAAGCCCCGGGGTCACAATTTCTTCAAAAATCTGACTTTCGGCCATTCACTCAAAAATGGTGCCAAACGGTTGCAAATGCTCCCCTGAGAGGTTTGGCGGTCGAAGCAGAAGGCTTTTTATCACAGGAAAAGAAATCAGCCCTCGACAACTTAACCGGCAGAAAAAGATTTGTTTGAAAAAATCCCTAAGCCTCGGGGTCACAATTTCTTCAAAAATCTGACTTTCGGCCATTCACTCAAAAATGGTGTCAAACGGTTGCAAATGCTCCCCTGAGAGGTTTGGCGGTCGAAACAGAAGGCTTTTTATCACAGGAAAAGAAATCAGCCCTCGACAACTTAACCGGCAGGAAAAGATTTGTTTGAAAAAATCCGTAAGCCCCGGGGTCACAATTTCTTCAAAAATCTGACTTTCGGCCATTCACTCAAAAATGGTGCCAAACGGTTGCAAATGCTCCCCTGAGAGGTTTGGCGGTCGAAACAGAAGGCTTTTTATCACAGGAAAAGAAATCAGCCCTCGACAACTTAACCGGCGGAAAAAGATTTTTTTAAAAAAATCCCTAAGCCCCGGGGTCACAATTTCTTCAAAAATCTGACTTTCGGCCATTCACTCAAAAATGGTGCCAAACGGTTGCAAATGCTCCCCTGAGAGGTTTGGCGGTCGAAACAGAAGGCTTTTTATCACAGGAAAAGAAATCAGCCCTCGACAACTTAACCGGCAGAATATTTTTTTTTTGAAAAAATCCCTAAGCCCCGGGGTCACAATTTCTTCAAAAATCTGACTTTCGGCCATTCACTCAAAAATGGTGCCAAACGGTTGCAAATGCTCCCCTGAGAGGTTTGGCGGTCGAAACAGAAGGCTTTTTATCACAGGAAAAGAAATCAGCCCTCGACAACTTAACCGGCAGGAAAAGATTTGTTTGAAAAAATCCGTAAGCCCCGGGGTCACAATTTCTTCAAAAATCTGACTTTCGGCCATTCACTCAAAAATGGTGCCAAACGGTTGCAAATGCTCCCCTGAGAGGTTTGGCGGTCGAAACAGAAGGCTTTTTATCACGGGAAAAGAAATCAGCCCTCGACAACTTAACCGGCAGGAAAAGATTTTTTTGAAAAAATCCCTAAGCCTCGGGGTCACAATTTCTTCAAAAATCTGACTTTCGGCCATTCACTCAAAAATGGTGCCAAACGGTTGCAAATGCTCTCCTGAGAGGTTTGGCGGTCGCAACAGAAGGCTTTTTATCACAGGAAAATAAATCAGCCCTCGACAACTTAACCGGCAGATTTTTTTTTTTGAAAAAATCCCTAAGCCCCGGGGTCACAATTTTTTCAAAAATCTGACTTTCGGCCATTCACTCAAAAATGGTGCCAAACGGTTGCAAATGCTCCCCTGAGAGGTTTGGCGGTCGAAACAGAAGGCCTTTTATCCCAGGAAAAGAAATCAGCCCTCGACAACTTAAACGGCAGAAAAAGATTTGTTTGAAAAAATCCCTAAGCCGCGGGGTCACAATTTCTTCAAAAATCTGACTTTCGGCCATTCACTCAAAAATGGTGCCAAACGGTTGCAAATGCTCCCCGGAGAGGTTTGGCGGTCGAAACAGAAGGCTTTTTATCACAGGAAAAGAAATCAGCCCTCGACAACTTAACCGGCAGAATTTTTTTTTTTTAAAAAAAATCCCTAAGCCTCGGGGTCACAATTTCTTCAAAAATCTGACTTTCGGCCATTCACTCAAAAATGGTCCCAAACGGTTGCAAATGCTCCCCTGAGAGGTTTGGCGGTCGAAACAGAAGGCCTTTTATCCCAGGAAAAGAAATCAGCCCTCGACAACTTAACCGGCAGAAAAATATTTGTTTGAAAAAATCCCTAAGCCCCGGGGTCACAATTTCTTCAAAAATCTGATTTTCGGACATTCACTCAAAAATGGTGCCAAACGGTTGCAAATGCTCCCCTGAGAGGTTTGGCGGTCGAAGCAGAAGGCTTTTTATCACAGGAAAAGAAATCAGCCCTCGACAACTTAACTGGCAGAATTTTTTTTTAAAAAAAATCCCTCAGCCCCGGGGTCACAATTTCTTCAAAAATCTGACTTTCGGCCATTCACTCAAAAATGGTGCCAAACGGTTGCAAATGCTCCCCTGAGAGGTTTGGCGGTCGAAACAGAAGGCTTTTTATCACAGGAAAATAAATCAGCCCTCGACAACTTAACCGGCAGGAAAAGATTTTTTTGAAAAAATCCCTAAGCCTCGGGGTCACAATTTCTTCAAAAATCTGACTTTCGGCCATTCACTCAAAAATGGTGCCAAACGGTTGCAAATGCTCTCCTGAGAGGTTTGGCGGTCGCAACAGAAGGCTTTTTATCACAGGAAAATAAATCAGCCCTCGACAACTTAACCGGCAGAATTTTTTTTTTGAAAAAATCCCTAAGCCCCGGGGTCACAATTTCTTCAAAAATCTGACTTTCGGCCATTCACTCAAAAATGGTGCCAAACGGTTGCAAATGCTCCCCTGAGAGGTTTGGCGGTCGAAACAGAAGGATTTTTATCACAGGAAAAGAAATCAGCCCTCGACAACTTAACCGGCAGAAAAAGATTTGTTTGAAAAAATCCCTAAGCCCCGGGGTCACAATTTCATCAAAAATCTGACTTTCGGCCATTCACTCAAAAATGGTGCCAAACGGTTGCAAATGCTCCCCTGAGAGGTTTGGCGGTGGAAACAGAAGGCTTTTTATCACAGGAAAAGAAATCAGCCCTCGACAACTTAACCGGCAGAAGTTTTTTTTTTTGAAAAAATCCCTAAGCCCCGGGGTCACAATTTCTTCAAAAATCTGACTTTCGGCCATTCACTCAAAAATGGTGCCAAACGGTTGCAAATGCTCCCCTGAGAGGTTTGGCGGTCGAAACAGAAGGCTTTTTATCACAGGAAAAGAAATCAGCCTTCGACAACTTAACCGGCAGAAATTTTTTTTTTGAAAAAATCCCTAAGCCCTGGGGTCACAATTTCTTGAAAAATCTGACTTTCGGCCATTCACTCAAAAATGGTGCCAAACGGTTGCAAATGCTCCCCTGAGAGGTTTGGCGGTCGAAACAGAAGGCCTTTTATCCCAGGAAAAGAAATCAGCCCTCGACAACTTAACCGGCAGAAAAAGATTTGTTTGAAAAAATCCCTAAGCCCCGGGGTCACAATTTCTTCAAAAATCTGACTTTCGGCCATTCACTCAAAAATGGTGCCAAACGGTTGCAAATGCTCCCCTGAGAGGTTTGGCGGTCGAAACAGAAGGCTTTTTATCACAGGAAAAGAAATCAGCCCTCCACAACTTAACCGGCAGAAAAAGATTTTTTTGAAAAAATCCCTAAGCCCCGGGGTCACAATTTCATCAAAAATCTGACTTTCGGCCATTCACTCAAAAATGGTGCCAAACGGTTGCAAATGCTCCCCTGAGAGGTTTGGCGGTCGAAACAGAAGGCTTTTTATCACAGGAAAAGAAATCAGCCCTCCACAACTTAACCGGCAGAAAAAGATTTTTTTGAAAAAATCCCTAAGCCCCGGGGTCACAATTTCTTCAAAAATCTGACTTTCGACCATTCACTCAATAAGGATGCCAAACTGTTGCAAATGCTCCCCTGAGAGGTTTGGCGGTCAAAATAGAAGGCTTTTTATCACAGGAAAAGAAATCAGCCCTCGACAACTTAACCGGCAGAATATTTTTTTTTGAAAAAATCCCTAAGCGGCGGGGTCACAATTTCTTCAAAAATCTGACTTTCGGCCATTCACTCAAAAATGGTGCCAAACGGTTGCAAATGCTCCCCTGAGAGCTTTGGCGGTCGAAACAGAAGGCTTTTTATCACAGGAAAAGAAATCAGCCCTCTACAACTTAACCGGCAGAAAAAGATTATTTGAAAAAATCCCTAAGCCCCGGGGTCACAATTTCTTCAAAAATATGACTTTCGGCCATTCACTCAAAAATGGTGCCAAACGGTTGCAAATGCTCCCCTGAGAGGTTTGGCGGTCGAAACAGAAGGCTTTTTATCACAGGAAAAGAAATCAGCCTTCGACAACTTAACCGGCAGAAATTTTTTTTTTGAAAAAATCCCTAAGCCCTGGGGTCACAATTTCTTGAAAAATCTGACTTTCGGCCATTCACTCAAAAATGGTGCCAAACGGTTGCAAATGCTCCCCTGAGAGGTTTGGCGGTCGAAACAGAAGGCCTTTTATCCCAGGAAAAGAAATCAGCCCTCGACAACTTAACCGGCAGAAAAAGATTTGTTTGAAAAAATCCCTAAGCCCCGGGGTCACAATTTCTTCAAAAATCTGACTTTCGGCCATTCACTCAAAAATGGTGCCAAACGGTTGCAAATGCTCCCCTGAGAGGTTTGGCGGTCGAAACAGAAGGCTTTTTATCACAGGAAAAGAAATCAGCCCTCGACAACTTAACCGGCAGAAGTTTTTTTTTTTGAAAAAATCCCTAAGCCCCGGGGTCACAATTTCATCAAAAATCTGACTTTCGGCCATTCACTCAAAAATGGTGCCAAACGTTTGCAAATGCTCCCCTGAGAGGTTTGGCGGTCGAAACAGAAGGCTTTTTATCACAGGAAAAGAAATCAGCCCTCGACAACTTAACCGGCAGAAAAAGATTTTTTTGAAAAAATCCCTAAGCCCCGGGGTCACAATTTCTTCAAAAATCTGACTTTCGGCCATTCACTCAAAAATGGTGCCAAACAGTTGCAAATGCTCCCCTGAGAGGTTTGGCGGTCGAAACAGAAGGCTTTTTATCACAGGAAAAGAAATCAGCCCTCGACAACTTAACCGGCAGAAAAAGATTTTTTTGAAAAAATCGCTAAGCCTCCGGGTTACAATTTCTTCAAAAATCTGACTTTCGGCCATTCACTCAAAAATGGTGCCAAACGGTTGCAAATGCTCCCCTGAGAGGTTTGGCGGTCGAAACAGAAGGCTTTTTATCACAGGAAAAGAAATCAGCCCTCGACAACTTAACCGGCAGGAAAAGATTTGTTTGAAAAAATCCGTAAGCCCCGGGGTCACAATTTCTTCAAAAATCTGACTTTCGGCCATTCACTCAAAAATGGTGCCAAACGGTTGCAAATGCTCCCCTGAGAGGTTTGGCGGTCGAAACAGAAGGCTTTTTATCACAGGAAAAGAAATCAGCCCTCGACAACTTAACCGGCAGAATTTTTTTTTTTGAAAAAATCCCTAAGCCCTGGGGTCACAATTTCTTGGAAAATCTGACTTTCGGCCATTCACTCAAAAATGGTGCCAAACGGTTGCAAATGCTCCCCTGAGAGGTTTGGCGGTCGAAACAGAAGGCTTTTTATCACAGGAAAAGAAATCAGCCCTCGACAACTTAACCGGCGGAATATTTTTTTTTTGAAAAAATCCCTAAGCCCCGGGGTCACAATTTCTTCAAAAATCTGACTTTCGGCCATTCACTCAAAAATGGTGCCAAACGGTTGCAAATGCTCCCCTGAGAGGTTTGGCGGTCGAAACAGAAGGCTTTTTATCACAGGAAAAGAAATCAGCCCTCGACAACTTAACCGGCAGAAAAAGATTTTTTTAAAAAAATCCCTAAGCCCCGGGGTCACAATTTCTTCAAAAATCTGACTTTCGGCCATTCACTCAAAAATGGTGCCAAACGGTTGCAAATGCTCCCCTGAGAGGTTTGGCGGTCGAAACAGAAGGCTTTTTATCACAAGAAAAGAAATCAGCCCTCGACAACTTAACCGGCAGGAAAAGATTTTTTTGAAAAAATCCCTAAGCCCCGAGGTCACAATTTCATCAAAAATCTGACTTTCGGCCATTCACTCAAAAATGGTGCCAAACGGTTGCAAATGCTCCCCTGAGAGGTTTGGCGGTCGAAACAGAAGGCCTTTTTATCACAGGAAAAGAAATCAGCCCTCGACAACTTAACCGGCAGGAAAAGATTTTTTTGAAAAAATCCCTAAGCCCCGGGGTCACAATTGCATCAAAAATCTGACTTTCGGCCATTCACTCAAAAACGGTGCCAAACGGTTGCAAATGCTCCCCTGAGAGGTTTGGCGGTCGAAACAGAAGGCTTTTTATCCCAGGAAAAGAAATCAGCCCTCGACAACTTAACCGGCAGAAAAAGCTTTGTTTGAAAAAATCCCTAAGCCCCGGGGTCACAATTTCTTCAAAAATCTGACTTTCGGCCATTCACTCAAAAATGGTGCCAAACGGTTGCAAATGCTCCCCTGAGAGGTTTGGCGGTCGAAACAGAAGGCCTTTTATCCCAGGAAAAGAAATCAGCCCTCGACAACTTAACCGGCAGAAAAAGATTTGTTTGAAAAAATCCCTAAGCCCCGGGGTCACAATTTCTTCAAAAATCTGACTTTCGGCCATTCACTCAAAAATGGTGCCAAACGGTTGCAAATGCTCCCCTGAGAGGTTTGGCGGTCGAAACAGAAGGCTTTTTATCACAGGAAAAGAAATCAGCCCTCGACAACTTAACCGGCAGAAAAAGATTTTTTTGAAAAAATCCCTAAGCCCCGGGGTCACAATTTCTTCAAAAATCTGACTTTCGGCCATTCACTCAAAAATGGTGCCAAACAGTTGCAAATGCTCCCCTGAGAGGTTTGGCGGTCGAAACAGAAGGCTTTTTATCACAGGAAAAGAAATCAGCCCTCGACAACTTAACCGGCAGAAAAAGATTTTTTTGAAAAAATCGCTAAGCCTCCGGGTTACAATTTCTTCAAAAATCTGACTTTCGGCCATTCACTCAAAAATGGTGCCAAACGGTTGCAAATGCTCCCCTGAGAGGTTTGGCGGTCGAAACAGAAGGCTTTTTATCACAGGAAAAGAAATCAGCCCTCGACAACTTAACCGGCAGGAAAAGATTTGTTTGAAAAAATCCGTAAGCCCCGGGGTCACAATTTCTTCAAAAATCTGACTTTCGGCCATTCACTCAAAAATGGTGCCAAACGGTTGCAAATGCTCCCCTGAGAGGTTTGGCGGTCGAAACAGAAGGCTTTTTATCACAGGAAAAGAAATCAGCCCTCGACAACTTAACCGGCAGAATTTTTTTTTTTGAAAAAATCCCTAAGCCCTGGGGTCACAATTTCTTGGAAAATCTGACTTTCGGCCATTCACTCAAAAATGGTGCCAAACGGTTGCAAATGCTCCCCTGAGAGGTTTGGCGGTCGAAACAGAAGGCTTTTTATCACAGGAAAAGAAATCAGCCCTCGACAACTTAACCGGCGGAATATTTTTTTTTTGAAAAAATCCCTAAGCCCCGGGGTCACAATTTCTTCAAAAATCTGACTTTCGGCCATTCACTCAAAAATGGTGCCAAACGGTTGCAAATGCTCCCCTGAGAGGTTTGGCGGTCGAAACAGAAGGCTTTTTATCACAGGAAAAGAAATCAGCCCTCGACAACTTAACCGGCAGAAAAAGATTTTTTTAAAAAAATCCCTAAGCCCCGGGGTCACAATTTCTTCAAAAATCTGACTTTCGGCCATTCACTCAAAAATGGTGCCAAACGGTTGCAAATGCTCCCCTGAGAGGTTTGGCGGTCGAAACAGAAGGCTTTTTATCACAAGAAAAGAAATCAGCCCTCGACAACTTAACCGGCAGGAAAAGATTTTTTTGAAAAAATCCCTAAGCCCCGAGGTCACAATTTCATCAAAAATCTGACTTTCGGCCATTCACTCAAAAATGGTGCCAAACGGTTGCAAATGCTCCCCTGAGAGGTTTGGCGGTCGAAACAGAAGGCCTTTTTATCACAGGAAAAGAAATCAGCCCTCGACAACTTAACCGGCAGGAAAAGATTTTTTTGAAAAAATCCCTAAGCCCCGGGGTCACAATTGCATCAAAAATCTGACTTTCGGCCATTCACTCAAAAACGGTGCCAAACGGTTGCAAATGCTCCCCTGAGAGGTTTGGCGGTCGAAACAGAAGGCTTTTTATCCCAGGAAAAGAAATCAGCCCTCGACAACTTAACCGGCATAAAAAGCTTTGTTTGAAAAAATCCCTAAGCCCCGGGGTCACAATTTCTTCAAAAATCTGACTTTCGGCCATTCACTCAAAAATGGTGCCAAACGGTTGCAAATGCTCCCCTGAGAGGTTTGGCGGTCGAAACAGAAGGCCTTTTATCCCAGGAAAAGAAATCAGCCCTCGACAACTTAACCGGCAGAAAAAGATTTGTTTGAAAAAATCCCTAAGCCCCGGGGTCACAATTTCTTCAAAAATCTGACTTTCGGCCATTCACTCAAAAATGGTGCCAAACGGTTGCAAATGCTCCCCTGAGAGGTTTGGCGGTCGAAACAGAAGGCTTTTTATCACAGGAAAAGAAATCAGCCCTCGACAACTTAACCGGAAGAAAAAGATTTGTTTGAAAAAATCCGTAAGCCCCGGGGTCACAATTTCTTCAAAAATCTGACTTTCGGCCATTCACTCAAAAATGGTGCCAAACGGTTGCAAATGCTCCCCTGAGAGGTTTGGCGGTCGAAGCAGAAGGCTTTTTATCACAGGAAAAGAAATCAGCCCTCGACAACTTAACCGGCAGAAAAAGATTTGTTTGAAAAAATCCCTAAGCCTCGGGGTCACAATTTCTTCAAAAATCTGACTTTCGGCCATTCACTCAAAAATGGTGTCAAACGGTTGCAAATGCTCCCCTGAGAGGTTTGGCGGTCGAAACAGAAGGCTTTTTATCACAGGAAAAGAAATCAGCCCTCGACAACTTAACCGGCAGGAAAAGATTTGTTTGAAAAAATCCGTAAGCCCCGGGGTCACAATTTCTTCAAAAATCTGACTTTCGGCCATTCACTCAAAAATGGTGCCAAACGGTTGCAAATGCTCCCCTGAGAGGTTTGGCGGTCGAAACAGAAGGCTTTTTATCACAGGAAAAGAAATCAGCCCTCGACAACTTAACCGGCGGAAAAAGATTTTTTTAAAAAAATCCCTAAGCCCCGGGGTCACAATTTCTTCAAAAATCTGACTTTCGGCCATTCACTCAAAAATGGTGCCAAACGGTTGCAAATGCTCCCCTGAGAGGTTTGGCGGTCGAAACAGAAGGCTTTTTATCACAGGAAAAGAAATCAGCCCTCGACAACTTAACCGGCAGAATATTTTTTTTTTGAAAAAATCCCTAAGCCCCGGGGTCACAATTTCTTCAAAAATCTGACTTTCGGCCATTCACTCAAAAATGGTGCCAAACGGTTGCAAATGCTCCCCTGAGAGGTTTGGCGGTCGAAACAGAAGGCTTTTTATCACAGGAAAAGAAATCAGCCCTCGACAACTTAACCGGCAGGAAAAGATTTGTTTGAAAAAATCCGTAAGCCCCGGGGTCACAATTTCTTCAAAAATCTGACTTTCGGCCATTCACTCAAAAATGGTGCCAAACGGTTGCAAATGCTCCCCTGAGAGGTTTGGCGGTCGAAACAGAAGGCTTTTTATCACGGGAAAAGAAATCAGCCCTCGACAACTTAACCGGCAGGAAAAGATTTTTTTGAAAAAATCCCTAAGCCTCGGGGTCACAATTTCTTCAAAAATCTGACTTTCGGCCATTCACTCAAAAATGGTGCCAAACGGTTGCAAATGCTCTCCTGAGAGGTTTGGCGGTCGCAACAGAAGGCTTTTTATCACAGGAAAATAAATCAGCCCTCGACAACTTAACCGGCAGAATTTTTTTTTTGAAAAAATCCCTAAGCCCCGGGGTCACAATTTTTTCAAAAATCTGACTTTCGGCCATTCACTCAAAAATGGTGCCAAACGGTTGCAAATGCTCCCCTGAGAGGTTTGGCGGTCGAAACAGAAGGCCTTTTATCCCAGGAAAAGAAATCAGCCCTCGACAACTTAAACGGTAGAAAAAGATTTGTTTGAAAAAATCCCTAAGCCGCGGGGTCACAATTTCTTCAAAAATCTGACTTTCGGCCATTCACTCAAAAATGGTGCCAAACGGTTGCAAATGCTCCCCGGAGAGGTTTGGCGGTCGAAACAGAAGGCTTTTTATCACAGGAAAAGAAATCAGCCCTCGACAACTTAACCGGCAGAATTTTTTTTTTAAAAAAAAAATCCCTAAGCCTCGGGGTCACAATTTCTTCAAAAATCTGACTTTCGGCCATTCACTCAAAAATGGTCCCAAACGGTTGCAAATGCTCCCCTGAGAGGTTTGGCGGTCGAAACAGAAGGCCTTTTATCCCAGGAAAAGAAATCAGCCCTCGACAACTTAACCGGCAGAAAAATATTTGTTTGAAAAAATCCCTAAGCCCCGGGGTCACAATTTCTTCAAAAATCTGATTTTCGGACATTCACTCAAAAATGGTGCCAAACGGTTGCAAATGCTCCCCTGAGAGGTTTGGCGGTCGAAACAGAAGGCTTTTTATCACAGGAAAAGAAATCCGCCCTCGACAACTTAACGGGCAGAATTATTTTTTTTTGAAAAAATCCCTAAGCCCCGGGGTCACAATTGCATCAAAAATCTGACTTTGGGCCATTCACTCAAAAATGGTGCCAAACGGTTGCAAATGCTCCCCTGAGAGGTTTGGCGGTCGAAACAGAAGGCTTTTTATCACAGGAAAAGAAATCAGCCCTCGACAACTTAACCGGCAGAAAAAGATTTTTTTTAAAAAAACCGTAAGCCCCGGGGTCACAATTTCATCAAAAATCTGACTTTCGGCCGTTCACTCAAAAATGGTGCCAAACGGTTGCAAATGCTCCCCTGAGAGATTTGGCGCTCGAAACAGAAGTCTTTTTATCACAGGAAAAGAAATCAGCCCTCGACAACTTAACCGGCAGGAAAAGATTTTTTTGAAAAAATCCCTAAGCCCCGGGGTCACAATTGCATCAAAAATCTGACTTTCGGCCATTCACTCAAAAATGGTGCCAAACGGTTGCAAATGCTCCCCTGAGAGGTTTGGCGGTCGAAACAGAAGGCTTTTTATCACAGGAAAAGAAATCAGCCCTCGACAACTTAACCGGCAGAAGTTTTTTTTTTGAAAAAATCCCTAAGCCCCGGGGTCACAATTTCATCAAAAATCTGACTTTCGGCCATTCACTCAAAAATGGTGCCAAACGGTTGCAAATGCTCCCCTGAGAGGTTTGGCGGTCGATACAGAAGGCTTTTTATCACAGGAAAAGAAATCAGCCCTCGATAACTTAACCGGCAGGAAAAGATTTTTTTGAAAAAATCCCTAAGCCCCGGGGTCACAATTGCATCAAAAATCTGACTTTCGGCCATTCACTGAAAAATGGTGCCAAACGGTTGCAAATGCTCCCCTGAGAGGTTTGGCGGTCGAAACAGAAGGCTTTTTATCAAAGGAAAAGAAATCAGCCCTCGACGACTTAACCGGCAGATTTTTTTTTTAAAAAAAAAAACCCTCAGCCCCGGGGTCACAATTTCTTCAAAAATCTGACTTTCGGCCATTCACTCAAAAATGGTGCCAAACGGTTGCAAATGCTCCCCTGAGAGGTTTGGCGGTCGAAACAGAAGGCTTTTTATCACAGGAAAAGAAATCAGCCCTCGACAACTTAACCGGCAGAATTTTTTTTTTTTTTTGAAAAAATCCCTAAGCCTCGGGGTCACAATTTCTTCAAAAATCTGACTTTCGGCCATTCACTCAAAAATGGTGCCAAACGGTTGCAAATGCTCCCCTGAGAGGTTTGGCGGTCGAAACAGAAGGCCTTTTATCCCAGGAAAAGAAATCAGCCCTCGACAACTTAACCGGCAGAAAAAGATTTGTTTGAAAAAATCCCTAAGCCCCGGGGTCACAATTTCTTCAAAAATCTGACTTTCGGCCATTCACTCAAAAATGGTGCCAAACGGTTGCAAATGCTCCCCTGAGAGGTTTGGCGGTCGAAGCAGAAGGCTTTTTATCACAGGAAAAGAAATCAGCCCTCGACAACTTAACCGGCAGAATATTTTTTTTAAAAAAATCCCTAAGCCCCGGGGTCACAATTTCTTCAAAAATGTGACTTTCGGCCATTCACTCAAAAATGATGCCAAACTGTTGCAAATGCTCCCCTGAGAGGTTTGGATGTCGAAATAGAAGGCTTTTTATCACAGGAAAAGAAATCCGCCCTCGACAACTTAACCGGCAGAAAAAGATTTTTTTTAAAAAAAACCGTAAGCCCCGGGGTCACAATTTCATAAAAAATCTGACTTTGGGCCATTCACTCAAAAATGGTGCCAAACGGTTGCAAATGCTCCCCTGAGAGATTTGGCGGTCGAAACAGAAATCTTTTTATCACAGGAAAAGAAATCAGCCCTCGACAACTTAACCGGCAGGAAAAGATTTTTTTGAAAAAATCCCTAAGCCCCGGGGTCACAATTGCATCAAAAATCTGACTTTCGGCCATTCACTCAAAAATGGTGCCAAACGGTTGCAAATGCTCCCCTGAGAGGTTTGGCGGTCGAAACAGAAGGCTTTTTATCACAGGAAAAGAAATCAGCCTTCGACAACTTAACCGGCAGAAATTTTTTTTTTGAAAAAATCCATAAGCCCTGGGGTCAAAATTTCTTGGAAAATCTGACTTTCGGCCATTCACTCAAAAATGGTGCCAAACGGTTGCAAATGCTCCCCTGAGAGGTTTGGCGGTCGAAAGAAAGGGCTTTTATCCCAGGAAAAGAAATCAGCCCTCGACAACTTAACCGGCAGAAAAAGATTTTTTTGAAAAAATCCCTAAGCCCTGGGGTCACAATTTCTTCAAAAATCTGACTTTCGGCCATTCACTCAAAAATGGTGCCAAACGGTTGCAAATGCTCCCCTGAGAGGTTTGGCGGTCGAAACAGAAGGCTTTTTATCACAGGAAAAGAAATCAGCCCTCGACAACTTAACCGGCAGAAAAAGATTTTTTTGAAAAAAACCCTAAGCCCCGGGGTCACAATTGCATCAAAAATCTGACTTTCGGCCATTCACTCAAAAATGGTGCCAAACGGTTGCAAATGCTCCCCTGAGAGGTTTGGCGGTCGAAACAGAAGGCCTTTTATCCCAGGAAAAGAAATCAGCCCTCGACAACTTAACCGGCCGAAAAAGATTTGTTTGAAAAAATCCCTAAGCCCCGGGGTCACAATTTCTTCAAAAATCTGACTTTCGGCCATTCACTCAAAAATGGTGCCAAACGGTTGCAAATGCTCCCCTGAGAGGTTTGGCGGTCGAAACAGAACGCTTTTTATCACAGGAAAAGAAATCAGCCCTCGACAACTTAACCAGCAGAAAAAGATTTTTTTAAAAAAATTCCGTAAGCCTCGTGGTCACAATTTCATCAAAAATCTGAATTTCGGCCATTCACTCAAAAATGGTGCCAAACGGTTGCAAATGCTCCCCTAAGAGATTTGGCGGTCGAAACAGAAGTCTTTTTATCACAGGAAAAGAAATCAGCCCTCGACAACTTAACCGGCAGGAAAAGATTTTTTTGAAAAAATCCCTAAGCCCCGGGGTCACAATTGCATCAAAAATCTGACTTTCGGCCATTCACTCAAAAATGGTGCCAAACGGTTGCAAATACTCCCCTGAGATGTTTGGCGGTCGAAACAGAAGGCTTTTTATTACAGGAAAAGAAATCAGCCCTCGACAACTTAACCGGCAGAAAGAGATTTTTTTGAAAAAATCCCTAAGCCCCGGGGTCACAATTTCTTCAACAATCTGACTTTTGACCATTCACTCAAAAATGATGCCAAACTGTTGCAAATGCTCCCCTGAGAGGTTTGGCGGTCGAAATAGAAGGCTTTTTATCACAGGAAAAGAAATCCGCCCTCGACAACTTAACCGGCAGAATTATTTTTTTTTGAAAAAATCCCTAAGCCCCGGGGTCACAATTTCTTCAAAAATCTGACTTTGGGCCATTCACACAAAAATGATGCCAAACTGTTGCAAATGCTCCCCTGAGAGATTTGGCGGTCGAAACAGAAGTCTTTTTATCACAGGAAAAGAAATCAGCCCTCGACAACTTAACCGGCAGGAAAAGATTTTTTTCAAAAAATCCCTAAGCCCCGGGGTCACAATTTCATCAAAAATCTGACTTTCGGCCATTCACTCAAAAATGGTGCCAAACGGTTGCAAATGCTCCCCTGAGAGGTTTGGCGGTCGAAACAGAAGGCTTTTTATCCCAGGAAAAGAAATCAGCCCTCGACAACTTAACCGGCAGAAAAAAATTTGACTTCGGCCATTCACTCAAAAATGGTGCCAAACGGTTGCAAATGCTCCCCTGAGAGGTTTGGCGGTCGAAACAGAAGGCTTTTTATCACAGGAAAAGAAATCAGCCCTCGACAACTTAACCGGCAGAAAAAGATTTTTTTGAAAAAATCCCTAAGCCCCGGGGTCACAATTTCATCAAAAATCTGACTTTCGACCATTCACTCAAAAATGGTGCCAAACGGTTGCAAATGCTCCCCTGAGAGGTTTGGCGGTCGAAACAGAAGGCTTTTTATCACAGGAAAAGAAATCAGCCCTCGACAACTTAACCGGCAGAAAAAGATTTTTTTAAAAAAATTCCGTAAGCCCCGTGGTCACAATTTCATCAAAAATCTGACTTTCGGCCATTCTCTCAAAAATGGTGCCAAACGGTTGCAAATGCTCCCCTGAGAGATTTGGCGGTCGAAACAGAAGTCTTTTTATCACAGGAAAAGAAATCAGCCCTCGACAACTTAACCGGCAGAAAAAAATTTGACTTCGGCCATTCACTCAAAAATGGTGCCAAACGGTTGCAAATGCTCCCCTGAGAGGTTTGGCGGTCGAAACAGAAGGCTTTTTATCACAGGAAAAGAAATCAGCCCTCGACAACTTAACCGGCAGAAAAAGATTTTTTTGAAAAAATCCCTAAGCCCCGGGGTCACAATTTCATCAAAAATCTGACTTTCGACCATTCACTCAAAAATGGTGCCAAACGGTTGCAAATGCTCCCCTGAGAGGTTTGGCGGTCGAAACAGAAGGCTTTTTATCACAGGAAAAGAAATCAGCCCTCGACAACTTAACCGGCAGAAAAAGATTTTTTTTAAAAAATTCCGTAAGCCCCGTGGTCACAATTTCATCAAAAATCTGACTTTCGGCCATTCTCTCAAAAATGGTGCCAAACGGTTGCAAATGCTCCCCTGAGAGATTTGGCGGTCGAAACAGAAGTCTTTTTATCACAGGAAAAGAAATCAGCCCTCGACAACTTAACCGGCAGGAAAAGATTTTTTTGAAAAAATCCCTAAGCCCCGGAGTCACAATTGCATCAAAAATCTGACTTTCGGCCATTCACTCAAAAATGGTGCCAAACGGTTGCAAATGCTCCCCTGAGAGGTTTGGCGGTCGAAACAGAAGGCTTTTTATCACAGGAAAAGAAATCAGCCTTCGACAACTTAACCGGCAGAATTTTTTTTTTTGAAAAAATCCCTAAGCCCTGGGGTCACAATTTCTTGGAAAATCTGACTTTCGGCCATTCACTCAAAAATGGTGCCAAACGGTTGCAAATGCTCCCCTGAGAGGTTTGGCCGTCGAAACAGAAGCCTTTTTATCACAGGAAAAGAAATCAGCCCTCGACAACTTAACCGGCAGAAAAAGATTTTTTTGAAAAAATCCCTAAGCCCCGGTGTCACAATTTCTTCAAAAATCTGATTTTCGGACATTCACTCAAAAATGGTGCCAAACGGTTGCAAATGCTCCCCTGAGAGGTTTGGAGGTCGAAACAGAAGGCTTTTTATCACAGGAAAAGAAATCAGCCCTCGACAACTTAACCGGCAGGAAAAGATTTTTTTGAAAAAATCCCTAAGCCCCGGGGTCACAATTGCATCAAAAATCTGACTTTCGGCCATTCACTCAAAAATGGTGCCAAACGGTTGCAAATGCTCCCCTGAGAGGTTTGGCGGTCGAAACAGAAGGCCTTTTATCCCAGGAAAAGAAATCAGCCCTCGACAACTTAACCGGCAGAAAAAGATTTTTTTGAAAAAATCCCTAAGCCCCGGGGTCACAATTTCTTCAAAAATCTGACTTTCGGCCATTCACTCAAAAATGGTGCCAAACGGTTGCAAATGCTCCCCTGAGAGGTTTGGCGGTCGAAACAGAAGGCTTTTTATCACAGGAAAAGAAATCAGCCCTCGACAACTTAACCGGCAGAAAAAGATTTTTTTGAAAAAATCCCTAATCCCCGGGGTCACAATTTCTTTAAAAATCTGACTTTCGACCATTCACTCAAAAATGATGCCAAACTGTTGCAAATGCTCCCCTGAGAGGTTTGGCGGTCGAAATAGAAGGCTTTTTATCACAGGAAAAGAAATCAGCCCTCGACAACTTAACAGGCAGAATATTTTTTTTTGAAAAAATCCCTAAGCCCCGGGGTCACAATTTCATCAAAAATCTGACTTTCGACCATTCACTCAAAAATTCTGCCAAACGGTTGCAAATGCTCCCCTGAGAGGTTTGGCGGTCGAAACAGAAGGCTTTTTATCACAGGAAAAGAAATCAGCCCTCGACAACTTAAGCGGCAGGAAAAGATTTTTTTGAAAAAATCCCTAAGCCCCGGGGTCACAATTTCATCAAAAATCTGACTTTCGACCATTCACTCAAAAATGGTGCCAAACGGTTGCAAATGCTCCCCTGAGAGGTTTGGCGGTCGAAACAGAAGGCTTTTTATCACAGGAAAAGAAATCAGCCCTCGACAACTTAACCGGCAGATTTTTTTTTTTTGAAAAAATCCCTAAGCCCTGGGGTCACAATTTCTTGGAAAATCTGACTTTCGGCCATTCACTCAAAAATGGTGCCAAACGGTTGCAAATGCTCCCCTGAGAGGTTTGGCGGTCGAAACAGAAGGCTTTTTATCACAGGAAAAGAAATCAGCCCTCGACAACTTAACCGGCAGAATTTTTTTTTTTGAAAAAATCCCTAAGCCCTGGGGTCACAATTTCTTGGAAAATCTCACTTTCGGCCATTCACTCAAAAATGGTGCCAAACGGTTGCAAATGCTCCCCTGAGAGGTTTGGCGGTCGAAACAGAAGGCTTTTTATCACAGGAAAAGAAATCAGCCCTCGACAACTTAACCGGCAGAAAAAGATTTTTTTGAAAAAATCCCTAAGCCCCGGGGTCACAATTTCTTCAAAAATCTGATTTTCGGACATTCACTCAAAAATGGTGCCAAACGGTTGCAAATGCTCCCCTGAGAGGTTTGGTGGTCGAAACAGAAGGCTTTTTATCACAGGAAAAGAAATCAGCCCTCGACAACTTAACCGGCAGAAAAAGATTTTTTTAAAAAAATTCCGTAAGCCCCGTGGTCACAATTTCATCAAAAATCTGACTTTCGGCCATTCTCTCAAAAATGGTGCCAAACGGTTGCAAATGCTCCCCTGAGAGATTTGGCGGTCGAAACAGAAGTCTTTTTATCACAGGAAAAGAAATCAGCCCTCGACAACTTAACCGGCAGAAAAAAATTTGACTTCGGCCATTCACTCAAAAATGGTGCCAAACGGTTGCAAATGCTCCCCTGAGAGGTTTGGCGGTCGAAACAGAAGGCTTTTTATCACAGGAAAAGAAATCAGCCCTCGACAACTTAACCGGCAGAAAAAGATTTTTTTGAAAAAATCCCTAAGCCCCGGGGTCACAATTTCATCAAAAATCTGACTTTCGACCATTCACTCAAAAATGGTGCCAAACGGTTGCAAATGCTCCCCTGAGAGGTTTGGCGGTCGAAACAGAAGGCTTTTTATCACAGGAAAAGAAATCAGCCCTCGACAACTTAACCGGCAGAAAAAGATTTTTTTTAAAAAATTCCGTAAGCCCCGTGGTCACAATTTCATCAAAAATCTGACTTTCGGCCATTCTCTCAAAAATGGTGCCAAACGGTTGCAAATGCTCCCCTGAGAGATTTGGCGGTCGAAACAGAAGTCTTTTTATCACAGGAAAAGAAATCAGCCCTCGACAACTTAACCGGCAGGAAAAGATTTTTTTGAAAAAATCCCTAAGCCCCGGAGTCACAATTGCATCAAAAATCTGACTTTCGGCCATTCACTCAAAAATGGTGCCAAACGGTTGCAAATGCTCCCCTGAGAGGTTTGGCGGTCGAAACAGAAGGCTTTTTATCACAGGAAAAGAAATCAGCCTTCGACAACTTAACCGGCAGAATTTTTTTTTTTGAAAAAATCCCTAAGCCCTGGGGTCACAATTTCTTGGAAAATCTGACTTTCGGCCATTCACTCAAAAATGGTGCCAAACGGTTGCAAATGCTCCCCTGAGAGGTTTGGCCGTCGAAACAGAAGCCTTTTTATCACAGGAAAAGAAATCAGCCCTCGACAACTTAACCGGCAGAAAAAGATTTTTTTGAAAAAATCCCTAAGCCCCGGTGTCACAATTTCTTCAAAAATCTGATTTTCGGACATTCACTCAAAAATGGTGCCAAACGGTTGCAAATGCTCCCCTGAGAGGTTTGGAGGTCGAAACAGAAGGCTTTTTATCACAGGAAAAGAAATCAGCCCTCGACAACTTAACCGGCAGGAAAAGATTTTTTTGAAAAAATCCCTAAGCCCCGGGGTCACAATTGCATCAAAAATCTGACTTTCGGCCATTCACTCAAAAATGGTGCCAAACGGTTGCAAATGCTCCCCTGAGAGGTTTGGCGGTCGAAACAGAAGGCCTTTTATCCCAGGAAAAGAAATCAGCCCTCGACAACTTAACCGGCAGAAAAAGATTTTTTTGAAAAAATCCCTAAGCCCCGGGGTCACAATTTCTTCAAAAATCTGACTTTCGGCCATTCACTCAAAAATGGTGCCAAACGGTTGCAAATGCTCCCCTGAGAGGTTTGGCGGTCGAAACAGAAGGCTTTTTATCACAGGAAAAGAAATCAGCCCTCGACAACTTAACCGGCAGAAAAAGATTTTTTTGAAAAAATCCCTAATCCCCGGGGTCACAATTTCTTTAAAAATCTGACTTTCGACCATTCACTCAAAAATGATGCCAAACTGTTGCAAATGCTCCCCTGAGAGGTTTGGCGGTCGAAATAGAAGGCTTTTTATCACAGGAAAAGAAATCAGCCCTCGACAACTTAACAGGCAGAATATTTTTTTTTGAAAAAATCCCTAAGCCCCGGGGTCACAATTTCATCAAAAATCTGACTTTCGACCATTCACTCAAAAATTCTGCCAAACGGTTGCAAATGCTCCCCTGAGAGGTTTGGCGGTCGAAACAGAAGGCTTTTTATCACAGGAAAAGAAATCAGCCCTCGACAACTTAAGCGGCAGGAAAAGATTTTTTTGAAAAAATCCCTAAGCCCCGGGGTCACAATTTCATCAAAAATCTGACTTTCGACCATTCACTCAAAAATGGTGCCAAACGGTTGCAAATGCTCCCCTGAGAGGTTTGGCGGTCGAAACAGAAGGCTTTTTATCACAGGAAAAGAAATCAGCCCTCGACAACTTAACCGGCAGATTTTTTTTTTTTGAAAAAATCCCTAAGCCCTGGGGTCACAATTTCTTGGAAAATCTGACTTTCGGCCATTCACTCAAAAATGGTGCCAAACGGTTGCAAATGCTCCCCTGAGAGGTTTGGCGGTCGAAACAGAAGGCTTTTTATCACAGGAAAAGAAATCAGCCCTCGACAACTTAACCGGCAGAATTTTTTTTTTTGAAAAAATCCCTAAGCCCTGGGGTCACAATTTCTTGGAAAATCTCACTTTCGGCCATTCACTCAAAAATGGTGCCAAACGGTTGCAAATGCTCCCCTGAGAGGTTTGGCGGTCGAAACAGAAGGCTTTTTATCACAGGAAAAGAAATCAGCCCTCGACAACTTAACCGGCAGAAAAAGATTTTTTTGAAAAAATCCCTAAGCCCCGGGGTCACAATTTCTTCAAAAATCTGATTTTCGGACATTCACTCAAAAATGGTGCCAAACGGTTGCAAATGCTCCCCTGAGAGGTTTGGTGGTCGAAACAGAAGGCTTTTTATCACAGGAAAAGAAATCAGCCCTCGACAACTTAACCGGCAGGAAAAGATTTTTTTGAAAAAATCCCTAAGCCCCGGAGTCACAATTGCATCAAAAATCTGACTTTCGGCCATTCACTCAAAAATGGTGCCAAACGGTTGCAAATGCTCCCCTGAGAGGTTTGGCGGTCGAAACAGAAGGCTTTTTATCACAGGAAAAGAAATCAGCCCTCGACAACTTAACCGGCAGAATTTTTTTTTTTGAAAAAATCCCTAAGCCCTGGGGTCACAATTTCTTGGAAAATCTGACTTTCGGCCATTCACTCAAAAATGGTGCCAAACGGTTGCAAATGCTCCCCTGAGAGGTTTGGCCGTTGAAACAGAAGGCTTTTTATCACAGGAAAAGAAATCAGTCCTCGACAACTTAACCGGCAGAAAAAGATTTTTTTGAAAAAATCCCTCAGCCCCGGGGTCACAATTTCTTCAAAAATCTGATTTTCGGACATTCACTCAAAAATGGTGCCAAACGGTTGCAAATGCTCCCCTGAGAGGTTTGGTGGTCGAAACAGAAGGCTTTTTATCACAGGAAAAGAAATCAGCCCTCGACAACTTAACCGGCAGGAAAAGATTTTTTTGAAAAAATCCCTAAGCCCCGGGGTCACAATTGCATCAAAAATCTGACTTTCGGCCATTCACTCAAAAATGGTGCCAAACGGTTGCAAATGCTCCCCTGAGAGGTTTGGCGGTCGAAGCAGAAGGCTTTTTAACACAGGAAAAGAAATCCGCCCTTGACAACTTAACCGGCAGAATTAGTTTTTTGAAAAAAATCCCTAAGCCCCGGGGTCACAATTTCTTCAAAAATCTGACTTTCGGCCGTTCACTCATAAATGGTGCCAAACGGTTGCAAATGCTCCCCTGAGAGGTTTGGCGGTCGAAACAGAAGGCTTTTTATCACAGGAAGAGAAATCAGCCCTCGACAACTTAACCGGCAGAAATTTTTTTTTTGAAAAAATCCCTAAGCCCCGGGGTCACAATTTCTTCAAAAATCTGACTTTCGGCCATTCACTCAAAAATGGTGCCAAACGGTTGCAAATGCTCCCCTGAGAGGTTTGGCGGTCGAAACAGAAGGCTTTTTATCACAGGAAAAGAAATCCGCCCTCGACAACTTAACCGGCAGAATTTTTTTTTTTGAAAAAATCCCTAAGCCCCGGGGTCACAATTTCATCAAAAATCTGACTTTCGGCCATTCACCCAAAAATGGTGCCAAACGGTTGCAAATGCTCCCCTGAGAGGTTTGGCGGTCGAAGCAGAAGGCTTTTTATCACAGGAAAAGAAATCAGCCCTCGACAACTTAACCGGCAGAATTTTTTTTTTTGAAAAAATTCCTCAGCCCCGGGGTCACAATTTCTTCAAAAATGTGACTTTCGGCCATTCACTCAAAAATGGTGCCAAACGGTTGCAAATGCTCCCCTGAGAGGTTTGGCGGTCGAAACAGAAGGCTTTTTATCACAGGAGAAGAAATCAGCCCTCGACAACTTAACCGGCAGAAATTTTTTTTTTGAAAAAATCCCTAAGCCCCGGGGTCACAATTTCTTCAAAAATCTGATTTTCGGACATTCACTCAAAAATGGTGCCAAACGGTTGCAAATGCTCCCCTGAGAGGTTTGGTGGTCGAAACAGAAGGCTTTTTATCACAGGAAAAGAAATCAGCCCTCGACAACTTAACCGGCAGGAAAAGATTTTTTTGAAAAAATCCCTAAGCCCCGGGGTCACAATTGCATCAAAAATCTGACTTTCGGCCATTCACTCAAAAATGGTGCCAAACCGTTGCAAATGCTCCCCTGAGAGGTTTGGCGGTCGAAACAGAAGGCTTTTTATCACAGGAAAAGAAATCCGCCCTTGACAACTTAACCGGCAGAAATATTTTTTTGAAAAAATCCCTAAGCCCCGGGGTCACAATTTCTTCAAAAATCTGACTTTCGGCCGTTCACTCAAAAATGGTGCCAAACGGTTGCAAATGCTCCCCTGAGAGGTTTGGCGGTCGAAACAGAAGGCTTTTTATCACAGGAAAAGAAATCAGCCCTCGACAACTTAACCAGCAGAATTTTTTTTTTTGAAAAAATCCCTAAGCCCCGGGGTCACAATTTCTTCAAAAATCTGACTTTTGGCCATTCACTCAAAAATGGTGCCAAACGGTTGCAAATGCTCCCCTGAGAGGTTTGGCGGTCGTAACAGAAGGCTTTTTATCACAGGAAAAGAAATCCGCCCTCGACAACTTAACCGGCAGAATTTTTTTTTTTGAAAAAATCCCTAAGCCCCGGAGTCACAATTGCATCAAAAATCTGACTTTCGGCCATTCACTCAAAAATGATGCCAAACGGTTGCAAATGCTCCCATGAGAGGTTTGGTGGTCGAAACAGAAGGCTTTTTATCACAGGAAAAGAAATCAGCCCTCGACAACTTAACCGGCAGAATTTTTTTTTTTTGAAAAAATCCCTAAGCCCTGGGGTCACAATTTCTTGGAAAATCTGACTTTCGGCCATTCACTCAAAAATGGTGCCAAACGGTTGCAAATGCTCCCCTGAGAGGTTTGGCCGTCGAAACAGAAGGCTTTTTATCACAGGAAAAGAAATCAGCCCTCGACAACTTAACCGGCAGAAAAAGATTTTTTTGAAAAAATCCCTAAGCCCCGGGGTCACAATTTCTTCAAAAATCTGATTTTCGGACATTCACTCAAAAATGGTGCCAAACGGTTGCAAATGCTCCCCTGAGAGGTTTGGTGGTCGAAACAGAAGGCTTTTTATCACAGGAAAAGAAATCAGCCCTCAACAACTTAACCGGCAGGAAAAGATTTTTTTGAAAAAATCCCTAAGCCCCGGGGTCACAATTGCATCAAAAATCTGACTTTCGGCCATTCACTCAAAAATGGTGCCAAACGGTTGCAAATGCTCCCCTGAGAGGTTTGGCGGTCGAAACAGAAGGCTTTTTATCACAGGAGAAGAAATCAGCCCTCGACAACTTAACCGGCAGAAATTTTTTTTTTGAAAAAATCCCTAAGCCCCGGGGTCACAATTTCTTCAAAAATCTGATTTTCGGACATTCACTCAAAAATGGTGCCAAACGGTTGCAAATGCTCCCCTGAGAGGTTTGGTGGTCGAAACAGAAGGCTTTTTATCACAGGAAAAGAAATCAGCCCTCGACAACTTAACCGGCAGAATTTTTTTTTTTGAAAAAATTCCTCAGCCCCGGGGTCACAATTTCTTCAAAAATGTGACTTTCGGCCATTCACTCAAAAATGGTGCCAAACGGTTGCAAATGCTCCCCTGAGAGGTTTGGCGGTCGAAACAGAAGGCTTTTTATCACAGGAGAAGAAATCAGCCCTCGACAACTTAACCGGCAGAAATTTTTTTTTTGAAAAAATCCCTAAGCCCCGGGGTCACAATTTCTTCAAAAATCTGATTTTCGGACATTCACTCAAAAATGGTGCCAAACGGTTGCAAATGCTCCCCTGAGAGGTTTGGTGGTCGAAACAGAAGGCTTTTTATCACAGGAAAAGAAATCAGCCCTCGACAACTTAACCGGCAGGAAAAGATTTTTTTGAAAAAATCCCTAAGCCCCGGGGTCACAATTGCATCAAAAATCTGACTTTCGGCCATTCACTCAAAAATGGTGCCAAACCGTTGCAAATGCTCCCCTGAGAGGTTTGGCGGTCGAAACAGAAGGCTTTTTATCACAGGAAAAGAAATCCGCCCTTGACAACTTAACCGGCAGAAATATTTTTTTGAAAAAATCCCTAAGCCCCGGGGTCACAATTTCTTCAAAAATCTGACTTTCGGCCGTTCACTCAAAAATGGTGCCAAACGGTTGCAAATGCTCCCCTGAGAGGTTTGGCGGTCGAAACAGAAGGCTTTTTATCACAGGAAAAGAAATCAGCCCTCGACAACTTAACCAGTAGAATTTTTTTTTTTGAAAAAATCCCTAAGCCCCGGGGTCACAATTTCTTCAAAAATCTGACTTTTGGCCATTCACTCAAAAATGGTGCCAAACGGTTGCAAATGCTCCCCTGAGAGGTTTGGCGGTCGTAACAGAAGGCTTTTTATCACAGGAAAAGAAATCCGCCCTCGACAACTTAACCGGCAGAATTTTTTTTTTTGAAAAATTCCCTAAGCCCCGGAGTCACAATTGCATCAAAAATCTGACTTTCGGCCATTCACTCAAAAATGATGCCAAACGGTTGCAAATGCTCCCCTGAGAGGTTTGGTGGTCGAAACAGAAGGCTTTTTATCACAGGAAAAGAAATCAGCCCTCGACAACTTAACCGGCAGAATTTTTTTTTTTTGAAAAAATCCCTAAGCCCTGGGGTCACAATTTCTTGGAAAATCTGACTTTCGGCCATTCACTCAAAAATGGTGCCAAACGGTTGCAAATGCTCCCCTGAGAGGTTTGGCCGTCGAAACAGAAGGCTTTTTATCACAGGAAAAGAAATCAGCCCTCGACAACTTAACCGGCAGAAAAAGATTTTTTTGAAAAAATCCCTAAGCCCCGGGGTCACAATTTCTTCAAAAATCTGATTTTCGGACATTCACTCAAAAATGGTGCCAAACGGTTGCAAATGCTCCCCTGAGAGGTTTGGTGGTCGAAACAGAAGGCTTTTTATCACAGGAAAAGAAATCAGCCCTCGACAACTTAACCGGCAGAAAAAGATTTTTTTGAAAAAATCCCTAAGCCCCGAGGTCACAATTTCATCATAAATCTGACTTTCGGCCATTCACTCAAAAATGGTGCCAAACGGTTGCAAATGCTCCCCTGAGAGGTTTGGCGGTCGAAACAGAAGGCTTTTTATCACAGGAGAAGAAATCAGCCCTCGACAACTTAACCGGCAGGAAAAGATTTTTTTGAAAAAATCCCTAAGCCCCGGGGTCACAATTTCTTCAAAAATCTGACTTTCGGCCGTTCACTCAAAAATGGTGCCAAACGGTTGCAAATGCTCCCCTGAGAGGTTTGGCGGTCGAAACAGAAGGCTTTTTATCACAGGAAAAGAAATCAGCCCTCGACAACTTAACCAGCAGAATTTTTTTTTTTGAAAAAATCCCTAAGCCCCGGGGTCACAATTTCTTCAAAAATCTGACTTTTGGCCATTCACTCAAAAATGGTGCCAAACGGTTGCAAATGCTCCCCTGAGAGGTTTGGCGGTCGTAACAGAAGGCTTTTTATCACAGGAAAAGAAATCCGCCCTCGACAACTTAACCGGCAGAATTTTTTTTTGAAAAAATCCCTAAGCCCCAGAGTCACAATTGCATCAAAAATCTGACTTTCGGCCATTCACTCAAAAATGATGCCAAACGGTTGCAAATGCTCCCCTGAGAGGTTTGGTGGTCGAAACAGAAGGCTTTTTATCACAGGAAAAGAAATCAGCCCTCGACAACTTAACCGGCAGAATTTTTTTTTTTTGAAAAAATCCCTAAGCCCTGGGGTCACAATTTCTTGGAAAATCTGACTTTCGGCCATTCACTCAAAAATGGTGCCAAACGGTTGCAAATGCTCCCCTGAGAGGTTTGGCCGTCGAAACAGAAGGCTTTTTATCACAGGAAAAGAAATCAGCCCTCGACAACTTAACCGGCAGAAAAAGATTTTTTTGAAAAAATCCCTAAGCCCCGGGGTCACAATTTCTTCAAAAATCTGATTTTCGGACATTCACTCAAAAATGGTGCCAAACGGTTGCAAATGCTCCCCTGAGAGGTTTGGTGGTCGAAACAGAAGGCTTTTTATCACAGGAAAAGAAATCAGCCCTCGACAACTTAACCGGCAGGAAAAGATTTTTTTGAAAAAATCCCTAAGCCCCGGGGTCACAATTGCATCAAAAATCTGACTTTCGGCCATTCACTCAAAAATGGTGCCAAACGGTTGCAAATGCTCCCCTGAGAGGTTTGGCGGTCGAAGCAGAAGGCTTTTTAACACAGGAAAAGAAATCAGCCCTCGACAACTTAACCGGCAGATTTTTTTTTTTGAAAAAATCCCTCAGCCCCGGGGTCACAATTGCATCAAAAATCTGACTTTCGGCCATTCACTCAAAAATGGTGCCAAACGGTTGCAAATGCTCCCCTGAGAGGTTTGGCCGTCGAAACAGAAGCCTTTTTATCACAGGAAAAGAAATCAGCCCTCGACAACTTAACCGGCAGAAAAAGATTTTTTTGAAAAAATCCCTAAGCCCCGGGGTCACAATTTCTTCAAAAATCTGATTTTCGGACATTCACTCAAAAATGGTGCCAAACGGTTGCAAATGCTCCCCTGAGAGGTTTGGTGGTCGGAACAGAAGGCTTTTTATCACAGGAAAAGAAATCAGCCCTCGACAACTTAACCGGCAGGAAAAGATTTTTTTGAAAAAATCCCTTAGCCCCGGGGTCACAATTGCATCAAAAATCTGACTTTCGGCCATTCACTCAAAAATGGTGCCAAACGGTTGCAAATGCTCCCCTGAGAGGTTTGGCGGTCGAAACAGAAGGCCTTTTATCCCAGGAAAATAAATCAGCCCTCGACAACTTAACCGGCAGAAAAAGATTTTTTTGAAAAAATCCCTAAGCCCCGGGGTCACAATTTCTTCAAAAATCTGACTTTCGGCCATTCACTCAAAAATGGTGCCAAACGGTTGCAAATGCTCCCCTGAGAGGTTTGGCGGTCGAAACAGAAGGCTTTTTATCACAGGAAAATAAATCAGCCCTCGACAACTTAACCGGCAGAAAAAGATTTTTTTGAAAAAATCCCTAATCCCCGGGGTCACAATTTCTTTAAAAATCTGACTTTTGACCATTCACTCAAAAATGATGCCAAACTGTTGCAAATGCTCCCCTGAGAGGTTTGGCGGTCGAAATAGAAGGCTTTTTATCACAGGAAAAGAAATCAGCCCTCGACAACTTAACCGGCAGAATATTTTCTTTAAAAAAAATCCCTAAGCCCCGGGGTCACAATTGCATCAAAAATCTGACTTTCGGCCATTCACTCAAAAATGGTGCCAAACGGTTGCAAATGCTCCCCTGAGAGGTTTGGCGGTCGAAGAAGAAGGCTTTTTAACACAGGAAAAGAAATCAGCCCTCGACAACTTAACCGGCAGATTTTTTTTTTTGAAAAAATCCCTCAGCCCCGGGGTCACAATTGCATCAAAAATCTGACTTTCGGCCATTCACTCAAAAATGGTGCCAAACGGTTGCAAATGCTCCCCTGAGAGGTTTGGCCGTCGAAACAGAAGCCTTTTTATCACAGGAAAAGAAATCAGCCCTCGACAACTTAACCGGCAGAAAAAGATTTTTTTGAAAAAATCCCTAAGCCCCGGGGTCACAATTTCTTCAAAAATCTGATTTTCGGACATTCACTCAAAAATGGTGCCAAACGGTTGCAAATGCTCCCCTGAGAGGTTTGGCGGTCGAAACAGAAGGCTTTTTATCACAGGAAAAGAAATCAGCCCTCGACAACTTAACCAGCAGAATTTTTTTTTTTTGAAAAAATCCCTAAGCCCCGGGGTCACAATTTCTTCAAAAATCTGACTTTCGGCCATTCACTCAAAAATGGTGCCAAACGGTTGCAAATGCTCCCCTGAGAGGTTTGGCGGTCGAAGCAGAAGGCTTTTTAACACAGGAAAAGAAATCAGCCCTCGACAACTTAACCGGCAGATTTTTTTTTTTGAAAAAATCCCTCAGCCCCGGGGTCACAATTACATCAAAAATCTGACTTTCGGCCATTCACTCAAAAATGGTGCCAAACGGTTGCAAATGCTCCCCTGAGAGGTTTGGCCGTCGAAACAGAAGCCTTTTTATCACAGGAAAAGAAATCAGCCCTCGACAACTTAACCGGCAGAAAAAGATTTTTTTGAAAAAATCCCTAAGCCCCGGGGTCACAATTTCTTCAAAAATCTGATTTTCGGACATTCACTCAAAAATGGTGCCAAACGGTTGCAAATGCTCCCCTGAGAGGTTTGGTGGTCGAAACAGAAGGCTTTTTATCACAGGAAAAGAAATCAGCCCTCGACAACTTAACCGGCAGGAAAAGATTTTTTTGAAAAAATCCCTAAGCCCCGGGGTCACAATTGCATCAAAAATCTGACTTTCGGCCATTCACTCAAAAATGGTGCCAAACGGTTGCAAATGCTCCCCTGAGAGGTTTGGCGGTCGAAGCAGAAGGCTTTTTAACACAGGAAAAGAAATCAGCCCTCGACAACTTAACCGGCAGATTTTTTTTTTTGAAAAAATCCCTCAGCCCCGGGGTCACAATTGCATCAAAAATCTGACTTTCGGCCATTCACTCAAAAATGGTGCCAAACGGTTGCAAATGCTCCCCTGAGAGGTTTGGCGGTCGAAACAGAAGGCCTTTTATCCCAGGAAAAGAAATCAGCCCTCGACAACTTAACCGGCAGAAAAAGATTTTTTTGAAAAAATCCCTAAGCCCCGGGGTCACAATTTCTTCAAAAATCTGACTTTCGGCCATTCACTCAAAAATGGTGCCAAACGGTTGCAAATGCTCCCCTGAGAGGTTTGGCGGTCGAAACAGAAGGCCTTTTATCCCAGGAAAAGAAATCAGCCCTCGACAACTTAACCGGCAGAAAAAGATTTTTTTGAAAAAATCCCTAAGCCCCGGGGTCACAATTTCTTCAAAAATCTGACTTTCGGCCATTCACTCAAAAATGGTGCCAAACGGTTGCAAATGCTCCCCTGAGAGGTTTGGCGGTCGAAACAGAAGGCTTTTTATCACAGGAAAAGAAATCAGCCCTCGACAACTTAACCGGCAGGAAAAGATTTTTTTGAAAAAATCCCTAATCCCCGGGGTCACAATTTCTTTAAAAATCTGACTTTCGACCATTCACTCAAAAATGATGCCAAACTGTTGCAAATGCTCCCCTGAGAGGTTTGGCGGTCGAAATAGAAGGCTTTTTATCACAGGAAAAGAAATCAGCCCTCGACAACTTAACCGGCAGAATATTTTTTTTTAAAAAAATCCCTAAGCCCCGGGGTCACAATTGCATCAAAAATCTGACTTTCGGCCATTCACTCAAAAATGGTGCCAAACGGTTGCAAATGCTCCCCTGAGAGGTTTGGCGGTCGAAACAGAAGGCTTTTTATCACAGGAAAAGAAATCAGCCCTCGACAACTTAACCGGCAGAAAAAGATTTTTTTGAAAAAATCCCTAAGCCCCGGGGTCACAATTTCTTCAAAAATCTGATTTTCGGACATTCACTCAAAAATGGTGCCAAACGGTTGCAAATGCTCCCCTGAGAGGTTTGGTGGTCGAAATAGAAGGCTTTTTATCACAGGAAAAGAAATCAGCCCTCGACAACTTAACCGGCAGGAAAAGATTTTTTTGAAAAAATCCCTAAGCCCCGGGGTCACAATTGCATCAAAAATCTGACTTTCGGCCATTCACTCAAAAATGGTGCCAAACGGTTGCAAATGCTCCCCTGAGAGGTTTGGCGGTCGAAACAGAAGGCTTTTTATCACAGGAAAAGAAATCAGCCCTCGACAACTTAACCGGCAGGAAAAGATTTTTTTGAAAAAATCCCTAATCCCCGGGGTCACAATTTCTTTAAAAATCTGACTTTCGACCATTCACTCAAAAATGATGCCAAACTGTTGCAAATGCTCCCCTGAGAGGTTTGGCGGTCGAAATAGAAGGCTTTTTATCACAGGAAAAGAAATCAGCCCTCGACAACTTAACCGGCAGAATATTTTTTTTTAAAAAAATCCCTAAGCCCCGGGGTCACAATTGCATCAAAAATCTGACTTTCGGCCATTCACTCAAAAATGGTGCCAAACGGTTGCAAATGCTCCCCTGAGAGGTTTGGCGGTCGAAACAGAAGGCTTTTTATCACAGGAAAAGAAATCAGCCCTCGACAACTTAACCGGCAGAAAAAGATTTTTTTGAAAAAATCCCTAAGCCCCGGGGTCACAATTTCTTCAAAAATCTGATTTTCGGACATTCACTCAAAAATGGTGCCAAACGGTTGCAAATGCTCCCCTGAGAGGTTTGGTGGTCGAAATAGAAGGCTTTTTATCACAGGAAAAGAAATCAGCCCTCGACAACTTAACCGGCAGGAAAAGATTTTTTTGAAAAAATCCCTAAGCCCCGGGGTCACAATTGCATCAAAAATCTGACTTTCGGCCATTCACTCAAAAATGGTGCCAAACGGTTGGAAATGCTCCCCTGAGAGGTTTGGCGGTCGAAGCAGAAGGCTTTTTAACACAGGAAAAGAAATCAGCCCTCGACAACTTAACCGGCAGATTTTTTTTTTTGAAAAAATCCCTCAGCCCCGGGGTCACAATTGCATCAAAAATCTGACTTTCGGCCATTCACTCAAAAATGGTGCCAAACGGTTGCAAATGCTCCCCTGAGAGGTTTGGCGGTCGAAACAGAAGGCTTTTTATCACAGGAAAAGAAATCAGCCCTCGACAACTTAACCGGCAGAATTTTTTTTTTTGAAAAAATCCCTAAGCCCCGGAGTCACAATTGCATCAAAAATCTGACTTTCGGCCATTCACTCAAAAATGGTGCCAAACGGTTGCAAATGCTCCCCTGAGAGGTTTGGCCGTAGAAACAGAAGGCTTTTTATCACAGGAAAAGAAATCAGCCCTCGACAACTTAACCGGCAGAAAAAGATTTTTTTGAAAAAATCCCTAAGCCCCGGGGTCACAATTTCTTCAAAAATCTGATTTTCGGACATTCACTCAAAAATGGTGCCAAACGGTTGCAAATGCTCCCCTGAGAGGTTTGGTGGTCGAAACAGAAGGCTTTTTATCACAGGAAAAGAAATCAGCCCTCGACAACTTAACCGGCAGGAAAAGATTTTTTTGAAAAAATCCCTAAGCCCCGGGGTCACAATTGCATCAAAAATCTGACTTTCGGCCATTCACTCAAAAATGGTGCCAAACGGTTGCAAATGCTCCCCTGAGAGGTTTGGCGGTCGAAGCAGAAGGCTTTTTAACACAGGAAAAGAAATCAGCCCTCGACAACTTAACCGGCAGATTTTTTTTTTAAAAAAAATCCCTCAGCCCCGGGGTCACAATTGCATCAAAAATCTGACTTTCGGCCATTCACTCAAAAATGGTGCCAAACGGTTGCAAATGCTCCCCTGAGAGGTTTGGTGGTCGGAACAGAAGGCTTTTTATCACAGGAAAAGAAATCAGCCCTCGACAACTTAACCGGCAGGAAAAGATTTTTTTGAAAAAATCCCTAAGCCCCGGGGTCACAATTGCATCAAAAATCTGACTTTCGGCCATTCACTCAAAAATGGTGCCAAACGGTTGCAAATGCTCCCCTGAGAGGTTTGGCGGTCGAAACAGAAGGCCTTTTATCCCAGGAAAAGAAATCAGCCCTCGACAACTTAACCGGCAGAAAAAGATTTTTTTGAAAAAATCCCTAAGCCCCGGGGTCACAATTTCTTCAAAAATCTGACTTTCGGCCATTCACTCAAAAATGGTGCCAAACGGTTGCAAATGCTCCCCTGAGAGGTTTGGCGGTCGAAACAGAAGGCTTTTTATCACAGGAAAAGAAATCAGCCCTCGACAACTTAACCGGCAGGAAAATATTTTTTTGAAAAAATCCCTAATCCCCGGGGTCACAATTTCTTTAAAAATCTGACTTTCGACCATTCACTCAAAAATGATGCCAAACTGTTGCAAATGCTCCCCTGAGAGGTTTGGCGGTCGAAATAGAAGGCTTTTTATCACAGGAAAAGAAATCAGCCCTCGACAACTTAACCGGCAGAAAAAGATTTTTTTGAAAAAATCCCTAAGCCCCGGGGTCACAATTTCTTCAAAAATCTGATTTTCGGACATTCACTCAAAAATGGTGCCAAACGGTTGCAAATGCTCCCCTGAGAGGTTTGGTGGTCGAAACAGAAGGCTTTTTATCACAGGAAAAGAAATCAGCCCTCGACAACTTAACCGGCAGGAAAAGATTTTTTTGAAAAAATCCCTAAGCCCCGGGGTCACAATTGCATCAAAAATCTGACTTTCGGCCATTCACTCAAAAATGGTGCCAAACGGTTGCAAATGCTCCCCTGAGAGGTTTGGCGGTCGAAGCAGAAGGCTTTTTAACACAGGAAAAGAAATCAGCCCTCGACAACTTAACCGGCAGATTTTTTTTTTTGAAAAAATCCCTCAGCCCCGGGGTCACAATTGCATCAAAAATCTGACTTTCGGCCATTCACTCAAAAATGGTGCCAAACGGTTGCAAATGCTCCCCTGAGAGGTTTGGCCGTCGAAACAGAAGCCTTTTTATCACAGGAAAAGAAATCAGCCCTCGACAACTTAACCGGCAGAAAAAGATTTTTTTGAAAAAATCCCTAAGCCCCGGGGTCACAATTTCTTCAAAAATCTGATTTTCGGACATTCACTCAAAAATGGTGCCAAACGGTTGCAAATGCTCCCCTGAGAGGTTTGGTGGTCGAAACAGAAGGCTTTTTATCACAGGAAAAGAAATCAGCCCTCGACAACTTAACCGGCAGGAAAAGATTTTTTTGAAAAAATCCCTAAGCCCCGGGGTCACAATTGCATCAAAAATCTGACTTTCGGCCATTCACTCAAAAATGGTGCCAAACGGTTGCAAATGCTCCCCTGAGAGGTTTGGTGGTCGAAGCAGAAGGCTTTTTAACACAGGAAAAGAAATCAGCCCTCGACAACTTAACCGGCAGATTTTTTTTTTTGAAAAAATCCCTCAGCCCCGGGGTCACAATTTCTTCAAAAATCTGACTTTCGACCATTCACTCAAAAATGATGCCAAACTGTTGCAAATGCTCCCCTGAGAGGTTTGGCGGTCGAAATAGAAGGCTTTTTATCACAGGAAAAGAAATCAGCCCTCGACAACTTAACCGGCAGAAAAAGATTTTTTTGAAAAAATCCCTAAGCCCCGGGGTCACAATTTCTTCAAAAATCTGATTTTCGGACATTCACTCAAAAATGGTGCCAAACGGTTGCAAATGCTCCCCTGAGAGGTTTGGTGGTCGAAACAGAAGGCTTTTTATCACAGGAAAAGAAATCAGCCCTCGACAACTTAACCGGCAGGAAAAGATTTTTTTGAAAAAATCCCTAAGCCCCGGGGTCACAATTGCATCAAAAATCTGACTTTCGGCCATTCACTCAAAAATGGTGCCAAACGGTTGCAAATGCTCCCCTGAGAGGTTTGGCGGTCGAAGCAGAAGGCTTTTTAACACAGGAAAAGAAATCAGCCCTCGACAACTTACCCGGCAGAAAAAGATTTTTTTGAAAAAATCCCTAAGCCCTGGGGTCACAATTGCATCAAAAATCTGACTTTCGGCCATTCACTCAAAAATGGTGCCAAACGGTTGCAAATGCTCCCCTGAGAGGTTTGGCCGTCGAAACAGAAGCCTTTTTATCACAGGAAAAGAAATCAGCCCTCGACAACTTAACCGGCAGAAAAAGATTTTTTTGAAAAAATCCCTAAGCCCCGGGGTCACAATTTCTTCAAAAATCTGATTTTCGGACATTCACTCAAAAATGGTGCCAAACGGTTGCAAATGCTCCCCTGAGAGGTTTGGTGGTCGGAACAGAAGGCTTTTTATCACAGGAAAAGAAATCAGCCCTCGACAACTTAACCGGCAGGAAAAGATTTTTTTGAAGAAATCCCTAAGCCCCGGGGTCACAATTGCATCAAAAATCTGACTTTCGGCCATTCACTCAAAAATGGTGCCAAACGGTTGCAAATGCTCCCCTGAGAGGTTTGGCGGTCGAAACAGAAGGCCTTTTATCCCAGGAAAAGAAATCAGCCCTCGACAACTTAACCAGCAGAAAAAGATTTTTTTGAAAAAATCCCTAAGCCCCGGGGTCACAATTTCTTCAAAAATCTGACTTTCGGCCATTCACTCAAAAATGGTGCCAAACGGTTGCAAATGCTCCCCTGAGAGGTTTGGCGGTCGAAACAGAAGGCTTTTTATCACAGGAAAAGAAATCAGCCCTCGACAACTTAACCGGCAGAAAAAGATTTTTTTGAAAAAATCCCTAATCCCCGGGGTCACAATTTCTTTAAAAATCTGACTTTCGACCATTCACTCAAAAATGATGCCAAACTGTTGCAAATGCTCCCCTGAGAGGTTTGGCGGTCGAAATAGAAGGCTTTTTATCACAGGAAAAGAAATCAGCCCTCGACAACTTAACCGGCAGAATATTTTTTTAAAAAAAAATCCCTAAGCCCCGGGGTCACAATTGCATCAAAAATCTGACTTTCGGCCATTCACTCAAAAATGGTGCCAAACAGTTGCAAATGCTCCCCTGAGAGGTTTGGCGGTCGAAACAGAAGGCTTTTTATCACAGGAAAAGAAATCAGCCCTCGACAACTTAACCGGCAGAATTATTTTTTTTGAAAAAATCCCTAAGCCCTGGGGTCACAATTTCTTGGAAAATCTGACTTTCGGCCATTCACTCAAAAATGGTGCCAAACGGTTGCAAATGCTCCCCTGAGAGGTTTGGCCGTCGAAACAGAAGGCTTTTTATCACAGGAAAAGAAATCAGCCCTCGACAACTTAACCGGCAGAAAAAGATTTTTTTGAAAAAATCCCTAAGCCCCGGGGTCACAATTTCTTCAAAAATCTGATTTTCGGACATTCACTCAAAAATGGTGCCAAACGGTTGCAAATGCTCCCCTGAGAGGTTTGGTGGTCGAAACAGAAGGCTTTTTATCACAGGAAAAGAAATCAGCCCTCGACAACTTAACCGGCAGGAAAAGATTTTTTTGAAAAAATCCCTAAGCCCCGGGGTCACAATTGCATCAAAAATCTGACTTTCGGCCATTCACTCAAAAATGGTGCCAAACGGTTGCAAATGCTCCCCTGAGAGGTTTGGCGGTCGAAGCAGAAGGCTTTTTAACACAGGAAAAGAAATCAGCCCTCGACAACTTAACCGGCAGATTTTTTTTTTTGAAAAAATCCCTCAGCCCCGGGGTCACAATTGCATCAAAAATCTGACTTTCGTCCATTCACTCAAAAATGGTGCCAAACGGTTGCAAATGCTCCCCTGAGAGGTTTGGCAGTCGAAACAGAAGCCTTTTTATCACAGGAAAAGAAATCAGCCCTCGACAACTTAACCGGCAGAAAAAGATTTTTTTGAAAAAATCCCTAAGCCCCGGGGTCACAATTGCATCAAAAATCTGACTTTCGGCCATTCACTCAAAAATGGTGCCAAACGGTTGCAAATGCTCCCCTGAGAGGTTTGGCGGTCGAAACAGAAGGCCTTTTATCCCAGGAAAAGAAATCAGCCCTCGACAACTTAACCAGCAGAAAAAGATTTTTTTGAAAAAATCCCTAAGCCCCGGGGTCACAATTTCTTCAAAAATCTGACTTTCGGCCATTCACTCAAAAATGGTGCCAAACGGTTGCAAATGCTCCCCTGAGAGGTTTGGCGGTCGAAACAGAAGGCTTTTTATCACAGGAAAAGAAATCAGCCCTCGACAACTTAACCGGCAGAAAAAGATTTTTTTGAAAAAATCCCTAATCCCCGGGGTCACAATTTCTTTAAAAATCTGACTTTCGACCATTCACTCAAAAATGATGCCAAACTGTTGCAAATGCTCCCCTGAGAGGTTTGGCGGTCGAAATAGAAGGCTTTTTAACACAGGAAAAGAAATCAGCCCTCGACAACTTAACCGGCAGAATATTTTTTTTAAAAAAAATCCCTAAGCCCCAGGGTCACAATTTCATCAAAAATCTGACTTTCGACCATTCACTCAAAAATGGTGCCAAACGGTTGCAAATGCTCCCCTGAGAGGTTTGGCGGTCGAAACAGAAGGCTTTTTATCACAGGAAAAGAAATCAGCCCTCGACAACTTAACCGGCAGAAAAAGATTTTTAAAAAAAAATTCCGTAAGCCCCGTGGTCACAATTTCATCAAAAATCTGACTTTCGGCCATTCACTAAAAAATGGTGCCAAACGGTTGCAAATGCTCCCCTGAGAGATTTGGCGGTCGAAACAGAAGGCTTTTTATCACAGGAAAAGAAATCAGTCCTCGACAACTTAACCGGCAGGAAAAGATTTTTTTGAAAAAATCCCTAAGCCCCGGAGTCACAATTGCATCAAAAATCTGACTTTCGGCCATTCACTCAAAAATGGTGCCAAACGGTTGCAAATGCTCCCCTGAGAGGTTTGGCGGTCGAAACAGAAGGCTTTTTATCACAGGAAAAGAAATCAGCCCTCGACAACTTAACCGGCAGATATTTTTTTTTTGAAAAAATCCCTAAGCCCTGGGGTCACAATTTCTTGGAAAATCTGACTTTCGGCCATTCACTCAAAAATGGTGCCAAACGGTTGCAAATGCTCCCCTGAGAGGTTTGGCCGTCGAAACAGAAGGCTTTTTATCACAGGAAAAGAAATCAGCCCTCGACAACTTAACCGGCAGAAAAAGATTTTTTTGAAAAAATCCCTAAGCCCCGGGGTCACAATTTCTTCAAAAATCTGATTTTCGGACATTCACTCAAAAATGGTGCCAAACGGTTGCAAATGCTCCCCTGAGAGGTTTGGTGGTCGAAACAGAAGGCTTTTTATCACAGGAAAAGAAATCAGCCCTCGACAACTTAACCGGCAGAAAAAGATTTTTTTGAAAAAATCCCTAAGCCCCGGGGTCACAATTGCATCAAAAATCTGACTTTCGGCCATTCACTCAAAAATGGTGCCAAACGGTTGCAAATGCTCCCCTGAGAGGTTTGGCGGTCGAAGCAGAAGGCTTTTTAACACAGGAAAAGAAATCAGCCCTCGACAACTTAACCGGCAGAATTTTTTTTTTGAAAAAATCCCTCAGCCCCGGGGTCACAATTTCTTCAAAAATGTGACTTTCGGCCATTCACTCAAAAATGGTGCCAAACGGTTGCAAATGCTCCCCTGAGAGGTTTGGCGGTCGAAACAGAAGGCTTTTTATCACAGGAAAAGAAATCCGCCCTTGACAACTTAACCGGCAGAATTAGTTTTTTGAAAAAATCCCTAAGCCCCGGGGTCACAATTTCTTCAAAAATCTGATTTATGGACATTCACTCAAAAATGGTGCCAAACGGTTGCAAATGCTCCCCTGAGAGGTTTGGCGGTCGAAACAGAAGGCTTTTTATCACAGGAAAAGAAATCAGCCCTCGACAACTTAACCGGCAGAAAAAGATTTTTTTGAAAAAATCCCTAATCCCCGGGGTCACAATTTCTTTAAAAATCTGACTTTCGACCATTCACTCAAAAATGGTGCCAAACGGTTGCAAATGCTCCCCTGAGAGGTTTGGCGGTCGAAATAGAAGGCTTTTTATCACAGGAAAAGAAATCAGCCCTCGACAACTTAACCGGCAGAATATTTTTTTTAAAAAAAATCCCTAAGCCCCGGGGTCACAATTGCATCAAAAATCTGACTTTCGGCCATTCACTCAAAAATGGTGCCAAACGGTTGCAAATGCTCCCCTGAGAGGTTTGGCGGTCGAAACAGAAGGCTTTTTATCACAGGAAAAGAAATCAGCCCTCGACAACTTAACCGGCAGAATTTTTTTTTTTTGAAAAAATCCCTAAGCCCTGGGGTCACAATTTCTTGGAAAATCTGACTTTCGGCCATTCACTCAAAAATGGTGCCAAACGGTTGCAAATGCTCCCCTGAGAGGTTTGGCCGTCGAAACAGAAGGCTTTTTATCACAGGAAAAGAAATCAGCCCTCGACAACTTAACCGGCAGAAAAAGATTTTTTTGAAAAAATCCCTAAACCCCGGGGTCACAATTGCATCAAAAATCTGACTTTCGGCCATTCACTCAAAAATGGTGCCAAACGGTTGCAAATGCTCCCCTGAGAGGTTTGGCGGTCGAAACAGAAGGCTTTTTATCACAGGAAAAGAAATCAGCCCTCGACAACTTAACCGGCAGGAAAATATTTTTTTGAAAAAATCCCTAATCCCCGGGGTCACAATTTCTTTAAAAATCTGACTTTCGACCATTCACTCAAAAATGATGCCAAACTGTTGCAAATGCTCCCCTGAGAGGTTTGGCGGTCGAAATAGAAGGCTTTTTATCACAGGAAAAGAAATCAGCCCTCGACAACTTAACCGGCAGAATATTTTTTTTAAAAAAAATCCCTAAGCCCCGGGGTCACAATTGCATCAAAAATCTGACTTTCGGCCATTCACTCAAAAATGGTGCCAAACGGTTGCAAATGCTCCCCTGAGAGGTTTGGCGGTCGAAACAGAAGGCTTTTTATCACAGGAAAAGAAATCAGCCCTCGACAACTTAACCGGCAGAAAAAGATTTTTTTGAAAAAATCCCTAAGCCCCGGGGACACAATTGCATCAAAAATCTGACTTTCGGCCATTCACTCAAAAATGGTGCCAAACGGTTGCAAATGCTCCCCTGAGAGGTTTGGTGGTCGAAACAGAAGGCTTTTTATCACAGGAAAAGAAATCAGCCCTCGACAACTTAACCGGCAGGAAAAGATTTTTTTGAAAAAATCCCTAAGCCCCGGGGTCACAATTGCATCAAAAATCTGACTTTCGGCCATTCACTCAAAAATGGTGCCAAACGGTTGCAAATGCTCCCCTGAGAGGTTTGGCGGTCGAAGCAGAAGGCTTTTTAAAACAGGAAAAGAAATCAGCCCTCGACAACTTAACCGGCAGATTTTTTTTTTTGAAAAAATCCCTCAGCCCCGGGGTCACAATTGCATCAAAAATCTGACTTTCGGCCATTCACTCAAAAATGGTGCCAAACGGTTGCAAATGCTCCCCTGAGAGGTTTGGCCGTCGAAACAGAAGCCTTTTTATCACAGGAAAAGAAATCAGCCCTCGACAACTTAACCGGCAGAAAAAGATTTTTTTGAAAAAATCCCTAAGCCCCGGGGTCACAATTTCTTCAAAAATCTGATTTTCGGACATTCACTCAAAAATGGTGCCAAACGGTTGCAAATGCTCCCCTGAGAGGTTTGGTGGTCGAAACAGAAGGCTTTTTATCACAGGAAAAGAAATCAGCCCTCGACAACTTAACCGGCAGGAAAAGATTTTTTTGAAAAAATCCCTAAGCCCCGGGGTCACAATTGCATCAAAAATCTGACTTTCGGCCATTCACTCAAAAATGGTGCCAAACGGTTGCAAATGCTCCCCTGAGAGGTTTGGCGGTCGAAGCAGAAGGCTTTTTAACACAGGAAAAGAAATCAGCCCTCGACAACTTAACCGGCAGATTTTTTTTTTTAAAAAAATCCCTCAGCCCCGGGGTCACAATTGCATCAAAAATCTGACTTTCGGCCATTCACTCAAAAATGGTGCCAAACGGTTGCAAATGCTCCCCTGAGAGGTTTGGCCGTCGAAACAGAAGCCTTTTTATCACAGGAAAAGAAATCAGCCCTCGACAACTTAACCGGCAGAAAAAGATTTTTTTGAAAAAATCCCTAAGCCCCGGGGTCACAATTTCTTCAAAAATCTGATTTTCGGACATTCACTCAAAAATGGTGCCAAACGGTTGCAAATGCTCCCCTGAGAGGTTTGGTGGTCGGAACAGAAGGCTTTTTATCACAGGAAAAGAAATCAGCCCTCGACAACTTAACCGGCAGGAAAAGATTTTTTTGAAAAAATCCCTAAGCCCCGGGGTCACAATTGCATCAAAAATCTGACTTTCGGCCATTCACTCAAAAATGGTGCCAAACGGTTGCAAATGCTCCCCTGAGAGGTTTGGCGGTCGAAACAGAAGGCCTTTTATCCCAGGAAAAGAAATCAGCCCTCGACAACTTAACCGGCAGAAAAAGATTTTTTTGAAAAAATCCCTAAGCCCCGGGGTCACAATTTCTTCAAAAATCTGACTTTCGGCCATTCACTCAAAAATGGTGCCAAACGGTTGCAAATGCTCCCCTGAGAGGTTTGGTGGTCGAAACAGAAGGCTTTTTATCACAGGAAAAGAAATCAGCCCTCGACAACTTAACCGGCAGGAAAAGATTTTTTTGAAAAAATCCCTAAGCCCCGGGGTCACAATTGCATCAAAAATCTGACTTTCGGCCATTCACTCAAAAATGGTGCCAAACGGTTGCAAATGCTCCCCTGAGAGGTTTGGCGGTCGAAGCAGAAGGCTTTTTAACACAGGAAAAGAAATCAGCCCTCGACAACTTAACCGGCAGAAAAAGATTTTTTTGAAAAAATCCCTAAGCCCTGGGGTCACAATTGCATCAAAAATCTGACTTTCGGCCATTCACTCAAAAATGGTGCCAAACGGTTGCAAATGCTCCCCTGAGAGGTTTGGCCGTCGAAACAGAAGCCTTTTTATCACAGGAAAAGAAATCAGCCCTCGACAACTTAACCGGCAGAAAAAGATTTTTTTGAAAAAATCCCTAAGCCCCGGGGTCAAAATTTCTTCAAAAATCTGATTTTCGGACATTCACTCAAAAATGGTGCCAAACGGTTGCAAATGCTCCCCTGAGAGGTTTGGTGGTCGGAACAGAAGGCTTTTTATCACAGGAAAAGAAATCAGCCCTCGACAACTTAACCGGCAGGAAAAGATTTTTTTGAAAAAATCCCTAAGCCCCGGGGTCACAATTGCATCAAAAATCTGACTTTCGGCCATTCACTCAAAAATGGTGCCAAACGGTTGCAAATGCTCCCCTGAGAGGTTTGGCGGTCGAAACAGAAGGCCTTTTATCCCAGGAAAAGAAATCAGCCCTCGACAACTTAACCGGCAGAAAAAGATTTTTTTGAAAAAATCCCTAAGCCCCGGGGTCACAATTTCTTCAAAAATCTGACTTTCGGCCATTCACTCAAAAATGGTGCCAAACGGTTGCAAATGCTCCCCTGAGAGGTTTGGTGGTCGAAACAGAAGGCTTTTTATCACAGGAAAAGAAATCAGCCCTCGACAACTTAACCGGCAGGAAAAGATTTTTTTGAAAAAATCCCTAAGCCCCGGGGTCACAATTGCATCAAAAATCTGACTTTCGGCCATTCACTCAAAAATGGTGCCAAACGGTTGCAAATGCTCCCCTGAGAGGTTTGGCGGTCGAAGCAGAAGGCTTTTTAACACAGGAAAAGAAATCAGCCCTCGACAACTTAACCGGCAGAAAAAGATTTTTTTGAAAAAATCCCTAAGCCCTGGGGTCACAATTGCATCAAAAATCTGACTTTCGGCCATTCACTCAAAAATGGTGCCAAACGGTTGCAAATGCTCCCCTGAGAGGTTTGGCCGTCGAAACAGAAGCCTTTTTATCACAGGAAAAGAAATCAGCCCTCGACAACTTAACCGGCAGAAAAAGATTTTTTTGAAAAAATCCCTAAGCCCCGGGGTCACAATTTCTTCAAAAATCTGATTTTCGGACATTCACTCAAAAATGGTGCCAAACGGTTGCAAATGCTCCCCTGAGAGGTTTGGTGGTCGGAACAGAAGGCTTTTTATCACAGGAAAAGAAATCAGCCCTCGACAACTTAACCGGCAGGAAAAGATTTTTTTGAAGAAATCCCTAAGCCCCGGGGTCACAATTGCATCAAAAATCTGACTTTCGGCCATTCACTCAAAAATGGTGCCAAACGGTTGCAAATGCTCCCCTGAGAGGTTTGGCGGTCGAAACAGAAGGCCTTTTATCCCAGGAAAAGAAATCAGCCCTTGACAACTTAACCATGCAGAAAAAGATTTTTTTGAAAAAATCCCTAAGCCCCGGGGTCACAATTTCTTCAAAAATCTGACTTTCGGCCATTCACTCAAAAATGGTGCCAAACGGTTGCAAATGCTCCCCTGAGAGGTTTGGCGGTCGAAATAGAAGGCTTTTTATCACAGGAAAAGAAATCAGCCCTCGACAACTTAACCGGCAGAAAAAGATTTTTTTAAAAAAATCCCTAAGCCCCGGGGTCACAATTGCATCAAAAATCTGACTTTCGGCCATTCACTCAAAAATGGTGCCAAACGGTTGCAAATGCTCCCCTGAGAGGTTTGGCGGTCGAAACAGAAGGCTTTTTATCACAGGAAAAGAAATCAGCCCTCGACAACTTAACCGGCAGAATTATTTTTTTTGAAAAAATCCCTAAGCCGTGGGGTCACAATTTCTTGGAAAATCTGACTTTCGGCCATTCACTCAAAAATGGTGCCAAACGGTTTCAAATGCTCCCCTGAGAGGTTTGGCCGTCGAAACAGAAGGCTTTTTATCACAGGAAAAGAAATCAGCCCTCGACAACTTAACCGGCAGAAAAAGATTTTTTTGAAAAAATCCCTAAGCCCCGGGGTCACAATTTCTTCAAAAATCTGATTTTCGGACATTCACTCAAAAATGGTGCCAAACGGTTGCAAATGCTCCCCTGAGAGGTTTGGTGGTCGAAACAGAAGGCTTTTTATCACAGGAAAAGAAATCAGCCCTCGACAACTTAACCGGCAGGAAAAGATTTTTTTGAAAAAATCCCTAAGCCCCGGGGTCACAATTGCATAAAAAATCTGACTTTCTGCCATTCACTCAAAAATGGTGCCAAACGGTTGCAAATGCTCCCCTGAGAGGTTTGGCGGTCGAAGCAGAAGGCTTTTTAACACAGGAAAAGAAATCAGCCCTCGACAACTTAACCGGCAGATTTTTTTTTTTGAAAAAATCCCTCAGCCCCGGGTTCACAATTGCATCAAAAATCTGACTTTCGTCCATTCACTCAAAAATGGTGCCAAACGGTTGCAAATGCTCCCCTGAGAGGTTTGGCAGTCGAAACAGAAGCCTTTTTATCACAGGAAAAGAAATCAGCCCTCGACAACTTAACCGGCAGGAAAAGATTTTTTTGAAAAAATCCCTAAGCCCCGGGGTCACAATTGCATCAAAAATCTGACTTTCGGCCATTCACTCAAAAATGGTGCCAAACGGTTGCAAATGCTCCCCTGAGAGGTTTGGCGGTCGAAACAGAAGGCCTTTTATCCCAGGAAAAGAAATCAGCCCTCGACAACTTAACCGGCAGAAAAAGATTTTTTTGAAAAAATCCCTAAGCCCCGGGGTCACAATTTCTTCAAAAATCTGACTTTCGGCCATTCACTCAAAAATGGTGCCAAACGGTTGCAAATGCTCCCCTGAGAGGTTTGGCGGTCGAAACAGAAGGCTTTTTATCACAGGAAAAGAAATCAGCCCTCGACAACTTAACCGGCAGAAAAAGATTTTTTTGAAAAAATCCCTAATCCCCGGGGTCACAATTTCTTTAAAAATCTGACTTTCGACCATTCACTCAAAAATGATGCCAAACTGTTGCAAATGCTCCCCTGAGAGGTTTGGCGGTCGAAATAGAAGGCTTTTTAACACAGGAAAAGAAATCAGCCCTCGACAACTTAACCGGCAGAATATTTTTTTTTAAAAAAATCCCTAAGCCCCAGGGTCACAATTTCATCAAAAATCTGACTTTCGACCATTCACTCAAAAATGGTGCCAAACGGTTGCAAATGCTCCCCTGAGAGGTTTGGCGGTCGAAACAGAAGGCTTTTTATCACAGGAAAAGAAATCAGCCCTCGACAACTTAACCGGCAGAAAAAGATTTTTTAAAAAAAATTCCGTAAGCCCCGTGGTCACAATTTCATCAAAAATCTGACTTTCGGCCATTCCCTAAAAAATGGTGCCCAACGGTTGCAAATGCTCCCCTGAGAGATTTGGCGGTCGAAACAGAAGTCTTTTTATCACAGGAAAAGAAATCAGTCCTCGACAACTTAACCGGCAGGAAAAGATTTTTTTGAAAAAATCCCTAAGCCCCGGAGTCACAATTGCATCAAAAATCTGACTTTCGGCCATTCACTCAAAAATGGTGCCAAACGGTTGCAAATGCTCCCCTGAGAGGTTTGGCGGTCGAAACAGAAGGCTTTTTATCACAGGAAAAGAAATCAGCCCTCGACAACTTAACCGGCAGATTTTTTTTTTTTGAAAAAATCCCTAAGCCCTGGGGTCACAATTTCTTGGAAAATCTGACTTTCGGCCATTCACTCAAAAATGGTGCCAAACGGTTGCAAATGCTCCCCTGAGAGGTTTGGCCGTCGAAACAGAAGGCTTTTTATCACAGGAAAAGAAATCAGCCCTCGACAACTTAACCGGCAGAAAAAGATTTTTTTGAAAAAATCCCTAAGCCCCGGGGTCACAATTTCTTCAAAAATCTGATTTTCGGACATTCACTCAAAAATGGTGCCAAACGGTTGCAAATGCTCCCCTGAGAGGTTTGGTGGTCGAAACAGAAGGCTTTTTATCACAGGAAAAGAAATCAGCCCTCGACAACTTAACCGGCAGAAAAAGATTTTTTTGAAAAAATCCCTAAGCCCCGGGGTCACAATTGCATCAAAAATCTGACTTTCGGCCATTCACTCAAAAATGGTGCCAAACGGTTGCAAATGCTCCCCTGAGAGGTTTGGCGGTCGAAGCAGAAGGCTTTTTAACACAGGAAAAGAAATCAGCCCTCGACAACTTAACCGGCAGAATTTTTTTTTTGAAAAAATCCCTCAGCCCCGGGGTCACAATTTCTTCAAAAATGTGACTTTCGGCCATTCACTCAAAAATGGTGCCAAACGGTTGCAAATGCTCCCCTGAGAGGTTTGGCGGTCGAAACAGAAGGCTTTTTATCACAGGAAAAGAAATCCGCCCTTGACAACTTAACCGGCAGAATTAGTTTTTTGAAAAAATCCCTAAGCCCCGGGGTCACAATTTCTTCAAAAATCTGATTTATGGACATTCACTCAAAAATGGTGCCAAACGGTTGCAAATGCTCCCCTGAGAGGTTTGGCGGTCGAAACAGAAGGCTTTTTATCACAGGAAAAGAAATCAGCCCTCGACAACTTAACCGGCAGAAAAAGATTTTTTTTGAAAAAATCCCTAATCCCCGGGGTCACAATTTCTTTAAAAATCTGACTTTCGACCATTCACTCAAAAATGGTGCCAAACGGTTGCAAATGCTCCCCTGAGAGGTTTGGCGGTCGAAATAGAAGGCTTTTTATCACAGGAAAAGAAATCAGCCCTCGACAACTTAACCGGCAGAATATTTTTTTAAAAAAAAATCCCTAAGCCCCGGGGTCACAATTGCATCAAAAATCTGACTTTCGGCCATTCACTCAAAAATGGTGCCAAACGGTTGCAAATGCTCCCCTGAGAGGTTTGGCGGTCGAAACAGAAGGCTTTTTATCACAGGAAAAGAAATCAGCCCTCGACAACTTAACCGGCAGAATTTTTTTTTTTTTGAAAAAATCCCTAAGCCCTGGGGTCACAATTTCTTGGAAAATCTGACTTTCGGCCATTCACTCAAAAATGGTGCCAAACGGTTGCAAATGCTCCCCTGAGAGGTTTGGCCGTCGAAACAGAAGGCTTTTTATCACAGGAAAAGAAATCAGCCCTCGACAACTTAACCGGCAGAAAAAGATTTTTTTGAAAAAATCCCTAAGCCCCGGGGTCACAATTTCTTCAAAAATCTGATTTTCGGACATTCACTCAAAAATGGTGCCAAACGGTTGCAAATGCTCCCCTGAGAGGTTTGGCCGTCGAAACAGAAGCCTTTTTATCACAGGAAAAGAAATCAGCCCTCGACAACTTAGCTGGCAGAAAAAGATTTTTTTGAAAAAATCCCTAAGCCCCGGGGTCACAATTTCTTCAAAAATCTGATTTTCGGACATTCACTCAAAAATGGTGCCAAACGGTTGCAAATGCTCCCCTGAGAGGTTTGGTGGTCGGAACAGAAGGCTTTTTATCACAGGAAAAGAAATCAGCCCTCGACAACTTAACCGGCAGGAAAAGATTTTTTTGAAAAAATCCCAAGCCCCGGGGTCACAATTGCATCAAAAATCTGACTTTCGGCCATTCACTCAAAAATGGTGCCAAACGGTTGCAAATGCTCCCCTGAGAGGTTTGGCGGTCGAAACAGAAGGCCTTTTATCCCAGGAAAAGAAATCAGCCCTCGACAACTTAACCGGCAGAAAAAGATTTTTTTGAAAAAATCCCTAAGCCCCGGGGTCACAATTTCTTCAAAAATCTGACTTTCGGCCATTCACCCAAAAATGGTGCCAAACGGTTGCAAATGCTCCCCTGAGAGGTTTGGCGGTCGAAACAGAAGGCTTTTTATCACAGGAAAAGAAATCAGCCCTCGACAACTTAACCGGCAGAAAAAGATTTTTTTGAAAAAATCCCTAATCCCCGGGGTCACAATTTCTTTAAAAATCTGACTTTCGACCATTCACTCAAAAATGGTGCCAAACTGTTGCAAATGCTCCCCTGAGAGGTTTGGCGGTCGAAATATAAGGCTTTTTATCACAGGAAAAGAAATCAGCCCTCGACAACTTAACCGGCAGAATATTTTTTTTAAAAAAAATCCCTCAGCCCCGGGGTCACAATTTCTTCAAAAATGTGACTTTCGGCCATTCACTCAAAAATGGTGCCAAACGGTTGCAAATGCTCCCCTGAGAGGTTTGGCGGTCGAAACAGAAAGCTTTTTATCACAGGAAAAGAAATCCGCCCTTGACAACTTAACCGGCAGAATTAGTTTTTTGAAAAAATCCCTAAGCCCCGGGGTCACAATTTCTTCAAAAATCTGATTTTCGGACATTCACTCAAAAATGGTGCCAAACGGTTGCAAATGCTCCCCTGAGAGGTTTGGTGGTCGAAACAGAAGGCTTTTTATCACAGGAAAAGAAATCAGCCCTCGACAACTTAACCGGCAGGAAAAGATTTTTTTGAAAAAATCCCTAAGCCCCGGAGTCACAATTGCATCAAAAATCTGACTTTCGGCCATTCACTCAAAAATGGTGCCAAACGGTTGCAAATGCTCCCCTGAGAGGTTTGGTGGTCGAAACAGAAGGCTTTTTATCACAGGAAAAGAAATCAGCCCTCGACAACTTAACCGGCAGAAAAAGATTTTTTTGAAAAAATCCCTAAGCCCCGGGGTCACAATTGCATCAAAAATCTGACTTTCGGCCATTCACTCAAAAATGGTGCCAAACGGTTGCAAATGCTCCCCTGAGAGGTTTGGCGGTCGAAGCAGAAGGCTTTTTAACACAGGAAAAGAAATCAGCCCTCGACAACTTAACCGGCAGAATTTTTTTTTTGAAAAAATCCCTCAGCCCCGGGGTCACAATTTCTTCAAAAATGTGACTTTCGGCCATTCACTCAAAAATGGTGCAAAACGGTTGCAAATGCTCCCCTGAGAGGTTTGGTGGTCGAAACAGAAGGCTTTTTATCACAGGAAAAGAAATCAGCCCTCGACAACTTAACCGGCAGGAAAAGATTTTTTTGAAAAAATCCCTAAGCCCCGGAGTCACAATTGCATCAAAAATCTGACTTTCGGCCATTCACTCAAAAATGGTGCCAAACGGTTGCAAATGCTCCCCTGAGAGGTTTGGTGGTCGAAACAGAAGGCTTTTTATCACAGGAAAAGAAATCAGCCCTCGACAACTTAACCGGCAGAAAAAGATTTTTTTGAAAAAATCCCTAAGCCCCGGGGTCACAATTGCATCAAAAATCTGACTTTCGGCCATTCACTCAAAAATGGTGCCAAACGGTTGCAAATGCTCCCCTGAGAGGTTTGGCGGTCGAAGCAGAAGGCTTTTTAACACAGGAAAAGAAATCAGCCCTCGACAACTTAACCGGCAGAATTTTTTTTTTGAAAAAATCCCTCAGCCCCGGGGTCACAATTTCTTCAAAAATGTGACTTTCGGCCATTCACTCAAAAATGGTGCCAAACGGTTGCAAATGCTCCCCTGAGAGGTTTGGCGGTCGAAACAGAAGGCTTTTTATCACAGGAAAAGAAATCCGCCCTTGACAACTTAACCGGCAGAATTAGTTTTTTGAAAAAATCCCTAAGCCCCGGGGTCACAATTTCTTCAAAAATCTGATTTATGGACATTCACTCAAAAATGGTGCCAAACGGTTGCAAATGCTCCCCTGAGAGGTTTGGCGGTCGAAACAGAAGGCTTTTTATCACAGGAAAAGAAATCAGCCCTCGACAACTTAACCGGCAGGAAAAGATTTTTTTGAAAAAATCCCTAAGCCCCGGGGTCACAATTGCATCAAAAATCTGACTTTCGGCCATTCACTCAAAAATGGTGCCAAACGGTTGCAAATGCTCCCCTGAGAGGTTTGGCGGTCGAAGCAGAAGGCTTTTTAACACAGGAAAAGAAATCAGCCCTCGACAACTTAACCGGCAGAATTTTTTTTTTGAAAAAATCCCTCAGCCCCGGGGTCACAATTTCTTCAAAAATGTGACTTTCGGCCATTCACTCAAAAATGGTGCCAAACGGTTGCAAATGCTCCCCTGAGAGGTTTGGCGGTCGAAACAGAAGGCTTTTTATCACAGGAAAAGAAATCCGCCCTTGACAACTTAACCGGCAGAATTAGTTTTTTGAAAAAATCCCTAAGCCCCGGGGTCACAATTTCTTCAAAAATCTGATTTTCGGACATTCACTCAAAAATGGTGCCAAACGGTTGCAAATGCTCCCCTGAGAGGTTTGGTGGTCGAAACAGAAGGCTTTTTATCACAGGAAAAGAAATCAGCCCTCGACAACTTAACCGGCAGGAAAAGATTTTTTTGAAAAAATCCCTAAGCCCCGGGGTCACAATTGCATAAAAAATCTGACTTTCTGCCATTCACTCAAAAATGGTGCCAAACGGTTGCAAATGCTCCCCTGAGAGGTTTGGCGGTCGAAGCAGAAGGCTTTTTAACACAGGAAAAGAAATCAGCCCTCGACAACTTAACCGGCAGATTTTTTTTTTTGAAAAAATCCCTCAGCCCCGGGGTCACAATTGCATCAAAAATCTGACTTTCGTCCATTCACTCAAAAATGGTGCCAAACGGTTGCAAATGCTCCCCTGAGAGGTTTGGCAGTCGAAACAGAAGCCTTTTTATCACAGGAAAAGAAATCAGCCCTCGACAACTTAACCGGCAGAAAAAGATTTTTTTGAAAAAATCCCTAAGCCCCGGGGTCACAATTGCATCAAAAATCTGACTTTCGGCCATTCACTCAAAAATGGTGCCAAACGGTTGCAAATGCTCCCCTGAGAGGTTTGGCGGTCGAAACAGAAGGCCTTTTATCCCAGGAAAAGAAATCAGCCCTCGACAACTTAACCAGCAGAAAAAGATTTTTTTGAAAAAATCCCTAAGCCCCGGGGTCACAATTTCTTCAAAAATCTGACTTTCGGCCATTCACTCAAAAATGGTGCCAAACGGTTGCAAATGCTCCCCTGAGAGGTTTGGCGGTCGAAACAGAAGGCTTTTTATCACAGGAAAAGAAATCAGCCCTCGACAACTTAACCGGCAGAAAAAGATTTTTTTGAAAAAATCCCTAATCCCCGGGGTCACAATTTCTTTAAAAATCTGACTTTCGACCATTCACTCAAAAATGATGCCAAACTGTTGCAAATGCTCCCCTGAGAGGTTTGGCGGTCGAAATAGAAGGCTTTTTATCACAGGAAAAGAAATCAGCCCTCGACAACTTAACCGGCAGAATATTTTTTTTAAAAAAAATCCCTAAGCCCCAGGGTCACAATTTCATCAAAAATCTGACTTTCGACCATTCACTCAAAAATGGTGCCAAACGGTTGCAAATGCTCCCCTGAGAGGTTTGGCGGTCGAAACAGAAGGCTTTTTATCACAGGAAAAGAAATCAGCCCTCGACAACTTAACCGGCAGAAAAAGATTTTTTAAAAAAAATTCCGTAAGCCCCGTGGTCACAATTTCATCAAAAATCTGACTTTCGGCCATTCACTAAAAAATGGTGCCCAACGGTTGCAAATGCTCCCCTGAGAGATTTGGCGGTCGAAACAGAAGTCTTTTTATCACAGGAAAAGAAATCAGTCCTCGACAACTTAACCGGCAGGAAAAGATTTTTTTGAAAAAATCCCTAAGCCCCGGAGTCACAATTGCATCAAAAATCTGACTTTCGGCCATTCACTCAAAAATGGTGCCAAACGGTTGCAAATGCTCCCCTGAGAGGTTTGGCGGTCGAAACAGAAGGCTTTTTATCACAGGAAAAGAAATCAGCCCTCGACAACTTAACCGGCAGATTTTTTTTTTTTGAAAAAATCCCTAAGCCCTGGGGTCACAATTTCTTGGAAAATCTGACTTTCGGCCATTCACTCAAAAATGGTGCCAAACGGTTGCAAATGCTCCCCTGAGAGGTTTGGCCGTCGAAACAGAAGGCTTTTTATCACAGGAAAAGAAATCAGCCCTCGACAACTTAACCGGCAGAAAAAGATTTTTTTGAAAAAATCCCTAAGCCCCGGGGTCACAATTTCTTCAAAAATCTGATTTATGGACATTCACTCAAAAATGGTGCCAAACGGTTGCAAATGCTCCCCTGAGAGGTTTGGCGGTCGAAACAGAAGGCTTTTTATCACAGGAAAAGAAATCAGCCCTCGACAACTTAACCGGCAGGAAAAGATTTTTTTGAAAAAATCCCTAAGCCCCGGGGTCACAATTGCATCAAAAATCTGACTTTCGGCCATTCACTCAAAAATGGTGCCAAACGGTTGCAAATGCTCCCCTGAGAGGTTTGGCGGTCGAAGCAGAAGGCTTTTTAACACAGGAAAAGAAATCAGCCCTCGACAACTTAACCGGCAGAATTTTTTTTTTGAAAAAATCCCTCAGCCCCGGGGTCACAATTTCTTCAAAAATGTGACTTTCGGCCATTCACTCAAAAATGGTGCCAAACGGTTGCAAATGCTCCCCTGAGAGGTTTGGCGGTCGAAACAGAAGGCTTTTTATCACAGAAAAAGAAATCCGCCCTTGACAACTTAACCGGCAGAATTAGTTTTTTGAAAAAATCCCTAAGCCCCGGGGTCACAATTTCTTCAAAAATCTGATTTTCGGACATTCACTCAAAAATGGTGCCAAACGGTTGCAAATGCTCCCCTGAGAGGTTTGGTGGTCGAAACAGAAGGCTTTTTATCACAGGAAAAGAAATCAGCCCTCGACAACTTAACCGGCAGGAAAAGATTTTTTTGAAAAAATCCCTAAGCCCCGGAGTCACAATTGCATCAAAAATCTGACTTTCGGCCATTCACTCAAAAATGGTGCCAAACGGTTGCAAATGCTCCCCTGAGAGGTTTGGTGGTCGAAACAGAAGGCTTTTTATCACAGGAAAAGAAATCAGCCCTCGACAACTTAACCGGCAGAAAAAGATTTTTTTGAAAAAATCCCTAAGCCCCGGGGTCACAATTGCATCAAAAATCTGACTTTCGGCCATTCACTCAAAAATGGTGCCAAACGGTTGCAAATGCTCCCCTGAGAGGTTTGGCGGTCGAAGCAGAAGGCTTTTTAACACAGGAAAAGAAATCAGCCCTCGACAACTTAACCGGCAGAATTTTTTTTTTGAAAAAATCCCTAAGCCCCGGAGTCACAATTGCATCAAAAATCTGACTTTCGGCCATTCACTCAAAAATGGTGCCAAACGGTTGCAAATGCTCCCCTGAGAGGTTTGGTGGTCGAAACAGAAGGCTTTTTAACACAGGAAAAGAAATCAGCCCTCGACAACTTAACCGGCAGAAAAAGATTTTTTTGAAAAAATCCCTAAGCCCCGGGGTCACAATTGCATCAAAAATCTGACTTTCGGCCATTCACTCAAAAATGGTGCCAAACGGTTGCAAATGCTCCCCTGAGAGGTTTGGCGGTCGAAGCAGAAGGCTTTTTAACACAGGAAAAGAAATCAGCCCTCGACAACTTAACCGGCAGAATTTTTTTTTTGAAAAAATCCCTCAGCCCCGGGGTCACAATTTCTTCAAAAATGTGACTTTCGGCCATTCACTCAAAAATGGTGCCAAACGGTTGCAAATGCTCCCCTGAGAGGTTTGGCAGTCGAAACAGAAGGCTTTTTATCACAGGAAAAGAAATCCGCCCTTGACAACTTAACCGGCAGAATTAGTTTTTTGAAAAAATCCCTAAGACCCGGGGTCACAATTTCTTCAAAAATCTGATTTATGGACATTCACTCAAAAATGGTGCCAAACGGTTGCAAATGCTCCCCTGAGAGGTTTGGCGGTCGAAACAGAAGGCTTTTTATCACAGGAAAAGAAATCAGCCCTCGACAACTTAACCGGCAGAAAAAGATTTTTTTGAAAAAATCCCTAATCCCCGGGGTCACAATTTCTTTAAAAATCTGACTTTCGACCATTCACTCAAAAATGGTGCCAAACGGTTGCAAATGCTCCCCTGAGAGGATTGGCGGTCGAAATAGAAGGCTTTTTATCACAGGAAAAGAAATCAGCCCTCGACAACTTAACGGGCAGAATATTTTTTTTAAAAAAAATCCCTAAGCCCCGGGGTCACAATTGCATCAAAAATCTGACTTTCGGCCATTCACTCAAAAATGGTGCCAAACGGTTGCAAATGCTCCCCTGAGAGGTTTGGCGGTCGAAACAGAAGGCTTTTTATCACAGAAAAAGAAATCAGCCTTCGACAACTTAACCGGCAGAATTTTTTTTTTTTGAAAAAATCCCTAAGCCCTGGGGTCACAATTTCTTGGAAAATCTGACTTTCGGCCATTCACTCAAAAATGGTGCCAAACGGTTGCAAATGCTCCCCTGAGAGGTTTGGTGGTCGAAACAGAAGACTTTTTATCACAGGAAAAGAAATCAGCCCTCGACAACTTAACCGGCAGGAAAAGATTTTTTTGAAAAAATCCCTAAGCCCCGGGGTCACAATTGCATCAAAAATCTGACTTTCGGCCATTCACTCAAAAATGGTGCAAAACGGTTGCAAATGCTCCCCTGAGAGGTTTGGCGGTCGAAGCAGAAGGCTTTTTAACACAGGAAAAGAAATCAGCCCTCGACAACTTAGCCGGCAGAAAAAGATTTTTTTGAAAAAATCCCTAAGCCCCGGGGTCACAATTTCTTCAAAAATCTGATTTTCGGACATTCACTCAAAAATGGTGCCAAACGGTTGCAAATGCTCCCCTGAGAGGTTTGGTGGTCGGAACAGAAGGCTTTTTATCACAGGAAAAGAAATCAGCCCTCGACAACTTAACCGGCAGGAAAAGATTTTTTTGAAAAAATCCCTAAGCCCCGGGGTCACAATTGCATCAAAAATCTGACTTTCGGCCATTCACTCAAAAATGGTGCCAAACGGTTGCAAATGCTCCCCTGAGAGGTTTGGCGGTCGAAACAGAAGGCCTTTTATCCCAGGAAAAGAAATCAGCCCTCGACAACTTAACCGGCAGAAAAAGATTTTTTTGAAAAAATCCCTAAGCCCCGGGGTCACAATTTCTTCAAAAATCTGACTTTCGGCCATTCACCCAAAAATGGTGCCAAACGGTTGCAAATGCTCCCCTGAGAGGTTTGGCGGTCGAAACAGAAGGCTTTTTATCACAGGAAAAGAAATCAGCCCTCGACAACTTAACCGGCAGAAAAAGATTTTTTTGAAAAAAATCCCTAATCCCCGGGGTCACAATTTCTTTAAAAATCTGACTTTCGACCATTCACTCAAAAATGGTGCCAAACTGTTGCAAATGCTCCCCTGAGAGGTTTGGCGGTCGAAATATAAGGCTTTTTATCACAGGAAAAGAAATCAGCCCTCGACAACTTAACCGGCAGAATATTTTTTTTAAAAAAAAATCCCTAAGCCCCGGGGTCACAATTGCATCAAAAATCTGACTTTCGACCATTCACTCAAAAATGGTGCCAAACGGTTGCAAATGCTCCCCTGAGAGGTTTGGCGGTCGAAACAGAAGGCTTTTTATCACAGGAAAAGAAATCAGCCCTCGAAAACTTAACCGGCATAAAAAGATTTTTTTAAAAAAATTCCGTAAGCCCCGTGGTCACAATTTCATCAAAAATCTGACTTTCGGCCATTCACTCAAAAATGGTGCCAAACGGTTGCAAATGCTCCCCTGAGAGATTTGGCGGTCGAAACAGAAGTCTTTTTATCACAGGAAAAGAAATCAGCCCTCGACAACTTAACCGGCAGAAAAAGATTTTTTTGAAAAAATCCCTAAGCCCCGGGGTCACAATTTCTTCAAAAATCTGATTTTCGGACATTCACTCAAAAATGGTGCCAAACGGTTGCAAATGCTCCCCTGAGAGGTTTGGTGGTCGAAACAGAAGGCTTTTTATCACAGGAAAAGAAATCAGCCCTCGACAACTTAACCGGCAGGAAAAGATTTTTTTGAAAAAATCCCTAAGCCCCGGGGTCACAATTGCATCAAAAATCTGACTTTCGGCCATTCACTCAAAAATGGTGCCAAACGGTTGCAAATGCTCCCCTGAGAGGTTTGGCGGTCGAAGCAGAAGGCTTTTTAACACAGGAAAAGAAATCAGCCCTCGACAACTTAACCGGCAGAATTTTTTTTTTGAAAAAATCCCTCAGCCCCGGGGTCACAATTTCTTCAAAAATGTGACTTTCGGCCATTCACTCAAAAATGGTGCCAAACGGTTGCAAATGCTCCCCTGAGAGGTTTGGCGGTCGAAACAGAAGGCTTTTTATCACAGGAAAAGAAATCCGCCCTTGACAACTTAACCGGCAGAATTAGTTTTTTGAAAAAATCCCTAAGCCCCGGGGTCACAATTTCTTCAAAAATCTGATTTTCGGACATTCACTCAAAAATGGTGCCAAACGGTTGCAAATGCTCCCCTGAGAGGTTTGGTGGTCGAAACAGAAGGCTTTTTATCACAGGAAAAGAAATCAGCCCTCGACAACTTAACCGGCAGGAAAAGATTTTTTTTAAAAAATCCCTAAGCCCCGGAGTCACAATTGCATCAAAAATCTGACTTTTGGCCATTCACTCAAAAATGGTGCCAAACGGTTGCAAATGCTCCCCTGAGAGGTTTGGCGGTCGAAGCAGAAGGCTTTTTAACACAGGAAAAGAAATCAGCCCTCGACAACTTAACCGGCAGAATTTTTTTTTTGAAAAAATCCCTCAGCCCCGGGGTCACAATTTCTTCAAAAATGTGACTTTCGGCCATTCACTCAAAAATGGTGCCAAACGGTTGCAAATGCTCCCCTGAGAGGTTTGGCGGTCGAAACAGAAGGCATTTTATCACAGGAAAAGAAATCCGCCCTTGACAACTTAACCGGCAGAATTAGTTTTTTTTTAAAAATCCCTAAGCCCCGGGGTCACAATTTCTTCAAAAATCTGACTTTCGGCCGTTCACTCAAAAATGGTGCAAAACGGTTGCAAATGCTCCCCTGAGAGGTTTGGCGGTCGAAACAGAAGGCTTTTTATCACAGGAAAAGAAATCAGCCCTCAACAACTTAACCGGCAGAAAAAGATTTTTTTGAAAAAATCCCTAATCCCCGGGGTCACAATTTCTTTAAAAATCTGACTTTCGACCATTCACTCAAAAATGGTGCCAACCGGTTGCAAATGCTCCCCTGAGAGGTTTGGCGGTCGAAATAGAAGGCTTTTTATCACAGGAAAAGAAATCAGCCCTCGACAACTTAACCGGCAGAATATTTTTTTAAAAAAAAATCCCTAAGCCCCGGGGTCACAATTGCATCAAAAATCTGACTTTCGGCCATTCACTCAAAAATGGTGCCAAACGGTTGCAAATGCTCCCCTGAGAGGTTTGGCGGTCGAAACAGAAGGCTTTTTATCACAGGAAAAGAAATCAGCCCTCGACAACTTAACCGGGAGAAATTTTTTTTTGAAAAAATCCCTAAGCCCTGGGGTCACAATTTCTTGGAAAATCTGACTTTCGGCCATTCACTCAAAAATGGTGCCAAACGGTTGCAAATGCTCCCCTGAGAGGTTTGGCCGTCGAAACAGAAGGCTTTTTATCACAGGAAAAGAAATCAGCCCTCGACAACTTAACCGGCAGAAAAAGATTTTTTTGAAAAAATCACTAAGCCCCGGGGTCACAATTTCTTCAAAAATCTGATTTTCGGACATTCACTCAAAAATGGTGCCAAACGGTTGCAAATGCTCCCCTGAGAGGTTTGGCGGTCGAAACAGAAGGCTTTTTATCACAGGAAAAGAAATCCGCCCTTGACAACTTAACCGGCAGAATTAGTTTTTTGAAAAAATCCCTAAGCCCCGGGGTCACAATTTCTTCAAAAATCTGATTTTCGGACATTCACTCAAAAATGGTGCCAAACGGTTGCAAATGCTCCCCTGAGAGGTTTGGTGGTCGAAACAGAAGGCTTTTTATCACAGGAAAAGAAATCAGCCCTCGACAACTTAACCGGCAGGAAAAGATTTTTTTGAAAAAATCCCTAAGCCCCGGAGTCACAATTGCATCAAAAATCTGACTTTTGGCCATTCACTCAAAAATGGTGCCAAACGGTTGCAAATGCTCCCCTGAGAGGTTTGGCGGTCGAAGCAGAAGGCTTTTTAACACAGGAAAAGAAATCAGCCCTCGACAACTTAACCGGCAGAATTTTTTTTTTGAAAAAATCCCTCAGCCCCGGGGTCACAATTTCTTCAAAAATGTGACTTTCGGCCATTCACTCAAAAATGGTGCCAAACGGTTGCAAATGCTCCCCTGAGAGGTTTGGCGGTCGAAACAGAAGGCATTTTATCACAGGAAAAGAAATCCGCCCTTGACAACTTAACCGGCAGAATTAGTTTTTTTTAAAAAATCCCTAAGCCCCGGGGTCACAATTTCTTCAAAAATCTGACTTTCGGCCGTTCACTCAAAAATGGTGCAAAACGGTTGCAAATGCTCCCCTGAGAGGTTTGGCGGTCGAAACAGAAGGCTTTTTATCACAGGAAAAGAAATCAGCCCTCAACAACTTAACCGGCAGAAAAAGATTTTTTTGAAAAAATCCCTAATCCCCGGGGTCACAATTTCTTTAAAAATCTGACTTTCGACCATTCACTCAAAAATGGTGCCAACCGGTTGCAAATGCTCCCCTGAGAGGTTTGGCGGTCGAAATAGAAGGCTTTTTATCACAGGAAAAGAAATCAGCCCTCGACAACTTAACCGGCAGAATATTTTTTTTAAAAAAAATCCCTAAGCCCCGGGGTCACAATTGCATCAAAAATCTGACTTTCGGCCATTCACTCAAAAATGGTGCCATACGGTTGCAAATGCTCCCCTGAGAGGTTTGGCGGTCGAAACAGAAGGCTTTTTATCACAGGAAAAGAAATCAGCCCTCGACAACTTAACCGGGAGAAATTTTTTTTTGAAAAAATCCCTAAGCCCTGGGGTCACAATTTCTTGGAAAATCTGACTTTCGGCCATTCACTCAAAAATGGTGCCAAACGGTTGCAAATGCTCCCCTGAGAGGTTTGGCCGTCGAAACAGAAGGCTTTTTATCACAGGAAAAGAAATCAGCCCTCGACAACTTAACCGGCAGAAAAAGATTTTTTTGAAAAAATCACTAAGCCCCGGGGTCACAATTTCTTCAAAAATCTGATTTTCGGACATTCACTCAAAAATGGTGCCAAACGGTTGCAAATGCTCCCCTGAGAGGTTTGGTGGTCGAAACAGAAGGCTTTTTATCACAGGAAAAGAAATCAGCCCTCGACAACTTAACCGGCAGGAAAAGATTTTTTTGAAAAAATCCCTAAGCCCCGGGGTCACAATTGCATCAAAAATCTGACTTTCGGCCATTCACTCAAAAATGGTGCCAAACCGTTGCAAATGCTCCCCTGAGAGGTTTGGCGGTCGAAGCAGAAGGCTTTTTAACACAGGAAAAGAAATCAGCCCTCGACAACTTAACCGGCAGATATTTTTTTTTGAAAAAATCCCTCAGCCCCGGGGTCACAATTGCATCAAAAATCTGACTTTCGGCCATTCACTCAAAAATGGTGCCAAACGGTTGCAAATGCTCCCCTGAGAGGTTTGGCGGTCGAAGCAGAAGGCTTTTTAACACAGGAAAAGAAATCAGCCCTCGACAACTTAACCGGCAGAATTTTTTTTTTGAAAAAATCCCTCAGCCCCGGGGTCACAATTTCTTCAAAAATGTGACTTTCGGCCATACACTCAAAAATGGTGCCAAACGGTTGCAAATGCTCCCCTGAGAGGTTTGGCGGTCGAAACAGAAGGCTTTTTATCACAGGAAAAGAAATCCGCCCTTGACAACTTAACCGGCAGAATTAGTTTTTTTAAAAAAATCCCTAAGCCCCGGGGTCACAATTTCTTCAAAAATCTGACTTTCGGCCGTTCACTCAAAAATGGTGCAAAACGGTTGCAAATGCTCCCCTGAGAGGTTTGGCGGTCGAAACAGAAGGCTTTTTATCACAGGAAAAGAAATCAGCCCTCGACAACTTAACCGGCAGAAATTTTTTTTTTGAAAAAATCCCTAAGCCCCGGGGTCACAATTTCATCAAAAATCTGACTTTCGGCCATTCACTCAAAAATGGTGCCAAACGGTTGCAAATGCTCCCCTGAGAGGTTTGGCGGTCGAAACAGAAGGCTTTTTATCACAGGAAAAGAAATCCGCCCTTGACAACTTAACCGGCAGAATTAGTTTTTTGAAAAAATCCCTAAGCCCCGGGGTCACAATTTCTTCAAAAATCTGATTTATGGACATTCACTCAAGAATGGTGCCAAACGGTTGCAAATGCTCCCCTGAGAGGTTTGGCGGTCGAAACAGAAGGCTTTTTATCACAGGAAAAGAAATCAGCCCTCGACAACTTAACCGGCAGAAAAAGATTTTTTTGAAAAAATCCCTAAGCCCCGGGGTCACAATTTCTTCAAAAATCTGACTTTCGACCATTCACTCAAAAATGGTGCCAAACGGTTGCAAATGCTCCCCTGAGAGGTTTGGCGGTCGAAATAGAAGGCTTTTTATCACAGGAAAAGAAATCAGCCCTCGACAACTTAACCGGCAGAATATTTTTTTTTAAAAAAAATCCCTAAGCCCCGGGGTCACAATTGCATCAAAAATCTGACTTTCGGCCATTCACTCAAAAATGGTGCCAAACGGTTGCAAATGCTCCCCTGAGAGGTTTGGCGGTCGAAACAGAAGGCTTTTTATCACAGGAAAAGAAATCAGCCCTCGACAACTTAACCGGCAGAATTTTTTTTTTTGAAAAAATCCCTAAGCCCTGGGGTCACAATTTCTTGGAAAATCTGACTTTCGGCCATTCACTCAAAAATGGTGCCAAACGGTTGCAAATGCTCCCCTGAGAGGTTTGGCCGTCGAAACAGAAGGCTTTTTATAACAGGAAAAGAAATCAGCCCTCGAAAACTTAAGCGGCAGAAAAAGATTTTTTTGAAAAAATCCCTAAGCCCCGGGGTCACAATTTCTTCAAAAATCTGATTTTCGGACATTCACTCAAAAATGGTGCCAAACGGTTGCAAATGCTCCCCTGAGAGGTTTGGCCGTCGAAACAGAAGCCTTTTTATCACAGGAAAAGAAATCAGCCCTCGACACCTTAGCCGGCAGAAAAAGATTTTTTTGAAAAAAATCCCTAAGCCCCGGGGTCACAATTTCTTCAAAAATCTGATTTTCGGACATTCACTCAAAAATGGTGCCAAACGGTTGCAAATGCTCCCCTGAGAGGTTTGGTGGTCGGAACAGAAGGCTTTTTATCACAGGAAAAGAAATCAGCCCTTGACAACTTAACCGGCAGGAAAAGATTTTTTTGAAAAAATCCCTAAGCCCCGGGGTCACAATTGCATCAAAAATCTGACTTTCGGCCATTCACTCAAAAATGGTGCCAAACGGTTGCAAATGCTCCCCTGAGAGGTTTGGCGGTCGAAACAGAAGGCCTTTTATCCCAGGAAAAGAAATCAGCCCTCGACAACTTAACCGGCAGAAAAAGATTTTTTTGAAAAAATCCCTAAGCCCCGGGGTCACAATTTCTTCAAAAATCTGACTTTCGGCCATTCACTCAAAAATGGTGCCAAACGGTTGCAAATGCTCCCCTGAGAGGTTTGGCGGTCGAAACAGAAGGCTTTTTATCACAGGAAAAGAAATCAGCCCTCGACAACTTAACCGGCAGAAAAAGATTTTTTTGAAAAAATCCCTAATCCCCGGGGTCACAATTTCTTTAAAAATCTGACTTTCGACCATTCACTCAAAAATGATGCCAAACTGTTGCAAATGCTCCCCTGAGAGGTTTGGTGGTCGAAATAGAAGGCTTTTTATCACAGGAAAAGAAATCAGCCCTCGACAACTTAACCGGCAGAATATTTTTTTTTAAAAAAATCCCTAAGCCCCGGGGTCACAATTTCATCAAAAATCTGACTTTCGACCATTCACTCAAAAATGGTGCCAAACGGTTGCAAATGCTCCCCTGAGAGGTTTGGCGGTCGAAACAGAAGGCTTTTTATCACAGGAAAAGAAATCAGCCCTCGAAAACTTAACCGGCAGAAAAAGATTTTTTTAAAAAAATTCCGTAAGCCCCGTGGTCACAATTTCATCAAAAATCTGACTTTCGGCCATTCACTCAAAAATGGTGCGAAACGGTTGCAAATGCTCCCCTGAGAGATTTGGCGGTCGAAACAGAACTCTTTTTATCACAGGAAAAGAAATCAGCCCTCGACAACTTAACCGGCAGAAAAAGATTTTTTTGAAAAAATCCCTAAGCCCCGGGGTCACAATTTCTTCAAAAATCTGATTTTCGGACATTCACTCAAAAATGGTGCCAAACGGTTGCAAATGCTCCCCTGAGAGGTTTGGTGGTCGAAACAGAAGGCTTTTTATCACAGGAAAAGAAATCAGCCCTCGACAAGTTAACCGGCAGGAAAAGATTTTTTTGAAAAAATCCCTAAGCCCCGGGGTCACAATTGCATCAAAAATCTGACTTTCGGCCATTCACTCAAAAATGGTGCCAAACGGTTGCAAATGCTCCCCTGAGAGGTTTGGCCGTCGAAACAGAAGGCTTTTTATAACAGGAAAAGAAATCAGCCCTCGACAACTTAACCGGCAGAAAAAGATTTTTTTGAAAAAATCCCTAAGCCCCGGGGTCACAATTTCTTCAAAAATCTGATTTTCGGACATTCACTCAAAAATGGTGCCAAACGGTTGCAAATGCTCCCCTGAGAGGTTTGGTGGTCGAAACAGAAGGCTTTTTATCACAGGAAAAGAAATCAGCCCTCGACAACTTAACCGGCAGGAAAAGATATTTTTGAAAAAATCCCTAAGCCCCGGGGTCACAATTGCATCAAAAATCTGACTTTCGGCCATTCACTCAAAAATGGTGCCAAACGGTTGCAAATGCTCCCCTGAGAGGTTTGGCCGTCGAAACAGAAGCCTTTTTATCACAGGAAAAGAAATCAGCCCTCGACAACTTAGCCGGCAGAAAAAGATTTTTTTGAAAAAATCCCTAAGCCCCGGGGTCACCATTTCTTCAAAAATCTGATTTTCGGACATTCACTCAAAAATGGTGCCAAACGGTTGCAAATGCTCCCCTGAGAGGTTTGGTGGTCGGAACAGAAGGCTTTTTATCACAGGAAAAGAAATCAGCCCTCGACAACTTAACCGGCAGGAAAAGATTTTTTTGAAAAAATCCCTAAGCCCCGGGGTCACAATTGCATCAAAAATCTGACTTTCGGCCATTCACTCAAAAATGGTGCCAAACGGTTGCAAATGCTCCCCTGAGAGGTTTGGCGGTCGAAACAGAAGGCCTTTTATCCCAGGAAAAGAAATCAGCCCTCGACAACTTAACCGGCAGAAAAAGATTTTTTTGAAAAAATCCCTAAGCCCCGGGGTCACAATTTCTTCAAAAATCTGACTTTCGGCCATTCACTCAAAAATGGTGCCAAACGGTTGCAAATGCTCCCCTGAGAGGTTTGGCGGTCGAAACAGAAGGCTTTTTATCACAGGAAAAGAAATCAGCCCTCGACAACTTAACCGGCAGAAAAAGATTTTTTTGAAAAAATCCCTAATCCCCGGTTTCACAATTTCTTTAAAAATCTGACTTTCGACCATTCACTCAAAAATGATGCCAAACTGTTGCAAATGCTCCCCTGAGAGGTTTGGCGGTCGAAACAGAAGGCTTTTTATCACAGGAAAAGAAATCAGCCCTCGACAACTTAACCGGCAGAATATTTTTTTTTAAAAAAATCCCTAAGCCCCGGGGTCACAATTTCATCAAAAATCTGACTTTCGACCATTCACTCAAAAATGGTGCCAAACGGTTGCAAATGCTCCCCTGAGAGGTTTGGCGGTCGAAACAGAAGGCTTTTTATCACAGGAAAAGAAATCAGCCCTCGAAAACTTAACCGGCAGAAAAAGATTTTTTTAAAAAAATTCCGTAAGCCCCGTGGTCACAATTTCATCAAAAATCTGACTTTCGGCCATTCACTCAAAAATGGTGCCAAACGGTTGCAAATGCTCCCCTGAGAGATTTGGCGGTCGAAACAGAAGTCTTTTTATCACAGGAAAAGAAATCAGCCCTCGACAACTTAACCGGCAGAAGAAGATTTTTTTGAAAAAATCCCTAAGCCCCGGGGTCACAATTTCTTCAAAAATCTGATTTTCGGACATTCACTCAAAAATGGTGCCAAACGGTTGCAAATGCTCCCCTGAGAGGTTTGGTGGTCGAAACAGAAGGCTTTTTATCACAGGAAAAGAAATCAGCCCTCGACAAGTTAACCGGCAGGAAAAGATTTTTTTGAAAAAATCCCTAAGCCCCGGGGTCACAATTGCATCAAAAATCTGACTTTCGGCCATTCACTCAAAAATGGTGCCAAACGGTTGCAAATGCTCCCCTGAGAGGTTTGGCGGTCGAAGCAGAAGGCTTTTTAACACAGGAAAAGAAATCAGCCCTCGACAACTTAACCGGCAGGAAAAGATTTTTTTGAAAAAATCCCTAAGCCCCGGAGTCACAATTGCATCAAAAATCTGACTTTCGGCCATTCACTCAAAAATGGTGCCAAACGGTTGCAAATGCTCCCCTGAGAGGTTTGGCCGTCGAAACAGAAGGCTTTTTATAACAGGAAAAGAAATCAGCCCTCGACAACTTAACCGGCAGAAAAAGATTTTTTTGAAAAAATCCCTAAGCCCCGGGGTCACAATTTCTTCAAAAATCTGATTTTCGGACATTCACTCAAAAATGGTGCCAAACGGTTGCAAATGCTCCCCTGAGAGGTTTGGTGGTCGAAACAGAAGGCTTTTTATCACAGGAAAAGAAATCAGCCCTCGACAACTTAACCGGCAGGAAAAGATTTTTTTGAAAAAATCCCTAAGCCCCGGGGTCACAATTGCATCAAAAATCTGACTTTCGGCCATTCACTCAAAAATGGTGCCAAACGGTTGCAAATGCTCCCCTGAGAGGTTTGGCGGTCGAAGCAGAAGGCTTTTTAACACAGGAAAAGAAATCAGCCCTCGACAACTTAACCGGCAGAATTTTTTTTTTGAAAAAATCCCTCAGCCCCGGGGTCACAATTTCTTCAAAAATGTGACTTTCGGCCATTCACTCAAAAATGGTGCCAAACGGTTGCAAATGCTCCCCTGAGAGGTTTGGCGGTCGAAACAGAAGGCTTTTTATCACAGGAAAAGAAATCCGCCCTGGACAAATTAACCGGCAGAATTAGTTTTTTGAAAAAATCCCTAAGCCCCGGGGTCACAATTTCTTCAAAAATCTGATTTTCGGACATTCACTCAAAAATGGTGCCAAACGGTTGCAAATGCTCCCCTGAGAGGTTTGGTGGTCGAAACAGAAGGCTTTTTATCACAGGAAAAGAAATCAGCCCTCGACAACTTAACCGGCAGGAAAAGATTTTTTTGAAAAAATCCCTAAGCCCCGGAGTCACAATTGCATCAAAAATCTGACTTTCGGCCATTCACTCAAAAATGGTGCCAAACGGTTGCAAATGCTCCCCTGAGAGGTTTGGCGGTCGAAGCAGAAGGCTTTTTAACACAGGAAAAGAAATCAGCCCTCGACAACTTAACCGGCAGATTTTTTTTTTTGAAAAAATCCCTCAGCCCCGGGGTCACAATTGCATCAAAAATCTGACTTTCGGCCATTCACTCAAAAATGGTGTCAAACGGTTGCAAATGCTCCCCTGAGAGGTTTGGCGGTCGAAACAGAAGGCTTTTTATCACAGGAAAAGAAATCAGCCCTCGACAACTTAACCGGCAGAAAAAGATTTTTTTGAAAAAATCCCTAAGCCCCGGGGTCACAATTTCTTCAAAAATCTGATTTTCGGACATTCACTCAAAAATGGTGCCAAACGGTTGCAAATGCTCCCCTGAGAGGTTTGGTGGTCGGAACAGAAGGCTTTTTATCACAGGAAAAGAAATCAGCCCTCGACAACTTAACCGGCAGGAAAAGATTTTTTTGAAAAAATCCCTAAGCCCCGGGGTCACAATTGCATCAAAAATCTGACTTTCGGCCATTCACTCAAAAATGGTGCCAAACGGTTGCAAATGCTCCCCTGAGAGGTTTGGCCGTCGAAACAGAAGGCTTTTTATAACAGGAAAAGAAATCAGCCCTCGACAACTTAACCGGCAGAAAAAGATTTTTTTGAAAAAATCCCTAAGCCCCGGGGTCACAATTTCTTCAAAAATCTGATTTTCGGACATTCACTCAAAAATGGTGCCAAACGGTTGCAAATGCTCCCCTGAGAGGTTTGGTGGTCGAAACAGAAGGCTTTTTATCACAGGAAAAGAAATCAGCCCTCGACAACTTAACCGGCAGGAAAAGATTTTTTTGAAAAAATCCCTAAGCCCCGGGGTCACAATTTCTTCAAAAATCTGACTTTCGGCCATTCACTCAAAAATGGTGCCAAACGGTTGCAAATGCTCCCCTGAGAGGTTTGGCGGTCGAAACAGAAGGCTTTTTATCACAGGAAAAGAAATCCGCCCTGGACAAATTAACCGGCAGAATTAGTTTTTTGAAAAAATCCCTAAGCCCCGGGGTCACAATTTCTTCAAAAATCTGATTTTCGGACATTCACTCAAAAATGGTGCCAAACGGTTGCAAATGCTCCCCTGAGAGGTTTGGTGGTCGAAACAGAAGGCTTTTTATCACAGGAAAAGAAATCAGCCCTCGACAACTTAACCGGCAGGAAAAGATTTTTTTGAAAAAATCCCTAAGCCCCGGAGTCACAATTGCATCAAAAATCTGACTTTCGGCCATTCACTCAAAAATGGTGCCAAACGGTTGCAAATGCTCCCCTGAGAGGTTTGGCGGTCGAAGCAGAAGGCTTTTTAACACAGGAAAAGAAATCAGCCCTCGACAACTTAACCGGCAGATTTTTTTTTTTGAAAAAATCCCTCAGCCCCGGGGTCACAATTGCATCAAAAATCTGACTTTCGGCCATTCACTCAAAAATGGTGTCAAACGGTTGCAAATGCTCCCCTGAGAGGTTTGGCGGTCGAAACAGAAGGCTTTTTATCACAGGAAAAGAAATCAGCCCTCGACAACTTAACCGGCAGAAAAAGATTTTTTTGAAAAAATCCCTAAGCCCCGGGGTCACAATTTCTTCAAAAATCTGATTTTCGGACATTCACTCAAAAATGGTGCCAAACGGTTGCAAATGCTCCCCTGAGAGGTTTGGTGGTCGGAACAGAAGGCTTTTTATCACAGGAAAAGAAATCAGCCCTCGACAACTTAACCGGCAGGAAAAGATTTTTTTGAAAAAATCCCTAAGCCCCGGGGTCACAATTTCATCAAAAATCTGACTTTCGACCATTCACTCAAAAATGGTGCCAAACGGTTGCAAATGCTCCCCTGAGAGGTTTGGCGGTCGAAACAGAAGGCTTTTTATCACAGGAAAAGAAATCAGCCCTCGAAAACTTAACCGGCAGAAAAAGATTTTTTTAAAAAAATTCCGTAAGCCCCGTGGTCACAATTTCATCAAAAATCTGACTTTCGGCCATTCACTCAAAAATGGTGCCAAACGGTTGCAAATGCTCCCCTGAGAGATTTGGCGGTCGAAACAGAAGTCTTTTTATCACAGGAAAAGAAATCAGCCCTCGACAACTTAACCGGCAGAAAAAGATTTTTTTGAAAAAATCCCTAAGCCCCGGGGTCACAATTTCTTCAAAAATCTGATTTTCGGACATTCACTCAAAAATGGTGCCAAACGGTTGCAAATGCTCCCCTGAGAGGTTTGGTGGTCGAAACAGAAGGCTTTTTATCACAGGAAAAGAAATCAGCCCTCGACAAGTTAACCGGCAGGAAAAGATTTTTTTGAAAAAATCCCTAAGCCCCGGGGTCACAATTGCATCAAAAATCTGACTTTCGGCCATTCACTCAAAAATGGTGCCAAACGGTTGCAAATGCTCCCCTGAGAGGTTTGGCGGTCGAAGCAGAAGGCTTTTTAACACAGGAAAAGAAATCAGCCCTCGACAACTTAACCGGCAGGAAAAGATTTTTTTGAAAAAATCCCTAAGCCCCGGAGTCACAATTGCATCAAAAATCTGACTTTCGGCCATTCACTCAAAAATGGTGCCAAACGGTTGCAAATGCTCCCCTGAGAGGTTTGGCCGTCGAAACAGAAGGCTTTTTATAACAGGAAAAGAAATCAGCCCTCGACAACTTAACCGGCAGAAAAAGATTTTTTTGAAAAAATCCCTAAGCCCCGGGGTCACAATTTCTTCAAAAATCTGATTTTCGGACATTCACTCAAAAATGGTGCCAAACGGTTGCAAATGCTCCCCTGAGAGGTTTGGTGGTCGAAACAGAAGGCTTTTTATCACAGGAAAAGAAATCAGCCCTCGACAACTTAACCGGCAGGAAAAGATTTTTTTGAAAAAATCCCTAAGCCCCGGGGTCACAATTGCATCAAAAATCTGACTTTCGGCCATTCACTCAAAAATGGTGCCAAACGGTTGCAAATGCTCCCCTGAGAGGTTTGGCGGTCGAAGCAGAAGGCTTTTTAACACAGGAAAAGAAATCAGCCCTCGACAACTTAACCGGCAGAATTTTTTTTTTGAAAAAATCCCTCAGCCCCGGGGTCACAATTTCTTCAAAAATGTGACTTTCGGCCATTCACTCAAAAATGGTGCCAAACGGTTGCAAATGCTCCCCTGAGAGGTTTGGCGGTCGAAACAGAAGGCTTTTTATCACAGGAAAAGAAATCCGCCCTGGACAAATTAACCGGCAGAATTAGTTTTTTGAAAAAATCCCTAAGCCCCGGGGTCACAATTTCTTCAAAAATCTGATTTTCGGACATTCACTCAAAAATGGTGCCAAACGGTTGCAAATGCTCCCCTGAGAGGTTTGGTGGTCGAAACAGAAGGCTTTTTATCACAGGAAAAGAAATCAGCCCTCGACAACTTAACCGGCAGGAAAAGATTTTTTTGAAAAAATCCCTAAGCCCCGGAGTCACAATTGCATCAAAAATCTGACTTTCGGCCATTCACTCAAAAATGGTGCCAAACGGTTGCAAATGCTCCCCTGAGAGGTTTGGCGGTCGAAGCAGAAGGCTTTTTAACACAGGAAAAGAAATCAGCCCTCGACAACTTAACCGGCAGAAAAAGATTTTTTTGAAAAAATCCCTAAGCCCCGGGGTCACAATTTCTTCAAAAATCTGATTTTCGGACATTCACTCAAAAATGGTGCCAAACGGTTGCAAATGCTCCCCTGAGAGGTTTGGTGGTCGGAACAGAAGGCTTTTTATCACAGGAAAAGAAATCAGCCCTCGACAACTTAACCGGCAGGAAAAGATTTTTTTGAAAAAATCCCTAAGCCCCGGGGTCACAATTGCATCAAAAATCTGACTTTCGGCCATTCACTCAAAAATGGTGCCAAACGGTTGCAAATGCTCCCCTGAGAGGTTTGGCGGTCGAAACAGAAGGCCTTTTATCCCAGGAAAAGAAATCAGCCCTCGACAACTTAACCGGCAGAAAAAGATTTTTTTGAAAAAATCCCTAAGCCCCGGGGTCACAATTTCTTCAAAAATCTGACTTTCGGCCATTCACTCAAAAATGGTGCCAAACGGTTGCAAATGCTCCCCTGACAGGTTTGGCGGTCGAAACAGAAGGCTTTTTATCACAGGAAAAGAAATCAGCCCTCGACAACTTAACCGGCAGAAAAAGATTTTTTTGAAAAAATCCCTAATCCCCGGGGTCACAATTTCTTTAAAAATCTGACTTTCGACCATTCACTCAAAAATGATGCCAAACTGTTGCAAATGCTCCCCTGAGAGGTTTGGCGGTCGAAATAGAAGGCTTTTTATCACAGGAAAAGAAATCAGCCCTCGACAACTTAACCGGCAGAATATTTTTTTAAAAAAAAAATCCCTAAGCCCCGGGGTCACAATTTCATCAAAAATCTGACTTTCGACCATTCACTCAAAAATGGTGCCAAACGGTTGCAAATGCTCCCCTGAGAGGTTTGGCGGTCGAAACAGAAGGCTTTTTATCACAGGAAAAGAAATCAGCCCTCGACAACTTAACCGGCAGAAAAAGATTTTTTTGAAAAAATCCCTAAGCCCCGGGGTCACAATTTCTTGAAAAATCTGACTTTCGGCCATTCACTCAAAAATGGTGCCAAACGGTTGCAAATGCTCCCCTGAGAGGTTTGGTGGTCGAAACAGAAGGCTTTTTATCACAGGAAAAGAAATCAGCCCTCGACAACTTAACCGGCAGGAAAAGATTTTTTTGAAAAAATCCCTAAGCCCCGGGGTCACAATTGCATCAAAAATCTGACTTTCGGCCATTCACTCAAAAATGGTGCCAAACGGTTGCAAATGCTCCCCTGAGAGGTTTGGCGGTCGAAGCAGAAGGCTTTTTAACACAGGAAAAGAAATCAGCCCTCGACAACTTAACCGGCAGATTTTTTTTTTTTGAAAAAATCCCTCAGCCCCGGGGTCACAATTGCATCAAAAATCTGACTTTCGGCCATTCACTCAAAAATGGTGCCAAACGGTTGCAAATGCTCCCCTGAGAGGTTTGGCCGTCGAAACAGAAGCCTTTTTATCACAGGAAAAGAAATCAGCCCTCGACAACTTAACCGGCAGAAAAAGATTTTTTTGAAAAAATCCCTAAGCCCCGGGGTCACAATTTCTTCAAAAATCTGATTTTCGGACATTCACTCAAAAATGGTACCAAACGGTTGCAAATGCTCCCCTGAGAGGTTTGGTGGTCGGAACAGAAGGCTTTTTATCACAGGAAAAGAAATCAGCCCTCGACAACTTAACCGGCAGGAAAAGATTTTTTTGAAAAAATCCCTAAGCCCCGGGGTCACAATTTCTTCAAAAATCTGACTTTCGGCCATTCACTCAAAAATGGTGCCAAACGGTTGCAAATGCTCCCCTGACAGGTTTGGCGGTCGAAACAGAAGGCTTTTTATCACAGGAAAAGAAATCAGCCCTCGACAACTTAACCGGCAGAAAAAGATTTTTTTGAAAAAATCCCTAATCCCCGGGGTCACAATTTCTTTAAAAATCTGACTTTCGACCATTCACTCAAAAATGATGCCAAACTGTTGCAAATGCTCCCCTGAGAGGTTTGGCGGTCGAAATAGAAGGCTTTTTATCACAGGAAAAGAAATCAGCCCTCGACAACTTAACCGGCAGAATATTTTTTTAAAAAAAAAATCCCTAAGCCCCGGGGTCACAATTTCATCAAAAATCTGACTTTCGACCATTCACTCAAAAATGGTGCCAAACGGTTGCAAATGCTCCCCTGAGAGGTTTGGCGGTCGAAACAGAAGGCTTTTTATCACAGGAAAAGAAATCAGCCCTCGACAACTTAACCGGCAGAAAAAGATTTTTTTGAAAAAATCCCTAAGCCCCGGGGTCACAATTTCTTGAAAAATCTGACTTTCGGCCATTCACTCAAAAATGGTGCCAAACGGTTGCAAATGCTCCCCTGAGAGGTTTGGTGGTCGAAACAGAAGGCTTTTTATCACAGGAAAAGAAATCAGCCCTCGACAACTTAACCGGCAGGAAAAGATTTTTTTGAAAAAATCCCTAAGCCCCGGGGTCACAATTGCATCAAAAATCTGACTTTCGGCCATTCACTCAAAAATGGTGCCAAACGGTTGCAAATGCTCCCCTGAGAGGTTTGGCGGTCGAAGCAGAAGGCTTTTTAACACAGGAAAAGAAATCAGCCCTCGACAACTTAACCGGCAGATTTTTTTTTTTTGAAAAAATCCCTCAGCCCCGGGGTCACAATTGCATCAAAAATCTGACTTTCGGCCATTCACTCAAAAATGGTGCCAAACGGTTGCAAATGCTCCCCTGAGAGGTTTGGCCGTCGAAACAGAAGCCTTTTTATCACAGGAAAAGAAATCAGCCCTCGACAACTTAACCGGCAGAAAAAGATTTTTTTGAAAAAATCCCTAAGCCCCGGGGTCACAATTTCTTCAAAAATCTGATTTTCGGACATTCACTCAAAAATGGTACCAAACGGTTGCAAATGCTCCCCTGAGAGGTTTGGTGGTCGGAACAGAAGGCTTTTTATCACAGGAAAAGAAATCAGCCCTCGACAACTTAACCGGCAGGAAAAGATTTTTTTGAAAAAATCCCTAAGCCCCGGGGTCACAATTTCTTCAAAAATCTGACTTTCGGCCATTCACTCAAAAATGGTGCCAAACGGTTGCAAATGCTCCCCTGAGAGGTTTGGCGGTCGAAACAGAAGGCTTTTTATCACAGGAAAAGAAATCAGCCCTCGACAACTTAACCGGCAGAAAAAGATTTTTTTGAAAAAATCCCTAATCCCCGGGGTCACAATTTCTTTAAAAATCTGACTTTCGACCATTCACTCAAAAATGATGCCAAACTGTTGCAAATGCTCCCCTGAGAGGTTTGGCGGTCGAAATAGAAGGCTTTTTATCACAGGAAAAGAAATCAGCCCTCGACAACTTAACCGGCAGAATATTTTTTTTAAAAAAAATCCCTAAGCCCCGGGGTCACAATTTCATCAAAAATCTGACTTTCGACCATTCACTCAAAAATGGTGCCAAACGGTTGCAAATGCTCCCCTGAGAGGTTTGGCGGTCGAAACAGAAGGCTTTTTATCACAGGAAAAGAAATCAGCCCTCGACAACTTAACCGGCAGAAAAAGATTTTTTTAAAAAAATTCCGTAAGCCCCGTGGTCACAATTTCATCAAAAATCTGACTTTCGGCCATTCACTCAAAAATGGTGCCAAACGGTTGCAAATGCTCCCATGAGAGATTTGGCGGTCGAAACAGAAGTCTTTTTATCACAGGAAAAGAAATCAGCCCTCGACAACTTAACCGGCAGGAAAAGATTTTTTTGAAAAAATCCCTAAGCCCCGGAGTCACAATTGCATCAAAAATCTGACTTTCGGCCATTCACTCAAAAATGGTGCCAAACGGTTGCAAATGCTCCCCTGAGAGGTTTGGCCGTCGAAACAGAAGGCTTTTTATCACAGGAAAAGAAATCAGCCCTCGACAACTTAACCGGCAGAATTTTTTTTTTTGAAAAAATCCCTAAGCCCTGGGGTCACAATTTCTTGGAAAATCTGACTTTCGGCCATTCACTCAAAAATGGTGCCAAACGGTTGCAAATGCTCCCCTGAGAGGTTTGGCCGTCGAAACAGAAGGCTTTTTATCACAGGAAAAGAAATCAGCCCTCGACAACTTAACCGGCAGAAAAAGATTTTTTTGAAAAAATCCCTCAGCCCCGGGGTCACAATTTCTTCAAAAATCTGATTTTCGGACATTCACTCAAAAATGGTGCCAAACGGTTGCAAATGCTCCCCTGAGAGGTTTGGTGGTCGAAACAGAAGGCTTTTTATCACAGGAAAAGAAATCAGCCCTCGACAACTTAACCGGCAGGAAAAGATTTTTTTGAAAAAATCCCTAAGCCCCGGGGTCACAATTGCATCAAAAATCTGACTTTCGGCCATTCACTCAAAAATGGTGCCAAACGGTTGCAAATGCTCCCCTGAGAGGTTTGGCGGTCGAAGCAGAAGGCTTTTTAACACAGGAAAAGAAATCAGCCCTCGACAACTTAACCGGCAGAATTTTTTTTTTGAAAAAATCCCTCAGCCCCGGGGTCACAATTTCTTCAAAAATGTGACTTTCGGCCATTCACTCAAAAATGGTGCCAAACGGTTGCAAATGCTCCCCTGAGAGGTTTGGCGGTCGAAACAGAAGCCTTTTTATCACAGGAAAAGAAATCCGCCCTCGACAACTTAACCGGCAGAATTAGTTTTTTAAAAAAAATCCCTAAGCCCCGGGGTCACAATTTCTTCAAAAATCTGACTTTCGGCCATTCACTCAAAAATGGTGCCAAACGGTTGCAAATGCTCCCCTGAGAGGTTTGGCCGTCGAAACAGAAGGCTTTTTATCACAGGAAAAGAAATCAGCCCTCGACAACTTAACCGGCAGAATTTTTTTTTTTGAAAAAATCCCTAAGCCCTGGGGTCACAATTTCTTGGAAAATCTGACTTTCGGCCATTCACTCAAAAATGGTGCCAAACGGTTGCAAATGCTCCCCTGAGAGGTTTGGCCGTCGAAACAGAAGGCTTTTTATCACAGGAAAAGAAATCAGCCCTCGACAACTTAACCGGCAGGAAAAGATTTTTTTGAAAAAATCCCTAAGCCCCGGGGTCACAATTGCATCAAAAATCTGACTTTCGGCCATTCACTCAAAAATGGTGCCAAACGGTTGCAAATGCTCCCCTGAGAGGTTTGGCGGTCGAAACAGAAGGCTTTTTATCACAGGAAAAGAAATCAGCCCTCGACAACTTGACCGGCAGAATTTTTTTTTTGAAAAAATCCCTAAGCCCCGGGGTCACAATTTCTTCAAAAATCTGACTTTCGGCCATTCACTCAAAAATGGTGCCAAACGGTTGCAAATGCTCCCCTGAGAGGTTTGGCGGTCGAAACAGAAGGCTTTTTATCACAGGAAAAGAAATCAGCCCTCGACAACTTAACCGGCAGAAATTTTTTTTTGAAAAAATCCCTAAGCCCCGGGGTCACAATTTCTTCAAAAATCTGACTTTCGGCCATTCACTCAAAAATGGTGCCAAACGGTTGCAAATGCTCCCCTGAGCGGTTTGGCGGTCGAAACAGAAGGCTTTTTATCACAGGAAAAGAAATCAGCCCTCGACAACTTAACCGGCAGGAAAAGATTTTTTTGAAAAAATCCCTAAGCCCCGGGGTCACAATTGCATCAAAAATCTGACTTTCGGCCATTCACTCAAAAATGGTGCCAAACGGTTGCAAATCCTCCACTGAGAGGTTTGGCGGTCGAAACAGAAGGCTTTTTATCACAGTAAAAGAAATCAGCCCTCGACAACTTAACCGGCAGAATTTTTTTTTTTGAAAAAATCCCTAAGCCCCGGGGTCACAATTTCTTCAAAAATCTAACTTTCGGCCATTCACTCAAAAATGGTGCCAAACGGTTGCAAATGCTCCCCAGAGAGGTTTGGCGGTCGAAACAGAAGGCTTTTTATCACAGGAAAAGAAATCAGCCCTCGACAACTTGACCGGCAGAATTTTTTTTTTGAAAAAATCCCTAAGCCCCGGGGTCACAATTTCTTCAAAAATCTGACTTTCGGCCATTCACTCAAAAATGGTGCCAAACGGTTGCAAATGCTCCCCTGAGAGGTTTGGCGGTCGAAACAGAAGGCTTTTTATCACAGGAAAAGAAATCAGCCCTCGACAACTTAACCGGCAGAATTTTTTTTTTGAAAAAATCCCTAAGCCCCGGGTTCACAATTTCTTCAAAAATCTGACTTTCGGCCATTCACTCAAAAATGGTGCCAAACGGTTGCAAATGCTCCCGTGAGAGGTTTGGCGGTCGAAACAGAAGGCTTTTTATCACAGGAAAAGAAATCAGCCCTCCACAACTTAACCGGCAGAATTTTTTTTTCTGAAAAAATCCCTAAGCCCCGGGGTCACAATTTCTTCAAAAATCTGACTTTCGGCCATTCACTCAAAAATGGTGCCAAACAGTTGCAAATGCTCCCCTGAGAGGTTTGGCGGTCGAAACAGAAGGCTTTTTATCACAGGAAAAGAAATCAGCCCTCGACAACTTGACCGGCAGAATTTTTTTTTTGAAAAAATCCCTAAGCCCCGGGGTCACAATTTCGTCAAAAATCTGACTTTCGGCCATTCACTCAAAAATGGTGCCAAACGGTTGCAAATGCTCCCCTGAGAGGTTTGGCGGTCGAAACAGAAGGCTTTTTATCACAGGAAAAGAAATCAGCCCTCGACAACTTAACCGGCAGAAATTTTTTTTTTGAAAAAATCCCTAAGCCCCGGGGTCACAATTGCATCAAAAATCTGACTTTCGGCCATTCACTCAAAAATGGTGCCAAACGGTTGCAAATGCTCCCCTGAGAGGTTTGGTGGTCGAAACAGAAGGCTTTTTATCACAGGAAAAGAAATCAGCCCTCGACAACTTAACCGGCAGAATTTTTTTTTTTTTGAAAAAATCCCTAAGCCCCGGGGTCACAATTTCTTCAAAAATCTGACTTTCGGCCATTCACTCAAAAATGGTGCCAAACGGTAGCAAATGCTCCCCTGAGAGGTTTGGCGGTCGAAACAGCAGGCTTTTTATCACAGGAAACGAAATCAGCCCTCCACAACTTAACCGGCAGAATTTTTTTTTTTTGAAAAAATCCCTAAGCCCCGGGGTCACAATTTCTTCAAAAATCTGACTTTCGGCCATTCACTCAAAAATGGTGCCAAACGGTTGCAAATGCTCCCCTGAGAGGTTTCGCGGTCGAAACAGAAGGCTTTTTATCACAGGAAAAGAAATCCACCCTCGACAACTTAACCGGCAGAATTATTTTTTTTTGAAAAAATCCCTAAGCCCCGGGGTCACAATTTCATCAAAAATGTGACTTTCGGCCATTCACTCAAAAATGGTGCCAAACGGTTGCAAATGCTCCCCTGAGAGGTTTGGCGGTCGAAACAGAAGGCTTTTTATCACAGGAAAAGAAATCCGCCCTCGACAACTTAATCGGCAGAAATAATTTTTTTGAAAAAATCCCTAAGCCCCGAGGTCACAATTTCTTCAAAAATCTGACTTTCGGCCATTCACTCAAAAATGGTGCCAAACGGTTGCAAATGCTCCCCTGAGAGGTTTGGCGGTCGAAACAGAAGGCTTTTTATCACAGGAAAAGAAATCAGCCCTCGACAACTTGACCGGCAGAATTTTTTTTTTGAAAAAATCCCTAAGCCCCGGGGTCACAATTTCTTCAAAAATCTGACTTTCGGCCATTCACTCAAAAATGGTGCCAAACGGTTGCAAATGCTCCCCTGAGAGGTTTGGCGGTCGAAACAGAAGGCTTTTTATCACAGGAAAAGAAATCAGCCCTCGACAACTTAACTGGCAGAAATTTTTTTTTGAAAAAATCCCTAAGCCCCGGGGTCACAATTTCTTCAAAAATCTGACTTTCGGCCATTCACTCAAAAATAGTGCCAAACGGTTGCAAATGCTCCCCTGAGCGGTTTGGCGGTCGAAACAGAACGCTTTTTATCACAGGAAAAGAAATCAGCCCTCGACAACTTAACCGGCAGGAAAAGATTTTTTTGAAAAAATCCCTAAGCCCCGGGGTCACAATTGCATCAAAAATCTGACTTTCGGCCATTCACTCAAAAATGGTGCCAAACGGTTGCAAATCCTCCACTGAGAGGTTTGGCGGTCGAAACAGAAGGCTTTTTATCACAGTAAAAGAAATCAGCCCTCGACAACTTAACCGGCAGAAATATTTTTTTTGAAAAAATCCCTAAGCCCCGGGGTCACAATTTCTTCAAAAATCTGACTTTCGGCCATTCACTCAAAAATGGTGCCAAACGGTTGCAAATGCTCCCCAGAGAGGTTTGGCGGTCGAAACAGAAGGCTTTTTATCACAGGAAAAGAAATCAGCCCTCGACAACTTGACCGGCAGAATTTTTTTTTTGAAAAAATCCCTAAGCCCCGGGGTCACAATTTCTTCAAAAATCTGACTTTCGGCCATTCACTCAAAAATGGTGCCAAACGGTTGCAAATGCTCCCCTGAGAGGTTTGGCGGTCGAAACAGAAGGCTTTTTATCACAGGAAAAGAAATCAGCCCTCGACAACTTAACCGGCAGATTTTTTTTTTTTGAAAAAATCCCTAAGCCCCGGGGTCACAATTTCTTCAAAAATCTGACTTTCGGCCATTCACTCAAAAATGGTGCCAAACGGTTGCAAATGCTCCCCTGAGAGGTTTGGCGGTCGAAACAGAAGGCTTTTTATCACAGGAAAAGAAATCAGCCCTCCACAACTTAACCGGCAGAATTTTTTTTAAAAAAAAAAATCCCTAAGCCCCGGGGTCACAATGTCTTCAAAAATCTGACTTTCGGCCATTCACTCAAAAATGGTGCCAAACGGTTGCAAATGCTCCCCTGAGAGGTTTGGCGGTCGAAACAGAAGGCTTTTTATCACAGGAAAAGAAATCAGCCCTCCACAACTTAACCGGCAGAATTTTTTTTTAAAAAAAAAATCCCTAAGCCCCGGGGTCACAATGTCTTCAAAAATCTGACTTTCGGCCATTCACTCAAAAATGGTGCCAAACGGTTGCAAATGCTCCCCTGAGAGGTTTGGCGGTCGAAACAGAAGGCTTTTTATCACAGGAAAAGAAATCAGCCCTCGACAACTTAACCGGCAGAAATTTTTTTTTTGAAAAGATCCCTAAGCCCCGGGTTCACAATTTCTTCAAAAATCTGACTTTCGGCCATTCACTCAAAAATGGTGCCAAACGGTTGCAAATGCTCCCCTGAGAGGTTTGGCGGTCGAAACAGCAGGCTTTTTATCACAGGAAAAGAAATCAGCCCTCGACAACTTGACCGGCAGAATTTTTTTTTTGAAAAAATCCCTAAGCCCCGGGGTCACAATTTCTTCAAAAATCTGACTTTCGGCCATTCACTCAAAAATGGTGCCAAACGGTTGCAAATGCTCCCCTGAGAGGTTTGGCGGTCGAAACAGAAGGCTTTTTATCACAGGAAAAGAAATCAGCCCTCGACAACTTAACCGGCAGGAAAAGATTTTTTTGAAAAAATCCCTAAGCCCCGGGGTCACAATTGCATAAAAAATCTGACTTTCGGCCATTCACTCAAAAATGGTGCCAAACGGTTGCAAATGCTCCCCTGAGAGGTTTGGCGGTCGAAACAGAAGGCTTTTTATTACAGGAAAAGAAATCAGCCCTCGACAACTTAACCGGCAGGAAAAGATTTTTTTGGAAAAATCCCTAAGCCCCGGGGTCACAATTGCATCAAAAATCTGACTTTCGGCCATTCACTCAAAAATGGTGCCAAACGGTTGCAAATGCTCCACTGAGAGGTTTGGCGGTCGAAACAGAAGGCTTTTTATCACAGTAAAAGAAATCAGCCCTCGACAACTTAACCGGCAGAAATATTTTTTTTGAAAAAATCCCTAAGCCCCGGGGTCACAATTTCTTCAAAAATCTGACTTTCGGCCATTCACTCAAAAATGGTGCCAAACGGTTGCAAATGCTCCCCTGAGAGGTTTGGCGGTCGAAACAGAAGGCTTTTTATCACAGGAAAAGAAATCAGCCCTCGACAACTTGACCGGCAGAATTTTTTTTTTGAAAAAATCCCTAAGCCCCGGGGTCACAATTTCTTCAAAAATCTGACTTTCGGCCATTCACTCAAAAATGGTGCCAAACGGTTGCAAATGCTCCCCTGAGATATTTGGCGGTCGAAACAGAAGGCTTTTTATCACAGGAAAAGAAATCCGCCCTTGACAACTTAACCGGCAGGAAAAGATTTTTTTGAAAAAATCCCTAAGCCCCGGGGTCACAATTTCATCAAAAATCTGACTTTCGGCCATTCACTCAAAAATGGTGCCAAACGGTTGCAAATGCTCCCCTGAGAGGTTTGGCGTCGAAACAGAAGGCTTTTTATCACAGGAAAAGAAATCCACCCTCGACAACTTAACCGGCAGAATTATTTTTTTTTTTTGAAAAAATCCCTAAGCCCCGGGGTCACAATTTCATCAAAAATCTGACTTTCGGCCATTCACTCAAAAATGGTGCCAAACGGTTGCAAATGCTCCCCTGAGAGGTTTGGCGGTCGAAACAGAAGGCTTTTTATCACAGGAAAAGAAATCAGCCCTCCACAACTTAACCGGCAGAATTTTTTTTAAAAAAAAAATCCCTAAGCCCCGGGGTCACAATTTCTTCAAAAATCTGACTTTCGGCCATTGACTCAAAAATGGTGCCAAACGGTTGCAAATGCTCCCCTGAGAGGTTTGGCGTCGAAACAGAAGGCTTTTTATCACAGGAAAAGAAATCCACCCTCGACAACTTAACCGGCAGAATTATTTTTTTTTTTTGAAAAAATCCCTAAGCCCCGGGGTCACAATTTCATCAAAAATCTGACTTTCGGCCATTCACTCAAAAATGGTGCCAAACGGTTGCAAATGCTCCCCTGAGAGGTTTGGCGGTCGAAACAGAAGGCTTTTTATCACAGGAAAAGAAATCAGCCGTCGACAACTTAACCGGCAGAAATTTTTTTTTAAAAAAAAAAAAAATCCCTAAGCCCCGGGGTCACAATTTCTTCAAAAATCTGACTTTCGGCCATTCACTCAAAAATGGTGCCAAACGGTTGCAAATGCTCCCCTGAGAGGTTTGGCGGTCGAAACAGAAGGCTTTTTATCACAGGAAAAGAAATCAGCCCTCGACAACTTGACCGGCAGAATTTTTTTTTTGAAAAAATCCCTAAGCCCCGGGGTCACAATTTCTTCAAAAATCTGACTTTCGGCCATTCACTCAAAAATGGTGTCAAACGGTTGCAAATGCTCCCCTGAGAGGTTTGGCGTCGAAACAGAAGGCTTTTTATCACAGGAAAAGAAATCAGCCCTCGACAACTTAACCGGCAGGAAAAGATTTTTTTGAAAAAATCCCTAAGCCCCGGGGTCACAATTTCTTCAAAAATCTGACTTTCGGCCATTGACTCAAAAATGGTGCCAAACGGTTGCAAATGCTCCCCTGAGAGGTTTGGCGGTCGAAACAGAAGGCTTTTTATCACAGGAAAAGAAATCAGCCCTCGACAACTTAACCGGCAGAAATTTTTTTTTTGAAAAAATCCCTAAGCCCCGGGGTCACAATTGCATCAAAAATCTGACTTTCGGCCATTCACTCAAAAATGGTGCCAAACGGTTGCAAATGCTCCCCTGAGAGGTTTGGCGGTCGAAACAGAAGGCTTTTTATCACAGGAAAAGAAATCAGCCCTCGACAACTTAACCGGCAGGAAAAGATTTTTTTGAAAAAATCCCTAAGCCCCGGGGTCACAATTTCTTCAAAAATGTGACTTTCGGCCATTCACTCAAAAATGGTGCCAAACGGTTGCAAATGCTCCCCTGAGAGGTTTGGCGGTCGAAACAGAAGGCTTTTTATCACAGGAAAAGAAATCAGCCCTCCACAACTTAACCGGCAGAATTTTTTTTTAAAAAAAAAATCCCTAAGCCCCGGGGTCACAATGTCTTCAAAAATCTGACTTTCGGCCATTCACTCAAAAATGGTGCCAAACGGTTGCAAATGCTCCCCTGAGAGGTTTGGCGGTCGAAACAGAAGGCTTTTTATCACAGGAAAAGAAATCAGCCCTCGACAACTTAACCGGCAGAAATTTTTTTTTTGAAAAGATCCCTAAGCCCCGGGTTCACAATTTCTTCAAAAATCTGACTTTCGGCCATTCACTCAAAAATGGTGCCAAACGGTTGCAAATGCTCCCCTGAGAGGTTTGGCGGTCGAAACAGCAGGCTTTTTATCACAGGAAAAGAAATCAGCCCTCCACAACTTAACCGGCAGAATTTTTTTTTTTGAAAAAATCCCTAAGCCCCGGGGTCACAATTTCTTCAAAAATCTGACTTTCGGCCATTCACTCAAAAATGGTGCCAAACGGTTGCAAATGCTCCCCTGAGAGGTTTGGCGGTCGAAACAGAAGGCTTTTTATCACAGGAAAAGAAATCAGCCCTCAACAACTTGACCGGCAGATTTTTTTTTTTGAAAAAATCCCTAAGCCCCGGGGTCACAATTTCTTCAAAAATCTGACTTTCGGCCATTCACTCAAAAATGGTGCCAAACGGTTGCAAATGCTCCCCTGAGAGGTTTGGCGGTCGAAACAGAAGGCTTTTTATCACAGGAAAAGAAATCAGCCCTCGACAACTTAACCGGCAGGAAAAGATTTTTTTGAAAAAATCCCTAAGCCCCGGGGTCACAATTGCATCAAAAATCTGACTTTCGGCCATTCACTCAAAAATGGTGCCAAACGGTTGCAAATGCTCCACTGAGAGGTTTGGCGGTCGAAACAGAAGGCTTTTTATCACAGTAAAAGAAATCAGCCCTCGACAACTTAACCGGCAGAAATATTTTTTTTGAAAAAATCCCTAAGCCCCGGGGTCACAATTTCTTCAAAAATCTGACTTTCGGCCATTCACTCAAAAATGGTGCCAAACGGTTGCAAATGCTCCCCTGAGAGGTTTGGCGGTCGAAACAGAAGGCTTTTTATCACAGGAAAAGAAATCAGCCCTCGACAACTTGACCGGCAGAATTTTTTTTTTGAAAAAATCCCTAAGCCCCGGGGTCACAATTTCTTCAAAAATCTGACTTTCGGCCATTCACTCAAAAAGGGTGCCAAACGGTTGAAAATGCTCCCCTGAGAGATTTGGCGGTCGAAACAGAAGGCTTTTTATCACAGGAAAAGAAATCCGCCCTTGACAACTTAACCGGCAGGAAAAGATTTTTTTGAAAAAATCCCTAAGCCCCGGGGTCACAATTGCATCAAAAATCTGACCTTCGGCCATTCACTCAAAAATGGTGCCAAACGGTTGCAAATGCTCCCCTGAGAGGTTTGGCGGTCGAAACAGAAGGCTTTTTATCACAGGAAAAGAAATCAGCCCTCGACAACTTAACCGGCAGAAATATTTTTTTTGAAAAAATCCCTAAGCCCCGGGGTCACAATTTCTTCAAAAATGTGACTTTCGGCCATTCACTCAAAAATGGTGCCAAACGGTTGCAAATGCTCCCCTGAGAGGTTTGGCGGTCGAAACAGAAGGCTTTTTATCACAGGAAAAGAAATCAGCCCTCGACAACTTAACCGGCAGATTTTTTTTTTTTGAAAAAATCCCTAAGCCCCGGGGTCACAATTTCTTCAAAAATCTGACTTTCGGCCATTCACTCAAAAATGGTGCCAAACGGTTGCAAATGCTCCCCAAAGAGGTTTGGCGGTCGAAACAGAAGGCTTTTTATCACAGGAAAAGAAATCAGCCCTCCACAACTTAACCGGCAGAATTTTTTTTTAAAAAAAAATCCCTAAGCCCCGGGGTCACAATTTCTTCAAAAATCTGACTTTCGGCCATTGACTCAAAAATGGTGCCAAACGGTTGCAAATGCTCCCCTGAGAGGTTTGGCGTCGAAACAGAAGGCTTTTTATCACAGGAAAAGAAATCCACCCTCGACAACTTAACCGGCAGAATTATTTTTTTTTAAAAAAAAAATCCCTAAGCCCCGGGGTCACAATTTCATCAAAAATCTGACTTTCGGCCATTCACTCAAAAATGGTGCCAAATGGTTGCAAATGCTCCCCTGAGAGGTTTGGCGGTCGAAACAGAAGGCTTTTTATCACAGGAAAAGAAATCAGCCCTCGACAACTTAACCGGCAGAAATTTTTTTTTAAAAAAAAAAAAATCCCTAAGCCCCGGGGTCACAATTTCTTCAAAAATCTGACTTTCGGCCATTCACTCAAAAATGGTGCCAAACGGTTGCAAATGCTCCCCTGAGAGGTTTGGCGGTCGAAACAGAAGGCTTTTTATCACAGGAAAAGAAATCAGCCCTCGACAACTTGACCGGCAGAATTTTTTTTTTGAAAAAATCCCTAAGCCCCGGGGTCACAATTTCTTCAAAAATCTGACTTTCGGCCATTCACTCAAAAATGGTGCCAAACGGTTGCAAATGCTCCCCTGAGAGGTTTGGCGGTCGAAGCAGAAGGCTTTTTAACACAGGAAAAGAAATCAGCCCTCGACAACTTAACCGGCAGGAAAAGATTTTTTTGAAAAAATCCCTAAGCCCCGGGGTCACAATTTCTTCAAAAATCTGACTTTCGGCCATTGACTCAAAAATGGTGCCAAACGGTTGCAAATGCTCCCCTGAGAGGTTTGGCGTCGAAACAGAAGGCTTTTTATCACAGGAAAAGAAATCCACCCTCGACAACTTAACCGGCAGAATTATTTTTTTTTTTTGAAAAAATCCCTAAGCCCCGGGGTCACAATTTCATCAAAAATCTGACTTTCGGCCATTCACTCAAAAATGGTGCCAAACGGTTGCAAATGCTCCCCTGAGAGGTTTGGCGGTCGAAACAGAAGGCTTTTTATCACAGGAAAAGAAATCAGCCCTCGACAACTTAACCGGCAGAATTTTTTTTTTTTTTTTTAAAAAATCCCTAAGCCCCGGGGTCACAATTTCTTCAAAAATCTGACTTTCGGCCATTCACTCAAAAATGGTGCCAAACGGTTGCAAATGCTCCCCTGAGAGGTTTGGCGGTCGAAACAGAAGGCTTTTTATCACAGGAAAAGAAATCAGCCCTCGACAACTTGACCGGCAGAATTTTTTTTTTGAAAAAATCCCTAAGCCCCGGGGTCACAATTTCTTCAAAAATCTGACTTTCGGCCATTCACTCAAAAATGGTGCCAAACGGTTGCAAATGCTCCCCTGAGAGGTTTGGTGGTCGAAACAGAAGGCTTTTTATCACAGGAAAAGAAATCAGCCCTCGACAACTTAACCGGCAGGAAAAGATTTTTTTGAAAAAATCCCTAAGCCCCGGGGTCACAATTGCATCAAAAATCTGACTTTCGGCCATTCACTCAAAAATGGTGCCAAACGGTTGCAAATGCTCCCCTGAGAGGTTTGGCGGTCGAAACAGAAGGCTTTTTATCACAGGAAAAGAAATCAGCCCTCCACAACTTAACCGGCAGAAATATTTTTTTTGAAAAAATCCCTAAGCCCCGGGGTCACAATTTCTTCAAAAATGTGACTTTCGGCCATTCACTCAAAAATGGTGCCAAACGGTTGCAAATGCTCCCCTGAGAGGTTTGGCGGTCGAAACAGAAGGCTTTTTATCACAGGAAAAGAAATCAGCCCTCGACAACTTAACCGGCAGATTTTTTTTTTTTGAAAAAATCCCTAAGCCCCGGGGTCACAATTTCTTCAAAAATCTGACTTTCGGCCATTCACTCAAAAATGGTGCCAAACGGTTGCAAATGCTCCCCTGAGAGGTTTGGCGGTCGAAACAGAAGGCTTTTTATCACAGGAAAAGAAATCAGCCCTCCACAACTTAACCGGCAGAATTTTTTTTTTAAAAAAAATCCCTAAGCCCCGGGGTCACAATTTCTTCAAAAATCTGACTTTCGGCCATTGACTCAAAATTGGTGCCAAACGGTTGCAAATGCTCCCCTGAGAGGTTTGGCGGTCGAAACAGAAGGCTTTTTATCACAGGAAAAGAAATCCGCCCTCGACAACTTAACCGGCAGAATTATTTTTTTTTTGAAAAAATCCCTAAGCCCCGGGGTCACAATTTCATCAAAAATCTGACTTTCGGCCATTCACTCAAAAATGGTGCCAAACGGTTGCAAATGCTCCCCTGAGAGGTTTGGCGGTCGAAACAGAAGGCTTTTTATCACAGGAAAAGAAATCAGCCCTCGACAACTTAACCAGCAGAAATTTTTTTTTTTTAAAAAAATCCCTAAGCCCCGGGGTCACAATTTCTTCAAAAATGTGACTTTCGGCCATTCACTCAAAAATGGTGCCAAACGGTTGCAAATGCTCCCCTGAGAGGTTTGGCGGTTGAAACAGAAGGCTTTTTATCACAGGAAAAGAAATCAGCCCTCGACAACTTAATCGGCAGAATTATTTTTTTGAAAAAATCCCTAAGCCCCGGGGTCACAATGTCTTCAAAAATCTGACTTTCGGCCATTCACTCAAAAATGGTGCCAAACGGTTGCAAATGCTCCCCTGAGAGGTTTGGCGGTCGAAACAGAAGGCTTTTTATCACAGGAAAAGAAATCAGCCCTCGACAACTTAACCGGCAGAAATTTTTTTTTTGAAAAAATCACTAAGCCCCGGGTTCACAATTTCTTCAAAAATCTGACTTTCGGCCATTCACTCAAAAATGGTGCCAAACGGTTGCAAATGCTCCCCTGAGAGGTTTGGCGGTCGAAACAGCAGGCTTTTTATCACAGGAAAAGAAATCAGCCCTCCACAACTTAACCGGCAGATTTTTTTTTAAAAAAAAAATCCCTAAGCCCCGGGGTCACAATTTCTTCAAAAATCTGACTTTCGGCCATTCACTCAAAAATGGTGCCAAACGGTTGCAAATGCTCCCCTGAGAGGTTTGGCGGTCGAAACAGAAGGCTTTTTATCACAGGAAAAGAAATCAGCCCTCGACAACTTAACCGGCAGAAATTTTTTTTAAAAAAAAATCCCTAAGCCCCGGGGTCACAATTTCTTCAAAAATCTGACTTTCGGCCATTCACTCAAAAATGGTGCCAAACGGTTGCAAATGCTCCCCTGAGAGGTTTGGCGGTCGAAACAGAAGGCTTTTTATCACAGGAAAAGAAATCAGCCCTCGACAACTTAACCGGTAGAAATTTTTTTTTGAAAAAATCCCTAAGTCCAGGGGTCACAATTTCTTCAAAAATGTGACTTTCGGCCATTCACTCAAAAATGGTGCCAAACGGTTGCAAATGCTCCCCTGAGAGGTTTGGCGGTCGAAACAGAAGGCTTTTTATCACAGGAAAAGAAATCAGCCCTCGACAACTTAACCGGCAGAAATATTTTTTTTGAAAAAATCCCTAAGCCCCGGGGTCACAATTTCTTGAAAAATCTGACTTTCGGCCATTCACTCAAAAATGGTGCCAAACGGTTGCAAATGCTCCCCTGAGAGGTTTGGCGGTCGAAACAGAAGGCTTTTCATCACAGGAAAAGAAATCAGCCCTCGACAACTTAACCGGCAGAATTATTTTTTTTTGAAAAAATCCCTAAGCCCCGGGGTCACAATTGCATCAAAAATCTGACTTTCGGCCATTCACTCAAAAATGGTGCCAAACGGTTGCAAATGCTCCCCTGAGAGGTTTGGCGGTCGAAACAGAAGGCTTTTTATCACAGGAAAAGAAATCAGCCCTCGACAACTTAACCGGCAGAATTTTTATTTTTTTTGAAAAAATCCCTAAGCCCCGGGGTCACAATTTCTTCAAAAATCTGACTTTCGGCCATTCACTCAAAAATGGTGCCAAACGGTTGCAAATGCTCCCCTGAGAGGTTTGGCGGTCGAAACAGCAGGCTTTTTATCACAGGAAAAGAAATCAGCCCTCCACAACTTAACCGGCAGAATTTTTTTTTAAAAAAAAATCCCTAAGCCCCGAGGTCACAATTTCTTAAAAAATCTGACTTTCGGCCATTCACTCAAAAATGGTGCCAAACGGTTGCAAATGCTCCCCTGAGAGGTTTGGCGGTCGAAACAGAAGGCTTTTTATCACAGGAAAAGAAATCCACCCTCGACAACTTAACCGGCAGAATTATTTTTTTTTGAAAAAATCCCTAAGCCCCGGGGTCACAATTTCATCAAAAATCTGACTTTCGGCCATTCACTCAAAAATGGTGCCAAACGGTTGCAAATGCTCCCCTGAGAGGTTTGGTGGTCGAAACAGAAGGCTTTTTATCACAGGAAAAGAAATCAGCCCTCGACAACTTAACCGGCAGAATTTTTTTTTTTTTTTTTTGAAAAAATCCCTAAGCCCCAGGGTCACAATTTCTTCAAAAATGTGACTTTCGGCCATTCACTCAAAAATGGTGCCAAACGGTTGCAAATGCTCCCCTGAGAGGTTTGGCGGTCGAAACAGAAGGCTTTTTATCACAGGAAAAGAAATCAGCCCTCGACAACTTAACCGGCAGAATTTTTATTTTTTTTAAAAAAATCCCTAAGCCCCGGGGTCACAATTTCTTCAAAAATCTGACTTTCGGCCATTCACTCAAAAATGGTGCCAAACGGATGCAAATGCTCCCCTGAGAGGTTTGGCGGTCGAAACAGCAGGCTTTTTATCACAGGAAAAGAAATCAGCCCTCCACAACTTAACCGGCAGAATTTTTTTTTAAAAAAAAAATCCCTAAGCCCCGAGGTCACAATTTCTTCAAAAATCTGACTTTCGGCCATTCACTCAAAAATGGTGCCAAACGGTTGCAAATGCTCCCCTGAGAGGTTTGGCGGTCGAAACAGAAGGCTTTTTATCACAGGAAATGAAATCCACCCTCGACAACTTAACCGGCAGAATTATTTTTTTTTTGAAAAAATCCCTAAGCCCCGGGGTCACGATTTCTTCAAAAATGTGACTTTCGGCCATTCACTCAAAAATGGTGCCAAACGGTTGCAAATGCTCCCCTGAGAGGTTTGGCGGTCGAAACAGAAGGCTTTTTATCACAGGAAAAGAAATCAGCCCTCGACAACTTAACCGGCAGAAATTTTTTTTTTGAAAAAATCCCTAAGCCCCGGGGTCACAATTTCTTGAAAAATCTGACTTTCGGCCATTCACTCAAAAATTGTGCCAAACGGTTGCAAATGCTCCCCTGAGAGGTTTGGCGGTCGAAACAGAAGGCTTTTTATCACAGGAAAAGAAATCCACCCTCGACAACTTAACCGGCAGAATTTTTTTTTTTTTGAAAAAATCCCTAAGCCCCGGGGTCACAATTTCATCAGAAACCTGACTTTCGGCCATTCACTCAAAAATGGTGCCAAACGGTTGCAAATGCTCCCGTGAGAGGTTTGGCGGTCGAAACAGAAGGCTTTTTATCACAGGAAAAGAAATCAGCCCTCGACAACTTAACCGGCAGAAATTTTTTTTTTTTTGAAAAAATCCCTAAGCCCCGGGGTCACAATTTCTTGAAAAATCTGACTTTCGGCCATTCACTCAAAAATGGTGCCAAACGGTTGCAAATGCTCCCCTGAGAGGTTTGGCGGTCGAAACAGAAGGCTTTTTATCACAGGAAAAGAAATCAGCCCTCGACAACTTAACCGGTAGAAATTTTTTTTTGAAAAAATCCCTAAGTCCAGGGGTCACAATTTCTTCAAAAATGTGACTTTCGGCCATTCACTCAAAAATGGTGCCAAACGGTTGCAAATGCTCCCCTGAGAGGTTTGGCGGTCGAAACAGAAGGCTTTTTATCACAGGAAAAGAAATCCGCCCTTGAGAACTTAACCGGCAGGAAAAGATTTTTTTGAAAAAATCCCTAAGCCCCGGGGTCACAATTACATCAAAAATCTGACTTTCGGCCATTCACTCAAAAATGGTGCCAAACGGTTGCAAATGCTCCCCTGAGAGGTTTGGCGGTCGAAACAGAAGGCTTTTTATCACAGGAAAAGAAATCAGCCCTCGACAACTTAACCGGCAGAAATATTTTTTTTGAAAAAATCCCTAAGCCCCGGGGTCACAATTTCTTGAAAAATCTGACTTTCGGCCATTCACTCAAAAATGGTGCCAAACGGTTGCAAATGCTCCCCTGAGAGGTTTGGCGGTCGAAACAGAAGGCTTTTTATCACAGGAAAAGAAATCAGCCCTCGACAACTTAACCGGCAGAAATATTTTTTTTGAAAAAATCCCTAAGCCCCGGGGTCACAATTTCTTCAAAAATGTGACTTTCGGCCATTCACTCAAAAATGGTGCCAAATGGTTGCAAATGCTCCCCTGAGAGGTTTGGCGGTCGAAACAGAAGGCTTTTCATCACAGGAAAAGAAATCAGCCCTCGACAACTTAACCGGCAGAATTTTTTTTTTGGGAAAAAATCCCTAAGCCCCAGGGTCACAATTTCTTCAAAAATCTGACGTTCGGCCATTCATTCAAAAATGGTGCCAAACGGTTGCAAATGCTCCCCTGAGAGGTTTGGCGGTCGAAACAGCAGGCTTTTTATCACAGGAAAAGAAATCAGCCCTCCACAACTTAACCGGCAGAATTTTTTTTTTTGAAAAAATCCCTAAGCCCCGGGGTCACAATTTCTTCAAAAATCTGACTTTCGGCCATTCACTCAAAAATGGTGCCAAACGGTTGCAAATGCTCCCCTGAGAGGTTTGGCGGTCGAAACAGAAGGCTTTTTATCACAGGAAAAGAAATCAGCCCTCGACAACTTAACCGGCAGGAAAAGATTTTTTTGAAAAAATCCCTAAGCCCCGGGGTCACAATTGCATCAAAAATCTGACTTTCGGCCATTCACTCAAAAATGGTGCCAAACGGTTGCAAATGCTCCCCTGAGAGGTTTGGCGGTCGAAACAGAAGGCTTTTTATCACAGGAAAAGAAATCAGCCCTCGACAACTTAACCGGCAGAATTTTTATTTTTTTTGAAAAAATCCCTAAGCCCCGGGGTCACAATTTCTTCAAAAATCTGACTTTCGGCCATTCACTCAAAAATGGTGCCAAACGGTTGCAAATGCTCCCCTGAGAGGTTTGGCGGTCGAAACAGCAGGCTTTTTATCACAGGAAAAGAAATCAGCCCTCCACAACTTAACCGGCAGAATTTTTTTTAAAAAAAAAATCCCTAAGCCCCGAGGTCACAATTTCTTCAAAAATCTGACTTTCGGCCATTCACTCAAAAATGGTGCCAAACGGTTGCAAATGCTCCCCTGAGAGGTTTGGCGGTCGAAACAGAAGGCTTTTTATCACAGGAAAAGAAATCCACCCTCGACAACTTAACCGGCAGAATTATTTTTTTTTGAAAAAATCCCTAAGCCCCGGGGTCACAATTTCATCAAAAATCTGACTTTCGGCCATTCACTCAAAAATGGTGCCAAACGGTTGCAAATGCTCCCCTGAGAGGTTTGGCGGTCGAAACAGAAGGCTTTTTATCACAGGAAAAGAAATCAGCCCTCCACAACTTAACCGGCAGAATTATTTTTTTTTGAAAAAATCCCTAAGCCCCGGGGTCACAATTTCATCAAAAATCTGACTTTCGGCCATTCACTCAAAAATGGTGCCAAACGGTTGCAAATGCTCCCCTGAGAGGTTTGGCGGTAGAAACAGAAGGCTTTTTATCACAGGAAAAGAAATCAGCCCTCGACAACTTAACCGGCAGAATTTTTTTTTTTTTTTTTGAAAAAATCCCTAAGCCCCGGGGTCACAATTTCTTCAAAAATGTGACTTTCGGCCGTTCACTCAAAAATGGTGCCAAACGGTTGCAAATGCTCCCCTGAGAGGTTTGGCGGTCGAAACAGAAGGCTTTTTATCACAGGAAAAGAAATCCGCCCTCGACAACTTAATCGGCAGAATTATTTTTTTGAAAAAATCCCTAAGCCCCGGGGTCACGATTTCTTCAAAAATGTGACTTTCGGCCATTCACTCAAAAATGGTGCCAAACGGTTGCAAATGCTCCACTGAGAGGTTTGGCGGTCGAAACAGAAGGCTTTTTATCACAGGAAAAGAAATCAGCCCTCGACAACTTAACCGGTAGAAATTTTTTTTTTGAAAAAATCCCTAAGCCCCGGGGTCACAATTTCTTCAAAAATCTGACTTTCGGCCATTCACTCAAAAATTGTGCCAAACGGTTGCAAATGCTCCCCTGAGAGGTTTGGCGGTCGAAACAGAAGGCTTTTTATCACAGGAAAAGAAATCCACCCTCGACAACTTAACCGGCAGAATTTTTTTTTTTTGAAAAAATCCCTAAGCCCCGGGGTCACAATTTCATCAGAAACCTGACTTTCGGCCATTCACTCAAAAATGGTGCCAAACGGTTGCAAATGCTCCCCTGAGAGGTTTGGCGGTCGAAACAGAAGGCTTTTTATCACAGGAAAAGAAATCAGCCCTTGACAACTTAACCGGCAGAAATTTTTTTTTTTTTAAAAAAATCCCTAAGCCCCGGGGTCACAATTTCTTCAAAAATGTGACTTTCGGCCATTCACTCAAAAATGCTGCCAAACGGTTGCAAATGCTCCCCTGAGAGGTTTGGCGGTCGAAACAGAAGGCTTTTTATCACAGGAAAAGAAATTAGCCCTCGACAACTTAACCGGCAGAATTTTTTTTTTGAAAAAATCCCTAAGCCCCGGGTTCACAATTTCATCAAAAATCTGACTTTCGGCCATTCACTCAAAAATGGTGCCAAACGGTTGCAAATGCTCCCCTGAGAGGTTTGGCGGTCGAAACAGAAGGCTTTTTATCACAGGAAAAGAAATCAGCCCTCGACAACTTGACCGGCAGAATTTTTTTTTTGAAAAAATCCCTAAGCCCCGGGGTCACAATTTCTTCAAAAATCTGACTTTCGGCCATTCACTCAAAAATGGTGCCAAACGGTTGCAAATGCTCCCCTGAGAGGTTTGGCGGTCGAAACAGAAGGCTTTTTATCACAGGAAAAGAAATCAGCCCTCGACAACTTAACCGGCAGAAATTTTTTTTTGAAAAAATCCCTAAGCCCCAGGGTCACAATTTCTTCAAAAATCTGACTTTCGGCCATTCACTCAAAAATGGTGCCAAACGGTTGCAAATGCTCCCCTGAGAGGTTTGGCGGTCGAAACAGAAGGCTTTTTATCACAGGAAAAGAAATCAGCCCTCGACAACTTAACCGGCAGGAAAAGATTTTTTTGAAAAAATCCCTAAGCCCCGGGGTCACAATTTCTTCAAAAATCTGACTTTCGGCCATTCACTCAAAAATGGTGCCAAACGGTTGCAAATGCTCCCCTGAGAGGTTTGGCGGTCGAAACAGAAGGCTTTTTATCACAGGAAAAGAAATCAGCCCTCGACAACTTAACCGGCAGAATTTTTTTTAAAAAAAAAAAAAAATCCCTAAGCCCCGGGGTCACAATTTCTTCAAAAATCTGACTTTCGGCCATTCACTCAAAAATGGTGCCAAACGGTTGCAAATGCTCCCCTGAGAGGTTTGGTGGTCGAAACAGAAGGCTTTTTATCACAGGAAAAGAAATCAGCCCTCGACAACTTAACCGGCAGAATTTTTTTTTTTTTTTTTTGAAAAAATCCCTAAGCCCCGGGGTCACAATTTCTTCAAAAATGTGACTTTCGGCCATTCACTCAAAAATGGTGCCAAACGGTTGCAAATGCTCCCCTGAGAGGTTTGGCGGTCGAAACAGAAGGCTTTTTATCACAGGAAAAGAAATCAGCCCTCGACAACTTAACCGGCAGAATTTTTATTTTTTTAAAAAAAATCCCTAAGCCCCGGGGTCACGATTTCTTCAAAAATGTGACTTTCGGACATTCACTCAAAAATGGTGCCAAACGGTTGCAAATGCTCCCCTGAGAGGTTTGGCGGTCGAAACAGAAGGCTTTTTATCACAGGAAAAGAAATCAGCCCTCGACAACTTAACCGGCAGAAATTTTTTTTTTGAAAAAATCCCTAAGCCCCGGGGTCACAATTTCTTGAAAAATCTGACTTTCGGCCATTCACTCAAAAATTGTGCCAAACGGTTGCAAATGCTCCCCTGAGAGGTTTGGCGGTCGAAACAGAAGGCTTTTTATCACAGGAAAAGAAATCCACCCTCGACAACTTAACCGGCAGAATTTTTTTTTTTTTGAAAAAATCCCTAAGCCCCGGGGTCACAATTTCATCAGAAACCTGACTTTCGGCCATTCACTCAAAAATGGTGCCAAACGGTTGCAAATGCTCCCCTGAGAGGTTTGGCGGTCGAAACAGAAGGCTTTTTATCACAGGAAAAGAAATCAGCCCTCGACAACTTAACCGGCAGAAATTTTTTTTTTTTTGAAAAAATCCCTAAGCCCCGGGGTCACAATTTCTTGAAAAATCTGACTTTCGGCCATTCACTCAAAAATGGTGCCAAACGGTTGCAAATGCTCCCCTGAGAGGTTTGGCGGTCGAAACAGAAGGCTTTTTATCACAGGAAAAGAAATCAGCCCTCGACAACTTAACCGGTAGAAATTTTTTTTTGAAAAAATCCCTAAGTCCAGGGGTCACAATTTCTTCAAAAATGTGACTTTCGGCCATTCACTCAAAAATGGTGCCAAACGGTTGCAAATGCTCCCCTGAGAGGTTTGGCGGTCGAAACAGAAGGCTTTTTATCACAGGAAAAGAAATCCGCCCTTGAGAACTTAACCGGCAGGAAAAGATTTTTTTGAAAAAATCCCTAAGCCCCGGGGTCACAATTACATCAAAAATCTGACTTTCGGCCATTCACTCAAAAATGGTGCCAAACGGTTGCAAATGCTCCCCTGAGAGGTTTGGCGGTCGAAACAGAAGGCTTTTTATCACAGGAAAAGAAATCAGCCCTCGACAACTTAACCGGCAGAAATATTTTTTTTGAAAAAATCCCTAAGCCCCGGGGTCACAATTTCTTGAAAAATCTGACTTTCGGCCATTCACTCAAAAATGGTGCCAAACGGTTGCAAATGCTCCCCTGAGAGGTTTGGCGGTCGAAACAGAAGGCTTTTTATCACAGGAAAAGAAATCAGCCCTCGACAACTTAACCGGCAGAAATATTTTTTTTGAAAAAATCCCTAAGCCCCGGGGTCACAATTTCTTCAAAAATGTGACTTTCGGCCATTCACTCAAAAATGGTGCCAAATGGTTGCAAATGCTCCCCTGAGAGGTTTGGCGCTCGAAACAGAAGGCTTTTCATCACAGGAAAAGAAATCAGCCCTCGACAACTTAACCGGCAGAATTTTTTTTTTTGGAAAAAATCCCTAAGCCCCAGGGTCACAATTTCTTCAAAAATCTGACGTTCGGCCATTCATTCAAAAATGGTGCCAAACGGTTGCAAATGCTCCCCTGAGAGGTTTGGCGGTCGAAACAGCAGGCTTTTTATCACAGGAAAAGAAATCAGCCCTCCACAACTTAACCGGCAGAATTTTTTTTTTTGAAAAAATCCCTAAGCCCCGGGGTCACAATTTCTTCAAAAATCTGACTTTCGGCCATTCACTCAAAAATGGTGCCAAACGGTTGCAAATGCTCCCCTGAGAGGTTTGGCGGTCGAAACAGAAGGCTTTTTATCACAGGAAAAGAAATCAGCCCTCGACAACTTAACCGGCAGGAAAAGATTTTTTTGAAAAAATCCCTAAGCCCCGGGGTCACAATTGCATCAAAAATCTGACTTTCGGCCATTCACTCAAAAATGGTGCCAAACGGTTGCAAATGCTCCCCTGAGAGGTTTGGCGGTCGAAACAGAAGGCTTTTTATCACAGGAAAAGAAATCAGCCCTCGACAACTTAACCGGCAGAATTTTTATTTTTTTTGAAAAAATCCCTAAGCCCCGGGGTCACAATTTCTTCAAAAATCTGACTTTCGGCCATTCACTCAAAAATGGTGCCAAACGGTTGCAAATGCTCCCCTGAGAGGTTTGGCGGTCGAAACAGCAGGCTTTTTATCACAGGAAAAGAAATCAGCCCTCCACAACTTAACCGGCAGAATTTTTTTTAAAAAAAAAATCCCTAAGCCCCGAGGTCACAATTTCTTCAAAAATCTGACTTTCGGCCATTCACTCAAAAATGGTGCCAAACGGTTGCAAATGCTCCCCTGAGAGGTTTGGCGGTCGAAACAGAAGGCTTTTTATCACAGGAAAAGAAATCCACCCTCGACAACTTAACCGGCAGAATTATTTTTTTTTGAAAAAATCCCTAAGCCCCGGGGTCACAATTTCATCAAAAATCTGACTTTCGGCCATTCACTCAAAAATGGTGCCAAACGGTTGCAAATGCTCCCCTGAGAGGTTTGGCGGTCGAAACAGAAGGCTTTTTATCACAGGAAAAGAAATCAGCCCTCGACAACTTAACCGGCAGAATTTTTATTTTTTTTGAAAAAATCCCTAAGCCCCGGGGTCACAATTTCTTCAAAAATCTGACTTTCGGCCATTCACTCAAAAATGGTGCCAAACGGATGCAAATGCTCCCCTGAGAGGTTTGGCGGTCGAAACAGCAGGCTTTTTATCACAGGAAAAGAAATCAGCCCTCCACAACTTAACCGGCAGAATTATTTTTTTTTGAAAAAATCCCTAAGCCCCGGGGTCACAATTTCATCAAAAATCTGACTTTCGGCCATTCACTCAAAAATGGTGCCAAACGGTTGCAAATGCTCCCCTGAGAGGTTTGGCGGTAGAAACAGAAGGCTTTTTATCACAGGAAAAGAAATCAGCCCTCGACAACTTAACCGGCAGAATTTTTTTTTTTTTTTTTTGAAAAAATCCCTAAGCCCCGGGGTCACAATTTCTTCAAAAATGTGACTTTCGGCCGTTCACTCAAAAATGGTGCCAAACGGTTGCAAATGCTCCCCTGAGAGGTTTGGCGGTCGAAACAGAAGGCTTTTTATCACAGGAAAAGAAATCCGCCCTCGACAACTTAATCGGCAGAATTATTTTTTTGAAAAAATCCCTAAGCCCCGGGGTCACGATTTCTTCAAAAATGTGACTTTCGGCCATTCACTCAAAAATGGTGCCAAACGGTTGCAAATGCTCCACTGAGAGGTTTGGCGGTCGAAACAGAAGGCTTTTTATCACAGGAAAAGAAATCAGCCCTCGACAACTTAACCGGTAGAAATTTTTTTTTTGAAAAAATCCCTAAGCCCCGGGGTCACAATTTCTTCAAAAATCTGACTTTCGGCCATTCACTCAAAAATTGTGCCAAACGGTTGCAAATGCTCCCCTGAGAGGTTTGGCGGTCGAAACAGAAGGCTTTTTATCACAGGAAAAGAAATCCACCCTCGACAACTTAACCGGCAGAATTTTTTTTTTTTGAAAAAATCCCTAAGCCCCGGGGTCACAATTTCATCAGAAACCTGACTTTCGGCCATTCACTCAAAAATGGTGCCAAACGGTTGCAAATGCTCCCCTGAGAGGTTTGGCGGTCGAAACAGAAGGCTTTTTATCACAGGAAAAGAAATCAGCCCTCGACAACTTAACCGGCAGAAATTTTTTTTTTTTTTGAAAAAATCCCTAAGCCCCGGGGTCACAATTTCTTCAAAAATGTGACTTTCGGCCATTCACTCAAAAATGCTGCCAAACGGTTGCAAATGCTCCCCTGAGAGGTTTGGCGGTTGAAACAGAAGGCTTTTTATCACAGGAAAAGAAATTAGCCCTCGACAACTTAACCGGCAGAATTTTTTTTAAAAAAAAAAAATCCCTAAGCCCCGGGGTCACAATTTCATCAAAAATCTGACTTTCGGCCATTCACTCAAAAATGGTGCCAAACGGTTGCAAATGCTCCCCTGAGAGGTTTGGCGGTCGAAACAGCAGGCTTTTTATCATAGGAAAAGAAATCAGCCCTGCACAACTTAACCGGCAGAATTTTTTTTTTTTGAAAAAATCCCTAAGCCCCGGGGTCACAATTTCTTCAAAAATCTGACTTTCGGCCATTCACCCAAAAATGCTGCCAAACGGTTGCAAATGCTCCCCTGAGAGGTTTGGCGGTCGAAACAGAAGGCTTTTTATCACAGGAAAAGAAATTAGCCCTCGACAACTTAACCGGCAGAATTTTTTTTTTGAAAAAATCCCTAAGCCCCGGGTTCACAATTTCATCAAAAATCTGACTTTCGGCCATTCACTCAAAAATGGTGCCAAACGGTTGCAAATGCTCCCCTGAGAGGTTTGGCGGTCGAAACAGAAGGCTTTTTATCACAGGAAAAGAAATCAGCCCTCGACAACTTGACCGGCAGAATTTTTTTTTTGAAAAAATCCCTAAGCCCCGGGGTCACAATTTCTTCAAATATCTGACTTTCGGCCATTCACTCAAAAATGGTGCCAAACGGTTGCAAATGCTCCCCTGAGAGGTTTGGCGGTCGAAACAGAAGGCTTTTTATCACAGGAAAAGAAATCAGCCCTCGACAACTTAACCGGCAGAAATTTTTTTTTGAAAAAATCCCTAAGCCCCAGGGTCACAATTTCTTCAAAAATCTGACTTTCGGCCATTCACTCAAAAATGGTGCCAAACGGTTGCAAATGCTCCCCTGAGAGGTTTGGCGGTCGAAACAGAAGGCTTTTTATCACAGGAAAAGAAATCAGCCCTCGACAACTTAACCGGCAGAATTTTTAAAAAAAAAAAAAAAAAAAATCCCTAAGCCCCGGGGTCACGATTTCTTCAAAAATCTGACTTTCGGCCATTCACTCAAAAATGGTGCCAAACGGTTGCAAATGCTCCCCTGAGAGGTTTGGCGGTCGAAACAGAAGGCTTTTTATCATAGGAAAAGAAATCAGCCCTCCACAACTTAACCGGCAGAATTTTTTTTTTTGAAAAAATCCCTAAGCCCCGGGGTCACAATTTCTTCAAAAATCTGACTTTCGGCCATTCACTCAAAAATGCTGCCAAACGGTTGCAAATGCTCCCCTGAGAGGTTTGGCGGTCGAAACAGAAGGCTTTTTATCACAGGAAAAGAAATCAGCCCTCGACAACTTAACCGGCAGAATTTTTTAAAAAAAAAAAATCCCTAAGCCCCGGGGTCACAATTTCTTCAAAAATCTGACTTTCGGCCATTCACTCAAAAATGCTGCCAAACGGTTGCAAATGCTCCCCTGAGAGGTTTGGCGGTCGAAACAGAAGGCTTTTTATCACAGGAAAAGAAATTAGCCCTCGACAACTTAACCGGCAGAATTTTTTTTTAAAAAAAAAAAATCCCTAAGCCCCGGGGTCACAATTTCATCAAAAATCTGACTTTCGGCCATTCACTCAAAAATGGTGCCAAACGGTTGCAAATGCTCCCCTGAGAGGTTTGGCGGTCGAAACAGCAGGCTTTTTATCATAGGAAAAGACATCAGCCCTCCACAACTTAACCGGCAGAATTTTTTTTTTTTGAAAAAATCCCTAAGCCCCGGGGTCACAATTTCTTCTAAAATCTGACTTTCGGCCATTCACCCAAAAATGCTGCCAAACGGTTGCAAATGCTCCCCTGAGAGGTTTGGCGGTCGAAACAGAAGGCTTTTTATCACAGGAAAAGAAATTAGCCCTCGACAACTTAACCGGCAGAATTTATTTTTTTAAAAAAAAAAATCCCTAAGCCCCGGGGTCACAATTTCATCAAAAATCTGACTTTCGGCCATTCACTCAAAAATGGTGCCAAACGGTTGCAAATGCTCCCCTGAGAGGTTTGGCGGTCGAAACAGAAGGCTTTTTATCATAGGAAAAGAAATCAGCCCTCCACAACTTAACCGGCAGAATTTTTTTTTTGAAAAAATCCCTAAGCCCCGGGGTCACAATTTCTTCAAAAATGTGACTTTCGGCCATTCACTCAAAAATGGTGCCAAACGGTTGCAAATGCTCCCCTGAGAGGTTTGGCGGTCGAAACAGAAGGCTTTTTATCACAGGAAAAGAAATCAGCCCTCCACAACTTAACCGGCAGAAATTTTTTTTTGAAAAAATCCCTAAGCCTCGGGGTCACAATTTCATCAAAAATCTGACTTTCGGCCATTCACTCAAAAATGGTGCCAAACGGTTGCAAATGCTCCCCTGAGAGGTTTGGCGGTCGAAACAGAAGGCTTTTTATCACAGGAAAAGAAATCCACCCTCGACAACTTAACCGGCAGAATTTTTTTTTTTTTGAAAAAATCCCTAAGCCCCGGGGTCACAATTTCATCAGAAACCTGACTTTCGGCCATTCACTCAAAAATGGTGCCAAACGGTTGCAAATGCTCCCCTGAGAGGTTTGGCGGTCGAAACAGAAGGCTTTTTATCACAGGAAAAGAAATCAGCCCTCGACAACTTAACCGGCAGAAATTTTTTTTTTTTTGAAAAAATCCCTAAGCCCCGGGGTCACAATTTCTTGAAAAATCTGACTTTCGGCCATTCACTCAAAAATGGTGCCAAACGGTTGCAAATGCTCCCCTGAGAGGTTTGGCGGTCGAAACAGAAGGCTTTTTATCACAGGAAAAGAAATCAGCCCTCGACAACTTAACCGGTAGAAATTTTTTTTTGAAAAAATCCCTAAGTCCAGGGGTCACAATTTCTTCAAAAATGTGACTTTCGGCCATTCACTCAAAAATGGTGCCAAACGGTTGCAAATGCTCCCCTGAGAGGTTTGGCGGTCGAAACAGAAGGCTTTTTATCACAGGAAAAGAAATCCGCCCTTGAGAACTTAACCGGCAGGAAAAGATTTTTTTGAAAAAATCCCTAAGCCCCGGGGTCACAATTACATCAAAAATCTGACTTTCGGCCATTCACTCAAAAATGGTGCCAAACGGTTGCAAATGCTCCCCTGAGAGGTTTGGCGGTCGAAACAGAAGGCTTTTTATCACAGGAAAAGAAATCAGCCCTCGACAACTTAACCGGCAGAAATATTTTTTTTGAAAAAATCCCTAAGCCCCGGGGTCACAATTTCTTGAAAAATCTGACTTTCGGCCATTCACTCAAAAATGGTGCCAAACGGTTGCAAATGCTCCCCTGAGAGGTTTGGCGGTCGAAACAGAAGGCTTTTTATCACAGGAAAAGAAATCAGCCCTCGACAACTTAACCGGCAGAAATATTTTTTTTGAAAAAATCCCTAAGCCCCGGGGTCACAATTTCTTCAAAAATGTGACTTTCGGCCATTCACTCAAAAATGGTGCCAAATGGTTGCAAATGCTCCCCTGAGAGGTTTGGCGGTCGAAACAGAAGGCTTTTCATCACAGGAAAAGAAATCAGCCCTCGACAACTTAACCGGCAGAATTTTTTTTTTTGGAAAAAATCCCTAAGCCCCAGGGTCACAATTTCTTCAAAAATCTGACGTTCGGCCATTCATTCAAAAATGGTGCCAAACGGTTGCAAATGCTCCCCTGAGAGGTTTGGCGGTCGAAACAGCAGGCTTTTTATCACAGGAAAAGAAATCAGCCCTCCACAACTTAACCGGCAGAATTTTTTTTTTTGAAAAAATCCCTAAGCCCCGGGGTCACAATTTCTTCAAAAATCTGACTTTCGGCCATTCACTCAAAAATGGTGCCAAACGGTTGCAAATGCTCCCCTGAGAGGTTTGGCGGTCGAAACAGAAGGCTTTTTATCACAGGAAAAGAAATCAGCCCTCGACAACTTAACCGGCAGGAAAAGATTTTTTTGAAAAAATCCCTAAGCCCCGGGGTCACAATTGCATCAAAAATCTGACTTTCGGCCATTCACTCAAAAATGGTGCCAAACGGTTGCAAATGCTCCCCTGAGAGGTTTGGCGGTCGAAACAGAAGGCTTTTTATCACAGGAAAAGAAATCAGCCCTCGACAACTTAACCGGCAGAATTTTTATTTTTTTTGAAAAAATCCCTAAGCCCCGGGGTCACAATTTCTTCAAAAATCTGACTTTCGGCCATTCACTCAAAAATGGTGCCAAACGGTTGCAAATGCTCCCCTGAGAGGTTTGGCGGTCGAAACAGCAGGCTTTTTATCACAGGAAAAGAAATCAGCCCTCCACAACTTAACCGGCAGAATTTTTTTTTAAAAAAAAATCCCTAAGCCCCGAGGTCACAATTTCTTCAAAAATCTGACTTTCGGCCATTCACTCAAAAATGGTGCCAAACGGTTGCAAATGCTCCCCTGAGAGCTTTGGCGGTCGAAACAGAAGGCTTTTTATCACAGGAAAAGAAATCCACCCTCGACAACTTAACCGGCAGAATTATTTTTTTTTGAAAAAATCCCTAAGCCCCGGGGTCACAATTTCATCAAAAATCTGACTTTCGGCCATTCACTCAAAAATGGTGCCAAACGGTTGCAAATGCTCCCCTGAGAGGTTTGGCGGTCGAAACAGAAGGCTTTTTATCACAGGAAAAGAAATCAGCCCTCGACAACTTAACCGGCAGAATTTTTATTTTTTTTGAAAAAATCCCTAAGCCCCGGGGTCACAATTTCTTCAAAAATCTGACTTTCGGCCATTCACTCAAAAATGGTGCCAAACGGATGCAAATGCTCCCCTGAGAGGTTTGGCGGTCGAAACAGCAGGCTTTTTATCACAGGAAAAGAAATCAGCCCTCCACAACTTAACCGGCAGAATTATTTTTTTTTGAAAAAATCCCTAAGCCCCGGGGTCACAATTTCATCAAAAATCTGACTTTCGGCCATTCACTCAAAAATGGTGCCAAACGGTTGCAAATGCTCCCCTGAGAGGTTTGGCGGTAGAAACAGAAGGCTTTTTATCACAGGAAAAGAAATCAGCCCTCGACAACTTAACCGGCAGAATTTTTTTTTTTTTTTTTGAAAAAATCCCTAAGCCCCGGGGTCACAATTTCTTCAAAAATGTGACTTTCGGCCGTTCACTCAAAAATGGTGCCAAACGGTTGCAAATGCTCCCCTGAGAGGTTTGGCGGTCGAAACAGAAGGCTTTTTATCACAGGAAAAGAAATCAGCCCTCGACAACTTAATCGGCAGAATTATTTTTTTGAAAAAATCCCTAAGCCCCGGGGTCACGATTTCTTCAAAAATGTGACTTTCGGCCATTCACTCAAAAATGGTGCCAAACGGTTGCAAATGCTCCACTGAGAGGTTTGGCGGTCGAAACAGAAGGCTTTTTATCACAGGAAAAGAAATCAGCCCTCGACAACTTAACCGGTAGAAATTTTTTTTTTGAAAAAATCCCTAAGCCCCGGGGTCACAATTTCTTCAAAAATCTGACTTTCGGCCATTCACTCAAAAATTGTGCCAAACGGTTGCAAATGCTCCCCTGAGAGGTTTGGCAGTCGAAACAGAAGGCTTTTTATCACAGGAAAAGAAATCCACCCTCGACAACTTAACCGGCAGAATTTTTTTTTTTTGAAAAAATCCCTAAGCCCCGGGGTCACAATTTCATCAGAAACCTGACTTTCGGCCATTCACTCAAAAATGGTGCCAAACGGTTGCAAATGCTCCCCTGAGAGGTTTGGCGGTCGAAACAGAAGGCTTTTTATCACAGGAAAAGAAATCAGCCCTCGACAACTTAACCGGCAGAAATTTTTTTTTTTTTTGAAAAAATCCCTAAGCCCCGGGGTCACAATTTCTTCAAAAATGTGACTTTCGGCCATTCACTCAAAAATGCTGCCAAACGGTTGCAAATGCTCCCCTGAGAGGTTTGGCGGTCGAAACAGAAGGCTTTTTATCACAGGAAAAGAAATTAGCCCTCGACAACTTAACCGGCAGAATTTTTTTTTAAAAAAAAAAATCCCTAAGCCCCGGGGTCACAATTTCATCAAAAATCTGACTTTCGGCCATTCACTCAAAAATGGTGCCAAACGGTTGCAAATGCTCCCCTGAGAGGTTTGGCGGTCGAAACAGCAGGCTTTTTATCATAGGAAAAGAAATTAGCCCTCGACAACTTAACCGGCAGAATTTTTTTTTTGAAAAAATCCCTAAGCCCCGGGGTCACAATTTCTTCAAATATCTGACTTTCGGCCATTCACTCAAAAATGGTGCCAAACGGTTGCAAATGCTCCCCTGAGAGGTTTGGCGGTCGAAACAGAAGGCTTTTTATCACAGGAAAAGAAATCAGCCCTCGACAACTTAACCGGCAGAAATTTTTTTTTGAAAAAATCCCTAAGCCCCAGGGTCACAATTTCTTCAAAAATCTGACTTTCGGCCATTCACTCAAAAATGGTGCCAAACGGTTGCAAATGCTCCCCTGAGAGGTTTGGCGGTCGAAACAGAAGGCTTTTTATCACAGGAAAAGAAATCAGCCCTCGACAACTTAACCGGCAGGAAAAGATTTTTTTGAAAAAATCCCTAAGCCCCGGGGTCACAATTTCTTCAAAAATCTGACTTTCGGCCATTCACTCAAAAATGGTGCCAAACGGTTGCAAATGCTCCCCTGAGAGGTTTGGCGGTCGAAACAGAAGGCTTTTTATCACAGGAAAAGAAATCAGCCCTCGACAACTTAACCGGCAGAATTTTTTTTAAAAAAAAAAAAAAAATCCCTAAGCCCCGGGGTCACAATTTCTTCAAAAATCTGACTTTCGGCCATTCACTCAAAAATGGTGCCAAACGGTTGCAAATGCTCCCCTGAGAGGTTTGGCGGTCGAAACAGAAGGCTTTTTATCATAGGAAAAGAAATCAGCCCTCCACAACTTAACCGGCAGAATTTTTTTTTTTGAAAAAATCCCTAAGCCCCGGGGTCACAATTTCTTCAAAAATCTGACTTTCGGCCATTCACTCAAAAATGCTGCCAAACGGTTGCAAATGCTCCCCTGAGAGGTTTGGCGGTCGAAACAGAAGGCTTTTTATCACAGGAAAAGAAATCAGCCCTCGACAACTTAACCGGCAGAATTTTTTAAAAAAAAAAAATCCCTAAGCCCCGGGGTCACAATTTCTTCAAAAATCTGACTTTCGGCCATTCACTCAAAAATGCTGCCAAACGGTTGCAAATGCTCCCCTGAGAGGTTTGGCGGTCGAAACAGAAGGCTTTTTATCACAGGAAAAGAAATTAGCCCTCGACAACTTAACCGGCAGAATTTTTTTTTTAAAAAAAAAAATCCCTAAGCCCCGGGGTCACAATTTCATCAAAAATCTGACTTTCGGCCATTCACTCAAAAATGGTGCCAAACGGTTGCAAATGCTCCCCTGAGAGGTTTGGCGGTCGAAACAGAAGGCTTTTTATCACAGGAAAAGAAATTAGCCCTCGACAACTTAACCGGCAGAATTTTTTTTTAAAAAAAAAAATCCCTAAGCCCCGGGGTCACAATTTCATCAAAAATCTGACTTTCGGCCATTCACTCAAAAATGGTGCCAAACGGTTGCAAATGCTCCCCTGAGAGGTTTGGCGGTCGAAACAGCAGGCTTTTTATCATAGGAAAAGAAATTAGCCCTCGACAACTTAACCGGCAGAATTTTTTTTTTGAAAAAATCCCTAAGCCCCGGGGTCACAATTTCTTCAAATATCTGACTTTCGGCCATTCACTCAAAAATGGTGCCAAACGGTTGCAAATGCTCCCCTGAGAGGTTTGGCGGTCGAAACAGAAGGCTTTTTATCACAGGAAAAGAAATCAGCCCTCGACAACTTAACCGGCAGAAATTTTTTTTTGAAAAAATCCCTAAGCCCCAGGGTCACAATTTCTTCAAAAATCTGACTTTCGGCCATTCACTCAAAAATGGTGCCAAACGGTTGCAAATGCTCCCCTGAGAGGTTTGGCGGTCGAAACAGAAGGCTTTTTATCACAGGAAAAGAAATCAGCCCTCGACAACTTAACCGGCAGGAAAAGATTTTTTTGAAAAAATCCCTAAGCCCCGGGGTCACAATTTCTTCAAAAATCTGACTTTCGGCCATTCACTCAAAAATGGTGCCAAACGGTTGCAAATGCTCCCCTGAGAGGTTTGGCGGTCGAAACAGAAGGCTTTTTATCACAGGAAAAGAAATCAGCCCTCGACAACTTAACCGGCAGAATTTTTTTTTAAAAAAAAAAAAAAATCCCTAAGCCCCGGGGTCACAATTTCTTCAAAAATCTGACTTTCGGCCATTCACTCAAAAATGGTGCCAAACGGTTGCAAATGCTCCCCTGAGAGGTTTGGCGGTCGAAACAGAAGGCTTTTTATCATAGGAAAAGAAATCAGCCCTCCACAACTTAACCGGCAGAATTTTTTTTTTTGAAAAAATCCCTAAGCCCCGGGGTCACAATTTCTTCAAAAATCTGACTTTCGGCCATTCACTCAAAAATGCTGCCAAACGGTTGCAAATGCTCCCCTGAGAGGTTTGGCGGTCGAAACAGAAGGCTTTTTATCACAGGAAAAGAAATCAGCCCTCGACAACTTAACCGGCAGAATTTTTTAAAAAAAAAAAATCCCTAAGCCCCGGGGTCACAATTTCTTCAAAAATCTGACTTTCGGCCATTCACTCAAAAATGCTGCCAAACGGTTGCAAATGCTCCCCTGAGAGGTTTGGCGGTCGAAACAGAAGGCTTTTTATCACAGGAAAAGAAATTAGCCCTCGACAACTTAACCGGCAGAATTTTTTTTTTAAAAAAAAAAATCCCTAAGCCCCGGGGTCACAATTTCATCAAAAATCTGACTTTCGGCCATTCACTCAAAAATGGTGCCAAACGGTTGCAAATGCTCCCCTGAGAGGTTTGGCGGTCGAAACAGCAGGCTTTTTATCATAGGAAAAGACATCAGCCCTCCACAACTTAACCGGCAGAATTTTTTTTTTTTGAAAAAATCCCTAAGCCCCGGGGTCACAATTTCTTCAAAAATCTGACTTTCGGCCATTCACCCAAAAATGCTGCCAAACGGTTGCAAATGCTCCCCTGAGAGGTTTGGCGGTCGAAACAGAAGGCTTTTTATCACAGGAAAAGAAATTAGCCCTCGACAACTTAACCGGCAGAATTTATTTTTTTTTAAAAAAAAATCCCTAAGCCCCGGGGTCACAATTTCATCAAAAATCTGACTTTCGGCCATTCACTCAAAAATGGTGCCAAACGGTTGCAAATGCTCCCCTGAGAGGTTTGGCGGTCGAAACAGAAGGCTTTTTATCATAGGAAAAGAAATCAGCCCTCCACAACTTAACCGGCAGAATTTTTTTTTTGAAAAAATCCCTAAGCCCCGGGGTCACAATTTCTTCAAAAATGTGACTTTCGGCCATTCACTCAAAAATGGTGCCAAACGGTTGCAAATGCTCCCCTGAGAGGTTTGGCGGTCGAAACAGAAGGCTTTTTATCACAGGAAAAGAAATCAGCCCTCCACAACTTAACCGGCAGAAATTTTTTTTTGAAAAAATCCCTAAGCCTCGGGGTCACAATTTCATCAAAAATCTGACTTTCGGCCATTCACTCAAAAATGGTGCCAAACTGTTGCAAATGCTCCCCTGAGAGGTTTGGCGGTTGAAACAGAAGGCTTTTTATCACAGGAAAAGAAATCAGCCCTCGACAACTTAACCGGCAGAATTTTTTTTTTTTTTGAAAAAAATCCCTAAGCCCCGGGGTCACAATTTCTTCAAAAATGTGACTTTCGGCCATTCACTCAAAAATGGTGCCAAATGGTTGCAAATGCTCCCCTGAGAGGTTTGGCGGTCGAAACAGAAGGCTTTTTATCACAGGAAAAGAAATCCGCCCTCGACAACTTAATCGGCAGAATTATTTTTTTGAAAAAATCCCTAAGCCCCGGGGTCACAATTTCTTCACAAATCTGACTTTCGGCCATTCACTCAAAAATGGTGCCAAACGGTTGCAAATGCTCCCCTGAGAGGTTTGGCGGTCGAAACAGAAGGCTTTTTATCACAGGAAAAGAAATCAGCCCTCGACAACTTAACCGGCAGAATTTTTTTTTTTTAAAAAATCCCTAAGCCCCGGGGTCACAATTTCTTCAAAAATCTGACTTTCGGCCATTCAATCAAAAATGGTGCCAAACGGTTGCAAATGCTCCCCTGAGAGGTTTGGCGGTCGAAACAGAAGGCTTTTTATCACAGGAAAAGAAATCAGCCCTCAACAACTTAACCGGCAGAAATTTTTTTTTTTTAAAAAAATCCCTAAGCCCCGGGGTCACAATTTCTTCAAAAATGTGACTTTCGGCCATTCACTCAAAAATTGTGCCAAACGGTTGCAAATGCTCCCCTGAGAGGTTTGGCAGTCGAAACAGAAGGCTTTTTATCACAGGAAAAGAAATCCGCCCTCTACAACTTAATCGGCAGAATTATTTTTTTGAAAAAATCCCTAAGCCCCGGGGTCACAATTTCTTCAAAAATCTGACTTTCGGCCATTCACTCAAAAATGGTGCCAAACGGTTGCAAATGCTCCCCTGAGAGGTTTGGCGGTCGAAACAGAAGGCTTTTGATCACAGGAAAAGAAATCAGCCCTCGACAACTTAACCGGCAGAATTTTTTTTTTTGAAAAAATCCCTAAGCCCCGGGGTCACAATTTCTTCAAAAATCTGACTTTCGGCCATTCAATCAAAAATGGTGCCAAACGGTTGCAAATGCTCCCCTGAGAGGTTTGGCGGTCGAAACAGAAGGCTTTTTATCACAGGAAAAGAAATCAGCCCTCAACAACTTAACCGGCAGAAATTTTTTTTTAAAAAAAAAATCCCTAAGCCCCGGGGTCACAATTTCTTCAAAAATGTGACTTTCGGCCATTCACTCAAAAATTGTGCCAAACGGTTGCAAATGCTCCCCTGAGAGGTTTGGCAGTCGAAACAGAAGGCTTTTTATCACAGGAAAAGAAATCCGCCCTCGACAACTTAATCGGCAGAATTATTTTTTTGAAAAAATCCCTAAGCCCCGGGGTCACAATTTCTTCAAAAATCTGACTTTCGGCCATTCACTCAAAAATGGTGCCAAACGGTTGCAAATGCTCCCCTGAGAGGTTTGGCGGTCGAAACAGAAGGCTTTTTATCACAGGAAAAGAAATCAGCCCTCGACAACTTAACCGGCAGAATTTTTTTTTTTTTTGAAAAAATCCCTAAGCCCCGGGGTCACAATTTCTTCAAAAATCTGACTTTCGGCCATTCACTCAAAAATGGTGCCAAACGGTTGCAAATGCTCCCCTGAGAGGTTTGGCGGTCGAAACAGAAGGCTTTTTATCACAGGAAAAGAAATCAGCCCTCGACAACCTAACCGGCAGAATTTTTTTTAAAAAAAAAAAAAAATCCCTAAGCCCCGGGGTCACAATTTCATCAAAAATCTGACTTTCGGCCATTCACTCAAAAATGGTGCCAAACGGTTGCAAATGCTCCCCTGAGAGGTTTGGCGGTCGAAACAGCAGGCTTTTTATCATAGGAAAAGACATCAGCCCTCCACAACTTAACCGGCAGAATTTTTTTTTTTTTGAAAAAATCCCTAAGCCCCGGGGTCACAATTTCTTCAAAAATCTGACTTTCGGCCATTCACCCAAAAATGCTGCCAAACGGTTGCAAATGCTCCCCTGAGAGGTTTGGCGGTCGAAACAGAAGGCTTTTTATCACAGGAAAAGAAATTAGCCCTCGACAACTTAACCGGCAGAATTTATTTTTTTTTTTAAAAAAATCCCTAAGCCCCGGGGTCACAATTTCATCAAAAATCTGACTTTCGGCCATTCACTCAAAAATGGTGCCAAACGGTTGCAAATGCTCCCCTGAGAGGTTTGGCGGTCGAAACAGAAGGCTTTTTATCATAGGAAAAGAAATCAGCCCTCCACAACTTAACCGGCAGAATTTTTTTTTTGAAAAAATCCCTAAGCCCCGGGGTCACAATTTCTTCAAAAATGTGACTTTCGGCCATTCACTCAAAAATGGTGCCAAACGGTTGCAAATGCTCCCCTGAGAGGTTTGGCGGTCGAAACAGAAGGCTTTTTATCACAGGAAAAGAAATCAGCCCTCCACAACTTAACCGGCAGAAATTTTTTTTTGAAAAAATCCCTAAGCCTCGGGGTCACAATTTCATCAAAAATCTGACTTTCGGCCATTCACTCAAAAATGGTGCCAAACTGTTGCAAATGCTCCCCTGAGAGGTTTGGCGGTTGAAACAGAAGGCTTTTTATCACAGGAAAAGAAATCAGCCCTCGACAACTTAACCGGCAGAATTTTTTTTTTTTTTGAAAAAAATCCCTAAGCCCCGGGGTCACAATTTCTTCAAAAATGTGACTTTCGGCCATTCACTCAAAAATGGTGTCAAATGGTTGCAAATGCTCCCCTGAGAGGTTTGGCGGTCGAAACAGAAGGCTTTTTATCACAGGAAAAGAAATCCGCCCTCGACAACTTAATCGGCAGAATTATTTTTTTGAAAAAATCCCTAAGCCCCGGGGTCACAATTTCTTCAAAAATCTGACTTTCGGCCATTCACTCAAAAATGGTGCCAAACGGTTGCAAATGCTCCCCTGAGAGGTTTGGCGGTCGAAACAGAAGGCTTTTTATCACAGGAAAAGAAATCAGCCCTCGACAACTTAACCGGCAGAATTTTTTTTTAAAAAAAAATCCCTAAGCCCCGGGGTCACAATTTCTTCAAAAATCTGACTTTCGGCCATTCAATCAAAAATGGTGCCAAACGGTTGCAAATGCTCCCCTGAGAGGTTTGGCGGTCGAAACAGAAGGCTTTTTATCACAGGAAAAGAAATCAGCCCTCAACAACTTAACCGGCAGAAATTTTTTTTTTAAAAAAAAATCCCTAAGCCCCGGGGTCACAATTTCTTCAAAAATGTGACTTTCGGCCATTCACTCAAAAATTGTGCCAAACGGTTGCAAATGCTCCCCTGAGAGGTTTGGCAGTCGAAACAGAAGGCTTTTTATCACAGGAAAAGAAATCCGCCCTCGACAACTTAATCGGCAGAATTATTTTTTTGAAAAAATCCCTAAGCCCCGGGGTCACAATTTCTTCAAAAATCTGACTTTCGGCCATTCACTCAAAAATGGTGCCAAACGGTTGCAAATGCTCCCCTGAGAGGTTTGGCGGTCGAAACAGAAGGCTTTTTATCACAGGAAAAGAAATCAGCCCTCGACAACTTAACCGGCAGAATTTTTTTTTTTTTTTGAAAAAATCCCTAAGCCCCGGGGTCACAATTTCTTCAAAAATCTGACTTTCGGCCATTCACTCAAAAATGGTGCCAAACGGTTGCAAATGCTCCCCTGAGAGGTTTGGCGGTCGAAACAGAAGGCTTTTTATCACAGGAAAAGAAATCAGCCCTCGACAACCTAACCGGCAGAAATTTTTTTTTTTAAAAAAATCCCTAAGCCCCGGGGTCACAATTTCTTCAAAAATCTGACTTTCGGCCATTCACTCAAAAATGGTGCCAAACGGTTGCAAATGCTCCCCTGAGAGGTTTGGCGGTCGAAACAGAAGGCTTCTTATCACAGGAAAAGAAATCCGCCCTCGACAACTTAACCGGCAGAATTTTTTTTTTTGAAAAAATCCCTAAGCCCCGGGGTCACAATTGCATCAAAAATCTGACTTTCGGCCATTCACTCAAAAATGGTGCCAAACGGTTGCAAATGCTCCCCTGAGAGGTTTGGCGGTCGAAGCAGAAGGCTTTTTATCACAGGAAAAGAAATCAGCCCTCGACAACTTAACCGGTAGAAATTTTTTTTTTGAAAAAATCCCTAAGCCCCGGGGTCACAATTTCTTCAAAAATCTGACTTTCGGCCATTCACTCAAAAATGGTGCCAAACGGTTGCAAATGCTCCCCTGAGAGGTTTGGCGGTCGAAATAGCAGGCTTTTTATCACAGGAAAAGAAATCAGCCCTCCACAACTTAACTGGCAGAATTTTTTTTTTTGAAAAAATCCCTAAGCCCAGGGGGCACATTTTCATCAAAAATCTGACTTTCAGCCATTCACTCAAAAATGGTGCCAAACGGTTGCAAATGCTCCCCTGAGAGGTTTGGCGGTCGAAACAGAAGGCTTTTTATCAAAGGTAAAGAAATCCGCCCTCGACAACTTAATCGGCAAAATTATTTTTTTGAAAAAATCCCTAAGCCCCGGGGTCACAATTTCTTCAAAAATCTGACTTTCGGCCATTCACTCAAAAATGGTGCCAAACGGTTGCAAATGCTCCCCTGAGAGGTTTGGCGGTCGAAACAGAAGGCTTTTTATCACAGGAAAAGAAATCCGCCCTCGACAACTTAATCGGCAGAATTATTTTTTTTGAAAAAATCCCTAAGCCCCGGGGTCACAATTTCTTCAAAAATCTGACTTTCGGCCATTCACTCAAAAATGGTGCCAAACGGTTGCAAATGCTCCCCTGAGAGGTTTGGCGGTCGAAACAGAAGGCTTTTTATCACAGGAAAAGAAATCCGCCCTCGACAACCTAACGGGCAGAAATTTTTTTTTAAAAAAAATCCCTAAGCCCCGGGGTCACAATTTCTTCAAAAATCTGACTTTCGGCCATTCACTCAAAAATGGTGCCAAACGGTTGCAAATGCTCCCCTGAGAGGTTTGGCGGTCGAAACAGAAGGCTTCTTATCACAGGAAAAGAAATCCGCCCTCGACAACTTAACCGGCAGAATTTATTTTTTTTGAAAAAATCCCTAAGCCCCGGGGTCACAATTGCATCAAAAATCTGACTTTCGGCCATTCACTCAAAAATGGTGCCAAACGGTTGCAAATACTCCCCTGAGAGGTTTGGCGGTCGAAACAGAAGTCTTTTTATCACAGGAAAAGAAATCCGCCCTCGACAACTTAATCGGCAGAATTATTTTTTTGAAAAAATCCCAAAGCCCCGGGGTCACAATTTCTTCAAAAATCTGACTTTCGGCCATTCACTCAAAAATGGTGCCAAACGGTTGCAAATGCTCCCCTGAGAGGTTTGGCGGTCGAAACAGAAGGCTTTTTATCACAGGAAAAGAAATCAGCCCTCGACAACTTAACCGGCAGAATTTTTTTTTTTTGAAAAAATCCCTAAGCCCCGGGGTCACAATTTCTTCAAAAATCTGACTTTCGGCCATTCACTCAAAAATGGTGCCAAACGGTTGCAAATGCTCCCCTGAGAGGTTTGGCGGTCGAAACAGAAGGCTTTTTATCACAGGAAAAGAAATCAGCCCTCGACAACCTAACCGGCAGAATTTTTTTTTTTAAAAAAATCCCTAAGCCCCGGGGTCACAATTTCTTCAAAAATCTGACTTTCGGCCATTCACTCAAAAATGGTGCCAAACGGTTGCAAATGCTCCCCTGAGAGGTTTGGCGGTCGAAACAGAAGGCTTCTTATCACAGGAAAAGAAATCCGCCCTCGACAACTTAACCGGCAGAATTTATTTTTTTTGAAAAAATCCCTAAGCCCCGGGGTCACAATTGCATCAAAAATCTGACTTTCGGCCATTCACTCAAAAATGATGCCAAACGGTTGCAAATGCTCCCCTGAGAGGTTTGGCGGTCGAAACAGAAGGCTTTTTATCACAGGAAAAGAAATCCGCCCTCGACAACTTAACCGGCAGAATTTATTTTTTTTGAAAAAATCCCTAAGCCCCGGGGTCACAATTGCATCAAAAATCTGACTTTCGGCCATTCACTCAAAAATGGTGCCAAACGGTTGCAAATGCTCCCCTGAGAGGTTTGGCGGTCGAAACAGAAGGCTTTTTATCACAGGAAAAGAAATCAGCCCTCGACAACTTAACCGGCAGAAATATTTTTTTTGAAAAAATCCCTAAGCCCCGGGGTCACAATTTCTTGAAAAATCTGACTTTCGGCCATTCACTCAAAAATGCTGCCAAACGGTTGCAAATGCTCCCCTGAGAGGTTTGGCGGTCGAAACAGAAGGCTTTTTATCACAGGAAAAGAAATTAGCCCTCGACAACTTAACCGGCAGAATTTTATTTTTTTAAAAAAAAAATCCCTAAGCCCCGGGGTCACAATTTCATCAAAAATCTGACTTTCGGCCATTCACTCAAAAATGGTGCCAAACGGTTGCAAATGCTCCCCTGAGAGGTTTGGCGGTCGAAACAGCAGGCTTTTTATCATAGGAAAAGAAATCAGCCCTGCACAACTTAACCGGCAGAATTTTTTTTTTTTGAAAAAATCCCTAAGCCCCGGGGTCACAATTTCTTCAAAAATCTGACTTTCGGCCATTCACTCAAAAATGGTGCCAAACGGTTGCAAATGCTCCCCTGAGAGGTTTGGCGGTCGAAACAGAAGGCTTTTTATCACAGGAAAAGAAATCAGCCCTCGACAACTTAACCGGCAGAAATATTTTTTTTGAAAAAATCCCTAAGCCCCAGGGTCACAATTTCTTGAAAAATCTGACTTTCGGCCATTCACTCAAAAATGCTGCCAAACGGTTGCAAATGCTCCCCTGAGAGGTTTGGCGGTCGAAACAGAAGGCTTTTTATCACAGGAAAAGAAATTAGCCCTCGACAACTTAACCGGCAGAATTTTTTTTTTAAAAAAAAAAAAAAAATCCCTAAGCCCCGGGGTCACAATTTCATCAAAAATCTGACTTTCGGCCATTCACTCAAAAATGGTGCCAAACGGTTGCAAATGCTCCCCTGAGAGGTTTGGCAGTCGAAACAGAAGGCTTTTTATCACAGGAAAAGAAATCAGCCCTCGACAACTTAACCGGCAGAATTTTTTTAAAAAAAAAAAAAAATCCCTAAGCCCCGGGGTCACAATTTCTTCAAAAATCTGACTTTCGGCCATTCACTCAAAAATGGTGCCAAACGGTTGCAAATGCTCCCCTGAAAGGTTTGGCGGTCGAAACAGAAGGCTTTTTATCACAAGAAAAGAAATCAGCCCTCGACAACTTTATCGGCAGAATTTATTTTTTTTGAAAAAATCCCTAAGCCCCGGGGTCACAATTTCTTCAAAAATCTGACTTTCGGCCATTCACTCAAAAATGGTGCCAAACGGTTGCAAATGCTCCCCTGAGAGGTTTGGCGGTCGAAACAGAAGGCTTTTTATCACAGGAAAAGAAATCAGCCCTCGACAACCTGACCGGCAGAAATTTTTTTTTTGAAAAAATCCCTAAGCCCCGGGGTCACAATTTCTTCAAAAATCTGACTTTCGGCCATTCACTCAAAAATGGTGCCAAACGCTTGCAAATGCTCCCCTGAGAGGTTTGGCGGTCGAAACAGAAGGCTTCTTATCACAGGAAAAGAAATCCGCCCTCGACAACTTAACCGGCAGAATTTATTTTTTTTGAAAAAATCCCTAAGCCCCGGGGTCACAATTGCATCAAAAATCTGACTTTCGGCCATTCACTCAAAAATGGTGCCAAACGGTTGCAAATGCTCCCCTGAGAGGTTTGGCGGTCGAAACAGAAGGCTTTTTATCACAGGAAAAGAAATCAGCCCTCGACAACTTAACCGGTAGAAAATTTTTTTTTGAAAAAATCCCTAAGCCCCGGGGTCACAATTTCTTCAAAAATCTGACTTTCGGCCATTCACTCAAAAATGGTGCGAAACGGTTGCAAATGCTCCCCTGAGAGGTTTGGCGGTCGAAACAGAAGGCTTTTTATCACAGGAAAAGAAATCAGCCCTCGACAACTTCACCGGCAGAAAAAGATTTTTTTGAAAAAATCCCTCAGCCCCGGGGTCACAATTTCTTCAAAAATCTGACTTTCGACCATTCACTCAAAAATGATGCCAAACTGTTGCAAATGCTCCCCTGAGAGGTTTGGCGGTCGAAATAGAAGGCTTTTTATCACAGGAAAAGAAATCAGCCCTCGACAACTTAACCGGCAGAATTTTTTTTTTGAAAAAATCCCTAAACCCCGGGGTCACAATTTCTTCAAAGATCTGACTTTCGGCAATTCACTGAAAAATGGTGCCAAGCGGTTGCAAATGCTCCCCTGAGAGGTTTGGCCGTCGAAACAGAAGGCTTTTTATCACAGGAAAAGAAATCAGCCCTCGACAACTTAACCGGCAGAATTTTTTTTTTTAAAAAAAATCCCTAAGCCCCGGGGTCACAATTTCATCAAAAATCTGACTTTCGGCCATTCACTCAAAAATGGTGCCAAACGGTTGCAAATGCTCCCCTGAGAGGTTTGGCGGTCGAAACAGAAGGCTTTTTATCACAGGAAAAGAAATCAGCCCTCGACAACTTAACCGGCAGAATTTTTTTTTTTTTTTTTGAAAAAATCCCTAAGCCCCGGGGTCACAATTTCTTCAAAAATGTGACTTTCGGCCATTCACTCAAAAATGGTGCCAAACGGTTGCAAATGCTCCCCTGAGAGGTTTGGCGGTCGAAACAGAAGGCTTTTTATCACAGGAAAAGAAATCCGCCCTCGACAACTTAATCGGCAGAATTATTTTTTTGAAAAAATCCCTAAGCCCCGGGGTCACAATTTCTTCAAAAATCTGACTTTCGGCCATTCACTCAAAAATGGTGCCAAACGGTTGCAAATGCTCCCCTGAGAGGTTTGGCGGTCGAAACAGAAGGCTTTTTATCACAGGAAAAGAAATCCGCCCTCGACAACTTGACCGGCAGAATTTTTTTTTTGAAAAAATCCCTAAGCCCCGGGGTCACAATTTCTTCAAAAATCTGACTTTCGGCCATTCACTCAAAAATGGTGCCAAACGGTTGCAAATGCTCCCCTGAGAGGTTTGGCGGTCGAAACAGAAGGCTTTTTATCACAGGAAAAGAAATCCGCCCTCGACAACTTGACCGGCAGAATTTTTTTTCTGAAAAAATCCCTAAGCCCCGGGGTCACAATTTCTTCAAAAATCTGACTTTCGGCCATTCACTCAAAAATGGTGCCAAACGGTTGCAAATGCTCCCCTGAGAGGTTTGGCGGTAGAAACAGAAGGCTTTTTATCACAGGAAAAGAAATCAGCCCTCGACAACTTAACCGGCAGGAAAAGATTTTTTTGAAAAAATCCCTAAGGCCCGGGGTCACAATTTCTTCAAAAATCTGACTTTCGGCCATTCACTCAAAAATGGTGCCAAACGGTTGCAAATGCTCCCCTGAGAGGTTTGGCGGTCGAAACAGAAGGCTTTTTATCACAGGAAAAGAAATCAGCCCTCGACAACTTAACCGGCAGAAATTTTTTTTTTGAAAAAATCCCTAAGCCCCGGGGTCACAATTTCTTGAAAAATCTGACTTTCGGCCATTCACTCAAAAATGGTGCCAAACGGTTGCAAATGCTCCCCTGAGAGGTTTGGCGGTCGAAACAGAAGGCTTTTTATCACAGGAAAAGAAATTAGCCCTCGACAACTTAACCGGCAGAATTTTTTTTTAAAAAAAAAAAAATCCCTAAGCCCCGGGGTCACAATTTCTTCAAAAATCTGACTTTCGGCCATTCACTCAAAAATGGTGCCAAACGGTTGCAAATGCTCCCCTGAGAGGTTTGGCGGTTGAAACAGAAGGCTTTTTATCACAGGAAAAGAAATCCGCCCTCGACAACTTAACCGGCAGAATTTTTTTTTTTTTTTGAAAAAAAATCCCTAAGCCCTGGGGTCACAATTTCTTCAAAAATGTGACTTTCGGCCATTCACTCAAAAATGGTGCCAAATGGTTGCAAATGTTCCCCTGAGAGGTTTGGCGGTCGAAACAGAAGGCTTTTTATCACAGGAAAAGAAATCCGCCCTCGACAACTTAATCGGCAGAATTATTTTTTTGAAAAAATCCCTAAGCCCCGGGGTCACAATTTCTTCAAAAATCTGACTTTCGGCCATTCACTCAAAAATGGTGCCAAACGGTTGCAAATGCTCCCCTGAGAGGTTTGGCGGTCGAAACAGAAGGCTTTTTATCACAGGAAAAGAAATCAGCCCTCGACAACTTAACCGGCAGAAATTTTTTTTTTGAAAAAATCCCTAAGCCCCGGGGTCACAATTTCTTCAAAAATCTGACTTTCGGCCATTCACTCAAAAATGGTGCCAAACGGTTGCAAATGCTCCCCTGAGAGGTTTGGCGGTCGAAACAGAAGGCTTTTTACCACAGGAAAAGAAATCAGCCCTCGACAACTTAACCGGCAGAAAATTTTTTTTTGAAAAAATCCCTAAGCCCCGGGGTCACAATTTCTTCAAAAATCTGACTTTCGGCCATTCAATCAAAAATGGTGCCAAACAGTTGCAAATGCTCCCCTGAGAGGTTTGGCGGTCGAAACAGAAGGCTTTTTATCACAGGAAAAGAAATCCACCCTCGACAACTTAACCGGCAGAATTTTTTTTTTTTGAAAAAATCCCTAAGCCCCGGGGTCACAATTTCATCAAAAATCTGACTTTCGGCCATTCACTCAAAAATGGTGCCAAACGGTTGCAAATGCTCCCCTGAGAGGTTTGGCGGTTGAAACAGAAGGCTTTTTATCACAGGAAAAGAAATCAGCCCTCGACAACTTAACCGGCAGAATTTTTTTTTTTTTTTTGAAAAAAAATCCCTAAGCCCCGGGGTCACAATTTCTTCAAAAATGTGACTTTCGGCCATTCACTCAAAAATGGTGCCAAATGGTTGCAAATGCTCCCCTGAGAGGTTTGGCGGTCGAAACAGAAGGCTTTTTATCACAGGAAAAGAAATCCGCCCTCGACAACTTAATCGGCAGAATTATTTTTTTGAAAAAATCCCTAAGCCCCGGGGTCACAATTTCTTCAAAAATCTGACTTTCGGCCATTCACTCAAAAATGGTGCCAAACGGTTGCAAATGGTCCCCTGAGAGGTTTGGCGGTCGAAACAGAAGGCTTTTTATCACAGGAAAAGAAATCAGCCCTCGACAACTTAACCGGCAGAAATTTTTTTTTTGAAAAAATCCCTAAGCCCCGGGGTCACAATTTCTTCAAAAATCTGACTTTCGGCCATTCAATCAAAAATGGTGCCAAACGGTTGCAAATGCTCCCCTGAGAGGTTTGGCGGTCGAAACAGAAGGCTTTTTATCACAGGAAAAGAAATCCACCCTCGACAACTTAACCGGCAGAATTTTTTTTTTTTGAAAAAATCCCTAAGCCCCGGGGTCACAATTTCATCAAAAATCTGACTTTCGGCCATTCACTCAAAAATGGTGCCAAACGGTTGCAAATGCTCCCCTGAGAGGTTTGGCGGTCGAAACAGAAGGCTTTTTATCACAGGAAAAGAAATCCGCCCTCGACAACTTAACCGGCAGAATTTAATTTTTTTGAAAAAATCCCTAAGCCCCGGGGTCACAATTGCATCAAAAATATGACATTCGGCCATTCACTCAAAAATGGTGCCAAACGGTTGCAAATGCTCCCCTGAGAGGTTTGGCGGTTGAAACAGAAGGCTTTTTATCACAGGAAAAGAAATCAGCCCTCGACAACTTAACCGGCAGAATTTTTTTTTTTTTTTTGAAAAAAAATCCCTAAGCCCCGGGGTCACAATTTCTTCAAAAATGTGACTTTCGGCCATTCACTCAAAAATGGTGCCAAATGGTTGCAAATGCTCCCCTGAGAGGTTTGGCGGTCGAAACAGAAGGCTTTTTATCACAGGAAAAGAAATCCGCCCTCGACAACTTAATCGGCAGAATTATTTTTTTGAAAAAATCCCTAAGCCCCGGGGTCACAATTTCTTCAAAAATCTGACTTTCGGCCATTCACTCAAAAATGGTGCCAAACGGTTGCAAATGGTCCCCTGAGAGGTTTGGCGGTCGAAACAGAAGGCTTTTTATCACAGGAAAAGAAATCAGCCCTCGACAACTTAACCGGCAGAAATTTTTTTTTTGAAAAAATCCCTAAGCCCCGGGGTCACAATTTCTTCAAAAATCTGACTTTCGGCCATTCAATCAAAAATGGTGCCAAACGGTTGCAAATGCTCCCCTGAGAGGTTTGGCGGTCGAAACAGAAGGCTTTTTATCACAGGAAAAGAAATCCACCCTCGACAACTTAACCGGCAGAATTTTTTTTTTTTGAAAAAATCCCTAAGCCCCGGGGTCACAATTTCATCAAAAATCTGACTTTCGGCCATTCACTCAAAAATGGTGCCAAACGGTTGCAAATGCTCCCCTGAGAGGTTTGGCGGTCGAAACAGAAGGCTTTTTATCACAGGAAAAGAAATCCGCCCTCGACAACTTAATCGGCAGAATTATTTTTTTGAAAAAATCCCTAAGCCCCGGGGTCACAATTTCTTCAAAAATCTGACTTTCGGCCATTCACTCAAAAATGGTGCCAAACGGTTGCAAATGGTCCCCTGAGAGGTTTGGCGGTCGAAACAGAAGGCTTTTTATCACAGGAAAAGAAATCAGCCCTCGACAACTTAACCGGCAGAAATTTTTTTTTTGAAAAAATCCCTAAGCCCCGGGGTCACAATTTCTTCAAAAATCTGACTTTCGGCCATTCAATCAAAAATGGTGCCAAACGGTTGCAAATGCTCCCCTGAGAGGTTTGGCGGTCGAAACAGAAGGCTTTTTATCACAGGAAAAGAAATCCACCCTCGACAACTTAACCGGCAGAATTTTTTTTTTTTGAAAAAATCCCTAAGCCCCGGGGTCACAATTTCATCAAAAATCTGACTTTCGGCCATTCACTCAAAAATGGTGCCAAACGGTTGCAAATGCTCCCCTGAGAGGTTTGGCGGTCGAAACAGAAGGCTTTTTATCACAGGAAAAGAAATCCGCCCTCGACAACTTAACCGGCAGAATTTAATTTTTTTGAAAAAATCCCTAAGCCCCGGGGTCACAATTGCATCAAAAATATGACATTCGGCCATTCACTCAAAAATGGTGCCAAACGGTTGCAAATGCTCCCCTGAGAGGTTTGGCGGTCGAAACAGAAGGCTTTTTATCACAGGAAAAGAAATCAGCCCTCGACAACTTAACCGGTATAAATTTTTTTTTTGAAAAAATCCCTAAGCCCCGGGGTCACAATTTCTTCAAAAATCTGACTTTCGGCCATTCACTCAAAAATGGTGCCAAACGGTTGCAAATGCTCCCCTGAGAGGTTTGGCGGTCGAAACAGAAGACTTTTTATCACAGGAAAAGAAATCAGCCCTCGACAACTTAATCGGCAGAATTATTTTTTTGAAAAAATCCCTAAGCCCCGGGGTCACAATTTCTTCAAAAATGTGACTTTCGGCCATTCACTCAAAAATGGTGCCAAATGGTTGCAAATGCTCCCCTGAGAGGTTTGGCGGTCGAAACAGAAGGCTTTTTATCACAGGAAAAGAAATCAGCCCTCGACAACTTAACCGGCAGAAATTTTTTTTTTGAAAAAATCCCTAAGCCCCGGGGTCACAATTTCTTCAAAAATCTGACTTTCGGCCATTCACTCAAAAATGGTGCCAAACGGTTGCAAATGCTCCCCTGAGAGGTTTGGCGGTCGAAATAGCAGGCTTTTTATCACAGGAAAAGAAATCAGCCCTCCACAACTTAACTGGCAGAATTTTTTTTTTTGAAAAAATCCCTAAGCCCCGGGGTCACAATTTCATCAAAAATCTGACTTTCGGCCATTCACTCAAAAATGGTGCCAAACGGTTGCAAATGCTCCCCTGAGAGGTTTGGCGGTTGAAACAGAAGGCTTTTTATCACAGGAAAAGAAATCAGCCCTCGACAACTTAACCGGCAGAATTTTTTTTTTTTTTTGAAAAAAAATCCCTAAAATTTCTTCAAAAATGTGACTTTCGGCCATTCACTCAAAAATGGTGCCAAATGGTTGCAAATGCTCCCCTGAGAGGTTTGGCGGTCGAAACAGAAGGCTTTTTATCACAGGAAAAGAAATCCGCCCTCGACAACTTAATCGGCAGAATTATTTTTTTGAAAAAATCCCTAAGCCCCGGGGTCACAATTTCTTCAAAAATCTGACTTTCGGACATTCACTCAAAAATGGTGCCAAACGGTTGCAAATGCTCCCCTGAGAGGTTTGGCGGTCGAAACAGAAGGCTTTTTATCACAGGAAAAGAAATCAGCCCTCGACAACTTAACCGGCAGAATTTTTTTTTTTGAAAAAATCCCTAAGCCCCGGGGTCACAATTTCTTCAAAAATCTGACTTTCGGCCATTCAATCAAAAATGGTGCCAAACGGTTGCAAATGCTCCCCTGAGAGGTTTGGCGGTTGAAACAGAAGGCTTTTTATCACAGGAAAAGAAATCAGCCCTCGACAACTTAACCGGCAGAATTTTTTTTTTTTTGAAAAAAAATCCCTAAAATTTCTTCAAAAATGTGACTTTCGGCCATTCACTCAAAAATGGTGCCAAATGGTTGCAAATGCTCCCCTGAGAGGTTTGGCGGTCGAAACAGAAGGCTTTTTATCACAGGAAAAGAAATCCGCCCTCGACAACTTAATCGGCAGAATTATTTTTTTGAAAAAATCCCTAAGCCCCGGGGTCACAATTTCTTCAAAAATCTGACTTTCGGACATTCACTCAAAAATGGTGCCAAACGGTTGCAAATGCTCCCCTGAGAGGTTTGGCGGTCGAAACAGAAGGCTTTTTATCACAGGAAAAGAAATCAGCCCTCGACAACTTAACCGGCAGAATTTTTTTTTTTGAAAAAATCCCTAAGCCCCGGGGTCACAATTTCTTCAAAAATCTGACTTTCGGCCATTCAATCAAAAATGGTGCCAAACGGTTGCAAATGCTCCCCTGAGAGGTTTGGCGGTCGAAACAGAAGGCTTTTTATCACAGGAAAAGAAATCAGCCCTCCACAACTTAACCGGCAGAATTTTTTTTTTTGAAAAAATCCCTAAGCCCCGGGGTCACAATTTCATCAAAAATCTGACTTTCGGCCATTCACTCAAAAATGGTGCCAAACGGTTGCAAATGCTCCCCTGAGAGGTCTGGCGGTCGAAACAGAAGGCTTTTTATCACAGGAAAAGAAATCAGCCCTCCACAACTTAACCGGCAGAATTTTTTTTTTTGAAAAAATCCCTAAGCCCCGGGGTCACAATTTCATCAAAAATCTGACTTTCGGCCATTCACTCAAAAATGGTGCCAAACGGTTGCAAATGCTCCCCTGAGAGGTTTGGCGGTTGAAACAGAAGGCTTTTTATCACAGGAAAAGAAATCAGCCCTCGACAACTTAACCGGCAGAATTTTTTTTTTTTTTGAAAAAAAATCCCTAAGCCCCGGGGTCACAATTTCTTCAAAAATGTGACTTTCGGCCATTCACTCAAAAATGGTGCCAAATGGTTGCAAATGCTCCCCTGAGAGGTTTGGCGGTCGAAACAGAAGGCTTTTTATCACAGGAAAAGAAATCAGCCCTCGACAACTTAATCGGCAGAATTATTTTTTTGAAAAAATCCCTAAGCCCCGTGGTCACAATTTCTTCAAAAATCTGACTTTCGGCCATTCACTCAAAAATGGTGCCAAACGGTTGCAAATGCTCCCCTGAGAGGTTTGGCGGTCGAAACAGAAGGCTTTTTATCACAGGAAAAGAAATCAGCCCTCGACAACTTAACCGGCAGAAATTTTTTTTTTGAAAAAATCCCTAAGCCCCGGGGTCACAATTTCATCAAAAATCTGACTTTCGGCCATTCACTCAAAAATGGTGCCAAACGGTTGCAAATGCTCCCCTGAGAGGTTTGGCGGTTGAAACAGAAGGCTTTTTATCACAGGAAAAGAAATCAGCCCTCGACAACTTAACCGGCAGAATTTTTTTTTTTTTGAAAAAAAATCCCTAAAATTTCTTCAAAAATGTGACTTTCGGCCATTCACTCAAAAATGGTGCCAAATGGTTGCAAATGCTCCCCTGAGAGGTTTGGCGGTCGAAACAGAAGGCTTTTTATCACAGGAAAAGAAATCCGCCCTCGACAACTTAATCGGCAGAATTATTTTTTTGAAAAAATCCCTAAGCCCCGGGGTCACAATTTCTTCAAAAATCTGACTTTCGGCCATTCACTCAAAAATGGTGCCAAACGGTTGCAAATGCTCCCCTGAGAGGTTTGGCGGTCGAAACAGAAGGCTTTTTATCACAGGAAAAGAAATCAGCCCTCGACAACTTAACCGGCAGAATTTTTTTTTTTGAAAAAATCCCTAAGCCCCGGGGTCACAATTTCTTCAAAAATCTGACTTTCGGCCATTCAATCAAAAATGGTGCCAAACGGTTGCAAATGCTCCCCTGAGAGGTTTGGCGGTCGAAACAGAAGGCTTTTTATCACAGGAAAAGAAATCAGCCCTCCACAACTTAACCGGCAGAATTTTTTTTTTTGAAAAAATCCCTAAGCCCCGGGGGTCACAATTTCATCAAAAATCTGACTTTCGGCCATTCACTCAAAAATGGTGCCAAACGGTTGCAAATGCTCCCCTGAGAGGTTTGGCGGTCGAAACAGAAGGCTTTTTATCACAGGAAAAGAAATCAGCCCTCCACAACTTAACCGGCAGAATTTTTTTTTTTGAAAAAATCCCTAAGCCCCGGGGTCACAATTTCATCAAAAATCTGACTTTCGGCCATTCACTCAAAAATGGTGCCAAACGGTTGCAAATGCTCCCCTGAGAGGTTTGGCGGTTGAAACAGAAGGCTTTTTATCACAGGAAAAGAAATCAGCCCTCGACAACTTAACCGGCAGAATTTTTTTTTTTTTTGAAAAAAAATCCCTAAGCCCCGGGGTCACAATTTCTTCAAAAATGTGACTTTCGGCCATTCACTCAAAAATGGTGCCAAACGGTTGCAAATGCTCCCCTGAGAGGTTTGGCGGTCGAAACAGAAGGCTTTTTATCACAGGAAAAGAAATCAGCCCTCGACAACTTAACCGGCAGAATTTTTTTTTTTGAAAAAATCCCTAAGCCCCGGGGTCACAATTTCTTCAAAAATCTGACTTTCGGCCATTCAATCAAAAATGGTGCCAAACGGTTGCAAATGCTCCCCTGAGAGGTTTGGCGGTCGAAACAGAAGGCTTTTTATCACAGGAAAAGAAATCAGCCCTCCACAACTTAACCGGCAGAATTTTTTTTTTTGAAAAAATCCCTAAGCCCCGGGGGTCACAATTTCATCAAAAATCTGACTTTCGGCCATTCACTCAAAAATGGTGCCAAACGGTTGCAAATGCTCCCCTGAGAGGTTTGGCGGTCGAAACAGAAGGCTTTTTATCACAGGAAAAGAAATCAGCCCTCCACAACTTAACCGGCAGAATTTTTTTTTTTGAAAAAATCCCTAAGCCCCGGGGTCACAATTTCATCAAAAATCTGACTTTCGGCCATTCACTCAAAAATGGTGCCAAACGGTTGCAAATGCTCCCCTGAGAGGTTTGGCGGTTGAAACAGAAGGCTTTTTATCACAGGAAAAGAAATCAGCCCTCGACAACTTAACCGGCAGAATTTTTTTTTTTTTTGAAAAAAAATCCCTAAGCCCCGGGGTCACAATTTCTTCAAAAATGTGACTTTCGGCCATTCACTCAAAAATGGTGCCAAATGGTTGCAAATGCTCCCCTGAGAGGTTTGGCGGTCAAAACAGAAGGCTTTTTATCACAGGAAAAGAAATCAGCCCTCGACAACTTAATCGGCAGAATTATTTTTTTGAAAAAATCCCTAAGCCCCGTGGTCACAATTTTTTCAAAAATCTGACTTTCGGCCATTCACTCAAAAATGGTGCCAAACGGTTGCAAATGCTCCCCTGAGAGGTTTGGCGGTCGAAACAGAAGGCTTTTTATCACAGGAAAAGAAATCAGCCCTCGACAACTTAACCGGCAGAAATTTTTTTTTTGAAAAAATCCCTAAGCCCCGGGGTCATAATTTCTTCAAAAATCTGACTTTCGGCCATTCAATCAAAAATGGTGCCAAACGGTTGCAAATGCTCCCCTGAGAGGTTTGGCGGTCGAAACAGAAGGCTTTTTATCACAGGAAAAGAAATCCACCCTCGACAACTTAACCGGCAGAATTTTTTTTTTTTTGAAAAAATCCCTAAGCCCCGGGGTCACAATTTCATCAAAAATCTGACTTTCGGCCATTCACTCAAAAATGGTGCCAAACGGTTGCAAATGCTCCCCTGAGAGGTTTGGCGGTCGAAACAGAAGGCTTTTTATCACAGGAAAAGAAATCAGCCCTCGACAACTTAACCGGCAGAATTTTTTTTAAAAAAAAAAAATCCCTAAGCCCCGGGGTCACAATTTCTTCAAAAATGTGACTTTCGGCCATTCACTCAAAAATGGTGCCAAACGGTTGCAAATGCTCCCCTGAGAGGTTTGGCGGTCGAAACAGAAGGCTTTTTATCACAGGAAAAGAAATCCGCCCTCGACAACTTAATCGGCAGAATTATTTTTTTGAAAAAATCCCTAAGCCCCGGGGTCACAATTTCTTCAAAAATCTGACTTTCGGCCATTCACTCAAAAATGGTGCCAAACGGTTGCAAATGCTCCCCTGAGAGGTTTGGCGGTTGAAACAGAAGGCTTTTTATCACAGGAAAAGAAATCAGCCCTCGACAACTTAACCGGCAGAATTTTTTTTTTTTTTAAAAATCCCTAAGCCCCGGGGTCACAATTTCTTCAAAAATGTGACTTTCGGCCATTCACTCAAAAATGGTGCCAAACGGTTGCAAATGCTCCCCTGAGAGGTTTGGCGGTCGAAACAGAAGGCTTTTTATCACAGGAAAAGAAATCAGCCCTCGACAACTTAACCGGTATAAATTTTTTTTTTGAAAAAATCCCTAAGCCCCGGGGTCACAATTTCTTTAAAAATCTGACTTTCGGCCATTCACTCAAAAATGCTGCCAAACGGTTGCAAATGCTCCCCTGAGAGGTTTGGCGGTCGAAACAGAAGGCTTTTTATCACAGGAAAAGAAATTAGCCCTCGACAACTTAACCGGCAGAATTTTTTTTTTAAAAAAAATAATCCCTAAGCCCCGGGGTCACAATTTCATCAAAAATCTGACTTTCGGCCATTCACTCAAAAATGGTGCCAAACGGTTGCAAATGCTCCCCTGAGAGGTTTGGCGGTCGAAACAGCAGGCTTTTTATCATAGGAAAAGAAATCAGCCCTGCACAACTTAACCGGCAGAATTTTTTTTTTTGAAAAAATCCCTAAGCCCCGGGGTCACAATTTCATCAAAAATCTGACTTTCGGCCATTCACTCAAAAATGGTGCCAAACGGTTGCAAATGCTCCCCTGAGAGGTTTGGCGGTTGAAACAGAAGGCTTTTTATCACAGGAAAAGAAATCAGCCCTCGACAACTTAACCGGCAGAATTTTTTTTTATTTTTTGGAAAAAATCCCTAAGCCCCGGGGTCACAATTTCTTAAAAAATGTGACATTCAGCCATTCACTCAAAAATGGTGCCAAATGGTTGCAAATGCTCCCCTGAGAGGTTTGGCGGTCGAAACAGAAGGCTTTTTATCACAGGAAAAGAAATCCGCCCTCGACAACTTAATCGGCAGAATTATTTTTTTGAAAAAATCCCTAAGCCCCGGGGTCACAATTTCTTCAAAAATCTGACTTTCGGCCATTCACTCAAAAATGGTGCCAAACGGTTGCAAATGCTCCCCTGAGAGGTTTGGCGGTCGAAACAGAAGGCTTTTTATCACAGGAAAAGAAATCAGCCCTCGACAACTTAACCGGCAGAAATTTTTTTTTTTGAAAAAATCCCTAAGCCCCGGGGTCACAATTTCTTCAAAAATCTGACTTTCGGCCATTCACTCAAAAATGGTGCCAAACGGTTGCAAATGCTCCCCTGAGAGGTTTGGCGGTCGAAATAGCAGGCTTTTTATCACAGGAAAAGAAATCAGCCCTCCACAACTTAACTGGCAGAATTTTTTTTTTAAAAAAAATCCCTAAGCCCCGGGGTCACAATTTCATCAAAAATCTGACTTTCGGCCATTCACTCAAAAATGGTGCCAAACGGTTGCAAATGCTCCCCTGAGAGGTTTGGCGGTTGAAACAGAAGGCTTTTTATCACAGGAAAAGAAATCAGCCCTCGACAACTTAACCGGCAGAATTTTTTTTTTTTTTTGAAAAAAAATCCCTAAGCCCCGGGGTCACAATTTCTTCAAAAATGTGACTTTCAGCCATTCACTCAAAAATGGTGCCAAATGGTTGCAAATGCTCCCCTGAGAGGTTTGGCGGTCGAAACAGAAGGCTTTTTATCACAGGAAAAGAAATCCGCCCTCGACAACTTAATCGGCAGAATTATTTTTTTGAAAAAATCCCTAAGCCCCGGGGTCACAATTTCTTCAAAAATCTGACTTTCGGCCATTCACTCAAAAATGGTGCCAAACGGTTGCAAATGCTCCCCTGAGAGGTTTGGCGGTCGAAACAGAAGGCTTTTTATCACAGGAAAAGAAATCAGCCCTCGACAACTTAACCGGCAGAATTTTTTTTTTAAAAAAAAAAATCCCTAAGCCCCGGGGTCACAATTTCTTCAAAAATGTGACTTTCGGCCATTCACTCAAAAATGGTGCCAAACGGTTGCAAATGCTCCCCTGAGAGGTTTGGAGGTCGAAACAGAAGGCTTTTTATCACATGAAAGGAAATCCGCCCTCGACAACTTAATCGGCAGAATTATTTTTTTGAAAAAATCCCTAAGCCCCGGGGTCACAATTTCTTCAAAAATCTGACTTTCGGCCATTCACTCAAAAATGGTGCCAAACGGTTGCAAATGCTCCCCTGAGAGGTTTGGCGGTCGAAACAGAAGGCTTCTTATCACAGGAAAAGAAATCCGCCCTCGACAACTTAACCGGCAGAATTTATTTTTTTTGAAAAAATCCCTAAGCCCCGGGGTCACAATTGCATCAAAAATCTGACTTTCGGCCATTCACTCAAAAATGGTGCCAAACGGTTGCAAATGCTCCCCTGAGAGGTTTGGCGGTCGAAACAGAAGGCTTTTTATCACAGGAAAAGAAATCAGCCCTCGACAACTTAACCGGTATAAATTATTTTTTTGAAAAAATCCCTAAGCCCCGGGGTCACAATTTCTTCAAAAATCTGACTTTCGACCATTCACTCAAAAATGGTGCCAAACGGTTGCAAATGCTCCCCTGAGAGGTTTGGCGGTCGAAACAGAAGGCTTTTTATCACAGGAAAAGAAATCAGCCCTCGACAACTTAACTGGCAGAAATATTTTTTTTGAAAAAATCCCTAAGCCCCGGGGTCACAATTTCTTGAAAAATCTGACTTTCGGCCATTCACTCAAAAATGCTGCCAAACGGTTGCAAATGCTCCCCTGAGAGGTTTGGCGGTCGAAACAGAAGGCTTTTTATCACAGGAAAAGAAATTAGCCCTCGACAACTTAACCGGCAGAATTTTTTTTTAAAAAAAAAAAATCCCTAAGCCCCGGGGTCACAATTTCATCAAAAATCTGACTTTCGGCCATTCACTCAAAAATGGTGCCAAACGGTTGCAAATGCTCCCCTGAGAGGTTTGGCGGTCGAAACAGAAGGCTTTTTATCACAGGAAAAGAAATCAGCCCTCGACAACTTAACCGGCAGAATTTTTTTTTTTAAAAAAAATCCCTAAGCCCCGGGGTCACAATTTCTTCAAAAATCTGACTTTCGGCCATTCACTCAAAAATGGTGCCAAACGGTTGCAAATGCTCCCCTGAGAGGTTTGGCGGTCGAAACAGAAGGCTTTTTATCACAGGAAAAGAAATCAGCCTTCGACAACCTAACCGGCAGAAATTTTTTTTTTGAAAAAATCCCTAAGCCCCGGGGTCACAATTTCTTCAAAAATCTGACTTTCGGCCATTCACTCAAAAATGGTGCCAAACGGTTGCAAATGCTCCCCTGAGAGGTTTGGCGGTCGAAACAGAAGGCTTCTTATCACAGGAAAAGAAATCCGCCCTCGACAACTTAACCGGCAGAATTTATTTTTTTTGAAAAAATCCCTAAGCCCCGGGGTCACAATTGCATCAAAAATCTGACTTTCGGCCATTCACTCAAAAATGGTGCCAAACGGTTGCAAATGCTCCCCTGAGAGGTTTGGCGGTCGAAACAGAAGGCTTTTTATCACAGGAAAAGAAATCAGCCCTCGACAACTTAACCGGTAGAATTTTTTTTAATGAAAAAATCCCTAAGCCCCGGGGTCACAATTTCTTCAAAAATCTGACTTTCGGCCATTCACTCAAAAACGGTGCCAAACGGTTGCAAATGCTCCCCTGAGAGGTTTGGCGGTCGAAACAGAAGGCTTTTTATCACAGGAAAAGAAATCAGCCCTCGACAACTTAACCGGCAGAAAAAGATTTTTTTGAAAAAATCCCTGTGCCCTGGGGTCACAATTTCTTCAAAAATCTGACTTTCGACCATTCACTCAAAAATGATGCCAAATCAGCCCTTAAAAAAAACCGTAAGCCCCGGGGTCACAATTTCATCAAAAATCTGACTTTCGGCCATTCACTCAAAAATGGTGCCAAACGGTTGCAAATGCTCCCCTGAGAGATTTGGCGGTCGAAACAGAAGTCTTTTTATCACAGGAAAAGAAATCAGCCCTCGACAACTTTACCGGCAGAAAAATATTTGTTTGAAAAAATCATTTGTTTGAAAAAAATATTTGTTTGAAAAAAGATTTTTGAAGACATTGTGACCCCGGGGCTTAGGGATTTTTTCAAAAAAATCTTTTTCTGCCGGTTAAGTTGTCAAGGGCTGATTTCTTTTCCTGTGACAAAAAGCCTTCTGTTTCGACCGCCAAACCTCTCAGGGGAGCATTTGCAACCGTTTGGCACCATTTTTGAGTGAATGGCCGAAAGTCAGATTTTTGAAGAAATTGTGACCCCGGGGCTTAGGGATTTTTTCAAAAACATCTTTTTCTGCCGGTTAAGTTGTCGAGGGCTGATTTCTTTTCCTGTGATAAAAAGCCTTCTGTTTCGACCGCCAAACCTCTCAGGGGAGCATTTGCAACCGTTTGGCACCATTTTTGAGTGAATGGCCGAAAGTCAGATTTTTGAAGAAATTGTGACCCCGGGGCTTAGGGATTTTTTCAAAAAAATCTTTTTCTGCCGGTTAAGTTGTCGAGGGCTGATTTCTTTTCCTCTGATAATAAGCCTTCTGTTTCGACCGCCAAACCTCTCAGGGGAGCATTTGCAACCGTTTGGCACCATTTTTGAGTGAATGGCCGAAAGTCAGATTTTTGAAGAAATTGTGACCCCGGGGCTTAGGCATTTTTTCAAACAAATCTTTTTCTGCCGGTTAAGTTGTCGAGGGCTGATTTCTTTTCCTGGGATAAAAGGCCTTCTGTTTCGACCGCAAAACCTCTCAGGGGAGCATTTGCAACCGTTTGGCACCATTTTTGAGTGAATGGCCGAAAGTCAGATTTTTCAAGAAATTGTGACCCCAGGGCACAGGGATTTTTTCAAAAAAAAAATTTCTACCGGTTAAGTTGTCGAAGGCTGATTTCTTTTCCTGTGATAAAAAGCCTTCTGTTTCGACCGCCAAACCTCTCAGGGGAGCATTTGCAACCGTTTCGCACCATTTTTGAGTGAATGGCCGAAAGTCAGATTTTTGAAGAAATTGTGACCCCGGGGCTTAGGGATTTTTTCAAACAAATCTTTTTTGCCGGTTAAGTTGTCGAGGGCTGATTTCTTTTCCTGGGATAACAGGCCTTCTGTTTCAACCGCCAAACCTCTCAGGGGAGCATTTGCAACCGTTTGACACCATTTTTGAGTGAATGGCCGAAAGTCAGATTTTTGATGAAATTGTGACCCCGGGGCTGAGGAGTTTTTCCAAAGAAAAAAAATTCTGCCTGTTAAGTTGTCAAGGGCTGATTTCTTTTCCTGTGATAAAAAGCCTTCTGTTTCGACCGCCAAACCTCTCAGGGGAGCATTTGCAACCGTTTGGCACCATTTTTGAGTGAATGGCCGAAAGTCAGATTTTTGATGAAATTGTGACCCCGGGGCTTAGGGATTTTTTCAAAAAAAAAAATTCTGCCGGTTATGTTGTCGAGGGCTGATTTCTTTTCCTGTGATAAAAAGCCTTCTGTTTCGACGGCCAAACCTCTCAGGGGAGCATTTGCAACCGCTTGGCACCATTTTTCAGTTAATTGCCGAAAGTCAGATTTTTGAAGAAATTGTGACCCCGGGGCTTAGGGATTTTTTCAAAATAAAATATTCTGCCGGTTAAGTTGTCGAGGGCTGATTTCTTTTCCTGTGATAAAAAGCCTTCTATTTCGACCGCCAAACCTCTCAGGGGAGCATTTGCAACAGAATCCGTAAGCCCCGGGGTCACAATTTCTTGAAAAATCTGACTTTCGGCCATTCATCCAAAAATGGTGCCAAACGGTTGCAAATGCTCCCCTGAGAGGTTTGGCGGTCGAAACAGAAGGCCTTTTATCACAGGAAAAGAAATCAGCCCTCGACAACTTAACCGGCAGAAAAAGATTTGTTTGAAAAAATCCCTAAGCCCCGGGGTCACAATTTCTTCAAAAATCTGACTTTCGGCCATTCACTCAAAAATGGTGCCAAACGGTTGCAAATGCTCCCCTGAAAGGTTTGGCGGTCGAAACAGAAGGCTTTTTATCACAGGAAAAGAAATCAGCCCTCGACAACTTAACCGGCAGAAAAAGATTTTTTTTGAAAAAATCCCTAAGCCCCGGGGTCACAATTTCTTCAGAAATCTGAGTTTCGGCCATTCACTCAAAAATGCTGCCAAACGGTTGCAAATGCTCCCCTGAGAGGTTTGGCGGTCGAAACAGAAGGCTTTTTATCACAGGAAAAGAAATTAGCCCTCGACAACTTAACCGGCAGAATTTTTTTTTTTAAAAAAAAAATCCCTAAGCCCCGGGGTCACAATTTCATCAAAAATCTGACTTTCGGCCATTCACTCAAAAATGGTGCCAAACGGTTGCAAATGCTCCCCTGAGAGGTTTGGCGGTTGAAACAGAAGGCTTTTTATCACAGGAAAAGAAATCAGCCCTCGACAACTTAACCGGCAGAATTATTTTTTTGAAAAAATCCCTAAGCCCTGGGGTCACAATTTCTTCAAAAATCTGACATTCGGCCATTCACTCAAAAACGGTGCCAAACGGTTGCAAATGCTCCCCTGAGAGGTTTGGCGGTCGAAACAGAAGGCTTTTTATCACAGGAAAAGAAATCAGCCCTCGACAACCTAACCGGCAGAAATTTTTTTTTTGAAAAAATCCCTAAGCCCCGGGGTCACAATTTCTTCAAAAATCTGACTTTCGGCCATTCACTCAAAAATGGTGCCAAACGGTTGCAAATGCTCCCCTGAGAGGTTTGGCGGTCGAAACAGAAGGCTTCTTATCACAGGAAAAGAAATCCGCCCTCGACAACTTAACCGGCAGAATTTATTTTTTTTGAAAAAATCCCTAAGCCCCGGGGTCACAATTGCATCAAAAATCTGACTTTCGGCCATTCACTCAAAAATGGTGCCAAACGGTTGCAAATGCTCCCCTGAGAGGTTTGGCGGTCGAAACAGAAGGCTTTTTATCACAGGAAAAGAAATCAGCCCTCGACAACTTAACCGGCAGAATTTTTTTTTTAAAAAAAAATCCCTAAGCCCCGGGGTCACAATTTCTTCAAAAATCTGACTTTCGGCCATTCACTCAAAAATGGTGCCAAACGGTTGCAAATGCTCCCCTGAGAGGTTTGGCGGTCGAAACAGAAGGCTTTTTATCACAGGAAAAGAAATCAGCCCTCGACAACCTAACCGGCAGAAAATTTTTTTTTGAAAAAATCCCTAAGCCCCGGGGTCACAATTTCTTCAAAAATCTGACTTTCGGCCATTCACTCAAAAATGGTGCCAAACGGTTGCAAATGCTCCCCTGAGAGGTTTGGCGGTCGAAACAGAAGGCTTCTTATCACAGGAAAAGAAATCCGCCCTCGACAACTTAACCGGCAGAATTTATTTTTTTTGAAAAAATCCCTAAGCCCCGGGGTCACAATTGCATCAAAAATCTGACTTTCGGCCATTCACTCAAAAATGGTGCCAAACGGTTGCAAATGCTCCCCTGAGAGGTTTGGCGGTCGAAACAGAAGGCTTTTTATCACAGGAAAAGAAATCAGCCCTCGACAACTTAACCGGTAGAATTTTTTTTAATGAAAAAATCCCTAAGCCCCGGGGTCACAATTTCTTCAAAAATCTGACTTTCGGCCATTCACTCAAAAACGGTGCCAAACGGTTGCAAATGCTCCCCTGAGAGGTTTGGCGGTCGAAACAGAAGGCTTTTTATCACAGGAAAAGAAATCAGCCCTCGACAACTTAACCGGCAGAAAAAGATTTTTTTGAAAAAATCCCTGTGCCCTGGGGTCACAATTTCTTCAAAAATCTGACTTTCGACCATTCACTCAAAAATGATGCCAAATCAGCCCTTAAAAAAAACCGTAGGCCCCGGGGTCACAATTTCATCAAAAATCTGACTTTCGGCCATTCACTCAAAAATGGTGCCAAACGGTTGCAAATGCTCCCCTGAGAGATTTGGCGGTCGAAACAGAAGTCTTTTTATCACAGGAAAAGAAATCAGCCCTCGACAACTTTACCGGCAGAAAAATATTTGTTTGAAAAAATCATTTGTTTGAAAAAAATATTTGTTTGAAAAAAGATTTTTGAAGACATTGTGACCCCGGGGCTTAGGGATTTTTTCAAAAAAATCTTTTTCTGCCGGTTAAGTTGTCAAGGGCTGATTTCTTTTCCTGTGACAAAAAGCCTTCTGTTTCGACCGCCAAACCTCTCAGGGGAGCATTTGCAACCGTTTGGCACCATTTTTGAGTGAATGGCCGAAAGTCAGATTTTTGAAGAAATTGTGACCCCGGGGCTTAGGGATTTTTTCAAAAACATCTTTTTCTGCCGGTTAAGTTGTCGAGGGCTGATTTCTTTTCCTGTGATAAAAAGCCTTCTGTTTCGACCGCCAAACCTCTCAGGGGAGCATTTGCAACCGTTTGGCACCATTTTTGAGTGAATGGCCGAAAGTCAGATTTTTGAAGAAATTGTGACCCCGGGGCTTAGGGATTTTTTCAAAAAAATCTTTTTCTGCCGGTTAAGTTGTCGAGGGCTGATTTCTTTTCCTCTGATAATAAGCCTTCTGTTTCGACCGCCAAACCTCTCAGGGGAGCATTTGCAACCGTTTGGCACCATTTTTGAGTGAATGGCCGAAAGTCAGATTTTTGAAGAAATTGTGACCCCGGGGCTTAGGGATTTTTTCAAACAAATCTTTTTCTGCCGGTTAAGTTGTCGAGGGCTGATTTCTTTTCCTGGGATAAAAGGCCTTCTGTTTCGACCGCAAAACCTCTCAGGGGAGCATTTGCAACAGAATCCGTAAGCCCCGGGGTCACAATTTCTTGAAAAATCTGACTTTCGGCCATTCATCCAAAAATGGTGCCAAACGGTTGCAAATGCTCCCCTGAGAGGTTTGGCGGTCGAAACAGAAGGCCTTTTATCACAGGAAAAGAAATCAGCCCTCGACAACTTAACCGGCAGAAAAAGATTTGTTTGAAAAAATCCCTAAGCCCCGGGGTCACAATTTCTTCAAAAATCTGACTTTCGGCCATTCACTCAAAAATGGTGCCAAACGGTTGCAAATGCTCCCCTGAAAGGTTTGGCGGTCGAAACAGAAGGCTTTTTATCACAGGAAAAGAAATCAGCCCTCGACAACTTAACCGGCAGAAAAAGATTTTTTTTGAAAAAATCCCTAAGCCCCGGGGTCACAATTTCTTCAGAAATCTGAGTTTCGGCCATTCACTCAAAAATGGTGCCAAACGGTTGCAAATGCTCCCCTGAGAGGTTTGGCAGTCGAAACAGAAGGCTTTTTATCACAGGAAAAGAAATCAGCCCTCGACAACTTAACCGGCAGAATTTTTTTTTTTTTGAAAAAATCCCTAAGCCCCGGGGTCACAATTTCTTCAAAAATCTGACTTTCGGACATTCACTCAAAAATGGTGCCAAACGGTTGCAAATGCTCCCCTGAGAGGTTTGGCGGTCGAAATAGACGGCTTTTTATCACAGGAAAAGAAATCAGCCCTCGACAACTTAACCGGCAGAAAAAGATTTTTATGAAAAAATCCCTAAGCCCTGGGGTCACAATTTCTTCAAAAATCTGACATTCGGCCATTCACTCAAAAACGGTGCCAAACGGTTGCAAATGCTCCCCTGAGAGGTTTGGCGGTCGAAACAGAAGGCTTTTTATCACAGGAAAAGAAATCAGCCCTCGACAACTTAACCGGCAGAAAAAGATTTTTTTGAAAAAAATCCCTAAGCCCCGGGGTCACAATTCCATCAAAAATCTGACTTTCGGCCATTCACTCAAAAATGGTGCCAAACGGTTGCAAATGCTCCCCTGAGAGGTTTGGCGGTCGAAAAACAGGCTTTGTATCACAGGAAAAGAAATCAGCCCTCGACAACTTAACCGGCAGAAAAAGATTTTTTTGAAAAAATCCCTAAGCCCCGGGGTCACAATTTCATCAAAAACCTGACTTTCGGCCATTCACTCAAAAATGGTGCCAAACGGTTTCAAATGCTCCCCTGAGAGGTTTGGCGGTCGAAACAGAAGGCTTTTTATCACAGAAAAAGAAATCAGCCCTCGACAACTTAACCGGCCTTATTTTTTTTTTATAAAAAATCCGTAAGCCCCGGGGGTCACAATTTCATCAAAAACCTGACTTTCGGCCATTCACTCAAAAATGGTGCCAAAAGGTTGCAAATGCTCCCCTAAGAGGTTTGGCGGTCGAAACAGAAGGCTTTTTATCACAGGAAAAGAAATCAGCTCTCAACAACTTAACCGGCAGAAAAAGATTTTTTTGAAAAAATCCCTAAGCCCCGGGGTCACAATTTCATCAAAAACCTGACTTTCGGCCATTCACTCAAAAATGGTGTCAAACGGTTGCAAATGCTCCAATGAGAGGTTTGGCGGTCGAAACAGAAGGCTTTTTATCACAGGAAAAGAAATCAGCCCTCGACAACTTAACCGGCAGAAAAGTTTTTTTTAAAAAAATCCCTAAGCCCCGGGGTCACAATTTCATCAAAAACCTGACTTTCGGCCATTCACTCAAAAATGGTGTCAAACGGTTGCAAATGCTCCCCTGAGAGGTTTGGCGGTCGAAACAGAAGGCTTTTTATCACAGGAAAAGAAATCAGCCCTCGACAACTTAACCGGCAGAAAAGTTTTTTTTAAAAAAATCCCTAAGCCCCGGGGTCACAATTTCATCAAAAACCTGACTTTCGGCCATTCACTCAAAAATGGTGCCAAACGGTTTCAAATGCTCCCCTGAGAGGTTTGGCGGTCGAAACAGAAGGCTTTTTATCACAGGAAAAGAAATCAGCCCTCAACAACTTAACCGGCATTAAATTTTTTTTATAAAAAATCCGTAAGCCCCGGGGTCACAATTTCATCAAAAATCTGACTTTCGGCCATTCACTCAAAATTGGTGCCAAACGGTTGCAAATGCTCCCCTGAGAGGTTTGGCGGTCGAAACAGAAGGCTTTTTATGACAGGAAAAGAAATCAGCCCTCAACAACTAAACCGGCAGAAAAAGATTTTTTTGAAAAAATCCCTAAGCCCCGGGGTCACAATTTCATCAAAAATCTGACTTTCGGCCATTCACTCAAAAATGGTGCCAATCGGTTGCAAATGCTCCCCTGAGAGGTTTGGTGGTCAAACAAGAAGGCTTTTTATCACAGGAAAAGAAATCAGCCATCGACAACTTAACCGGCATTAAATTTTTTTTATAAAAAATCCGTAACCCCGGGGTCACAATTTCATCAAAAATCTGACTTTCGGCCATTCACTCAAAATTGGTGCCAAACGGTTGCAAATGCTCCCCTGAGAGGTTTGGCAGTCGAAACAGAAGGCTTTTTATCACAGGAAAAGAAATCAGCCCTCGACAACTTAACCGGCAGAATTTTTTTTAAAAAAAAATAAATCCCTAAGCCCCGGGGTCACAATTTCTTCAAAAATCTGACTTTCGGCCATTCACTCAAAAATGGTGCCAAACGGTTGCAAATACTCCCCTGAAAGGTTTGGCGGTCGAAACAGAAGGCTTTTTATCACAGGAAAAGAAATCCGCCTTCGACAACTTAACCGGCAGAATTATTTTTTTGAAAAAATCCCTAAGCCCTGGGGTCATAATTTCTTCAAAAATCTGACTTTCGGACATTCACTCAAAAATGGTGCCAAACGGTTGCAAATGCTCCGCTGAGAGGTTTGGCGGTCGAAACAGAAGGCTTTTTATCACAGGAAAAGAAATCAGCCCTTGACAACTTAACCGGCAGAAAAGTTTTTTTAAAAAAAATCCCTAAGCCCCGGGGTCACAATTTCATCAAAAACCTGACTTTCGGCCATTCACTCAAAAATGGTGTCAAACGGTTACAAATACTCCCCTGAGAGGTTTGGCGGTCGAAACAGAAGGTTTTTTATCACAGGAAAAGAAATCAGCCCTCGACAACTAAACCGGCAGAAAAAGATTTTTTTGAAAAAATCCCTAAGCCCCGGGGTCACAATTTCTTCAAAAATCTGACTTTTGGCCATTCACTCAAAAATGGTGCCAATCGGTTGCAAATGCTCCCCTGAGAAGTTTGGCGGTCGAAATAGAAGGCTTTTTATCACAGGAAAAGAAATCAGCCCTCAACAACTTAACCGGCAGAAAAAGATTTTTTTGAAAAAATCCCTAAGCCCCGGGGTCACAATTCCATCAAAAATCTGACTTTCGGCCATTCACTCAAAAACGGTGCCAAACGGTTGCAAATGCTCCCCTGAGAGGTTTGGCGGTCGAAACAGAAGGCTTTTTATCACAGGAAAAGAAATCAGCCCTCGACAACTTAACCGGCAGAAAAGTTTTTTTTAAAAAAATCCCTAAGCCCCGGGGTCACAATTCCATCAAAAACCTGACGTTCGGCGATTCACTCAAAAATGGTGCCAAACGGTTGCAAATTCTCCCCTGAGAGGTTTGGCGGTCGGAACAGAAGGATTTTTATCACAAGAAAAGAAATCAGCCCTTGACAACTTAACCGGCATTAAATTTTTTTTATAAAAAATTCGTAAGCCCCGGGGTCACAATTTCATCAAAAATCTGACTTTCGGCCATTCACTCAAAATTGGTGCCAAACGGTTGCAAATGCTCCCCTGAGAGGTTTGGCGGTCGAAACAGAAGGCTTTTTATCACAGGAAAAGAAATCAGCCCTCAACAACTAAACCGGCAGAAAAAGATTTTTTTGAAAAAATCCCTAAGCCCCGGGGTCACAATTTCATCAAAAATCTGACTTTCGGCCATTCACTCAAAAATGGTGCCAATCGGTTGCAAATGCTCCCCTGAGAGGTTTGGTGGTCAAACAAGAAGGCTTTTTATCACAGGAAAAGAAATCAGCCATCGACAACTTAACCGGCATTAAATTTTTTTTATAAAAAATCCGTAACCCCGGGGTCAAAATTTCATCAAAAATCTGACTTTCGGCCATTCACTCAAAATTGGTGCCAAACGGTTGCAAATGCTCCCCTGAGAGGTTTGGCGGTCGAAACAGAAGGCTTTTTATCACAGGAAAAGAATTCAGCCCTCGACAACTAAACCGGCAGAAAATGATTTTTTTGAAAAAAACCCTAAGCCCCGGCGTCACAATTTCTTCAAAAACCTGACTTTCGGCCATTCACTCAAAAATGGTGCCAATCGGTTGCAAATGCTCCCCTGAGAAGTTTGGCGGTCGAAATAGAAGGCTTTTTATCACAGGAAAAGAAATCAGCCCTCAACAACTTAACCGGCAGAAAAAGATTTTTTTGAAAAAATCCAAAAAATTTGACTTTCGGCCATTCACTCAAAAATGGTGCCAAACGGTTGCAAATGCTCTCCTGAGAGGTTTGGCGGTCAAAACAGAAAGCTTTTTATCACAGGAAAAGAAATCAGCCCTCGACAACTTAACCGGCAGAAAAAGATTTTTTTGAAAAAATCCCTAAGCCCCGGGGTCACAATTTCATCAAAAATCTGACTTTCGGCCATTCACTCAAAAACGGTGCCAAACGGTTGCAAATGCTCCCCTGAGAGGTTTGGCAGTCAAAACAGAAGGCTTTTTATCACAGGAAAAGAAATCAGCCCTCAACAACTTAACCGGCAGGAAAAGATTTTTTTGAAAAAAATCCCTAAGCCCCGGGGTCACAATTTCATCAAAAACCTGACTTTCGGCCATTCACTCAAAAATGGTGCCAAACGGTTGAAAAAGCTTCCCTGAGAAGTTTGGCAGTCGAAACAGAAGGCTTTTTATCACAGGAAAAGAAATTCGCCCTCGACAACTTAACCGGCAGAAAAAGATTTTTTTGAAAAAATCCCTAAGCCCCGGGGTCACAATTTCATCAAAAATCTGACTTTCGGCCATTCACTCAAAAACGGTGCCAAACGGTTGCAAATGCTCCCCTGAGAGGTTTGGCAGTCGAAACAGAAGGCTTTTATCACAAGAAAAGAAATTCGCCCTCGACAACGTAACCGGCAGAAAAAGATTTTTTTGAAAAAATCCCTAAGCCCCGGGGTCACAATTTCATCAAAAATCTGACTTTCGGCCATTCACTCAAAAATGGTGCCAAACGGTTGCAAATGCTTCCCTGAGAAGTTTGGCGGTCGAAACAGAAGGCTTTTTATCACAGGGAAAAAAATCAGCCCTCGACAACTTAACCGGCACAATTTTTTTTTTGAAACAAAACCCCTAAGCCCCGGGGTCACAATTTCATCAAAAATCTGACTTTCGGCCATTCACTCAAAAACGGTGCCAAACGGTTGCAAATGCTCCCCTGAGAGGTTTGGCAGTCGAAACAGAAGGCTTTTTATCACAGGAAAAGAAATCAGCTCTCGACAACTTAACCGGCAGAAAAAGATTTTTTTGAAAAAATCCCTAAGCCCCGGGGTCACAATTTCATCAAAAACCTGACTTTCGGCCATTCACTCAAAAATGGTGCGAAACGGTTGCAAATGCTTCCCTGAGAAGTTTGGCGGTCGAAACAGAAGGCTTTTTATCACAGGGAAAAAAATCAGCCCTCGACAACTTAACCGGCAGAATTTTTTTTTTTTGAAAATACCCCTAAGCCCCGGGGTCACAATTTCTTCAAAAATCTGACTTTCGGCCATTCACTCAAAAATGGTGCCAAACGGTTGCAAATGCTCTCCTGAGAGGTTTGGCGATCGAAACAGAAGGCTTTTTATCACAGGAAAAGAAATCAGCCCTCGACAACTTAACCGGCAGAAAAAGATTTTTTTGAAAAAATCCCTAAGCCCCGGGGTCACAATTTCTTCAAAAATCTGATTTTCGGACATTCACTCAAAAATGGTGCCAAACGGTTGCAAATGCTCCCCTGAGAGGTTTGGTGGTCGGAACAGAAGGCTTTTTATCACAGGAAAAGAAATCAGCCCTCGACAACTTAACCGGCAGGAAAAGATTTTTTTGAAAAAATCCCTTAGCCCCGGGGTCACAATTGCATCAAAAATCTGACTTTCGGCCATTCACTCAAAAATGGTGCCAAACGGTTGCAAATGCTCCCCTGAGAGGTTTGGCGGTCGAAACAGAAGGCCTTTTATCCCAGGAAAAGAAATCAGCCCTCGACAACTTAACCGGCAGAAAAAGATTTTTTTGAAAAAATCCCTAAGCCCCGGGGTCACAATTTCTTCAAAAATCTGACTTTCGGCCATTCACTCAAAAATGGTGCCAAACGGTTGCAAATGCTCCCCTGAGAGGTTTGGCGGTCGAAACAGAAGGCCTTTTATCCCAGGAAAAGAAATCAGCCCTCGACAACTTAACCGGCAGAAAAAGATTTTTTTGAAAAAATCCCTAAGCCCCGGGGTCACAATTTCATCAAAAATCTGACTTTCGGCCATTCACTCAAAAACGGTGCCAAACGGTTGCAAATGCTCCCCTGAGAGGTTTGGCAGTCGAAACAGAAGGCTTTTTATCACAAGAAAAGAAATTCGCCCTCGACAACGTAACCGGCAGAAAAATATTTTTTTGAAAAAATCCCTAAGCCCCGGGGTCACAATTTCATCAAAAATCTGACTTTCGGCCATTCACTCAAAAATGGTGCCAAACGGTTGCAAATGCTTCCCTGAGAAGTTTGGCGGTCGAAACAGAAGGCTTTTTATCACAGGGAAAAAAATCAGCCCTCGACAACTTAACCGGCACAATTTTTTTTTTGAAACAAAACCCCTAAGCCCCGGGGTCACAATTTCATCAAAAATCTGACTTTCGGCCATTCACTCAAAAACGGTGCCAAACGGTTGCAAATGCTCCCCTGAGAGGTTTGGCAGTCGAAACAGAAGGCTTTTTATCACAGGAAAAGAAATCAGCTCTCGACAACTTAACCGGCAGAAAAAGATTTTTTTGAAAAAATCCCTAAGCCCCGGGGTCACAATTTCATCAAAAACCTGACTTTCGGCCATTCACTCAAAAATGGTGCCAAACGGTTGCAAATGCTTCCCTGAGAAGTTTGGCGGTCGAAACAGAAGGCTTTTTATCACAGGGAAAAAAATCAGCCCTCGACAACTTAACCGGCAGAATTTTTTTTTTTTGAAAATACCCCTAAGCCCCGGGGTCACAATTTCATCAAAAATCTGACTTTCGGCCATTCACTCAAAAACGGTGCCAAATGGTTGCAAATGCTCCCCTGAGAGGTTTGGCAGTCGAAACAGAAGGCTTTTTATCACAGGAAAAGAAATCAGCCCTCGACAACTTAACCGGCAGAAAAAGATTTTTTTGAAAAAAATCCCTAAGCCCCGGGGTCACAATTCCATCAAAAATCTGACTTTCGGCCATTCACTCAAAAATGGTGCCAAACGGTTGCAAATGCTCCCCTGAGAAGTTTGGCGGTCGAAAAACAGGCTTTGTATCACAGGAAAAGAAATCAGCCCTCAACAACTAAACCGGCAGAAAAAGATTTTTTTGAAAAAATCCCTAAGCCCCGGGGTCACAATTTCATCAAAAACCTGACTTTCGGCCATTCACTCAAAAATGGTGCCAAACGGTTTCAAATGCTCCCCTGAGAGGTTTGGCGGTCGAAACAGAAGGCTTTTTGTCACAGAAAAAGAAATCAGCCCTCGACAACTTAACCGGCATTATTTTTTTTTTATAAAAAATCCGTAAGCCCCGGGATCACAATTTCATCAAAAACCTGACTTTCGGCCATTCACTCAAAAATGGTGCCAATCGGTTGCAAATGCTCCCCTGAGAGGTTTGGCGGTCGAAACAGAAGGCTTTTTATCACAGGAAAAGAAATCAGCCATCGACAACTTAACCGGCATTAAAAAATTTTTATAAAAAATCCGTAACCCCGGGATCACAATTTCATCAAAAATCTGACTTTCGGCCATTCACTCAAAAATGGTGCCAAACGGTTGAAAAAGCTTCCCTGAGAAGTTTGGCGGTCGAAACAGAAGGCTTTTTATCACAGGGAAAAAAATCAGCCCTCGACAACTTAACCGGCAGAATTTTTTTTTTTTTTTAAAAACCCCTAAGCCCCGGGGTCACAATTTCATCAAAAATCTGACTTTCGGCCATTCACTCAAAAACGGTGCCAAACGGTTGCAAATGCTCCCCTGAGAGGTTTGGCAGTCGAAACAGAAGGCTTTTTATCACAGGAAAAGAAATCAGCCCTCGACAACTTAACCGGCAGAAAAAGATTTTTTTGAAAAAATCCTTAAGCCCCGGGGTCACAATTTCATCAAAAACCTGACTTTCGGCCATTCACTCAAAAATGGTGCCAAACGGTTGCAAATGCTTCCCTGAGAAGTTTGGCGGTCGAAACAGAAGGCTTTTTATAACAGGGAAAAAAATCAGCCCTCGACAACTTAACCGGCAGAATTTTATTTTTTTAAAATACCCCTAAGCCCCGGGGTCACAATTTCATCAAAAATCTGACTTTCGGCCATTCACTCAAAAACGGTGCCAAACGGTTGCAAATGCTCCCCTGAGAGGTTTGGCAGTCGAAACAGAAGGCTTTTTATCACAGGAAAAGAAATCAGCCCTCGACAACTTAACCGGCAGAAAAAGATTTTTTTGAAAAAATCCCTAAGCCCCGGGGTCACAATTTCTTCAAAAATCTGACTTTCGGCCATTCACTCAAAAACGGTGCCAAACGGTTGCAAATGCTCCCCTGAGAGGTTTGGCAGTCGAAACAGAAGGCTTTTTATCACAGGAAAAGAAATCAGCCCTCGACAACTTAACCGGCAGAAAAAGATTTTTTTGAAAAAATCCCTAAGCCCCGGGGTCACAATTTCATCAAAAATCTGACTTTCGGCCATTCACTCAAAAATGGTGCCAAAAGGTTGCAAATGCTCCCCTGAGAGGTTTGGCGGTCGAAACAGAAGGCTTTTTATCACAGGAAAAGAAATCAGCTCTCAACAACTTAACCGGCAGAAAAAGATTTTTTTGAAAAAATCCCTAAGCCCCGGGGTCACAATTTCATAAAAAATCTGACTTTCGGCCATTCACTCAAAAATGGTGTCAAACGGTTGCAAATGCTCCCCTGAGAGGTTTGGCGGTCGAAACAGAAGGCTTTTTATCACAGGAAAAGAAATCAGCCCTCGACAACTTAACCGGCAGAAAAGTTTTTTTTAAAAAAATCCCTAAGCCCCGGGGTCACAATGTCATCAAAAACCTGACTTTCGGCCATTCACTCAAAAATGGTGCCAAACGGTTTCAAATGCTCCCCTGAGAGGTTTGGCGGTCGAAACAGAAGGCTTTTTATCACAGGAAAAGAAATCAGCCCTCGACAACTTAACCGGCATTAAATTTTTTTTATAAAAAATCCGTAAGCCCCGGGGTCACAATTTCATCAAAAATCTGACTTTCGGCCATTCACTCAAAATTGGTGCCAAACGGTTGCAAATGCTCCCCTGAGAGGTTTGGCGGTCGAAACAGAAGGCTTTTTATCACAGGAAAAGAAATCAGCCCTCAACAACTAAACCGGCAGAAAAAGATTTTTTTGAAAAAATCCCTAAGCCCCGGGGTCACAATTTCATCAAAAATCTGACTTTCGGCCATTCACTCAAAAATGGTGCCAATCGGTTGCAAATGCTCCCCTGAGAGGTTTGGCGGTCGAAACAGAAGGCTTTTTATCACAAGAAAAGAAATCAGCCCTCAACAACTAAACCGGCAGAAAAAGATTTTTTTGAAAAAATCCCTAAGCCCCGGGGTCACAATTTCATCAAAAATCTGACTTTCGGCCATTCACTCAAAAATGGTGCCAAACGGTTGCAAATGCTCCCCTGAGAGGTTTGGCGGTCGAAACAGAAGGCTTTTTATCACAGGAAAAGAAATCAGCCCTTGACAACTTAACCGGCAGAAAAGTTTTTTTAAAAAAAATCCCTAAGCCCCGGGGTCACAATTTCATCAAAAACCTGACTTTCGGCCATTCACTCAAAAATGGTGTCAAACGGTTACAAATACTCCCCTGAGAGGTTTGGCGGTCGAAACAGAAGGTTTTTTATCACAGGAAAAGAAATCAGCCCTCGACAACTAAACCGGCAGAAAAAGATTTTTTTGAAAAAATCCCTAAGCCCCGGGGTCACAATTTCTTCAAAAATCTGACTTTTGGCCATTCACTCAAAAATGGTGCCAATCGGTTGCAAATGCTCCCCTGAGAAGTTTGGCGGTCGAAATAGAAGGCTTTTTATCACAGGAAAAGAAATCAGCCCTCAACAACTTAACCGGCAGAAAAAGATTTTTTTGAAAAAATCCCTAAGCCCCGGGGTCACAATTTCATCAAAAATTTGACTTTCGGCCATTCACTCAAAAATGGTGCCAAACGGTTGCAAATGCTCTCCTGAGAGGTTTGGCGGTCAAAACAGAAAGCTTTTTATCACAGGAAAAGAAATCAGCCCTCGACAACTTAACCGGCAGAAAAAGATTTTTTTGAAAAAATCCCTAAGCCCCGGGGTCACAATTCCATCAAAAATCTGACTTTTGGCCATTCACTCAAAAATGGTGCCAAACGGTTGCAAATTCTCCCCTGAGAGGTTTGGCGGTCGAAAAACAGGCTTTGTATCACAGGAAAAGAAATCAGCCCTCGACAACTTAACCGGCAGAAAAAGATTTTTTTGAAAAAAATCCCTAAGCCCCGGGGTCACAATTCCATCAAAAATCTGACTTTCGGCCATTCACTCAAAAATGGTGCCAATCGGTTGCAAATGCTCCCCTGAGAGGTTTGGCGGTCGAAACAGAAGGCTTTTTATCACAGGAAAAGAAATCAGCCCTCGACAACTTAACCGGCAGAAAAAGATTTGTTTGAAAAAATCCCTAACCCCCGGGGTCACAATTTCATCAAATATCTGACTTTCGGCCATTCACTCAAAAATGGTGCCAATCGGTTGCAAATGCTCCCCTGAGAGGTTTGGTGGTCAAACAAGAAGGCTTTTTATCACAGGAAAAGAAATCAGCCATCGACAACTTAACCGGCATTAACATTTTTTTATAAAAAATCCGTAACCCCGGGATCACAATTTCATCAAAAATCTGACTTTCGGCCATTCACTCAAAAATGGTGCCAAAAGGTTGCAAATGCTCCCCTGAGAGGTTTGGCGGTCGAAACAGAAGGCTTTTTATCACAGGAAAAGAAATCAGCTCTCAACAACTAAACCGGCAGGAAAAGATTTTTTTGAAAAAATCCCTAAGCCCCGGGGTCACAATTTCATCAAAAATCTGACTTTCGGCCATTCACTCAAAAATGGTGCCAAACGGTTGCAAATGCTCCCCTGAGAGGTTTGGCGGTCGAAACAGAAGGCTTTTTATCACAGGAAAAGAAATCAGCCCTCGACAACTTAACCGGCAGAAAAGTTTTTTTAAAAAAAATCCCTAAGCCCCGGGGTCACAATTTCATAAAAAACCTGACTTTCGGCGATTCACTCAAAAATGGTGTCAAAGGGTTACAAATGCTCCCCTGAGAGGTTTGGGGGTCGGAACAGAAGGATTTTTATCACAAGAAAAGAAATCAGCCCTTGACAACTTAACCGGCATTAATTTTTTTTTATAAAAAATCCGTAAGCCCTGGGGTCACAATTTCATCAAAAATCTGACTTTCGGCCATTCACTCAAAATTGGTGCCAAACGGTTGCAAATGCTCCCCTGAGAGGTTTGGCGGTCGAAACAGAAGGCTTTTTATCACAGGAAAAGAAATCAGCCCTCAACAACTAAACCGGCAGAAAAAGATTTTTTTGAAAAAATCCCTAAGGCCCGGGGTCACAATTTCATCAAAAATCTGACTTTCGGCCATTCACTCAAAATTGGTGCCACACGGTTGCAAATGCTCCCCTGAGAGGTTTGGCGGTCGAAACAGAACGCTTTTTATCACAGGAAAAGAAATCAGCCCTCGACAACTTAACCAGCAGAAACAGAATTTTTTGAAAAAATCCCTAAGCCCCGGGGTCACAATTTCATCAGAAATCTGACTTTCGGCCATTCACTCAAAAATGGTGCCAAACGGTTGCAAATGCTCCCCTGAGAGGTTTGGCGGTCGAAACAGAAGGCTTTTTATCGCAGGAAAAGAAATCAGCCCTCGACAACTTAACCGGCAGAAAAAGATTTTTTTGAAAAAATCCCTAAGCCCCGGGGTCACAATTTCATCAAAAATCTGACTTTCGGCCATTCACTCAAAAATGGTGCCCAACGGTTGCAAATGCTCCCCTGAGAGGAGACAGGTGTTGATCATCATGTGAGCTGCACACAGGTGGGCTGTAGCGAGCTGCTGACCAGCCTGTGGAGCCTCTTTTGAGACAAATATGCAAGCTAGGCAGATACATTTTTGGGCTGTGACCTTTACACATCTTCCGTCCCGAGAACGTGGGGTGGCACAGAGTTATTTTGGCACCTGTTCCACAGCGTCATTTTCCCCTTGCACAGTGTATGACGAATGGAGACAAGAGGTCTCAGGGAAAAGTTACAGACAGGACACCGCAGACCACAAATGGTCATGCAGAGGTGGAACGATGTACAGACAGCTGTGGCTTGTCTGGGGGGGGGTTCCCTGCACCCCAAGGTCACGCGTGCAGGCAGATTGTGGCCCCACTCCGCGATATCCCTACAGAGGGAGAAGAGGGAAGGGGTGCTTAGTAGCTGCAATATGTGCGAAGAGGAAGATGCAGGAGGTTACCATGGGAGATGTTTGTGTGGAGAAGTGTCTACTGCCCATAGAAAAAAAGGCAGATATCCAGAATTGTAGTCTAACTGTGATTGTGCTGGAATGCATCCCAAAACATGGAGTGTCAATGAAGACAGAAAATTATTATTTCATCCCAGACTCTTTTTTTCAATTGGAAAAAAGGCTAGCAACCCCCGAGAACACATTTTCTTCTTCTTTGGTGATCACTCATAGCTGAGTAAGATTGTCTTCCATGAACACGGTCTTAACAGTGAGTCCGTAAGTGACTGTGGAGGCCAGTTTGGTAATTGCAACTCATTACCAAACTTAAAACCATGGAGAGACCTGGTCTGAACAAAGACATTGGATTCTTATCTCATTATACATGACAAAGCCATTTTTCACCTTCTCACCCCTTGCTTTTTCCTGTAAGACCTATTGCAGTCGTTAAGAGTCGTCAACAGGCTCATCACAGCTATCTGCCAATCACCCATTCCCACCACCCTTCTGAGTAATACCCCTCCCCACCTTCTCACTATATAGAAGGTTCTGGCAACTTCTGTTTCAGTGTATCTGAAGAAGTGTGCATGCACACGAAAGCTCATACCAAGAACTAACTTAGTTGGTCTTTAAGGTGCTACTGGAAGGAATTTTTTTTGTTTTGACTATGGCAGACCAACACGGCTACCTATCTGTAAGTGGAAGTGATGGTATTCCAGCTGAACTATTTAAAATTTAAAATTTTAAAAAATGATGCTGTTAAGGTGCTACACTCAATATGCCAGCTGAACTATTTAAAATTTAAAATTTTTAAAGATGATGCTGTTAAGGTGCTACACTCAATATGCCAGCTGAACTATTTAAAATTTAAAATTTTAAAAGATGATGCTGTTAAGGTGCTACACTCAATATGCCAGCAAGTTTGGAAAACTCAGCAGTGGCCAGAGGATTGGAGAAGATCAGTCTACATCCCAATCCCAAAGAAGGGCAGTGCCAAAGAATGCTCCAACTACCGCACAATTGCACTCATTTCACACGCTAGCAAGGTTATGCTTAAAATTCTACAAGGCAGGCTCAAGCAGTATGTGGACCGAAAACTCCCAGAAGTGCAAGCTGAATTTAGAAGAGGCAGAGGAACCAGAGACCAAATTGCAAACATGCGCTGGATTATGGAGAAAGCTAGAGAGTTCCAGAAAGACATCTACTTTTGCTTCATTGACTATGCAAAAGCCTTTGACTGTGTCAACCACAGCAAACTATGGCAAGTTCTTAAAGAAATGGGAGTGCCGCCTGGCGAGCTCTGGTCCATGGGGTCACGAAGAGTCGGACACGACTAAACGACTAAACAACAACAACAAAGTAGTAATAGTAGTAGTAGTAATAATGATGATGATGATGATATCTGTATCATTGCAAGGAGGGGTGGCTGCAGTCTAGTGTTATTATTCTGCCTCCTGGCAAAGGCAGTTGGGAAATGCACCTGGGAGCAGCTGTGAAGTTTATTGCAGAAGCAGAGCACATGGAGTTGTGATTCATTGTTTCCACACTCATGGCGGTTGAGAGGGGAGAGAGCAGCGAGACTCTTGTGGGTGGGTGGATCTGATCACCAAAATAGCCTGAAGGTAAGTTCCCCTGGTGCTGCTTCTGCAAACAAATGGGCTCTCTTCCCCTGCGTTTCCCTAGAAAACAAACACACCCTGTGCCACTTGAGCCACGGGGATGTGAAGCAGCATTTTAAAAGGTCACAGTAAAAGTTGTTACTAGCTTGGATTTGGAAAAACAGCCATCTGACAAATTCCTGAAAAGCTGGTTCGTCAGTGGCTATGAACCATGACAGACGGAGGTGATGCTTGCAGGCCAGTTTATCCAAAACGCCAGTTGCTGTGGAGTGGGCAAAGGCAGTGGCATGCAGTCAGTGGACTAGGGGGACTAGGCTAGTCCCCTCAATGTTCCCCATAAGTTAGAGTATCACGGCATTAACACTGCAAGAGGATCTTGCTTCTCCCCTAGTCATAGGCTTGGGTTCAAACAGAAATCAACCATCGTGCTCTGATCCTCTCTCCAGCTTGCTGCCTTGACCAGCCCATAACGTTTTGTCCTCTAAGTCAGTGTTTCCCAACCTTGTGCCTCCAGATGTTTTTGGCCTACAACTCCCATCATCCCTGACTAGCAAGACCAGTGGCAAGGGATGATGGGAATTGTAGGCCAAAAACAGCTGGAGGCACAAGGTTGGGAAACACTGCTCTAAGTCACATCACAGCCAACTCTCCCCTCTAAGCTCTGTCTTTTGTCCTTCTAACTAACTCAGAGCTGGAGGAGGAGCCCCACCCATTTGTCATCCGGTACAGAACCCCTTTCCTTGGCTTTCTTAATGGTCCACTACCTGTCCTTTGTGCTGTTAATGGCCCATCTCCCAGACTATTTTCTGACCATGGGAAACTGGGTCCAGGACAGGGATTAGGAGTCTGGCATCCAGTTCAACACCCCAAGCCTTGCTTAAATTCTAACACCTACTGGACCCAGGAATTTAGGGGAGTCTGGCATCCACAAACTCACAACAATATGTTATTAGATACAGTGGTACCTCGGGTTAAGAACTTAATTCGTTCTGGAGGTCCGTTCTTAACCTGAAACTGTTCTTAACCTGAGGTACCACTTTAGCTAATGGGGCCTCCCACTGCCGCTGCACTGCCACAGCGCGATTTCTGTTCTCATCCTGAAGCAAAGTTCTTAACCCGAGGTACTATTTCTGGGTTAGTGGAGTCTGTAACCTGAAGCGTCTGTAACCCGAGGTACCACTGTACAATTCTAAAACATAATTCACACCTAGCAGCAACAGCTTAAACAAGTGTGTGCATGCAGAAAATTGGCAGCAGGGCATCTAAAATACAAAAACAGGGCAACTGTACAACAGTCTTCCCTTTATGCAAAAGCAGCTCTTAACTCCAGCCTGAACAGAAAATGGAGCTTTCATTTCCTCTCTCAGTCTCCCACTCTGGGAGATTTTCACTTTCCTGCTTTTGGGGGGGATGCCATGACTATTAACATGGTATAAGACTGCTTTAAATGTATGATATGCATGTGATCTAAGTTTTCTGGAAGCACTATTTATTTGGCGAGCATCTTTTGGCTGACGATGACCAGAATGAATGGTCTGCATTTTGTTTTGATTCAGAGTCGTGTGTTTTTTTCTACAACATTCTAGGCCCTTTACTAGCTAGACCGATCAATAGAGATACAGATATGTAAGTGTTGTGATTATCGGTTCCTATTTGTTGCCCACCCCAAGGACAGGATCAGCTAAATCGTGTAAACAGTTATGTTTTCTATTTCATTTTGCCTGGCGCTTCCTTCATTTCTGTAGGAATTCCATGAGAATGAGTCAACATCCTTTCGCCTGAAGCGGCATGGAAATTCAGGACAGATGGAAATTCCTGACGGCTGGAAGGAAGTTGTTAGCTCTGCCTCCAACTTGGGTTTGCGGAATTGAAGTAGGCAAAAGAGTAAATCTAGACTGAAGGAAAAGGCTTGAGCGAAAGATGATCTTGATTTTAAATAAATAAAAAACTTCAACACATATTGGGGATGACAGTAGGCCAGGGAAGCCTGCTGCTGGTCTCCTACCATCCTGGTTCCTGAAGAAGATCTTTATTCCCCCTTGTTACTGAGGTAGATCGTCATTCACTGCTTCTTCCCTGGTGGGGCATGGGGGGGGCGCCATTTTTGTGATTTGCCTCAGGTGCCAAAATATATGGAGCCAGCCCTGTCTGGAGGGGCCCTGCAGACCAAGTGGATGAACTAGAAGGGGCAACCTGTCTCCTCCCTTCTCTACAGGCTCTGATGGTGATGCAGATTTCACCGCCATTGCTGACCGAGTAATTAAAATGAAGCAGTACAATGCTTAGGGAATGGAAAGAGGCAAGGAAAAGGGGTTGATTTTTCTGATCCTTAGAATGACTAAGAAAAGAGTCCAAGTTCCTGAGTAGGTTGGCTAAGATTTATAAAAGAATCAGATACGTGTTGGAAGTGTAAAGAAGCAGAGGGAACATTCATCCACACGTGGTGGACACGTAAAAAGGTAAAAGGGTATTGGGAAATGATTTGTAATGAATTGAAAAACATGTTTATAACTACTTTCCCCAAAAAACCAGAGTCCTTCTTGTTGGGGATAACCCAAACTGAAATGCCTAGGTGTCAGAAAAGGTTATTTATGTATTCCATTCTGAAGGAAATCAGCCCTGAGTGCTCACTGGAAGGACAGATCGTGAAGCTGAGGCTCCAGTACTTTGGCCACCTCATGAGAAGAGAATACTCCCTGGAAAAGACCCTGATGTTGGGAAAGAGAGAACACAAGGAGAAGGGGATGACAGAGGACGAGATGGTTGGACAGTGTTCTCGAAGCTGCCCGCATGAGTTTGACCAAACTGCGGGAGGCAGTGGAAGACAGGAGTGCCTGGCGTGCTCTGGTCCATGGGGTCACGAAGAGTCAGACACGACTAAATGACTAAACAACAACAACAACAAATGTATGCAACAACTGCGGCCTGTGTTTTGTTAGCCCCAAAATGGTAGGTGAGTGAGGTCCCAAATAAGAGGATTGGCAACTTAAATTGACAGAATATGCAGAACTTGCAGATTTAACATAAGAGAGCAAGAAGAACCCACATTTAAAGAAGACTGAAAACATTTGTTGAATATATGAAAAATAATTGTTTACAGCTGAAAATGTTAGCAGCATTAAGATAAATTCAACAAAGTAAATAATAGTTGATGGATGTAAAAGTGGAAAACAGATTTGAATGGTTATAGTAAAATATGCAGGGATGTACGATATGTAAAATGAACCATGGAAAGAGAAGCAGGGAAGTCATTGGATATTTTAAAATTTGTAAAATGTTTATTTGGAAATGTAAAATTGAATAAAAATTATTATATATAAAAAAGAAAATGGTTCAAGTTCTTTCTGATTCATCTTGGAAACAACTCTGAGAATTTCTGAGTCAGTCTGGGGCAGGTGGCAGACACTCCCATCTCTAGTCCATAATGCGGCGTCCATAATATGGAGCGAGTTTGGCTCTTTCACAGACATTAGAGGAAAATCCAGCATGAAACAAGAGCAAGCCAGAGTGTATCCCCATGTCGGGGATTGCTATATAAATAGAAGTGGGGGCATGACTCTCTGCATCTAAATCAAACTCAGCATGCCACATTGGTGGCAGGTTGTTGTTTAGTTGTTTAGTCGTGTCCAACTCTTTGTGACCCCATGGACCAGAGCACGCCAGGCACTCCTGTCTTCCACTGCCTCCCGCAGTTTGGTCAAACTCATGCTGGTAGCTCCGAGAATACTGTCCAACCATCTTGTCCTCTGTTGTCCCCTTCTCCTTGTGCCCTCCATCTTTCCCAGCATCAGAGTCTTTTCCAGGGAGTCTTCTCTTCTCATGAGGTGGCCAAAGTACTGGAGCCTCAGCTTCATGATCTGTCCTTCCAGTGAGCACTCAGGGCTGATTTCCTTCAGAATGGATAGGTTTGATCTTCTTGCAGTCCATGGGACTCTCAAGAGTCTCCTCCAGCACCATAATTCAAAAGCATCAATTCTTCGGCGATCAGCCTTCTTTATGGTCCAGCTCTCACTTCCATACATCACTACTGGGAAAACCATAGCTTTAACTATATGGACCTTTGTTGGCAAGGTGATGTCTCTGCTTTTTAAGATGCTGTCTAGGTTTGTCATCGCTTTTCTCCCAAGAAGCAGGTGCCTTTTAATTTCGTGGTTGCTATCACTCGGTGGCAGGTAGATTTGACTAAACAGTTCTCAAGTCAAAATGACTGTGGCTCTTAATTTCAAACAACAGATTTCAAACAGCAACTTTGAGGTGCCTTTGCTGGAAGGTTGAGACAAACACAGAATAAGAAAAATCTTAATAGCCGGTGCCTGTCTGCTAGCAAAAAACACAATGGCCTGACATTTAAGGGTGAAAGGATTACCTTCCAGGAAAAAAATATTAGTTTGTTTAGCATTCTGCATTTTCATACTCCAGCCCAGTGCTCCCCCCCCCCAAAAAAAAAATGTTTAGGGGTACTCTCATTTTGACTCGAGAAAATCACAATTTTATAGTTCAGATTGAGAAAAATAAATACAATAAGTGGACAAAAGTACAAAGATTCACAAAATGTTTAGGGGTGTACAGACCCCTGCGTCTCCCCAGAAAAAAAAGCTCTGTTCCAGCCACATTTCTTAAAGGAAGAAAGAAACAAAACCGCAGCCCTTCACAATGTGTGACTGCAACAAACAGGTGTTTGCTAACTCTACAGGTAGAGTGATCAGGGAGCTGCAATAGCTGTAGCCCCTTTTGAGTGTATGCTCAGTGGCGTCCCAGGCTGGCAGCACATCATAGGCTCTTGGCAGAGGCGAAAGAAGCTTCTCCGCTGTGAGTCAGCTAGGGGAGTTTTTCGTCACACATTCGCAATTTGTCCTTGCCACGTGGGGGCAGTATTGTGAAGCTGCTCAGACTCAGAAAATAAAATATTACAGTCGGATGTGAGAAATAAGGACGTTAATTTCATAGCGTGCTTGCATTTTTCTACGGACAGGTCTTTCTGTAGGAGATTAATTTCTTTATACCATTTTACAGTGCCCATTAACAAACAAACAAAAAAAAAAAGACTCATGCAATCTGGAACAGTTAAAACAGCATTAGCATAAAAGCAGTCGCAGAAAACAACCACCATTCAAACCACTTAAAGGAACTGAAATGAAAAAGTTTGTGAGACAACAGAAATGTGTGTTTTTTAAAAAAAATTATTTATTTGGTTTTTCAAATTACAGTTTTACAATCACATATCCAACATACAATATGAAAACAAGATTCAAATGAATCTCCTGGACTTCCCTCCTCCCCTTTCTTCCTGCATCGTTTATACTAATTGAGATCTTTTACATCTCCATTATATCCAAAATTCACCATTAAACTACAAGTGTTATTCCAATCCTACTAAGAATTTTAACTGTTTACAATGGTTTTTAAGATAAATTATAAATTTTCCTCATTTTTTATTAAAATTTTGGTCTTCCTGATTTCTGATTCTTCTGGTCATTTTTGACATTTTGGCATAATCCATCAACTTACCGGTAATCTGCCACTCTTGTCTAGTCGGGACTTTATCTTCTTTCCATCTCTGGGCCAATAACATCCGTGCAACTGTGGTCACCTACATAAATACAGTGGTGCCCCGCAAGACGAATGCCTCGCAAGACGGAAAACCCGCTAGACGAAAGGGTTTTCCGTTTTGGAGGTGCTTCGCAAAACGAATTTCCTATGGGCTTGCTTCGCAAGACGAAAATGTATTGCGAGTTCCTGCAGGGTTTTTTTCCTTCCCCCCCCTTTTTCCCAAGCCGCTAAGCCGCTTATCAGCTGATCCGCTAAGTCGCTAAGCCGCTTAACAGCTGATCCGCTAAGCCGCTAATGGGCTTGCTTCGCAAGACGAAAAAACCGCAAGACGAAGAGACTCGCGGAACGGATTCTTTTCGTCTTGCGAGGCACCACTGTAGTCTTTTCTGCTCCGTTGGGATTTTGGCACCTAGAATTCCTAAAAGAAAGGCTTCAGGGGGTTTTTTTTAGAAAAAAAATTATTTTAGACATTTTTTTCAGTTCATTATATATCATTTCCCAAAATTCTTTTAATACCTTACATGTCCACCACATATGATAGAAGGTGCCATCGAGACAACAGAAATGTTTTCAACTGGTGCTAAAGAGGCCACAATGAAGGTGCCAGGCAAATCTTTGTAGGAAAGGCATTGCACCAACTAGGGTGCCACCACAGGAAAGACCTTCTACCTAGACAATAAAGTGGAACCAAACTATATAACATGTTTTGTGCATGTTTGCTCTGAAGTAAGTCTTACTAGGTTCAATAGGTAAGTGGGTTGGGACTGCAGCTTTGAAAATACGCCCCTCCCACTGATATATAAGGGGCAGGAAGTGGTTATTTAGTCTTCCTTCATTTACAAGAGGTCCCTACAGCCCCTTTAAAGACAGAGATCCTTCTCCCTAGAAAGAGGCAACGACAAAAGTAGTTTCGCCCCAGTGCTAAAGTCCACATCTTCTGCAAACAGAGTCTTGGATCGAGTCAGATTGCCTTGAAGGAAGCAAAAGACGGTTTTCACTTATGGCTGAAGAACCGCCTTTCTCTGTGCTGCAGGGGGAAATGGTGGAAATGAAGAAAGAGGAAAAGGTTGAGAAGAAAGAGAAGAAAAAGAAAGGACATAAACGGTCGCATAAAGAGAAGCACAAATGTGAGTACAATCGTGGCCGCATTAAGAAGAGAGCTCCATCCTCCTGGTTCAGGATTGACTCAGGGTGATGATGCGGCAGCTAGGCGTTTATTTGGACCCTAAGACTGGGAGGTGCTGGCCTCCCCACCGCTCTGTGGGGAGTAGAAAGCCAGGTGGAAATTCTTGTTTAGCACACACTCTTGACTCTTCCAGTTTAAATGAGAGTCTTCCTAGGAATCTCCATGATCCTCAAAATGGTAGTGCTGCTATAAATCTCCTTGTATCTCATATAGATCAGAAATGAACTAATTAGGGTTGCATGAAGATTACCTGTATACAATGTGCAAGCAGCCTGCAGGGGAAGGTGTACAGAGGTTAGTCTGTAATTAGGGTGCTATTTTGGCTATAAGATTCTAAGGCCTGCTCTTGGATATATTCAATATTCAATTGCAAACAATCCCCCCAAGTAGTCTTAGAATACTGAATGTGATTTGTCTTGTTGTGTATCTCATAATAGAGGGAATAGCACCAGTGCTTCTTTTAAAGCAAAAGGATTTGGCGTGTGTGCCTGTTACTAGGGCTGTTGTAACTGGCCGGCTGGATCTTACCTGGATTCTATCCATGTTACTTTTTATTGTTTTTGTCTGGATCTGGACCATTTTCAAGCACTCTAGAACCAAAGATAGGAGACAAACATGTCTTTCTGATCATGCCTGCTCCTACCTTTCATTGTTCTAGCTCCATGTTAGATGCTGTCCCTAAAGATAAAAAAAGTTTGAGTGACACACCCATTGACTGAAGAAAGGGCTTGCTGGTTATTTTGAATCCAGTTGTTTGTCTTCCTGGTGGAAGAGTGATTACTATCCATAGGGGATAGTGGGGAAATCCCTAATTTTATTGTAGCTGTAAGAATGTAGTATTGCATGCACTCCTAAACAAAAGGCAGTTTCCATTCTCTTTCATACTTTATAATGTACTTACTGTATGCAAATATTAAAGATTGATCGGAGCGGGGGGGGGGGGGGCTAAGAAACACATATTTTGCACACCTTAGCTGCTTGCCCCAGAACACAGGCATAGGGTGCTTTCTTCCCCAGTATGAACATTGCTGTAACCCACCCTGGGACCAAACAAATAAAGAATGAGAAATTTGGGGTAGTTCTGTTCTTACTAGGTACCTCATTTGCTAGTTCCTCCTTTCCAGTGCCCTGGCGTATTCATACGAGTCGGCATTTGGGGTGCTCAAAGCAACAATTCTGTGGGGAACCCTGCTCTGTTGCAGATTTGGTAGACTTGAACTATGCTTCAGATCTTGTCTAATTTCACAACATCCCCCGTATTAAAAATTGGTTTCCAACCAGGATCTCTGAATCTTTCTCTTGCCCTGGCAAAATCTTGAAGCAGGCTATCATTTTACTCTAAGCTCCATTCGTGCGTGCCGGGGGTGGTTTGCAGGCTAAATTCTAATTATTTTGGTGAGCTCTTGCTCTGGCCTATTCTCATTCTTCCCCTCTCCCCCTATTCTGTAAGCACTTAGCTCTTATCTGCAATGGCCTGTGTTGTCCTGCCTTCTGAAGTAAGGGTATTAGCAAAGAGGCTGCATGGGCCTAGGCAGGATTTTTGTTGGGGAAGGCAGGCCTTTTGGGGGGGGGGGGGCAGAACCTCAGTTAGCTATGTATTATTATTTGTTTTTATTGGTTTAGGCTGCCTTCCCCCCCTTGGCTACGCCCATGGCTGCAGCAGCTTCTTTTTGTTAAAACTTGAGGTTCTTGCTTTTATTCTCACAACCGATATGGTTGTACTTATCACAGAATAGTTACAGCTGAAGCAGCAACATCTACTACCTAGATAAGAGGGAGAGGAGTGAAGCGGTTCGCTGGCAACTTGTTTAGATAACCACGAAAGAATTAACTGAGTCACAACCAGGCTTTGTTCGCAAGAGCAAAAAAACTGGGGGTGGTGAAGTTGGAAAAACATAGTTGCCCTGCTATATGTGATACCATGGCAATAGTTCAAAATGAATTCCAGCGGTTGTGATTTGGGAAGTGGCAGTTGCACAGTCCCGTTGTGCTTTAGTGTCCATGCAAACTCGACAGAAGTGAGATTCATGCAGGTGAATTTAGTGGGGGGCTTTTTCTGGGGGGGACGCAGGGGTTTGGAAACCCCTAAACATTTTGTGAATCTAAGTTTGGCTTCATTGAAGGGCAGTATTTCAATATGAGTCGGAAAATGAGAGTACCCCTTAACATTTTTTGGGGGTGGTGGTGGAAAGCATTGGGTGAATTAATTGTCTAAAAACCACTGAGCCTCTTGGGCTTGCCGATCAGAAGGTTGGCGGTTCGAATCCCTGTGACAGGGTGAGCTCCCGTTGCTCTGTCCCAGCTCCTGCCAACCTAGCAATTCGAAAGCATGCCAATGCAAGTAAATAGGTACCGCTGCGACGGGAAGGTAAACGGTGTTTCCGTGCGCTCTGGTTTCCATCACGGTGTCCCGTTGCGCCAGAAGCAGTTTAGTCATGCTGGCCACATGACCCGGAAAGCTGTCTGTGGACAAACGCCGTCTCCCTCGACCTGAAAGCAAGATGAGCACCACAACCCATAGGCACCTTTGACTGGACTTAACCGTCCAGGGGTCCTTTACCTTTTTTAACCTTACCATATTGTATTGAACACGCCGATGATTTGTTTGGAAACGTGGGATATAAATTATTCTGACAAATAAATGCTAAGATAAAAACGTATCTATTTGTTTTACAAACTACTTCTAGGGGCATGGGGGGGCATGTAAAGCCTTGGGTATAGCAACTTTATTGCAGAAGTACGCAACACTAAATATTTTATTTCAGAACTGGAAGGGGGAAATGGAGGGTGGCCTGTACAGAAGAGACAGTCCACAGTTAATATGCTATGCCTCAATACAACATGACCATCCTCTCCTTTTCACATAAACATTGGGTAGAATTTGATCCAGCTAATAATAATAATAATAATAATAATAATAATAATAATAATAATAATAATAATAATATTATACCCTTCCCTCTCCAGCCAAGGCCGGGCTCAGGGCGGCTTACAAGCAATAATAAAAACAAGTTGAATGATTACAACTTAAAAACAAAATTAAAATACAACATTAAAATAATGAAACATTAAAATATTAAAATGTAGCCTCATCGCAGGAGGAGAAGGAAAAGAAAAAAGAAAGTCTTTATTAGCCCTGCTCTTGGTTGCTAAGTTGTTCCTCTTGGAAACTGTGTTTTAAGTACTGTATTTGTTCAGATTTGGACGGTGGCTATTCTTAACAATTTTGCCTATTTTTAAGCTATCCTTTGCGATGTGGCTTAACCAAATAATGATATGCACCAAAAGGCAGATAATGTGGGCAAAATTGCTTCATTGTTTGCTTTGGACAGGTACCAGGAAAAAAGGAACCAATCCCAGAAGCGTATGGTTACAGTGTGGTTAGGGCTGCAAAGTCCCATAGCATCGTTGAGAAAAGTGGGATTTGCTTCTGAGAATCAGTGTGTAGCAGGCTGCTGCTGAGCTAAGAATCCAGAAATCCATTTTCAAACTCTTCTCTGCTGTGCACTGATTAGGTGATCTTAGGCAAACAATTTCCTAATTCCTGAATCCAGCATGGATTCAATTGTTGGACTAACTAGGACAGCCTGGGAACAGCCCACTAAGGCGGAATCTACACACATATAAAAAACGCTGTGAAAATGCTATTTTAAAAAACGTTTTGAAAAATACTCGCCCCAAAATGGAAAGAAGCAGAAGTCCCAGCAAAGGAAGAATGGATACAAAAACTTATGGAATATGCAGAAATGGCAAAACCTAACGGAAGAATAAGAAATCAAGACAACAAACCTTTTTTTAATAAGAATGGAAATGATTTATTGAATATTTACAGATAAATTGTAAACAGATAAGAACATTGGCAGGATCATTGCAATAGCCTGCAGTTTTATAAGAGTATATATTTAAAGCAGATGACTAAATGAGCAAATTAATTTGAATATGCAAATAATTTTAAAAAAATTAAGTGACTGCAGAAAGAGGGGGATGGAAGTCAAGTTTTGAAATGTTAAAATGATGGCAAAATCAGGGTATACATCTGAAAAACATAAATTATATATATAGAGAACCAAATAATCTATATGTTGCATTATATGCAATTGCATTTACCATATATCTCCCCTCAGCCAACAGACCATGAGGTGTTTCGTCTCACAGCCCCTTCCAACATTTCTGTGATTTTATATTTATAGAATATATTGTAAAAAATTTTTTTGTGTGTTTATAGATCTCTCCTTATCTATATCTAAACATATGTATATATTAAAAACCGGGAATACTTTTTTCCCACTGCAACAAATGCTATATTCAGACACACAACCCACTAGCAAACGGATTTGCTAGTAGGTTGTGTGTCTGGGTAGAGCATTTGCTGCAGTGAAAAAACCGGATTTGCTAGAATAAATTCACGCGCTTCTACTCTTGTTCGGAAGGCGCGGTTCACGCTCCAATTCCGCGCATGCTCAGCTCAAAAGCAACTCCGCCCTGAGCTCCCCGCGGCTTCGTACCCGACAAAGCGCAGGCGCGGCCTCCCAGCACCATCGAAACCCGCGATTCTCGTTCGCTCGCACTGCGCATGTCTGCTCGGCTGCTCCGTCGCAGTCCGCCCCTCTTCTCCTCCCTCCGAAGTCCTGCCCCCTTTCCGCCCCTCCCTCCTCGAGCCGAGGACCCCGCCGGCCCGCGGCATCTCCTCGGCAGGGCTGTCTACTCCAGCGCCTGCGTGGGCCGCGAGACTCCCCGCGCCCATCCCCGCTCTCTCTGCATCCCTCCTTCTGCATTTTGCCGCCAAGTGTCTCCTCGGCGCTCGCTTGCTCGCCGCCGGCCCGTCTCCGTAAGCGTCCCCGGGGCCGCTCCAACTTAGGCGCCCGCCTCGGGCAGCCCGTCTGTCGTTGCGCGCCCGAGTCGCGGAGGGGGTCCTTGCGCGCAGGCGGGCGGCGAGCGCGAGGTGTCTCCTTCACTTCGCCCTCCAGCGCGGCCTTCACGCGGGTAGAAGAGGGAGGGGCGGCGGAGGCGCGCGCGGGTCTCTCTGGGTCTCGGAAAGAAGCACGTCCCTTTCCCCCCCGACTGGGCAGGTAAGGGCCGTGGCGGGGTTACCATGACAACGCGGGGTGGGGTAGGGGGTTCCTTTTGCCCGGGGGTGATGGCGCGGGAGAGGAAAGGAGTTGAAAAGGAAGCATCCCTCCCCGCTCTCGTTTCCCCGCAGTAACAGCCCGGCGAGGTTGGCTCGGCCTCAAATCCCTCCTGCGGGGCTTAATAGGGAATTTATTCTGTTCGGGGTGTTTCTCCACGCGCTCTTTTCGTCAAGGTTTTCCGTGGGTGGGTGGGGGGGATCCCGAGTGGGGTGTTTCCCCCCCCGTCCCCCTTTTCCCTTCCTCCTCCTTTTCCCCCTTGTGAGGTATCTGGCACAGGGCCTCCTCTCCCCAGTTTCCTGTTGGGGCTTTCCTCTTCGCTTGTTTTTTCAATCAGTCAATCAATCAATCATTTTGTTTGTATGCCGCCTTTCCGAAGTTTAAACTATCCTCAAGGCGGCTTACAACGTATATAAGAAAAGCACATAACTACAAACATAAAAGCAATTGTAAATAATAAACAAAAACAAGCAAATCGAACAATTTCCACAAAATTCCAAAATAAAGATACGGACAACATGTCACTTGCTTTATTGTTTGGGGGTCAAGTACCCTTGGCGTCTAGTTAAGTTGAGCATCAAGGTGGCTCCCTCTCCCTTTCCTCTGCAGTCTCTGGATGGTTCACCCTTGCAAGTTTTTGGCTTGGCTCCCGTTTGCAAACTGTCCCCTTTGCAAAAAAAGGAGCTGGCTTTCTCCTATGCTCCCCTTTTCGATCCTAGTTTTCGGGTTCAGATCTGCTTCTTCCTTTATTTGTAGCTTTGTGACGTTTGCAAAGAGGAGAGGAGGATGTGCTTTTCTGGTGGGCTGTACTTAGGCTGGCGGTGCAGGGAAGGGGTCAGGACTTGCTCCCTAAGATGGCCGCAAGGAAGAATTCACATTGCAGTAGCAGGGAAAAAGTTATTTTATCTTCTCTCTCTCCACCACCACCCCTCCTTTATCCCCAATAGCTGCCACACCCAAAGTCGTCTCCTTTATGTGGGACAGAGGCAGCCTCCATGAGTAAAGGGACACTTCCGTTCAGAAGGGAAACTGCAGAAATTTCCTGTTATCTTTGTGTGCAGCATCCCTCCCCAAAGTCATGACATGAGAGTTATCTGAATACCACGAGAGTTCTTAATTCTAAAATCTGTGTAATTTATTTTTAATGTAATTTTCCATTTTATAGATTCTCTAAATTGGATTAGATAGCTATGTCTTTTAATCCAGCATGTCAGCGTCCAAGACGTAAGTAGGGAGATGAAGTAAGGATGTTGAAGTAACCTAACTAACAGATTTATAAGTTACAGTAAGAGTGAGCTTTGATGATGAGACTAATACCTAACCCACCATATAATCCACAGTCAGAAAAAGTCAAAATAAGTATTTGAAATCTAGGGGGCTAAGCTGCTTAAATATGTGTTTAAATGAAATATTTCTACTGTCTGTTATGGGTGTGTCTGCCTGGACTGCTTAATATGTTAATATGTTGGGAGCTGCAGATATTTGCAAAGCCTTGGGGATGTGCTTTGTGATAAGGGAGTGGGAGGTGTTTGAAATAATAACTTGAGGGAAAGGTGCAGCATAATTATGTAATCTTCATAACTTGTGGTTTAATCATCATACATTGGGCTGCTCTTAGCAAGGGTTTTGCAAATATTTTCTCTCCTTGATCGTCTGTCCCTAGGGCTCAGTACATAACTGGAATTAGGAAGTGCAATTACTTGCTAAAATTCATTATTAAGTTGTTACATGGTTGGCAACTTATTCTTAATGGTATTGACTTGGAATTCCCCCCCCCCCCATTGGTTTCAATGGGACTTAAACACTTAACTGTTCAAATTGGCAGGCCTTGTGCTTTTTCTTTGCAAATGTATGTTCTGATAAAATTGTCAACATTTTTTGAAATTGGGAGAAAGTGATATTTAGAATGCCTATTAAAACTTTGCCTCGTGCTCTACCGACTGAGCTACCCAGAAGTGCCCCATTGAGAGTGCAGGGTAGTGGACCTTGCCTATCCCCCAAAGTGAGTTGCTTCAGCTATCACCAGCTGAATTGGCAGCTGAGGGGAGGTGAAGAAATGGGTGGTCTGTGGCGTGGGTTCAATTGCTGATCCTACTGGATAGGAAAGGAGAAGTTGGCTTTCATTGAGCCCATGCTATCCCAGTTGACAAAACTAGATAGTACAAACCCACACAACTGCATTTCTCTAATATGCAAGTGAAACATAATTACTATTGCATTCTTGTCATATTTTTATACCCAGCACAGCAGAGAGATGGAAACACAGGCCTTTGTTGTAGGATAAACATTTCTTTATACATTAGTACATGCGAAAATGTACTAATGTTATCCTTCATGCCTCAAATGTGCCCTAATACATTTTGACTTGGAAATATTACATATTGATGCTTTGGTTCAAACCACTCATTGAATTCTAACTTTCTCCCCAAATGAAAGATGCAGAAATCTGAAACCGAAGCTCTTCACAACATTATATCTGCCTGTCAATATTTTGAACATATTAATAACAAATGCTGTTAACCAAGTTTTAACAAGTATTTTGTTCAGTGATATGCAAGTTAAATGTGGTGTCTGATTCATGGTACATGTTTTGCCGATTGGAAAGTTGGCGGTTCGAATCCGTGTATTGTGGCAAGCTGCTGTTGCTCTGTCCCAGCTTCTGCCAACCTAGCAGTTCTAAAGCACACCAGAACTGTGGCGAGAAGGTAAACGGTGTTTCCGTGTGCTCTGACTTCCATCACAGTCCTCCATGCGCCAGTAGCGGTTTAGTCATGCTGGCCACATGAGCCGGAAAGCTGTCTGTGGACAAACACCGGCTCCCTCAGCCTGAAGGGAGATGAGCACCGCAACCCCAGAGTCGCCTTTGACTGGACTTAACCATTCAGGGGGTCCTTTACCTTTTTTACACGTTACATGAAGTTTGTATTATATGGGGTGTGCATGTGTCTGTCCTCAATTGGCACAGGATTCTCCATATTCTGCATGAGCAAAGCTGTATTACAGATTTAAACAGATTTGTGGCAGAACAGTTTAATAAGTAAAGAGGATATTGGGTTTTACTTCCACTATGTGAATAGATTTGCAGCTGTTACTGAGTGGCTCCTGGCATTATTGGATGTGAACATCTGCTTTGTAGGACTTTCATGCATGGAATGGGGGAGGAGGCATTTTGTAAAATGCATCAACAATTGTCTGCATGTTATAATGTATTTTAAATATTGGTATATATTTGAAATATTCGCCCTTGCTGTTGTAAAAGTGCACCTGGATTCCCCCTAAAATCATCTAGAGGTACGTTAGTCTGTCATCTTAACTTTGCAATTCCTTTTAGTACAGTACTGCATTGGCAGACTAAATATATCACCTTTTGTCAAATTACTTAAAAAAAATATGATGCAGCAGTACTGGCTAACC